>NW_028270145.1:3610000-4263125 GCF_037043375.1 Chiloscyllium plagiosum
GACAGAAAGGGAAGTGAGAGAGGAGGGGGAGTAGTGCTGTACTGAGGGAGGATATTCCCGAAAATACAGCTGTACTGAGGGAGGATATTCCCGAAAATACATTCGGGTGGAACTGAGAAATAAGAAAGGGATGATCACCTTACTGGGATTGTATTATAGTCCCCTAATAGTCAGAGGGAAATTGAGAAACAAATTTATAAGGAGATCTCAGTTATCTGAAAGAGTAATAAGGTAGTTATGGTAGAGGATTTTAATTTTCCAAACATCGACTGGGACTGCCATAGTGTGAAGGGTTTAGATGGAGAGGAATTTGTTAGATGTGTACAAGGAAACTTTCTGATTCACTATGTGGATGCACCTACTAGAGAAGGTGCAAAACTTGACTTACTCTTGGGAAATAAGGCAGGGCAGGTGACTGAGGTGTCAGTGGGGGAGCACTTTGGAGCCAACGACCATAATTCTATTAGATTTAAAATAGTGATGGAAAAGGATAGACCAGATCTAAAAGTTGAAGTTCTAAATTGGAGAAAGGCCAATTTTGACGGTATTCGGCAAGAACTTTCAAAAGCTGATTGGGTGTAGCTGTTTACAGATAAAGGGACGGTTGGAAAATGGGAAGTCTTCAGAAATGAGATAATGAGAGTCCAGAGAAAGTATATTCCTGTTAAGGTGAAAGGAAAGGCTGGTAGGGAATGCTGGATGACTAAAGAAATTGAGGGTTTGGTTAAGAAAACGAAGGAAGCATATGTCAGGTATAGACAGGATAGATCGAGTGAATCCTTAGAAGAGTATAAAAGCAGTAGGAGTATACTTAAGAGGGAAATCAGGAGGGCAAAAAGGGGACATGAGATAGCTTTAGCAAATAGAGTTAAGGAGAATCCAAAGGGATTTTTACAAATACATTAAAGACAAAAGGATAACTAGGGAGAGAATAGGGCCCCTCAAAGATCAGCAAGGCGTCCTTTGTGTGGAGCCGCAGGAGATGGGGGAGATATTAAATGAGTATTATGCATCAGTATTTACTGTGGAAAAGGACACGGAAGATATAGAATGTAGGGAAATAGATGGTGACATCCTGAAAAATGTTCATATTAGAGGAGGAAGTGCTGGATGTCTTGAAACGCATAAAAATGGATAAATCCCCAGGACCTGATCAGATGTACCCTAGAACTCTTTGGGAAGCTAGGGACGTGATTGTTAGGTCCCTTGCTGAGGTGTTTGTATCATTGATAGTCACAGCTGAGGTGCCGGAAGACTGGAGGTTAGCTAACGTGGTGCCATGGTTTAAGAAACGTGGTAAGGATAAGGCAGGGAACTATGGACCAGTGAGCCTGATGTTGATGGTGGGTAAGTTGTTGGAGGGAATCCTGAGGGACAGGATTTACATGTATTTAGAAAGGCAAGGACTGATCAGGGATAGTCAATATGGCTTTGTATGTGGGAAATTATGTCTCGCAAACTTGATTGAGTTTTTTTGAAGAAGTAACAAAGAGGATTGGTGAGGGCAAAGCAGAAGACGTGATCTATATGGACTTCAGTAAGGTATTCAACAAGGTTTTTCATGGGAGACAGGTTAGCAAGTTTAGATCTCATGGAATACAGGGAGAACTAGCCATTTGGATACAGAACTGGCTCAAAAGTAGAAGACAGAGGGTGATGGTGGAGGGTTGTTTGTCAGACTGGAGGCCTGTGACCAGTGGAGTGCCACAAGACTCTGTCCTGTGTCCATTACTTTTCATCATTTATATAAATGATTTGGATGTTAGCATAAGAGGTACAGTTAGTAAGTTTGCAGATGACACCAAAATTGGAGTTGTAGTGGACAGCAAAGCATGTTACGTCAGATTATAAAAGGATCTTGATCAGATGGGCCAATGGGTTCAGGAGTAGCAGATGGAATTTAATTTAGATAAATGTGAGGTGCGGCATTTTGGGAAAGCAAATCTGAGAAGAACTTATACACTTGTAATGGTAAGGTCCTGGGGGGTGTTGCTGAACAAAGAGACCTTGGAGTGCAGATTCATAGCTCCTTGAAAGTGGAGTCGCACGTAGATAGGATAGTGAAGATGGCGTTTGGTATGCTTTCTTTTATTGGTCAGAGTATTGAGTACAGGAGTTGGGAGGTCATGTTGCGGCTGTACAGGACGTTGATTAGGCCATGTTGGCATATTGTGTGCAGTTCTGGTCTCCTTCCTGTCAGAAAGATGTTGTGAAACTTGAAAGGGTTCAGAAAAGATTTACAAGGATGTTGCCAGGGTTGGAGGATTTGAGCGATAGGGTGAGATTGAATAGGCTGGGGCTGTTTTCCCTGGAGCGTCGGAGGCTAAGGGTTGACCTTACAGAGGTTTATAAAATCATGAGGGGCATGGATAGGATAAATAGACAAAGTCTTTTCCCTGGTGTGGGGGAGTCCATAACTAGTAGGCATAAGTTTATGGTGAGAGGGGAAAGATAGAAAAGAGACCTCAGGGGCAACGTTTTCACGCAGAGGGCGGTGTGTATATGGAATGAGCTGCCAGAGGAAGAGGCTGGTACAATTGCAACATATAAAAGGCATCTGAATGAGTATATGAACAGGAAGCATTCGGAGGAATATGGGCCAGATGCTGGCAAGTGGGACGAGATTGGGGAGGGATATCTAGTCGGCATGGACAGTTGGACCGAAGGTTCTGTTTCTGTGCTGTACATCTCTATGCCTGAGAGGTTGGATAGGCTGGGACTGTAGGAGTCTGAGGGGGTTTATGCAATTGCGAGGGGCACAGATAAAGTGATTACCCAAGGTGTTTTCCCAATGGTAAGGGTGCCCAAAACTAGAGGGCATAGGCTTAACCTGAGAGGGGAAAGATTTGAGGGACTTGAGAGACAACTGTTTCATACAGAGGGTGATGCATGTTTGGAATGAGGCAAATACAATTACAACATTTAAAAGACATTTCAACAGGTATATGGATAGGAAAGATTTAGAGGGATTTGGGTCAAATGCAGGCAAATGGGACAAGTTCAGTTTCAGACATCTGTTTTGCATGGACAAGTTGGGCTGAAGGGTTTGTTTCCATGCTGTATGACTCTGTAACTCATTGATATTTGCTTCCTCCTCCCACTTCCTGCAGTTAAGAGACAGACAACATGGAATATCCATGCCTATTTTAACCATCTCCAGGAGGGATCTGACCTGTTCCCCCTTGTAAGTGCATTAGTGATGCTAGATACCAGGGAGGCCTGCCCTATCATTTCTCGAGATAGCAAAGGACCTAAGTTACCCAAAGGCTGATTGCAGATGAACAGTGACATCTGGCAAGTTACTTATTACAGGTTGTTAAAAAGAATTATTCAGCAACTAGATTGAATGCCATCACCAGAATGCTGGGTTAGTCCTTCAAGCTGGTTTACAAGCCTGATTTTCTCCCTCTTCAGATGGATTTCTCAGAAGTCTTGAGAAATTGAATATCAATGTCTACATATATTTCTCTGGCCTTTCCTGTTTATTGCTTGCAAAACAGTCAGAAGTTGGCAGAATACTCTTCATGCAAGATTTCATAATGAGCACGTCATAACTCAAATTGCCCATGTACTGGCATGTATTATGAGGATTAGATTTAAGATGATGTCGAGAGTCGTTGAGATGGATATTAAAATATCACACTTTGCTACTTTTCGCTCTGCCTGACACTCTAGTTTGAAGGCAGAGTAATTTTTTATCTTCTTGTCTTTACTCCTGTTTAAAATCTCCTGCTTTTTCATTTGTCTCAATCTGCTTCTCCAGTTCATCCATAATAGGTGTTTACAAGTCTATCTTTCTTCTTAGCAGTAGAATTCTGATAAGACTGTCGACTGTAAGTGAAATCAGTTCATTCCATTCAAATAACGTATGTCCTGGTCTTTCATGTCCTGGTCTTTCATTCCTTACTTGAATTTTTCCACAGCAGTGAGTGAAACAGGGAATGTGCATTAATTAAGTCCCATTCTCTGGGAAGATGCACTGAGAAACTGTCTACGGGTTTCCAGCGACATGGAAAATTTGACTTGAATGCTGAGGTGGTTTTGCCTTCTGTTTAAGGTTAACATCTCAACACTACTGATGAGAGAAAGTATGTGACAAATGACATTGAGGATAAGCCATGCTTTCCATCATAACAAAAAAGTGACATACATCAGGCTACTGGGGGTGGGATGTCCTTCAATTTTTAGATAAATATCTGATTGGCTTGTAACTGTTTGGGTGTTTTTAGGTGAATTTGATTCATTTTAAAATTGTTGCATATTTTTAGAATGATTAATGCTTGTTAAGGTTAATTTTAGTTGGTACTTGAGGATTACGGAAACTAGAAAATGTAGAGCATCTGTTGCCATGTCACCTTAAGCCAAGATGGATATTGGTATCTTTGTGTAGAAGTCTTTTCCTGTTTGTTCCAGTAAGCACGTCAATCTCAAAATCTTCAACAAGATGACAATTTAACTCCTTTGAACATAAGAGTTCCACTTTTCCAGTAATCAACCGGTTATGACTGGTGGTATCTTAGCACTGAGTTGTAGAAATTGCTGTTTATCTGTGATTTAAAAGATCTCAATGTTAGTTTCCTCAGACTGTATGTTCAGAATGGCTCCCTGCCCCAAAGAGGAGAGACACAGAAAGCTGTAAAGATTATGTGCTGAATAGCATACTAATTTCAAGACATGAGGATTACTTCCCTTCAGCACAAGCCTGGATGTTGTCCAGATCATGCTGCATTTGGCAGTGAATTATTTCTGTATCTGTAGATTTGTGAATGTGATGTTGAATATTGTGCAATCATCAGCAAATGTTCCCACTTGTTACTTTATGTTGGAAGACAGGTTGTTGATAAGCAGCAAGATGATTGGGCCTAGATACTACCCTGAAGCACTCCTGCAGAGATTCCTGGGGCTGAGATGATTGACCTCCAACAACCACAACCATCTTTTTGTGTTCGGTATAATCCCATTCGGTGGATGGCATTCCCCCGATTCCCAATGACATCAGTCTTGCAAGGGTTTAACATTACACTCTGTTAAATACTGCTTTGATGTCAAGGGTAGTCACCTTCCCTCCTGAGTTTGCTGTTTTATTTTCCCCGTCTTTGGACCAAGGCTATAGTAAAAATCCTGCAATGTGGGTTACGCTAGTCAAGCCAACATATTTTGCAATATATTTCCAAATCCAAATGGTGTGAGGTTTGAAGGAAGTCTTGCACATGGTGATGCTCACAAGCATCTCCTGCCCTTGTCTGTCGAGATAGCCGGAATTGTGGGTTTTGAAGGTGCTGTCGAAGGAGTCTTGGTGAGTTATGCAGTGAATCTTAGAGATGGCACACATTGTAGCCACTGTCAGTGGTGAACGGAGCAAATGTGGAAAGTGGTAGATGGGGTAATGATCAATTGGGCTGCTTTGTCCCAGATTGTGACCAGTTTCATGAATGTTCTTTTCTGTTGATAGCATTTCATCATTTAGTTAATGATTGATAATAAACAGTGTTCGATTTGTCCCGCTTTTTATGAATAGGAATATACCTAGACTGTTTTACATTGAGAGGTAGATAGCAGAACAAACAGCTTGGTTAGGGGGTGCACCTAGTTTGGACAAACAGGTCTCAAAGATTAATTCAGGAATGTTGTTTGGGCCCATAGCCTCAGCAGTATCCAGTGACTTCAGCTGTTTCTTGATATCTCATGGAATGAATCGAGTTGACTGAATGCTCGATATCCATGGAAGAAATAGAAATGGATCATCCACATGACATTTCTCGCTGTTGATGGTTGCACGTGCTGGGCTCCTGCAGCACTGAATTGGCTGGAAATGGGCATCTGTGATGTCTGGGTCCTCAGGAGGAAGCAACATTTGACAGTGCTTGTAGAATTAGAATTAGATTTTATTGTCATGTGTACTCAAGTACAGGGATACAGGAGTACAGTGAAAAGTGTACACCATTCCTGTGGCCATCTTAGGTACAAAGATACCTTAGTACAAAACCTTAGATAGAAAGTAGATAAATAAGGACATCAAGTTAAAAGTTCAACATTGTAGTCCTTCTTAAGTGCTTAGCCGTGCTGGATCTCACTCCACACAAGGATTCAATTTCCTTAATTCGGGGCTTGATAACTCGCTCTCCCCCACATGTTCTCACTGTCCCTCTGTGCTGGCTCGATCTCTCCACACACGGTAAGTAAATTAAAGTAAGAAAATAAAAAACTGTGAAGGAAGAAAAATAAAGTAATAGTGGGTGGAACAGGGTCCCACAATGCTGCTCTACTACTCCTCTGCCATCTTGGAGATCAAAACTGAACTGAAACTTCTATTTAAACACTTAGGCTTTTAAAATGCGTCAAAGGCTCTAGATGGTTTTTGTTGGTTGTAGTTGAACAGGATCTGTCAACCATCCTTCACACCTGTCAAAACAGTTTTAAAGAAATATTTCAGTATTTCAACTTCTATAACATGTGTATTTGTTTCCACAGCTACGCTTTAGCAGATGAAGCCTACAGATCTCTAAGAGACCAGGACAAAGACCAATGCATACTTATCACTGGAGAAAGTGGAGCTGGCAAAACAGGTATCAGTACAATTTATCTCTAAGCATCACAAAGTTTTAGTAGGGTTTTTTAAAACAATGATCCTTTTATTAAGGTTACAGTACAGCAGCTCATTAATTGGTTCTGATTGATGACATGGTCCAGTTGCATAAGCTGTGATAAAACCCAATTGAGGTCTTTAAAACTATGAATAGGTTTTGACAGGATGAAGATAGATAAGATGTTTTCACTTCTACAGGAGACCAAAATTGAAGCAATAAATATGACAATGTCATTAATAAATCTAATAAGGATACAAGCGAAATGCCTCTGTGGTTAAAATATAGAATCTGCTACGAGGTGAAGCAGTTGAGGCAACACAGAGGTTAGATTGGTTAACAGACTGAGATCCATATATTGGATTAGGCAACAAAAGACTTTGAGATTTACAAGTATTTCATTGTGAATCTATAGGTTAGCACAAACACTACATTCTTCATGTCCCTTCTGTACCTTTGCCATGCCCAGAAGCAAGACACATACTGGGGAAGAACACAACACTTTGGGTTTATCAAATATCTAATTTTTAAAAATCACCAAATGAACAAAAAATAAAAATTGCCCATGTCAAAACATCAACTCTCCTGCTCCTCAGATGCTGCCTGACTGGCTGTGCTTTTCCAGCACCACACTTTTTGACTCTGATCTCCAGCATCTGTATTTCTCATTTACTCCCTGATAGGAATCAGTCAAGTAAATTTTCTCTGAACTGCTGATAAAAGGCCTGTCTGTGCTGTATCCCATACAATTCTGTGCAATGGCTGTAATAGGTACTGTGGTATAAGCTGTTTTGTTCTGAAAGGGTTAATGCTGAGGAGTGCAAAACGTTGTATCAAGTCATGTGTCATAAGGGCCTTTCGGTAGAGAAGGTCTAGATCTCCTCAGTCTTAGTAACAATACCCATTGTACATTGTAATGTGTATCTGATTACTATCATACAATAATCTCAATTCTGTTTAAGGCAAGATCCTCTTCTCATTACACTAGCCGAATGGTTTGCCTCTAACGTGCCATATCAGGAGACTGTGTAAATCCTAACACAAAAGATGGCAGCAGATGTACTTTATGATGACCAAAAGTCTAGCTAGCTCAGAGCGTGATAAGCAGTGGTTAGGATTAGCATGTAACATGTACCAGTGATTAAAACAGAGCTATTTTACCACTTTTCCCACTTTGTTCTGAAGATTTTGGAGTTTTTTCCTTTAGATGGCATGAATATTGTAAGGAGCTCCAACCCTGCTGAGAATAAAGTCCTTCTATTGAGCAACTGCTGAGGCAAAAATTGAAACGTAATCTAATACTTCCACAGCATTGTTACAATATTGTTTTTGGTGGCCCACGTGATTGCAAAGTTTTGGGCGGTTCTAGGCATGCAATCTCATAAGCTCTCCATAAGTAAATAATATTTGGGCCATAAATCACCTTCACTTGACTCACACCCAGCCTGTAACCAAGACTGGGTTGGAAAAGCATAAATTGAGATTGTTCTGTTGAGTGCTTGACAGTGTTTTGTGGTTGATTTTCTTTTTAATTTCCTCTTCCCAAACCATCCCATGGGGAGGTACCTATTCTCTAGTTAGTGCCTTCCTGTAGTAGGATGCAAACTCACTGACAGGATAGGTGCTTCTTTATCAGTGTCCTCTGTCAGGCCGGCATTTTCAGTATCGAGTCACTGATTAAGATCAGTCAGCTGTATTGGGCATGCCACATGGTCCACATGCATGATACAAAATTTCCAAAATAAGCTCTACTCTGCACTTCCTCTTGGCAAGTGGTTATCTTCATGAGATATCTATGTTGCCCCAATACTGGCTTCTTGAGCATCCCCAATTGTAGTCACTCATCATTAGTAGTTGTGCTTTTATTGCATAGCGATTTTTGAGAACAATTGTAGCTCAGGTTGACGTTCTGGATGTAGGTTTGCTTGCTGAGCTGGGAGGTTCATTTCTGGATGTTCAGCCACCCTACTAGGTAAGATCTTCAGTGGGTCTCAGGTGAAGCAGTGTTTTCTGCTTTCTATTGATATGTTTGAGTTTCTTTGGATTGGTGATGTAATTTCCTGCTGTGATGTCATTTCCTGCGGTCTTATCATTTCCTGTTCTTTTTCTCGAGGAGTGGTAGATGGGGTCGAACTTGATGTGTTTATTGATAGGGTTCCGGTTGGAATGCCATGCTTCTAGGAATTCTTGTGCATGTCTCTGTTTGGCTTGTCCTACGATGGATGTGTTGTCCCAGTCGAAGTGGTGTCCTTCTTTATCTGTATGTAAGAATACTGGTAGGAGAGGGTCATGTTGTTTTGTGGCTAGTTGATGTTCATGTATCCTGGTGGCTAGTTTTCTGCCTGTTTGTCCAATCTAGTGTTTGTTACAGTCCTTACATAGTTTGTAAATGACATTAGTTTTGCTTGTTGTCTGTATAGGGTCTTTCAAGTTCATTAGCTGCTGCTTTAGTATGTTGTTGAGATTGTGGGCTACCATGATGCCAAGGGGTCTGAGTAGTCTGGCAGTCATTTCTGAGATGTCTTTGATGTTGGGGAGAGTGGCCAGAGTTTATGGACATGTTTTGTCTGCTTGTTTGGGTTTGTTGCTGAGAAATCGGTGGACTGTGTTCATTGGGTACCTATTCTTTTTGAATACATGACATTTTATTGCATAGGCCCTAGGCCATAAGATTCTCTTCTAAAGCCATTATGCCTCTCTCCCTCCTTTTAAAATGCCCCTTAAAGTCTACCTCTTTGACCAATCTTTTAGTCATCTGCTTTAATATCTCTTCATGATACTCGGTGCCAGATTTTGTTTGGTAACGTTCCTGTCAATGAGAGTTAGCTTAAAGTTATGCTATGTCAGTGATTAATAAGTGTATAGAAAATAACTAATTAAAACATCTGCAAAGCATTTTTCTATGATTAATTCATTCATGTTCTATGCTCTGCATAAAATGTTTTATTATTAGGTTTTGTATGTATTTGAAAAGTTATCCTTTTTTAATGGCAGGACTGGGGTACTGATTTATGGTGATTAAGCCAATTGAATTGCAATTTTAATCGGATTTCATTTATTTTACCAGAGTTTTGGAAATCATATTCTGAATTCCATTTATTTTACGACACAAATCATAAAACAGTGCTCCTGTAAATTGTAAATATTAGAATGAATGCATTTGAAAGGTTTAATTTAGTGTTCCAAGGAGAAATAATGCATTGGGGATAGATGTTTTTCAATTTTCAGGTTTAGAAAGAGGCACTATTCAAGTCTACATATGAAACATGGTGTTAGAAGTGAACAGTTGAAATGGTATGGATCTCCAGAGCTGTAAGAGAGCCAGGTACTATGAGAAACAACAAAGAAAATGTAGAATGGCAGTCTGTAACTTTGTACTGCTGGGTGTGTCAGGATGGATTTGAATTGTCCCATCGTCATGCATGTGGAGTTGAAAGGTGATGAGACAATTTTGCCATTGAGACTGGAAAGTATTCTAGTATAATGACTAGCCAGAGTTGAAAGTAAACATGAACAAATTAGAATAGCAACTCTCTTTTTAAAAAAAAAAAATTGGGGAATTTGAATTCTTAAAGCATATGTAATTTATATACTGAACTCTGAAATTTGCACCGTGTAAACTGCATCATGATAATCTCACTCTCTCTACCTTTAAGATGCTCTTTAAAATATATCCTTATTACTATATTTTTGGTCCCTAGTCCTAATGTTGCCCTTTGTGACCTCATGTCAGTTTCTTTTTGCAATATTGAGTCCACACAAACTACTTAAAACCTCATCAAGCTGGCCACTAAAGCACTACCTGGCCTACATGTGGCAGAGGCCAAATGGCATATTTCCAAGCCCATCATCTGCTATCTTGGGAAGTTGTCTTAAAAATTAGAGCTATGTAATGTGATTTAGGACATGTTAGAGGTGCTATATAACTTCAGCTTGTAGATGGGTACCCGTTGGTATTTTATCCTAATAACTATTGTTCACATGTCACATGCTTTTAGGCGGTCAGCAAACCTGAATCTGATCTGACCCTGTTCTATCATGGTAATCAAATCTTTCAGGCCCCATAAATGTTTGAGAATGGGAAGCTGGCTGATTTCACCCATTCTGAGAGCACTGGTATTTGATATAATTCTACTCTACTGTTAACATGTCTGAACATGGATAACACAACAAAGACAATGGCTACAAACTGGATCATTCGTGGTCTTGTATGACTCACCAAATCACTGAACGAGAATTTACCAAGGCAAAGGTTGGTGGCCAACTGGCAAACTGAAGAAGCCGATGTTGCAGTCTTAACAGTATGAAAACAAATTGACTTAGTGGATATTAGGTCTTCCACCCCTTTATCCCAGGATAAAGAGCGCATAGATCCAGATGTAGGTAGGAAAGGGGTATTGGGTATGGAGGGTTTGCCACCTTAAGGCGAGGGAGTGAATAGTGGTGAAAAGGTAGGGGTTAAGTTCTTATGGGGTGGAAAGAATGATGGCGGCCGACAATCTTGTTGGGATTGGTGGAAATCCCCCAGATCTACCCTTTGAAGATAATGCCCACCTTCTTTCCTGCAGTTGTAAAGGCTTGTTTTTGGGGGAAAAAAAGGCAACCCAACTGTCCTGTGGAATGGCCAGGGTAATATTAGGGTCAACTGAACTTTTAACAAGATCATTTGATCCTTAATTACTTCTCTGCATATGGTGGGCAGGTTGCCAATTTCAGTGGCCTACCCCCCCTCCGTAGTTTGTAGGTGAATTTTGGGGTGGGGTGGGATGGGTTGATGATGGCCTGGGTACCATATTTTACATGCCATCTGCCATAAACCGAGCAGGTCCTATCCAACTCTATAATCTGAAATAACTTAATCACCAGGTTAATTGATCTCCCTTGAATAAGTTGTGCAATAGATTTTCTGATCAGAATAGAGTTGATGCAGCAATTAACAGGTTGATGGGAAATAGTTTTTTAAAATTTCTGGCTCCCAAGTGAAATTGGGCTGCCTTTCTGCAGCAAATTGTAGGATAGAGTTTAGTACTTAAAGCATTAATGAGAACTCAATTCCCATTTGTTCACCATTTGGAGAGCAGACTATGTAATTTTTAAAGTAATGGTTACATGTTCAGAGCTTGGGCAAGTTAATTGGACAAAAAAACAAAGCTACAACACTGCCACAGATGTAAAAAAAAAATTTGCATTTAAAAAATACAACTGTACTAATTGTTGGAAGACAGCTGGATGTTGTGTGCAGTTTGACAAGAGATGACTGACTGTAAAGTTCATGTGTGGAAATTGAGAAAAATAGGAAGATTTTAAGAAATGGAGTTGCAAGTATGTTTCCTGGATGCTAAATTCTACAACCAAAGTATTGTAACCTTAGATTACGGTCTAGTATCATTCACAATTTTCTTGGATTTGTGTAAGGGTTTAAAATGATAGGTAACAATGCACCGAGAATGAAAATGCTAAATTGTAAGCAGCTTTGAAAGGAGCTTTAAACAAAGTTGTCATTAAATTTCAAACTCTGGCTCTTCATTTGTTAATCAGAATTGATATTTTGTGAGTGAGTGAATTAAACGGTTACTTGAGATTAACATGTGTTCAATATTTATGCTTGCTTCTTGCTCGTAACACTGAAAGGCCAACTATAAATTCTTTATCTGCTACTTCTTTTGAAGTGGTAGGCTGGAGAAGGATTTTCCACCTGAGCCAAGTCATTGACATAGGTATAAAGGATATGGGCCCTGACAATATTGCAGTATTTGTACTGAAGATTTGTGCTGCAGAACTAGCCATGTTCTTTGCTGTTTGTACAGCTTCAACACTGACATCTGTCCGGTGATGGGAAAAATTGCCCAGATGTGTCCTGTCCACAAAATGCTACCTGACCAATTACTTCTCTATCAGTCCATTTTCAATCATCGGCAAGGTGAAGGAAGTTTTGGTTGACACTACTAACGAACAACACTTAGTCAATAATAACCTGCTCACTGGCACTCAGTTTGAGTTTCACAAGACCCACTCAGCTCTTGTCACCAAGGCAGCATTTACCGATTTGTGTCCTTAAGGAGCCCGAGTCAATCAGAATTAGAATGGGGGCTGGTGGGATGGAAGTCTTGACTGATTAGAGTCATACCTAGAACAAAGCAAGATAATTGTAGTTGTCGCTGGTTAATTATCTCAGCTACAGGGTATGACTGCAGGATTTCCTCAAAGGCTGACCATCTTTAGCTGCTTCAACAATGATCTTCTCCTCTTCAAGGTGGACAATACAGTCTGGCTCAGTTAATGAATCCCCATGTCACATGAATTGATTTATACAATCAATTTATAAATTGATAGAGTAACTCATCTCCTTTCATTCCAAAGCCTGATAACCATCTACGAGGCTGGAACACTCTCGATTTGCCTGGACAGGTGCAGCTTCAACATCACTCAAAGCTTGACATCATCCATGACCAGGCAGCTAGATTGGCACCCCATCAGCACTTCCAACATTCAGTCCATCACTAATGCACATAGGCAGTAGCATGTACCATCTACAAGGAGCATTGCAACAATTTAACTAGGCTCCTTTAGACAGTGCCTTCCAAACTTGCCATCTCTACCATTTAGAAAGATAAGGGCAGCAGATACATGAGATGGCCACCACCTGCAAATTCCCTCTAAGCCACATGCCACCATAATTTGGAATGTTATCACTATTCGTTCACTGGCATTGCAGTGAAATCTTCTTAATCCCTCCCTAACAGGTTACAGCAATCCCCAAGGAATCTAGTTCAAAATGACAACTCACCACCACCTTCAGAGCAATTACGGATGGGAAGTAAAGCCTGGCTAGGCCATATCCTCTGAGCACATAAAAGAAAATTGCATTCTTACCATTCCTTGGGCTAAGCAGCCTCTAATGTTTTTAAATCCTTTGAAATTTTCCATGCTGTTAAAGCAAATTTATCCTTCAAACAATGGCTCAAAGTTACAGTTTTGAACTTTTGAATTTTGGGATATTAAATAGTTGACATCTGGAAATTTGTAACCTGAACATGATTTGTTCCCCTTGGCATATTGTGCCTGAACTCAAGAGATATAACAATTGACTCATGTATTTTTGCTTTAAACAGGAACCCTGCACAAGGCTAATAGTCTGGCACTAATAAAGTTTTGCATGATTGAATATATACATTTAATGGGTTACTCACAAATTTATAATTAGTTACAAAGGGCTTCCTGCCTAGTGCAGGAAATGGTGAAAACAAATATCTTGGCCTCAACTTGGTTGCCTTTCATCAAAAGGCCACAGCGGAATGACCTAGTTGTCGAGCCCCAGATGGGTTCACAGCTTCCTGTCTGGTAACATTATTTAGCTCAATAAAAATGGAACATCATAGTAACAGTGTTGGCAAAACCACAATTACAAAAGGTTTAACTGCTGTCAAGCCGCAATAGTAACTTTCTACTCTGCACCAAAATGAAACCGGCATTGATTGAGTTTGCCCTGTTCTACTGCTGAGAAAATACCTTGCTGATATTTTCATTTAAGTTATAACTTATTGTAAGATTGAAATAAATTAATTTTATTTTATGCCATGAATTCTAGCGGGAAATTTGAGTTGCTTAAAAAAGAAAATTTCCTCCATGATTCATGATACCAATGATAGACTAATTATCAAAGTGAGATCACATGTAATTCAGGATGATCTTGCCAATTGGATACAAAATTGGCTTTATAGTAGGAGACAGTGTGGTTGTGCAGCGTTGTTTTTCGGACTGGAAGCCTGTGACTAACTGTGTTCCATAGGGATTGGTGCTGGCTCCACATTTGTTTGTCATTTGTGTAAATGATTTGAATCAGAATATAGGAGGTATGGTTAGTAAATTTGCAGATGTCATCAACATTGGTTGTATTGTGAATAGTGAAGAAGGTTACCTGAGATTACAAAGAAATCTTGATCAATTGGGTCAATAGGCTGAGGAGTGGTCGATGGAGTTTAATTTGAATAAATATTGCATTTTGGTGATACAAACAAGGACTTAGACAACTAATGGTGGGGCATTGTTGTAGAACAGAAAACGAGAGGTTAAGATTCATAAACCTTTGACATTTCCATCATACTTAGGATGATTAAGAAGGCATTTAGCACACTTGCCTTTGTTGCTCAGTCCTTTTGAGTACAGGAGTTGGGTCGTAATGTTGAGGTTGTACAGGATGTTGGTGAGACCTCTTCTACAGCACTGTGTAGTCTGGTCACCTTATTATAGGAATGATATTCTTAAACTTGAGAGGGTTTAGAAAAGTTTTACTAGAATGTTGCTGGAAATAGAGGGTTTGAGATATAAAAATAGACAAAGGCTGGGACTTATTCACTGGAGCCTAGGAGGTTAAGATGTGACTTTATTGAGGTTTATAAAATCCTGAGGGGCCTAGATAAGGTGAATGACAAGGGTTTTTATCCCTAGGGTGGGGAAGTTTAAAACTAGACGCATATTTTTAAGGTGAGAGGAGAAAGATAAAAAGGACATGAGGGCCAACTCTTTTTACAGTGTGGTTTGTGTGCAGGAGGCACTGCCAGTGGAAAGTGGTGGATGCAAGTACAATTACAACGTCTATAAGACATGAACTTATCCACATGAATAGGAAAGGTTTGGAGGATATGGGCCAAGTGCAGGCAGGTGGGACTAGTTTAGTTTAGATGTGGAGGTGCCACTGGGGTGGACAAGGTCAAAAGTCTCACGACACCAGGTTATAGTCCAATAGGTTTATTTGAAATCACAAGCTTTTGAAATGCTGCCCCTTTGTCAGGTGAAGAAAAGCATACAGGCACAGAATTTATAGGTAGAGAAATCACTGGGCAGAGAGATCAAAAGTTCATACAAAAGGTGTGAGTGGAGTGTCGATATACTGAAGGTGATCAAAAGTGTCAGATGATGTGAGTAAAAATTCAACATCTGAATAGTAAAGTGAAAGGGATGCCCTATAATGCAATTAATTGAGGCAGAGAGATAATTACAAAAAATTAAAAATAAGGTGGTACTGGAGACAAAGCAAATAGCTGGGATAATATGAAAGGTCCACGAGGTCTAACCACAAAGTAACGGATAATCCAAAACAGTACAAACTAATTAAGGTTTAGTTTAGGCATATGGTTGGCATGGACTGGTTGGGCTGATGGGTCTGTTTCCATACTGTGTGACTCTAACTCGATGTGAAGGCAGATAAGAATTGACTCAGTCTTACTAGCGCTGAAATGGGCGAGTAAGTTAGAGATGCTACCTGACAGCAGAGTTTCTTTAATATTGTTTAGATCACTAGGATTCTGTTGTCATTTTGCAGGGACTAAATGTATCTCACAGCACTCTAGGACAGAAAAGTGATTTTCCAACTCAGACAATTTTTCCTTGTCTCACCAAACCTATGAAGAATGTTGCATAATTGAATTCCCCTAAAGGTGGAATGAAGTAAATGCTTACTCACATGACCTGCCAAGGGATCGGTTAACTCTGTTTCCTTTACCATTACACCATGTTGCTTTTGATGATAGTCAGGTCACCATGGCAATGACTGCTGTGGATGGAAAGCCATGATCTCCACCTGGTCAGGGTTCGGAATGTTACTTACATTACTTTCAGAGTGAGCAAATGCCCTTATTTTACAGAACTCATCTAAATTTTGGTCATTTGACCCCATCCCTTGCTGCATCTCCCCAGGATGACTTTTGTTTTGTATTTCTGGGCCATTAATGAGGGAAAGTACTTTGGCCTCCTTACTCCTTTTGTGCAGCTGCACTGATATCCTGCCATTGGCCATGGGGCGGTAAAGGAATGCTGGGAGTGGAACTGTAGATGATTAGATTTAATTGGCAGTGTCTTTTTAACAGACCAACATGAGGAGGCCTGCTCTCATCCCCTCCCAGGTCTCAAATCCGCTGTAATCCTCATCCCACATCGTTCCACCTGCGCAGGTTGCCTCTGCTCTCATAAATGGTCTCAGTTTTTCTCTGACCTTTTTCTTAATTATTTTCCAGACACACAGCCTTTGAGAAGGAAGGGTCCTTTTATTGTGACGCGCAGTGAACTGAGAACAATGAATGTTGAACATCTGTACCCACAGCACATGTGTTTTAAAACAAAAGCATAGCCTTTTCAACATCAAAACATTTCTATTTTGACCAGTTGTTATGGGATTCCATATTATAGAATGATGTTGAGGCAGAGGAGGTGGTGCAAAAGTGATAATTACAGGGATGAAGCCAGAAGTAAATGGGTGTGACATCAGGAACAAGAACTGAACAGGCTGTTGCTCTTTCCTCTTAAAAACATGAAGGATGTGAGTGAGCTGGAAGAGGTCTTTAAAATTATGCAGGCATTTGACAGTATACTTGGAAAGAAAATAAACCTACGTATGGGAGGGTTTAAAACTCAGGATCACAATTATAAATTGGTCTCTAATTAATCCAACAAGGAGCTCATGAGAAATTTGTGTACTTAATGTTTTCCTATTCATTCCCAGGATGCAGATCTTGTTGACTGGACCAACAATTATTACCCATCCTAATTGCATTTGAAAGGATGGTGATAGAGAGCTGTCTTTATGAACCACTGTCGTCTATATTGTGTGGGTATTTAGAATGTGTGCTCACAATGTCAAAATCTTCAGAAGGAGCAATTGAGGTGAATAGTAGAGATGCACACTTCTTAGGGAAGTTTAGGAAATACACCAGGGAGGAAGGAACGAAAGGGATCCTGAGTTTCTTGATGGAACTTCCAACCCCATATCCACTTGAATACAAAGTCACTTCTGCCCTTTCCTGAACTCATCTGCTGCTGAATTCCACAATCTTACCTTTGTCACCTCCAGTGTCAATCATCCCATTGTTTTCCTGGCTGCAACTAATGTAATCCCAGCGATTCACACTGTCATTGCCCTTCTGAATACCTGAAACTGTTTTCCACAGTGCTCTCCTCTTCTAAACATTCCCTTTGCACCACAAGTGAATTTACAGGATTCTATAGGCAATCCATCTCCCTTCAATGTGTCACTTTTTCCCTTTCCCATTTCTTGCTGCTACAGTAAAGAGATGTTTCAGTGGATGTTAGTCCTGCAAGCAATTTTTGTTCTTGAGAATTCCTATTCACAATAACATCATCTTCTAAAAACAAAATGGGTGGGGGAGGTGAGCTCATTTACAGTGCAGTAGAGAATTAAAAGGCATAGTGAGTGGTACGCCCATATGTGTGTCAGAGTATAAAATTACATATTCAGTTAACTGAATGAATGAAATTGGACCTTCAGGTCTGGCTTAGTTCGCACTGTGCGAAATTCATAGGGAAAGCTTTGGCTTCACTTCAATGCTTTACGGGTTTTTAGTTTCATGTTCACAGGAATACAATCACTGCTTCTCTAACATTGTATGGGTCAAAGTTAACTATCCTGTAGCTAAAGAAATCTGTGACCTTCAGTCCATACTGGAGTGTCTGTCAAGACTGATAAATCGGAGCGAACAGGATCTATCTGGGGTACCTTATCTAGCATTATCTAGAATTCAGTTGTGAAACCCAATAAGAGATGTTTACTTTACCTAATATTGGCTTAGGTTTTTAAAGAGTCAAGATGATTTGGGAGTCTAATAAAAATTCCTGTTCATGTTCCTGAGCTTCCCAATTTTTTAAGAGTCCCTTTAAGGCTGACTTGGTTTGTAAACTTGCACCTGGCTATCGTGACCTGGTCAATCCCTTTGTGGAGATAGTTATAATCTATCCTTGCTATTTGCATGCAGTTGGGTCAGCTTTTTCAAGAGTTGTGGTCCACGGTATTTCAGAGTTAACCACAATCTGCATGCAAAAACCTTTTGAAAGATGAGATTGAAAGGTCTTCCCTGTGCCAGTCTATGCCCATGGTCTCTCACGTCTCCTACGCCAAGCTGCGGTACTTGTAAGGCCATCAACAATTCACTATACACTGTGTAGAATCAACAAATTGTACAGTGAAAATAGTATGTGATTAAAATAAACAGTTTTTAAAAAAGACTTTCATTACTTTTCACCATCTTTTCTGCAGGTTAATAAAGTATAAACAGCAGAAACTGAATGCATTTGAAACTTCTTAACTTTGTGTAAATAAACATTATGCATTTGGACAAAGATCATGGAGCCAGTGCTGTTAAGTATGCAAGGTTTTTTTCTCAGATGTTTAAACAGAGTAATGAATTTCTGAGCTCTTGGTCAAGTCACATTAACCATTCCTGAATTACACAAGACCATTCAGCCCCTCAAACCTGTCCTGCCATTCTATAAGATTATGTCTGATCTTTCCCAGTCCTCAAATGCTTATTTGTGGCAAGTAACCCTGAACTCTACTACTACCTATATCTGTCTATCTCCTCTTTAAATGCTTTCCATGATCGAGCCTCTACAATTCTGTGGGTTCAAGAATTCCAGACATATACAGTCATCTGAGAGAAGAAATTCCTTTGCATCTCAGTTTTAAATGTAAACTGCGTTTCAGATTCCCCCATTAGTGGAAAACATCTCCGCATTTAGTTTTTTATTATACAATGGGATCTCGTCCCAGTCATCAAATGGGCCTTTTGAACAGTCTTTTTTGGCATCCAGCAGCCCCGGTGGCTTTCCATCTCCTCTTCTAGCCTGACTACAGTCTCCTGCAATCTCCTCATAACAATGAAGATCCCATCTTTTTGGGTGCTTCCAGACGACTCCTACCTGCCTCAAGGGTACAAATCCTGATTCTTGTGTCCAAGGTTAAATCTGTAGTTGAAAATATAAAGAACAGTGCTTAAAAGTTACCCAAATTGTGAATCTTCACTCTTCAGTTGCAAGTCTGTTAAAATTAAGCAATGCACTGTTACCTTTATGAATTGATGTTTGTCGTTGGATTGAAGGATTAGATATGCTTTGTGATAATATTGTAAGAGTGAATCAGTTCACAATGAAAGAGACAAAAGAAAAAGACAAGGGATTGTAATGATATCAAATTTCTCAAAGGCATTATCATGCCTTGTCGGGCTGGGGAGTTTGGTTGTAGTAACATTTAATTTGATCTTAATCTTAGCTGCAGTGCAAAATTATTTTTCATGTAGAGCCACCTGCCACATGGAGGGGATAAGAGCGATGTTAAGTAGGGAACAAATGACTGCATAAAGCATTTAGATTTCTGTGTTACTTGCTGTTGTCATTTCTGATGTAATAGTACTTGGTGGTCTGGAAAGTCTATCTTTGAAACATGTTGTTATGAGTGAAGTCAAAAACCAAAAGGTGATTTTATGCACTGGAGCACATTTCCAATATCTGATCCCTAACAAAAATTCACTCAGTATCACTTGTCTGTACTTTTCAGTCTCCACTCGCTAATAACTCCTCTGGAGACTCCTTTACTGGCAACGTGTCACTGGATAGTCTTGAACAGCTTTACAGCTGTCAGGAGCATAAGGGGGAAGGATTAATTGCCAATGTCAGGGTTATTCAATTATTTTAGTTTCTAAAAAGTAGGCTTTTGCAAACGATTAAAAAAATTTTTTTTGTTAATGACCATCCTATCCTGAGAAGCAAATTGACAATAGAAGCTGTTCCAGTTGGTCTGACACAAATTCCATGTTGTTAAAACTGCAGTATTCTTCTTCAAATATTTCAACATATAAAACATAACCTCTAGTTAATATTTGACAGACGCATAATTAAAATGAAACCTAAAATGAATAGAAATGCACACATCTCCAAATTGGGATTATAGTGGGAAGTGGGTGGATGCAGAGCAGAAATCAGGATGGTGGAGAAATCAGTGAGTGAAAAATGAGAGCAATGACATTTACCAGTATTATGGTGTGACTAGAAATACAAACGTCATAGTTTGGTCTTATTAGCTTAAAAATATATCGAGACTTGAACTGACTACAAACTTGAATTTAATAAAACAAATTAATTGAAGTGCCAGGAGTTCTGCTTTTGGGCTTGAAGTAGATTTGAATATTTCTCTTAAATTTATGAATCTATTCCCTATCCCAATATAGCAAACTTTTGTCCAGTTGGCAGTGCACGCATGTTCATTATCTTTAGGCTTTATCAGAATGAGGCACTTGGCCGAAGGTGCTGTTGGGATTTACATTTTGAAATACCCATATTTGAAGAGGAATGCACCTGTTAGCATTTAACTAGGGTTATGGGGCAAATTTGCCTTCAGTAGAGGGTTTTGACTAATAGTCATATAGAGTCGTAGAGATGTACAGCATGGAAACAGACCCTTCGGACCAACCCGTCCATGCCGACCAGATATCCCAACCCAATCTAGTCCCACCTGCCAGCACCTGGCCCATATCCCTCCAAACCCTCCCTATTCATATACCCATCCAAATGCCTCTTAAATGTTGCAATTGTACCAGCCCCCACCACTTCCTCTGGCAGTTCATTCCATACACGTACCACCCTCTGTGTGAACGAGTTGCCTCTTAGGTCTCTTTCATATTTTGCCCCTCTCACCCTAAACATATGCCCTCTAGTTCTAGACTCCCCCACACCAGGGATAAGACTTTGTCTATTTATCCCAACCATGCCCCTCATAATTTTGTAAACCTCTATAAGGTCACCCCTCAGCCTACGATGCTCCAGGGAAAACAGCCCCAGCCTGTTCAGCCTCTCCCCATAGCTCAAATTCTCCAACCCTGGCAACATCCTTGTAAATATTTTCTGAACCCTTTCAAGTTTCACAACATATTTCCGATAGGAAGGAGACCAGAATTGCACACAATATTCCAACAGTGGCCTAACCAATGTCCTGTATAGCTGCAACATGACCTCCCAACGCCTGTACTCAATACTCTGACCAATAAAGGAAAGCATACCAAACGCATTCTTCACTATCCTATCTACCTGCGACTCCACTTTCAAGGAGCTATGAACCTGTACTCCAAGGGCTCTTTGTTCAGCAGCACTTCCTAGAGCCTTACCATTAAGTGTATAAATCCTGCTAAGATTTATTTTCCCAAAATGCAGCACCTCGCATTTATCTAAATTAAACTCCATCTGCCACTCCTCAGCCCATTGGCCCATCTGATCAAGATCCTGTTGTAATCTGAAGTAACCTTCTTCGCTGTCCACTACACCTCCAATTTTGGTGTCATCTGCAAACTTACTATCACTCTTTTGTTCGCATCCAAATCATTTATGTAAATGACAAAAAGTAGAGGGCTCAGCACCGATCCTTGTGGCACTCCACTGGTCACAGGCCCCCAATCTGAAAAACAACCCTCCACCACCACCCTCTGTCTTCTACCTTTGAGCCAGATCTGTATCCAAATGGCTAGTTCTTCCTGTGTTCCGTGAGATCTAACCTTGCTAATGTCTCTCATGGGGAGACCATACTGAAGTCCATATAGATCACATCCACCGATGTGCCATCATCCATCTTCTTTGTTACTACTTCAAAAAATTCAATCAAATTTGTGAGACATGATTTCCCACGCACAAAGCCATGTTGACTATCCCTAATCAGTCCTTGCCTTTCCAAATAAATGTACATCCTGTCCCTCAGGATTCCCTCCAACAACTTGCCCACTGCCAACAAGAGGCTCACCAGTCTATAGTTCCCTGGCTTGTCCTTACCACCTTTCTTAAACAGTGGCACCATGTTAGCCAACCTCCAGTCTTTCGGTACCTCACCTGTGACTATCGATGATACAAATATCTCAGCAAGAGGCCCAGCAATCACTTTCCTAGCTTCCCACAGAGTTCTAGGTACGCCTGATCAGGTCCTGGGGATTTATCCACTTCTATGCCTTTCAAGACATCCAGCACTTCCTCCTCTGTAATATGGGCGTTTTTTTTAAGATGTCACCATCTATTCCCCTACATTCTATATCTTCCATGTCCTTTTCCACAGTAAATACTGATGCAAAACACTCATTTAGTATCACTTTAGTATTGCTTTAGTATCACTTACTCATGTGGTAATGCTATTTTATCTCGTGTAATAGAAACTGGGCTTGGATGTTGTATTGAAGAATCTAACAGACAGTTATTACATGTAATTATTATGTACAAACACTACCTTTATCAGGCACATAAGCATCTAGCTATCAATAAGCTATTAGATACTGGAGCATGCTTCTAATACACTGCTACACTTTAAGATCTGATGAAAGATTGAGATATTTATACTTTCAGGTCACATTGGTGTTATATGGTTAAATCTCCTAACAGTCTTGTAAAAGGATTGCTGTTTAGATTTTGCTCTATTTGCAGAGGGATACTGCAGGTTGGAAACACTGAAGAGCCCATGATTTCTGCAATTCATCACAAGACTGAAGCAGAGGAGTAATAGTACTTGCCTAAAGCCTTGTATCCTGTTGCACTATCTATAAAGTGACTTGTTTTAACAATGTTACAAAATACAAGCAGAACAGAGCTGCTTTTCATTGGCACAATGCAACCTTTTCACGGGTTTTTTTTCAACTACACCTCCAGGCCAAATGTTCAGAATAGCATCAACTTTGTTAAAATGATCTGCTGATTATGGTATGACCTGTCCACCAGTCTGGAAGTATTTGATCCTTCTTGATCACTGTAGCTGTTTGTAGGCAGTCTTTCTTGATCTGAAAATGTTCATTCTCAATTTGCTCCAAACCTAATATAAAACCAAGTTGATAGTCAATTAAAACAAAAAGAGTTTTGAAATAAATGTCCAGCACTTGCTGTTGGTCATTCACCAGTGCTGAAGCTTATGTTCCTCCTTCTGCATACAGCCATGTAACTGTAACCTAAATAGAAGTGATTAGTTATGTAAGACTTATGAAATGTTTGTCGTTGGCTTAAACGAATCCTCTCCAAAATCCAAAAATGTGCAGGTTAAGTGGATTGGCTAAGCTAAATTGCCCTTAGTGACTAAAGACATGTAGTTTAGGAGGATTAGCCATGAGAAATGCCGCGTGAAAGGGATAGAGAGGAGCGGGGGGAAGATAGTTTGGGTCTGGGTGGGATGCTCTTCGGAGGGTCGGTGCAACCTGATGGGGCAAATGGCCTGCTTCCAGACTGTAGTGATTCTATGATTCTGTCTGGAGTGCAGTTTATTGCATACCAGTTACTTGGATATAAAATCACACATTGCCTAAATTTTAAAGGCAGTGTTTTAAATTATTGTCCTCACTGTTAGACATTATTCTTTGTTCAGTAGTCAAAGATATAATAGTGCAGTGGGCAGTGAGGAATGTTTTCTGTCAAAAGCAAAGATTTTGCTTAAGGAAAATCTGGATGGAAATAGTCAAGATTTTTTTAAAATCAGCACAATGCATTCTTTGGTCCTGAACTCTGTTGATAAATTCATTTAAATTATTTGTGTTTTTTCTGTGTTCATATTCAGAAAAGCATACATTGATTTGAACTCCTGCCAAGTCATTCATTTTATTGTGTACCAATACAAAAGTTTGCTTTTGAGCCCTTGTTTCATTTTAAATTTATATACAAAATAATTTGTGATTCTGAGTAGCTGCACCACACGATGCAAGGAGTGTGAATTAACCCCAAAACTCCTCCTATCACCTCTGACATTGATTGAAAATTGGCAAAGGAAGGAGTAAGGGTCTGAAAGAATCATTATTTAGGATGGTGCTTATGACACTCCACTGATGCTAGCTGAGCTTGTTGGGACGGTTTGGGATCTTGCAGACTTACCAATTGGGTTTCCCTCATAGCCTCTATAACAGTCAAAGATCATTGAATGGTTACGGTGCAAAAAAAAGCTGTTTGATCCACTGTGCCTGCACCAGCTGTATTATCCAGTGTTAATTTCCTGCATTTTCCCATAATCCATGCACCCCATTACTATCCAGATAAACATCCAATGCCCTCTTGAGCGCCTCAGTGGAACCTGTCATCTCCTCAGTTGCAGGCATTTCATATGTCTATCACATTAGTGTAGCTTCTTCATATTTGCTGGTATGTAATAAACTTGTTTGTTCCATCTTGTTTAAGACAAGCACCATCTTATTAACTTAGCAGATGGTTTTTCTCTCCACACCAGACTAAGTAGGCTCTGTAAATCCCAAATAGGGAAGGAGGATGGTGTCAGCAAATCTATCCAATGGCTCATCCAACATGACGAGTAGTTGCAAGGATTATTTTACAACAAAAATTACAAATGAGTCCCAGTTAAGAAACAGATGTAAGAAATAAGTAAAATGGACTAATCAACAGAATGAGTCATGTTCTTTAAATCAGACTTAAAGCTAAAAAAAATAGTAATTCTCATAATCCTGTACAAATACACTTTAACAAAACAGCTCTGAAATGAGAAAGGTGAATTTGTTTCTCTTCACAAGAGCAGAGAGGCCAGAATTTCTCAAGCTGCGTGAGATTGTTGCGTGGCCCTTCTTTGTGGAAGATTGGAGCTTTGCATTTCTGACAGGAGGTTGTAATTGGGGCTCATTCAGAAATGTGGAGTTGTACTTCCAATTTAACAGTGCCCTCATAACTGAGAACTGTTAAGGAAGGCAAACCCCACACCCTTCTTACAGCAGTCACTTGCCATAATTGGAAATGTAAAAGTCCTGCCACTGCTTTGACATCTGCTGGGGGGCTGGGAAGGTAGAGTGCCAGTGGAACAGGGGTAGGATGTTAGGGAGCTGGGAAGGTAGAGTGTTAGATTGGAAGGTAAGTTGAGTGCTGTTGGTGTAGTGTTCCAGATGAGTAGGGGACAGGGTGTCAGGTGGCAAGAGAACCAGGTAAGTGATGTAGTGGCTAAGGTCAGAGATAACTATTCTGGTGAGGAGGGTGTGTGTCAGTACTGGCTGAGAAATTGGTCCAATCAGGTGTCGTGTCTGGCAACAGTTGGAGGTGGGGAGTGCAGGGTCAGATCTGTTCTGTTGGATGGAGGATGGTCAGGCTATGTCTGGCAGATGGTTCCAGTGTTAGGAGTTTGGGTTGATTCCTATGGTGGGGAGAGGGGATGGTCAAGTCAGGTTCTAGAGAGTGTAAGGGGTTTGGAAGTGGTGTAGCTAGGGTGTAAGGGATAAAAGGGGGAATTTTTGAATAGTTGGTCAGGAGATAGACTATGCATTTACCAGTCTAACTTTCCCTGAGTAACAACTTAATTTCTTTTCATCAGAACATTCCAGATTCTCTAATTTAAATGGAGATTTTCACTGGGTTATAGGCATTAAGGAATTGTTCATTGGAACCTTCAAGTTCCCAAGCAAGTCCTTCAGAATCTGCTTCGATAGGAATTCTTCAGGCTCCCCATGTGCAACTCCTATCTATGTTGGAACAACTGTTGTGCCAGTGGAAAACCCTGGCTAATGTTGTGAGAGAAATCCTCACTGTTGACCATCATGCTGCCTGCACTGTCCTCACCATGGGGTAGGATTGCTGCCATTGTCCTTTTTTAAGATAGGGATTGACGGGGTGCTTTTTGTCTGCTGCGGTTGAGTCAAACAACTTGTTAGATTAATGAGAACAGGCTTTTGTGTTAAAGAAAACATAGTTTATTGCTTCTCAGCAACTAGGTCATGTTGCAGTTGTATAAGACTCTGGTGCGGCCGCATCTGGAGTATTGTGTGCAGTTTTGGTCGCCATACTATAGGAAGGATGTGGAGGCACTGGAACGGGTGCAGAGGAGGCTTACCAGGATGTTGCCTGGTATGGTAGAAAGATCGTATGAGGAAAGGCTGAGGCACTTGGGGTTGTTTTCATTGGAGAAAAGAAGGTTTAGGGGTGACTTGATAGAGGTGTACAAGATGATTAGGGGTTTAGATAGGGTCGACAGTGAGAATCTTTTTCCACGTATGGAGTCAGCTATTACAAGGGGGCATAGCTTTAAATTAAGGGGGGGTAGGTATAGGACAGATGTTAGGGGTAGGTTCTTTACTCAGCGAATCGTGAGTTCATGGAATGCCCTGCCAGTAGCAGTGGTGGACTCTCCCTCATTATGGGCATTTAAGCGGGCATTGGATAGGCATATGGAGGATAGTGGGCTAGTGTAGGTTAGTTGGGCTTGGATCGGCGCAACATCGAGGGCCGAAGGGCCTGTACTGCGCTGTATTCTTCTATGTTCTACACTAATGTGATAGACAAATACTACAGCGATTGAAGAGGACCATGGTTGGCAGGTTTTACTCCTTCAAGATCCGAAAGTGTTCTCCCACCAAGTCCATGTGGCAGTACTATAGTTGGTGTGCTCTGGCACTTCTAAATATTAACTCTTCAGATCCTTATAGAACAGGTAGTTGAAGGATAAAGCTACTGACACAATGCAAAATGTTGTCTTTTTCTGAAATAGAGAGGTGTTGCAGGGAACATTCAGCTGACATTTCAATCAAGAATGACAAACAATGTTTAAGGTTGAAGGCCTTAAACATATGACCCGATTAGAAATGTATTTTGCTTTTGATGCTGTGTTGGTGCTCATCGATCAGTTAATCAAAGCTAACTCACTGTTCAACACTTGTTGCAGCGAAAGCCAGATGTTTGAGCAGGAACAAGGAACTGGCTTTAACACCTGATAAAGACAATGGACCAGATGGTTTTCGAGTCATGGAGACTCTAGGGACCTCTAAAAATGGCAGACGGGAACATGTGGAAAAGCTGAACTCTGAAGGATCATTTGAACTCTGTGCTGTGTGCAAACAGACACCGTTTCCACTAGACAAGACCCTTATCCCATAGTGTGAGAGTTGTGATTCCTTAGAATAGTCACAAATGGGGTAAAGTATGGAGAACTGTCAAGTTACTTCAAAGTTTTTAAGTTACTTGAAATTGGAAAAAAAAACTTCCTGTCTGAGTGTTGGGAGAAAAATGGATCCAGTATTTTTAATAGATAATACCTTTGTTGACATAATCATTAGTGCTATTGTTATTGCTTTATTAATGTTTGGCTTTTTTCCATAATCTTATCATAGTTGGGGAGGTTGTAAATTCACAGTTTGATTGACAGAGTTTATAAAATGGCTAGATACTTTTGACATCAGGTTATATAAACTAATGTTAGTTTTTATACAGGATTAAGTAGTTGAGATTTAATAGATTGAATAGGCTTACATTAATAGGGCTGTTTTGTATGGTGAAGTAAGTAACTGATATGTAAGTCTTTATTTCATTTAATCTCAGTATGGTTCCTGAGGTCAGCCCATGGTGGATACTGGGTCTGTTGGCATTAATGGTGGAAGGGCAAAGAGTGGTGGTGAGTGGTATGAGTTGGCATTAGGTTGGGATGGAGCCATGGGAATGGATGAAGGTAATGAACTGTGAAGTTTAAGAGGCATCATTAGGGATGGGTGGGGGTATGGGCTGACATGCGTTGCCACTTGTGTGTGGGTAATAGGGGGTGAGAGAGTGTGAGTATGTAAGGCTGAGTATCTCTTGTTTAATTGAAATGTCAGAATATTGAGGCAGGTGTTTGTAAACAACTTGCCTCAGCAGTTCTCTGACATTGTTGTCCAATCAGCATTCAGGGTTGGAGTGCCCTCCGGTCCAATTTTGCTCCAAGAAAATCTTTTTTTTAATTTTGGAATTGGATGCGCTGAGCTGGGAGATTTCCCATCTTGGGCTACTGGGAAAAATCTGGCTAAATGTACCTAGTTGTAGACCAAGCTGGACTGCGGGTCTCATAGACAGGACCGAGAAGAAATCCAAGTAACATGAGCAATGTGTCTAGGTGTGATTCAGGCAGGTGAACAATATTAGAAATCTATATTACTATGGAGAGCTTGGCATCGACTATAATTTCTTAGGCAGTAAGGCTAGCACAATAGGTCTGCTTAAATAATCGCGCTATTTTTGTCTGCAAGCACTCGGCATCAAGAAAGATGAGTCACTTCCTTGTGGGAACCACAGCTGGCTTTTGTGAAGTATTCCCAGAAATATTTTCCCACCAGGCAGACATAGACAGCACTTATAACCTTCCAAAACACTAACGAGCTGTAAATTCTCAATTAATTTATCTACCTTGTAGAGGTCTATAATTTGCATTTAAAATGGATGATTGTGCCTGGCATACAGCTCCAAGTGATATAGGGGCTCAACTAATGTAAGAAACTCTATGCAATAACACACCTGGGCAGTGAAATATGAACTTGTGCCCTGAGCAAAATTTTCAGTAAAATTGTTTCCTGTGAGGTTGTTGCACAACCAGCTCTCAATCACTCGTGCCACTTCTGGTTCAAAATCAAAGCCAAATTTGTTGAATGATCTTAGTTTTGTTCAGAAATGTAGAGAAGTTCAATTGTTGCAAACTTCTTCCTAACACTGTGTTCCTGGAAGACAGCGGTTTTTCTATTAGCAGTCCTGTTTTCCAGAAACTGAAATTAACTCTTTGTATGTGTCATAAGATTGCCAGTCGACTACTGATTACCTTTAATATGTTAAGCACCAGAGTCCAAGTGGTCTCTCTCTGTCTCAATATTGTCCGAAGGATGGTAAATAACACTTGATTACATTGAAACAATTACGTAGAACCATAAACAAATGTACTGTAGAACGTTTGACTTGACATAAAAACTTTCTGCACTATAAATAATCTTTTATCTGCAAGATGTTTTCTCAGTAAGCTTTGAACTGAGACACCAGTGAATTTTGCAATAGCAAACAACTTTTCACTATTTCAAAAATACACTTAGTCTCAAATGCAGTTCAGTTCTTTATAGTAGCATATCAAGGAAACAAACATTGGAGCTTGACTGTACCCAAGCAAGCCAAAGACATATCTTAGAATTTGCAATAGCAAAAGACTCCTCTCAGTCCCTGTCTGATATTCCACATGTCAGTCAGTCAAAATGGGGACCAAAAATCTTCAGCTGCCTCTTGGACATCATCTTTGATTCAGAGTGAAACTACTTTGACTGACTAGCAAATTATTTGAGTAGTTAGATGGATTGGTTACATGGATCCAACTTAAAAAAAAAACTATTTTTTTAAATTGAGTAATATGTTAAAATCTCTCTGACAAATTAATTAAATAACGGCAAAGTGACGCTAATAAGGGGAGTTGAGGCCCAATGGCGTCATCAGGATAAATCCAACCTGGCCATTTATTGCCCCATCAGTCTACTATCCGTTACTGGTAAGAAATGGAAGATGTCATCAACAGTGCTATCAAGCAGCTCAGTGACACCCAGTTTGGGTTCTGCCAGGGCCACTCAGCTCCTGACCTCATTATTGGTTCAAACATGGACAAAAGAGCTGAACTCCAGAGGTGAGGTGAGAGTGTGAAAGTGAGCCCCTGACATGAAGTGTGCTGCATCAAGCAATTCGAGCAAAACTAGAATTGGGAATTAAGGTAAACACTCCGCTGCTTGGAGTCCTATCTGGCACGTGGAAAAATGGTTGTGTGTTAGAGCTCAGTCACTTCAGCTCCAGGGCATCTCTGCAGGAGTTCCTCAGGGTGTGTCCTAGATCCAACCATCTTCAGCTGCTTCAATGACCTTCCCTCCATCACAAGGTCAGAAGTGGGGATGTTTGCCAATGATTGATGTTTGCCAATAATTGCACAATTGTTCAGCATCATTCGCAACTCCTCAGATATTGAAGCAGTCCATGTTCAAATGCAACAAGATCTGGACAATATCCAGGCTTGGACTAACAGGTGGCAAGTAACATTCACACCACACACATGCCAGGCAGTGACCATCTCCAAAAAAGAGATAATCCAACCACCGTCCCTTGACATTCAATGGTGTTACCATCACTGAATTCCTCCACTGTCAACATCCTGGGGGGGGGGTTACCATTGACCAGAAACTCAACTGAATTTACCACATAAACACAGTGACCACAAGAGCAGGTTAGATGCTCTGAATACTGCAGGAAGAAATTCCCTGAACCCCCTAAGCCTGTCCGCTATCTACAAGGCACAACAGGAGTGTGATGGAATGCTGCCCATATGCCTGAATGGGTGAAGCTCCAGCAACACTCAAGCTTGACACCACCCAGACAAAACAGCCCACTTGATTGACAGGCATCCATACTTTTCACCACTGACACTCAGTCGCAGCAGTGTGTACTGTTCAGCGACCCTTCTTCCGAACTTACTAGTGGACAAGGACTAAATCAGTTTTGGCTTTTTATTTAAGTTGAATTTTTAAATAGTAATCAAGCCTTTTCACAGCATTTTGCAAAAATCACTTTTTTTTTATTTTGTGTATGTTTTGTGTGTCTCTGTTGTTGAGAAAAGGTTTTGTTTTAACTAGAACTGTAACAAAACAATAGAAATGTATGATATGATTGATCATTATTCTCTCAATTATTAGCCATGCAAATTTTAAAATTGGCTGAATCGTCCTATACCACTGATGACACTAGCACTGTTAGATGAAGAGCATTTAATAAAAATACCTTTTATAGGAGTTCTTATACCATTCTTTCAGTAGGAGACTGATTTATGTCAGGAGCTTCTGCCAATTTGACTTATCTCCCATAATTCCATTAGGGGATCAGTTAACTCAGCTGGCTGGATGGCAGGTTTATTGTGCAGGGTGATGCCAGTTGTATGTAGATTCAATTCCTGCATTGGTTGAGGTTATCATGAAGGATCGTGTGGCAACCTTCAGGTTAAACCATCATAAGACATCTCTCTGGTAGGATTATGGTGACATCATGATTGCAAATGTAACTAATAGAGATGGTGCTAGGTAACTTTGCAATGGAACTAAAAGCAGATTAAAGTTTTACGAAAATAATATAAGGAAATTGTTAATTGTCCTGTCAGTAACAGAAAAAGCTATCTTCCTCTGCCACCAAATTTTTTTTAAAAATGGCTGAGTTCACCTTGCTAACATTTGGTGGCTGGTGCCAAAACTGGGAGAGCTGTCACACAGACTAGTCAAACAATACTCTGATGTAGTCATACTCTTGAAATCATACTGACCAACCACATCTGAGTAACAACCATCATCATGCCACTCCATGTCCTGTCCCACCAGCGGGTTAGATCCAGCAGAGGCCATGGTACAATGGTATACAGTCAGGAAGGCATTGCCCTGGGAGTCCTCAACATTGACTCCAGATCCCATGGAGCCTAATGGCTTCCAGTCAGACATGGTCAAAGAAATGTCCTGCTGATTACTTCCTGCTGCCCACTCGTCCGCTGATGAATCAGCGCTGCTCTGTGTTGAACTCCATGTGGACGAAGCTTTGAGGATGACCAGGGTGCAAAGTATACTCTGGTGGGGCACTTCAATGTTGCATCACTAAGAATACATCAATAGAAGCCCTACTGACTGAGCTGGTGGAGTCCTAAAGGATGTTGCTGCTCAATGTGGAAATCTATCGCCTGCCTCCCACAGGTGGAGTTGCCCATGAGTATATTGGTAAAACTGTCTTTGTAGTGATGAAGTCCTTTCTTCACATTTACCCTCCATTGTGTTATGTGACATTTTTCCCATGCTGAATGGGTTAGGCTTCAAACAGATTTGGGAACACGAGGCATCAATGAGGGCAATAAGCAGCAGCAGAATTATACTCCCAACACAATCTGCAACCTCATAGCCTGGCACATCCCCACTCTACCATGACAAACAAGCCAAAGGATCAACTCTGGTTCACACAGAGCACAAGAGGGCTTGCCAGGAACAACACAAGGCAGATCGAAGATTGAGGTATCAATTTGATGATGGTAGCAAACAGGGCTACTTGCAGACCAAGCAACATAAGTAGCCAGTGATGGACAGAGCTAAGTGGTTCCATAGACAACGGATCACATCTCAGCTCAGCAGTCCGTCATCCAGTCATGAATGGTGGTGATTAATTAATCAACTCACTGGAGGAGAAGGCTCCACTAATATCCCTATTCTAAGTCAGGGGTAGGCTCAGTGCAACAGTGCAAAAGATAAAGCTAAACTATTTGCAACAAGCCAGAAGTGTGGAGTGGATGATCCAGTTTTTGCCTTCTCCAGAGGTCTTCAGTATCTCAGATACCGGTCTTCAATCAATTTGGTTCACTGTACATGATGTCATGAAAGTAACATTCATCCCATACAAATGCCAGGCAATGACCATCTCCAATAAGAAACAATCAAACCAGCACCCCTGCGAATTCAATGGCATTATCATCACTGAATCCCCCATTACCAACATCCTGGTTTTGTCATTGACCAGAAACTGAAGTGGACTAGCCATATAACTACAGTAGCGACAAGAGCAGGTTAGAGACTAGGAATACTGCTGTGAATAACTCACTGATTCCCTAAAGCCTCTCCTCCATCTACAAGGCACAAGTCAGGAGTGTGATGCAAACTCCCCATTTGCTTGGTGAGTGCAGTTCCTACAACACAGAAAACACTTGACACCATCAAGGACAAAGAAACCTGCTTGACTGACCCCAAATCCACAAACATCCACTCCGTCCTCCACCAATGCTACAGTAGTAGCAGTGAAAATCATCGATAAGATACATTGCAGAAATTCACCAAGATTTATTAGACATCACCTTCCAAACCTATCACCTGCAAGTTCCCATACAAGTCACTCATCATCCTGACCCAATTTCTTCACTATCATTGGGCCAAAATCCTGAGACTCCCCCTCTAATAGGATTGTGGATGTAACTTACTGCAGTGGTTCAAGTAGGCAGGTCGCCACCATGTTCTCAAGGGCAACAGGGAATGGGCAATAAATGCTGATATAGCCAGCACTGCCCATCTTCCCAGGGTGAATTTTTAATAAGTACAGTAAAGCTGGCCATTTTCATGCATTCAACCAAGTGGCTGTCCTGTCTATTTGAGCTCGGAGAATGTGGCTGATGTTAAATTGAGGTATGTAGTGAGTTTGAAATTGGATTTCATGATCAGACTAGTTTCAAAGACTAAAGTCCTGTGTCACAAGGAAGCTTATAAAATGTCTAGTCTGAAATTGGATCAGGTTCCCTGTTGGCTGTCTCAGTCTGATGCTCAGGGCCTTGACAAATGTAAATATGGACTCTCACTCTTGTTCCAATTTCATTTTTGTTTAACCTATTTTTCTAAACAACCTGTTCAGAGATATTATTATGCATGACTGGAGCATGTGACACTTGACTCCGGGCCTCCCAGTTCAGGGATAGGCTCACTGCCACTGTGCCATAGGAGTGCCCAATCTCAGCTCAAAGCTGGCTTTTGTGGGATTGAAATTTATGTCTCTGTATAAACTGGAACATGGGTCCAGCCGTTTAGACCACTCAGCCAGACTATCACTTCAATTCCCTTGACAGGAACTTGTTAATGTGGATCAGGTGCTGCCCTCACTTTTTCATGCCAATTGACAAGCTATCTTTAGGCTGCTAGCTATCGATGAGGCTTAGATTGGCTTGCATGTTATATCCAGTGTTTTACACATAAATAGCAAAATGTGCTTTTGGTATGATCAGGTGATTCTGAACCACTATGTTCTTGGTACTTTGGATATGATATACATTCAGGATTTTACTGCAAATGCCCATTAGCCTGAATATAAGTCCGACATATTGGGTTAATTGAATGTAGTGCAAAAAAAAAATTGTAATCTTACTAATGAATCTCTTGTGTCTAATCTTTCTAGAGGCCAGTAAATTGGTTATGTCCTATGTTGCTGCTGTTTGTGGCAAGGGAGCGGAGGTCAATCAAGTGAAGGAGCAGCTGCTGCAGTCAAATCCTGTGCTGGAGGGTAAGTTTAAGTGTATGTTGTGTGGGTGTGTCCCTTTCTTTTTTAAAATGTGGGTAATGCAGTTCCTGCACTAAAAACTAAAACAACTCGAATCAAATTAAAACCAAAATTTGTTTTACATTCAGTTCCATTCTTTTAAAGTGGTATGTGAGAGATGTAACAGGTCAAGGTCAGTAGATCAGAAATGTTGAGTTAAAGCTGAATTTCATTCTTGGGTGTTTGCCATTGCCATCTTTCATCTGAGAGACCTTCCCTGAGACTACAGACCCTGAATGACCCAGAGTAATATTTGTGCAGGTATCTGGTATATCAGTTAAGGTAACATGTGATCTGGAAGCGTTTGGGAAGCAAGGCTAATTGGAGAATGGTTAGGATCTTTTAGAACATCATTTTTTTTAAAAATCCCCACTGAGCCACATTGTAGATCAGCACCAGCTGTGGCCCTGACTGTGATCGGTTGAAATTCCAAACATTGGATTGAGGTATCCAGAAGTTTTAAAATATATTGAAGTTCACCTGTTTATATGTATGCATGTACATTTCTATCTGTGTGTAATTTTTTTCTTAGAGACAGGAAACATGTCTTTAAAAAATGGATGGAGTTTAATGCTGTTAGTTTCTAAATAAAAATTACAGAAGAATTTTTACTGCACAAGAGCCAACAAAATAAACACATTATTATGTGTCCTATATTCTAACATTCAGGAATAATACAAGTTAAGCATGAATGAAAACACAAAATATGATGGAATCTAAGCTGCAAATTTATAGTAATACAAATACAATTTCACAAATTGACTCAACAGTCCGTTCAGACTTTGATCACCACTGTCAAAAATTCCTCAAGCTGAGTCTTCGTTATGCTCCCCTCCTCCTAGTAGTTGGTCTGATCCCTACCTGACAGCAGGGCACAAGGAATCCAAATTCCATGGGTATAGACTTTACCTTACGTCTGCAGAACTTGTTCACCCCGTTTGGATGCAGTTGATCCACCAATGTTACCTTCCAGCAGCTTATTCTCAGCTTCTGGATCAAAGCTGTGGCTTGTAGTTCTTTGGACTCAGCTACTACTCCTGCTTGGATTGATCTGCATCCATGTACACCTTTCAAATAGATCGCGTTTGCTAGAACTTTAGGTTTCTAAATGTCAATTTATGTTTCTTGTGTTTTCTTTGTTCTGTTTTCTGTTACTTTCTCACCTCACTTAATGTTTCAGTTAGTGCTAACCTCCAACTACAAATTAAACTTAGAGATTTCCTCACCACAAAGCGATCATTGACCGTATTCATTGTAGCATAAGATTTAGAATGACAATGGGAAAGTACAAAGACCAATCTTGAGTAAGAATAATTAACTGGGGGGTGGGGAGGAGAGGTGACAGAGTTGGATTGAAAAACTTGGTATCAAAGTTGGATGGTGAAACTAGCTGATCAATGGACCAGCTCAACAGAGGAGTTGGTTCAGGATTGATTGAAGTACATTATACTCCCTCACAAGAGAAAGATAAGACATACAAACCACTAGGTGGATGACAATGGAGATAAACGATGAGGAATAAAGTCTGATTATGACAAAGGTCAAGTAAAACATACAATCATGAATTAAACTGAATATAGAAGCTTCGTAAGGAGGTGAATAAGGAAACAGGAGAAGCAAAGAGGGCTTATGAGAAAAGGCTAGCATCTAATGTAAAAAAAAAAGTCCCAAAGTCTTCTAATTGACCCATACACAGTAAAATTTGCTTAACATATTGTACCATCTCTTCCTAACTTATCCACATATTTTCATGTGACTGTTGATTCAATACTGAATGATTATTTCAAAAGGTTTCCACACCACTGAAGTGAAACTAACTGGTTTCTAATTGATAGACTTATGGAATCATAGAATCCCTACAGTGTGGAAGCAGGCCATTTGGCCCATTGAGTCCACACCGACCCTCTGTAAAGCATCCCACCCAGACTCACCTTGCTACACTATCCCTGAAACCCTGCATTTCCCATAGCTAATCCACCTAACCTGCACATGCCTGGATACTATGGGCAATTTAGTATGAACAATCCACCTAAGCTGCTCATCTTTGGACTGTGGGAGGAAACCAGAGCATTTGGAGGAAACTTGTGTATTTGCGGGAGAATGTGCAAGCTCCACACAGACAGTTGCATTAGGGTGGAATCAAATCTGGGTCCCTGGTGCTATGAGGTAGTAATGCTAACCACTGAGCCACTATGCCGCCCTATTTGCAACTTTTTTTTAACAAGTACATTCTATTTGCATTTGCCAATCCTCTGACACCATCTGAGAGTTCCAGGGAAGATTGCAAGATGGCTGCCAATGTCTCTCACTTTCTCTATCCTTGAATGAATCCCATCAAGTCCTGATGCCATATCATGTTTATGCACGGACGGTCTGTTCAGGAGTGGGGCTAATTAGGAAACAATTTGAACACGTGGATGTCAGGGGCATGGTTGAGGTGTTAAGTGATGAGTACTTCATATTTCTTTATGAAGGAAAGAGATGATTCCCAGGTCCTGGTGAGAAGAAAATACAATAACTGGAAGAGGAGGTATTAAATAGGCTGTGCAGTGCATCTTCTGTTGATAAGATAGAAAAGGATTAAGTTTATTATATTTAAATCTATGTAATGGAAGAAGCAAAGACTTCAGGTTAACATACTGTTCGTTCTTGTTTCTTTCCACCAGCCTTTGGAAATGCCAAAACTATGAGGAATGACAATTCTTCAAGATTCGTGAGTAACTATTATGTTTGACGGTGCAGAATTGCCCCTGCTGGCTGTTACACTAGAAAACCAAAACTTAGTTAAAAATCACACAACACCAGGTTATAGTCCAACGGGTTTATTTGGAAGCGAAAGCTTTCGGAGCGCTGCTCCTTGACCAGGTAGCTGTGACAACCACCTGATGAAGGAGCAGTGCTCTGAAAGCTAGTGCTTCCAAATAAACCTGTTGGATTATAATCTGGTGTTGTGTGATTTTTAACTTTGTCTACCCTAGTCCAACCCTAGCTCCTCACATCATGGCAACCAAAACTTAGACATTTTTACCGTTTAAAAAATGTCTACTTCCTGTTAGAAGATGGAGTGCAACTTGAACGCCTAAAACTAAATACAGTACTTGAGTTAAGTTGAAAGGTATTGTTCATTAAAAACAAAAACATATCTGTATTACATTGTGAGATTATCCACTTCACCTTTTGGAAATTTTGGCTTGTGACAGATCAAACACTTAACGGCATTGTTTGATATGACACTGCTGTATTGCAGAAGGCATGGGTTCAAAAGCCAGCTTTTGTTATCTGTTGCCTCCTGGGGCTTTCTCAGACAGCCCCAATCTGTGTTATAAGCTTCTCTGAGTGATAAGGGGCTGGGTCAAAGGTTAAGAGGCAGATATTACAAAGTAGCAATACAACTGCACTGCTGCAGCATCTCTGAGACACCCTGCAGTGAAATATGGATCTTTTTCAAATTACGTGCAACTTTCAAGCAGAGGTTAAAATCATGCTTTTTTTTGTAAGAGTTTTTTTTTCAGTTCAACAAAAAGTGGCCTAATTCTGGAATGAAAGCACATCGGTTAAGATATTGAAAGCCACATTTGGTTGAAAACTGTAAACAGTGGCACATTTCTCTTTCTTTTATTGAGATCTATTTTTGTTTACACTATTGTTGTTGTACATCATTTCATATGAGTTCATACACATTTCAATGCAATGCTTCAATTTCACAGGGAAAGTATATGGACATTGAGTTTGACTTCAAAGGTGACCCCCTTGGTGGTGTTATCAGCAACTGTAAGTATTGCAAAGTTGTAAATAGAATAGATGATTTACAAATACAATGGTGAAAGAAGTGTATTTGCTACATAAACTCTATTGATTCTTCAGAACAGGGCAGTGCTGCAGGACGCTACCTGTCTGTCCTGTGTCTTTGATCCTTAATTGTGTTAATGTGCAATACTGCACAGGAAATGGGCCAGCGCCCTGTCTGCCTGGGGAATCAATGTAAGTCTGTGGAGCTATAAGCAACTCTGTGAATAAATGTCTCCCCTAATATTGTATTCTATTAAGCATTTGAAGTGGTTTGAAACAGATGGAATTCAGGTGCTGCGGTGTGGAGTTATGATTTACAGTTCGGGGTGACAGAGTGCTGATCATTTAAAAATAATCTCTTACAAGTGTTTTCAGCAGCAGGCACCTCTTGTTGAACAATCTCTCATGAAGTATAGGATCACTTTTGTGTATAAGAAACATATTTTGCATTCTCATATGTCACAAACAATGAAGGAGGATTCCTCCAGTTCTCTGACTTCTTCCTGTGTTATACAACATCCACCTCTAAAACCTGAAGAGGCGTGAGTGAATTAGTTTTGCATCATAGTTGATTGTTAATTTGAGTGTGCAAATGTTTGTGCACTTTGCTCTGTGATGATTTGCATGATTGTTGGTGCCACATTGCCAAAACGTGTTGTCCAAACCCAATGCCACAAGCCCACCATATTTCAAGTCCAAGGATATCCACCTGTCACTGCCTTCCTCGTCTGCTTAGAAACAAATAAACTGCAGATGCTGGAATCCGATATACACAGGTCTAACCCAAAATGTCAATTTCTCCACCTCCTGATGCTGCCTGGCTTGCTGTGTTCTTCCAGCCTCCTGACTGTGTATTCTTCGTCTGCTTAACATCCCCTGATCACGAAGCAGAGGTTTAGCAAGGAGTTAGCTTTGTGAAGCCTTGCATAAAGTTACGGAATTGCCAGTAGCTGTAAATCTGATTACATCCCTTAATTTTGGTGCTTCAGGCTTCTTCTCACACACCCATTAAAAAGTATCAGCCAATCTACTGTTCATAAAACTAAAAATGATTTCTTCCATACGCCTGACACTTCACTTTTACTGCAATGGCAGCGTGGAAGGACTGCTGTTCCAAATAATAGGCATTTCTAAATGACCATGTCTCAAATGCATTGGCCTGTATGAACAGAGAAAGTTTCTCTTGCATGATTGCATATTAAAGTCTAAAACTGCTCACACCATAGTTGGCCATGCCTGTTTCCCTCACTTCAGATCAGTGGCTGCCATCCTTGGGAGTACATATGTTGAAATACAGACATGAAAATGGCAGGAAGGAAAAGATCTGATGATCAATCAAGGTTGAAACCTTAATCATGGTGTCTGGAGGATTGTGAGACAGATGTTAGACTCCTGCTCTTTCTTCTGAATAGCCACAAGATCTCTTGAACAGGCAAACATCCAGCAGCTAAGAACTTCACAGCCAATAAAGGAGATCTCTGTAAAATTTCCTCCCTCAAAACCAGTCTAGGAGATTACGTCAGCTAGTCTAAAGTTGCTGTTAATCCATTTTCCTTTTTTTGCAATGTGATCTCTGCTCTAGTCAAGGCTCTCTTGAAAGAGTACAGAATGCCATTCCACACAATGAAATTTGAAAATACATTCTGGAGATTCTCTGTTCTTTGAGAATTACCCGACCTCAGGCTGATTCCATTGAGGTGCAACGACAAATGCCATATTCATATTCCTCTTGGTAGTTTAGTTTGAAGGATTTTTTTTAATTGGGGGAAGTAGACTCAGTGAGAAAGAAGGGCTAGTTAGACCTAGTTAGTGATGCCTACATCCCATTAATTAATTAAACAATGCTTTGAATTGAGTAAACTGCACAGCATAAGCCTATCACAGATAAGGATCTTCAGGCAGTTGTAATGTTGTAATATAACAACAAACATGTATTTATTTGTTTTCCATATTTAACAAAGTAAAATGGCCCCAAAACACTACTGAAGTTTAGGATTTGCATATTTGTCAGTATTTCAGTTCTCAGATGTATATAACTCGAATACTAATGCATCTCTTGCACTTTTGGAAAATGCCATGTGATCCCATGTTAGGTTTTTATTGTCCAAGCCAGTGCTAGTTCCTGGTCTTTTGTGTTCATCTTGGGGCAGGAAACTGGGAGTTTTATCTTGTTAGATTTTTTTCTAGCAACATGTCTCACTGGAGAATATTTAGGAAACAAAATACCCCATGTAGGTTTCTTTAATTGTTAAATGAATATTTTGAAGTTTTGATTAATAGGACAAGTTATTTTATGTGGACAAAACCCAAATGTTTTCATGTCACTAAGGACTCTGGTTCCCAAGCAGAAAACCTTCTCCCAGAAAACATTCTGCTGACAGGACATGCTTAGTTCAGTAAAGTGAAAATATATTTTCAGCAGATATAATGCATAATTGGAGTCATGTACAAACTAGATCAGCTGAAAAGCTTAGTACAGAACCGTGATTTTCTTTGGGTAACATTGCAGTGACCTTTTGATATCTATTTTTGATTTTACCATTGTACTTACACCCAGTATGTTCACACAATGCATGCACTGCGTATATGGAAACAATAAAGCCATTTAAGCAACCTCTGAAATACTCTCATTGTAACATATGTTCAGGAACACACATTTGATTGTTACCTGCTGAGAACAGTCTAGACGAGCATAGTCTGTAATCATTCCATTCATAACAGGTAACTATCATTTAATTAGTGTGTCTGTATTACATTGAAGTCTTGATTGAATTGTACCTTTTTTGCTTAATGGCTCAGTTGCTTTGTGGGGGGAGATGAATTTTGGTGAACTTGTATCAGTGCCAATGGAAACCCAACATATGAAATGTCTGTTTTAAAAGGAAGTTGGTTTTGTTATCACAGCACCATAGAACAGTACAACACAAAAGAGGCTATTCACTTATTATGCTTGTATATGCTATTTGAACAAACTACTTAAATTAGTCCCACTCTTTTGCAATGGTCCCTTTGAAACGTTGTTGTGTACAGCTAGTCTTTTTCAGTGTGTTGTCCCTTTAAATTTGTTCTTTTTATTGCTTGGCTGCAAAGGAGCCTTAGTACCTTGCCTAGTACCTTGTGTTTTAATGGGAATTTTGGCACTTTAGTCTTTGGTTTTATATTCTTCAGACATTTATCAAGTTTTGCATTTAAAAGTTTTTACCCTCTGTTTCTACACTCTTTTGGGCATTGCAGTCGGGATCTTAGTAAATTGCTACTCTTCTTTGTCCCTCATCACCTGTGACTCTTTTACCACCTACCTTGCATCACCCTTCAATCCACCCATCCATGCCAAACACCATCCTGAAATGACCTAGTCCCACCTGCCTGCTCCTGGCCCATATCCCTCCAAGCCATTCCTATGTGTGTACTTATCCAAATGTCTTTTAAACATTGTAGCTGTACCCTCATCCACTGCTTCCTCAGGAAGTTCATTCCACATACAAACTGCCCTCTGTGTAAAAAAAAAAAAAATTGCGCCTTGTGTCTTTTCTAAATCTCTCTCCTCTCACCTTAAAAATGTGATCTTTCTGATGAAAAGCGTATGCTCGAAATGTTGACTTTCCTGCTCTTCGGATGCTGTCCTACTGGCTGTGCTTTTCCAACGTCGCACTTTTTTAAATCTGATCTCCAACATCTGCAGTCCTCACTTTCTCCTTATGAATGTGCCCCTAGTTTTGAAATCCCCCATCCCAGGGAAAGGACAACTACGATTAACTCTATCTCCACCCTTCATTATTTTCTAAACTTCTATGAGGTTATCCCTCAACCTCCTATGCTCCACTGAAAGAAGACCCAGTCTATTCAGCCTTTCTTTATAACTCATACTCTCTCAAAACCTTTTTAATAGTCTTGATCATCTCTATCCAATCTCCTCTTAATCTCTGCTGTAAGGATAAAAATCCAGCTTCTCCGATGTTTCTACATGATTGAAGTTCCTCATCTCTGGTACTGTGTTAGTAAATGTCCTCTTCACTCCTCCTAACACCTTGACATTCATCTCTAAATGTGTTACCTGGAACCATCAAACAGTGCTCGAGTTGGACCTTAATCAATATTACAGAGAGGTTCAAAATAAGATCAAGCATGTTTCTTTAATTGAAGGCTGATTTGTCATAGTGTGTTCATCAATCTGCCTGAGCCTGACACATACCCACAGTTATGAGCTCAACTAATCTTCCCCATGCACTGCTTTCACGTCAAATGCATAGTCAAAAGCAATGTATTTCAAAGATGTTAACGAGAAAGCATTTTGAATCCTACTTCCCCAAACCCCACATGCGCTCTCTGCAACCCCACATTCCCACCCAGGAAGCAGGCTGGGAAATATTAGGGAAAGGAGGAGAGTGAATATAAGATCAGACATGTTAGCTGGGTGTGCCATGCTAGTCAGCTTCCTGTCTCTGCGGGATCTAAGAGTTGATACTGCATGCTTGCATTTTCGTAGCAGAAGTAAGCTTTGGAAACCACGTTGTTTGTTGAAATTTGTGATGTTTGTGAGATACGAATGAATGGCCGCCCAGATAACCCAGGTATGATTGTGTTGTGCCAGGTGATTCATGCATTAAACATTTTCCACACCCAACTCTGAAACATGAAGTTTTATATTGATAACTTAAGTTATTTGGAGAGGTTTCTGTGGTAGATGGTCAGCTTTAATCCTGTGGATAGGTTAATGTTAAATGCAAGCAGGAAGTTGATTTGGCTGGAGGTCAGTGTTCTTTACTATGGTGCTAATTTCTCTGGAGTGAAGATTGTTGTGGGTTCTTTCCCAGGGCCATTGTCTGGTTTTTAATGCAGTCATTTAGATGGCCTGATAGATGATTGTCTTCCAACCTTTGGAGAATCATTTTAATTAATGGGACTGCTTTTTGCTTTGAGAAGTGAGTTTTGTTTCATTTTGCATTGTGCTACATTCATGTTTTGTATTGACCTGGTTTGTATAAATTGTCAGACAAATGTTGACGTGGAGCAGATCTAACTTTGCCAGTTTCAGGGTTGGAGGGATGATGTGAGGCGGCAGATTTATTTGAGTCCAAATTTACAGTTTGCATTCCATTTTAAAAAAAAAAAGTTCTGTTTCCACCCACTGTCTCTCCAACACAAAAATTGCCTCATTCCATCTTTGTATCCATCATCCATTTACAGCTACCTCAGTACGTCTCCTGAAAGCCTTGTCCTCATTTTGGTTATCTGCAGGCTCGACTCCTGTAGTCTTTCCCTCGTCATGCTCCATAAAGTTATTGCAAACTCTCTTCAAATTATATAGGAAACCTGCATCAAATCCTGCTCACCTGTTGCCCATGTGCTTGCTGACCTATTGGTTTCCTGGTCTGGCAAGGCCTTAAGAGTTAAATCCTTATTTTTAAGTTGCTCCTCCTTATCTCTGTAAATGTCTGTTGTCCCACAGCCACCCCACCATCACCACTCCTGCCCTTCAAAAAAGAAAACAAACTGCACCCCCTTAGTCTCTCATGGGCATATACTCTTTGATCCATTACTAGAAACTGTCCATGCCCTAAACTAAGAACAAGGGGTGATCTGTTACTGTTAAATTGCCAAGTGTTTTGGATTTGCTTTTGACCCTCTGGAAAATTAAATAAAGATTGCAAAAACTTTTAGTAGAATTAACGTCATAATTAATAACAGAGCTTCATTCAAAATTGAACTTGTTATTTGTGCATTTATGCAGGGCTGAACATTCTTTCTATTAAGATTTTGTTTAAAAAGTCATACAATTAAATACTCCTAGTCTTTGGCTTACCAGCAGCCTCAGCCTTGAAGTGCCGCTGTTGCTCCTCATGGATGCCATGATGGTTGGCAGGTGGGCAGGACATCCTTGAAGTGATCCATCAAAATGCATGTTGGGTGACAGTTAAGTGAATGCTTAATCCAGTGGGATTTCTTGGTAGTGGAATTGCAATAATACCCAGAACCACATTTTAACTAGTAATTGTAAAATCCCAGCCATGCAGTGGCCTGTGATTTAACATTTTGCAGACCAGATTTGGGCTGGGAGAGCTTAATGGGGCCTCTGATGCACTGTCCCACCAACAAAAAAATTAATTGAATCCAGTTCAGTTAGTTGCTGAGCGGTGAGCTTCTCAGTGAATTGTGGGCCTCAATAGTGAAGTCTCGCACCATCAGATCTACCAGCCAATTAAAAGCCAGCAGCTTCTGGCTCCTGATGATTGCTACTGGAGGCCCAGTCTTCAAAGAATTTAACAGCAAGAAGATAAATCTTTTTCTTTCAGTTTTTGTGGGGTTTGGGGATTACAGCAAGTTAATGAATTGGCCATGCTAACTTGCCCATAGTATTAGGGGCATTAGTGAGAGGAAAATGGGTCTGGGTGGGTTACTCTTTGGAGGATCGGTGTGGACTGGTTGGGCTGAATGGCCTATTTCCACACTGTAGGGAATCTAATCTAATCTAATCTAATCTAATCCAGGAGGGAGGAGCAAGTTGACAAAACCATTGAAAGAAATGCGCATTTGTTAATTGTGATATTATACTTCAGGCAGTGGAAATGTGCAACTGCTGCACTTAGGCTTCACTTAATGAAATGGCAAAAATAACCCCCTCCATCTTTGTTTATTTGTATCTGTTGCATTTTAAACAAATAAAGTTTCCACAATTACATTTGCTTGGTTATAAAGCACTTAATGGGCATAAGTGGCAGTTTAGGCTTCAAACTTTCATTTTCAAAACAAATAGGGGAACTTAGAGAATGGCAAATGTTCCCTATGTTCCTTGGGCTTCAATTCTCTATCCTCATTTCCCAGTTATGTTGCAGTTTTTACATTCACAGGAAATTTCATTAAAGAGTCCATTAGCAAGATTCACACAACAACAGTGCCAATTTTGGCATAATTTCCATACAAATAAGATATAGTCGATTTCTCCCTATTTCTGCAGTTGACCAATAGATCACTATTTGTAAAAGAGAAGACGAGCTTGATAGCTCACTACTTACTCTTGTATTCATGAAATCTACTGTGCAGATAGCACCAACATGATTCAAGGGAATCTGATTGATTGTAACTTCAGGATCTCAGATTCTCATCCCTGCTTCACAATTTGTAGGGAAAAGTCAAACTCAACCAGGCCATGTTTATGGTATCACTACCTTTAATTAATGGTGTGCTTTTAAGTGGCAAGAGCAGACATGAATTCATGTAGTTTGAGGGAGTGATTTGTAATCTTTCTGCGTTTATTGAAGATTATTTACAAACAAGTTCTTGTTGCCAACTTTGTGCCAAGTATGCTCATCCAGCTGTGAAACTGAAAGCAGAGTTGCATTTGATGAAGAAAATGAGGCTTGGGAGCAGCAATTCTCCAGCGGAGAAACTGCTTTCCGATTTAAGGAATTGTTAAGTACCTTACAGCTTTGTACAGAGAGAATGATGGAGACCAATGGCTATATAGAAGAAAAAGTATTTGCATATGAGGCACATATGGTGAGGAAGTGATTTATGTCAAAACGCCCCAAGGATAGGAAGTAATCAGAATGGAATGGCAACAGAAGGCTGAGGCCCATTGGAGCAAAATGTTTTCAGTGTCCTTTAGTTATGGTTGAACCTGAGACTTGTTTAGTTGAAACAAAAACAGAAATTGCTGGAGAAACCTGGCAGCCTCTGGAGAGGAAGCAGAGTCAACATTTCAAGTCTGTTGACACTCTGCGGCACGGTGGCACAGTGGTTAGCACTGCTGCCTCACAGCGCCAGAGACCCGGGTTCAATTCCCACCTCAGGTGACTGACTGTGTGAAGTTTGCACATTCTCCCCGTGTCTGCGTGGGTTTCCTCCGGGTGCTCCGGTTTCCTCCCACAGTCAGAAAAATGTGCAGCTTAGGTGAATTGGCCACGCTAAATTGCCCATAGTGTTAGGTAAGGGGTAAATGTAGGGGAATGTGTCTGGGTGGGTTGCGCTTCGGCGGGTCGGTGTGGACTTGTTGGGCCAAAGGGCCTGTTTCCACACTGTAATATAGTCTAATCTTAACACTCCTTCAGAATTGTTTTGAAATATTCAACAGGCATGTTGGTAACGTTACGATGGCTTTCCCACTGAAGGGAAGATAGAAACCATCACAGGACTAATCACATCAGTGCTCACTATCAGACAGTCTCAACAAAATTACGTGCAAATCTTTGACAGGACATGGATGGACTTTATATTTAAGAGTATAAATTCATAGAATCCCTACAGTGTGGAAAGAGGCCATTTGGCTCAACAAGTCCACACTGACCCTCTGAAGATATCCCACCCAAACCCTTTCCCCTCCCCTATTGCTCTACATTTCCCGTGACTAATGCACCTAACCTACACATCCCTGGATACTATGGGCATTTAACACGGCCAGTTCACCTAACCTGCACATCCTTGGACTGTGGGGAAAACACCAGAGCACCCAGGGGAAACCCACGCAGACAGTGTGTGCAAACTCCACACACAGTCGGTCACTGAAGGCTGTAATCAAACCCAGGTCCCTGGCGCTGTGAGGCAGCTGTGATAACCACTGCTGCCCCAGGGCAGCATAGCTGTTTCTGAACTGGTCCTCACCCTTAATAATTGCTCCTTTGAATCCTCCCACTTCCTCCATATGAAAGGGCTAGCCTGCATGGGCCCCAGCTATGCTTGTCTCTTTGTTGGCTACGTAGAACAGTTCATCTTCTGTAGTTACACTGGCACCACTTCCCACCTTTCCTCCGCTACATTGATGACTGCATTGGCGCCACCTCGTGCTCCCACGAGGAGGTTGAGCAGTTCATCAACTTCATCAACACATTCCACGCTGACAATCTCTGACACCTCCCTCCCCTTCCTGGACCTCTCCATCTCCATCAATGACGACCGACTTAACACGGAAGTTTTTTACAAAGCCAACAACTCCCACAGCTACATGGATTACACCTCTTCCCACCCTACCTCCTGTAAAAATGCTATCCTGTATTCCAAATTTCACCGCCTCTGCCGTATCTGCTCTCAGGAGGACCAGTTCCACCACAGAACACACCAGATGGCCTCCTCCTTTAAAGACCACAATTTCCCTTCCCACGTGGTTAAAGATGCCCTCCAACGTATCTCGTCCACATCCCGCACCTCCGCCCTCAAACCCCACCCCTCCAACCGTAACAAGGACAGAACGCCCCGATCCTCGTCTTCCACCCTACCAACCTCCGCAGCACCTGCCGACATTTCCATCCCCTCCAAATAGACCCCATCACCAGGGATATAGTTCACTCCCCCATCCCTTTCCGCAAAGACCGTTCCCTCTGTAACTACCTGGTCAGGTCCATGCCCCTCCCCCCCCCCCCCCCCCCCCAAACAACCCACCCTCCCCTCCTGGCACCTTCCCCTGCCACCACAGGAATTGCAAAACCTGCGCACACCTATCCCCTCGCCTCCATCCAAGGCCCCCAAGGAGCCTTCCGTATCCATCAAAGTTTAACCTGCACATCCACCAATGTCATTTATTGTATCCATCACTCCTGATGTGGTCTCCATTACATTGGGGAGACTGGATGCCTTCTCGCAGACCACTTTCAGGAACATCTCTGGGACACCTGCACCAATCATCCCCACCACCCCGTGACCAAACATTTCAACTCCCCCTCCCACTCTGCCGAGGACATGCAGGTCCTAGGCCTCCTCCACTGCCACTCCCTCACCACCTGACACCTGGAGGAAGGACGCCACATCTTTCGCTTCGGAACCCTTCAACCCCAGGGCATCAATGTGGACTTCACCAGTTTCCTCATTTCCCCTCCCCCCACCTTGCCCCAGTTTCAATCTTCCAGCTCAGCACTGTCCTCATGACCTGTCCCACCGTCAATCTTCCTTCCCACCGATCCGCTCCATCCTCCTCTCCAACCTATCACCTTCATCCCCATCTCCATCCACCTATTGTACTCTTAGCTACCTTCTCCCCAGCCCCACCCCCCTCCCATTTATCTCTCCATCCCGGGGGCTCCCTGCCTCGTTCCTGATGAAGAGCTTTTGCCCAAAACGTCTATTTTCCTGCTCCTCGAATGCTGCCTGACCTGCTGTGCTTTTCCAGCACCACTCTAATTTTGAATCTAAACTCTAGCACCTGCGGTCCTCACTTTCGCCTAACACAGCTGTTTCTGCCTAGTTACAAACTGGGGACCTTTTGTGTGTTAAGCCAACGTAATAACCACTATGTTACAGAATGAAATGTGCTGTAATTTTGTAGTATAAATTTAGGTGGGGTGGATGTGTGATATTGAATTCCTTTTGATAAGGGAGCTGTTGATCTGAAAAGTTTGAAATCCACGATTACATAATTATGTTAAAAATAGACTACTTTCATTTATCAAGAGAGAGAACATTAACATGTAAGCATTTTGTAAACTATTTACTACAAACTGGTTGTTAAAGATTACCCAACTAAACTTTCTCCAATCCCTTTTCCAATATTGGAAAACTCAAGTTAATATCAGGTACCCTAACTTGTCAAATCTACCTTCTAACATTGTTTTCTGAAACGTGAATGAAGGGGTTTATTCAGCCTCTTTGCAGTAAGCCAGGTTTAAGATGCTGTTAACCATGCTCCAGTCATGGTATCCTTGCTGCTGAGGGAGAAAATTGTGGTTTCAAATACTCTTCCAGGTATTTGAGAACAAAATCTAAGCTTACACTTGGGTGCAGTATGAAAGGAAGTGCTGTATCTTCAGAAACACTGACAGTTTTTCAGACAATATGTTAAACTGGGGATAGATCTGCACTATTTGGTTTGATAGATCCCGTGGCACTATTTTGAAACCGTGGATACCTTGACCAATGTTTATCTACTACTCTCAGAATGAATGTGCATAGCTAACAAAGCTGAAGCAATTTTCATTTTCCAACTTTTTTTACTTGTGGCACTGCACGCAATTCGGATCAAGTGCAGCTCTCTTGGTGAAACAGGAATTAGAATTGAGGAATGAATGGGCCAGGGAATGGAGATGTGAAGAAGCATTGTGGATTTGAATGGTCTCAAGTATTTGTTCATTTGTGGGGAAGAGTTCAGAGCTACTTTGTCCTCTGGCAAGCCAGAAATGTTTGCTTACTATCTAGCAAACACAGAAGTTCAGTTGAGTCGAATGGTTTACATTTTCTCCTGTTTCAGTGGACTTGAAATGTGAACTGAGAATAGTGAAAAGCAGCAAGGAACAAGGCACTGAGGAATACTGGAAACTTTGTAAGGGCACAGTTACACAAAAGGCAGCCTCAGTGTTTCTACCGACTATGTTATGGAGTTGAGTCAGCTTTCACTTTCTCAGAAGTGTTGTCAATATTTGTGAAGGTTGATCTTCACTATTCACCTTTGGTAATGGGTGACTGCAAGTATCAGGCTGTTGCAGAGCCATCAGGTGGCTAAGTGGGGGAATGCAGCACGTTTCACAATGATTAATTTTCAACATCGACTACTGCTTTACCATAATAGTGTGATTGTGACAGATCTAACATGGAAATCAAGCTATTATTGTGCCAACTGTAGGCTAACTTAGACTGCAGGTACTTGTAGACCGTTGTAGACAAATTTACTTGTTAGTTAGATGACTGACACAACATAGGTTTGAATCCTCAGTTGTTACAAAGCTTGTTCCAGAAAGCCTGCCGGACAAAAAAAAAGGAATTTTCAATGCATTTTGAGGTCAATGTTTTCAAAACATAATAGGTATTACCTGTATTTCAAAAGGCGTGTTTGAAACACATCCAAATATTTGTGCAATGGAATTGATTTTGATTTTGGAAATCTTATCTTCCGTTCCTTGTAGTTTTATCCTTAAAGGTACTGGCTTATACTGGATAATTTTCCAGGAGTCTAGCCGTTTGCTGATAACTCAGTCAAAAGAAATTGATGCAGGTATGAGTCCAGATTATGACTGTTTCTGGAATTGTAAATGAACACATACTCCGTGAGGACATATTTAGGCTTGACCATGATATGATGCCCTCACCCAGCCCTAACAAGCTTGTCAACTCTGTCTAGCGACCGAGGTCGCTTGGGAGATATTGCATGCAGTTGCCACCTGCAACATCATACCTCAGCAGAAATGACTGTATTTATTGGCAATTGTCATTCAAAATAAAATTCCTCATTTTCAGCGCATAATGTTATCAGTCAAAGTATTCTGCCGAACAAGTTGAAGCTCGCCTAGGTTACATTTTTCTAAGTTATATTTGATTCCTCAGCTAATGAATTGAGGCTAAAAGCAGTTTAGTGTTTCCTTTGTAATTGAAGCAGTGATATCCATTTTTCTGTTAGTTGGCACAAATCTGCATTGTGTTGGTAAGGGTACAAGTAGATCTTTACCACTAAAGGGGAAAATAACATGCCTTGGTCTTTTGGATCATTCATTTGTTTGTGTTTGGACATTTTACTGGGATGTTTAATGTGCGTAGAATCCCATCAATGTGCTTACCTGCAAACCAAACAACTGAAAAATCCACATTTTGAGCTTTTTGCCTGATATAACATGCACTTTTCCTTTCCCTTCATGACACACCTCTCATATGGCAGCCATAACATTGTTACTGGTGGCAAACATCAATGGTATTGGAACCCAGAAATGTAGCCTTTTGAACTCATCAACCTAAAACATTTTATAATGGAGCTGCTTTAACTAAGATCACTCTGCCCTGTAAAACAGTAGTTTGTGGGTTTTCTGTTGCTAAATGAAACATTTCTAGTCTTCAGTTCCAGCATTGCCTTTTTTTACTGTCTCAGTAAGTCCAACGATCATTAACACTCCTGGAGTATGCCAGACCTGCTCAGCTTCAGTATTGGATTGAATCAATCATTGCCATGGCATCTTGGCAGCCCATTAGTCTCAATTACACATTGCTTTTGTCTTCTCTTCAACTCCAAGCAAATTTACTTGTTAGTTAGATGACTGACACAACATAGGTTTGAATCCTCAGTTGTTAGTAACAACGCTAAGACCCCTCTGGAACAGCACATTTCATCGTAAAAAGTTCAAATGCATTCTTCTAACCACAGGATGGTTACAATAGCTTATTGGTAGTCAGTAGGGAAGAACCTCTGCAACTTCATCCTTCTCTGCAATCAGTTCAGAGTTGTTTGTGACCTCTGAATAATTAGTACTTCTGAGCTTATTTATTTATAAAATAATGAGGGAAGGAACCTGATGCCTGGAACATTTCCAGGTCATGACCCTGTCAGTGGCAGTGGCACTGCATAATTTATAAAGGCGCAGCCAATGAGGAGCCAGGTTTGATGCCCAGTTGGGTGAATTGGATGTGGACGAAGGATGGGGTGTATAAAGCAAGGTAATTTTAAAAAGCATTGGCAGCCATGATGGGGTTTGCAGCCGCCTTTGAAAAATGGATGAACAGGGAGAGCAAAGGGCTGCTGGTAGTTTAGACAGCTGTCCATGGGTGGCCTTACAATTTTTGATGCCTTTCATGAGGCCCTGATTCAGGTTGTGGACAGCAGAACTGCATTCTTTACTGTACCTTCAAGAAGAATTCTGGTGAGACATATCAGGCAGGCATGGATAAGGGTAGCCATGGATGGTAATACTGTGGGTTTTGACTACAATAGGCCATATTACCTACTGAAGCAATACTTATATTATCCCTCTTAGCATAAGAAACTATATGTAGATTTTATGTTCATGAAAAATCAAACATGCATTTATTAAAGCTTGCTAGTATGGACAATTAGACATGTCAGTGTGGCATGTTAAACTATCCATGCTTACTGCCACTAGTTAACTGTTTAATCCAGACACTGGTATGGGGGGCATTTGACCAATGTGATGTGTCTACTGTGTAGCTTGTTATTCCATCAGGATGGTGCAGCATTAATCAAGAGTCCCCATCCCCTTTAATTGCAAATTCTCAATTTAGTTATGTCTTAGTAGTTTCCCAGGAGTTTGAAATAATTGTCTTTTTAGGCATTAATATCGAAGATAACATTGTGTATTTCTTTAGACCTCTGTCTGGTAGAATGGTGTATTGTTGCTTTGGTAACTACTGATAGTGCTGCAGAGTGAAGTATAATCAGAATTGTACATGTATAACACACATTACAATACAGTTCCTCAATCATTTTTGGAATAGTACAACAATATCCTGTGATCATGTGCATCAGGCAACTAAAGTCTCCCACTGCCTCGGATGTTTGCACACTGTATGACTAAATTAATAAATTGGGAAAATGTGGTAAAGTGCCATTTATGTTAATGCATGTGTTTGATCCCATCTAGTGTTATAAATTGATTGCTATCCATATTAATTATGAAATTCACATTGCTGTGACCTAATGTAACTTGCCGATAATAGAAGTGATCTGGATGGCAATGGTAGATCTGCCTGACTGTTTGGAATTGGAAGTCTCCAAGATTGAGTAGCCTGAAATAGCATCTTTATACTGGAAGCATTTTAGCAACTGTAATATTCATTCTTATTAAAATATATATTTAACACAAAAAGAATTGTGTACCTGTAAAACGACTCCATTGTTAATATGTGAATTGTGATTAGCAAAGATAGGGAGTTAAAAATTGCACTGGTGACACTATATTTTTATAAATGCATGCTGCTGCTTGTATAATTCTGGTGCACATTCTATGGATATTTCTGCAGGTGAAGGCAATGGTACTGTTCCCTGAGGCTTTTGAATCTGATAACCCATCACAGGTGCGATGAGACAAGATTGCTTTTTCCTTCAGCATTTTACTTGCCTAAAAGTACATGATTACAGACAGATTGCCTGTTGTAAACAAATTAAAGTACTAATTTAAAGCTCCCTGTTAGAATAATTGACACTTGCAACCCAGCCTGTTTACAGACCACTTAGAATTTATGCAAGGCTCTGGTGATTGAAGAAAATGCGCCATAATCTCACAGTTTAACCAATTAGAATCAGGTTAACACTGACCATGTGTACAAATGTGGGTAGTTTGTAATGGGAGAAACCAAACTTCTGTGACAGCAGTCTGTTCAGTTTCTCATAAAATTCTTTTTCACTTGGTTGCTGAGCTTTTAAACTTGATGTTTTATGATTTTTTTAAAAAAATGCCACGATCATCAAATTCTCCGACTGGTCAACCACTCGCATGGAAATTATGCAGCCATGGCTTTAATAAAGTTGATCTAAACAGAAGTTGTTGCTGGGGCGTATCAGCATTTATCCTAAGTGATGCTGTATTTCAAATAATTTAAATTGCGTTTTGTTCTCTGGTGGTACTGTTTCTCCTTTTGCATTCTGCCCGGTATGCTAATATTTGGGTTTGGACTCACTGAGAAACCAGTGTGTGGGTTACTTTGTGAAGCATCGGAAGGTTGTGGCTATGTGCTGATCTTCTGTCTGTTTAACAAAGCAGCAGCATTCAAATGGCTGAAGTGCAGGCACCTTTCTTTTCTCCACAGATGATAATTGAATAGTAAACTGAGCTGCTAAAGCCATGGGGAGCCATTTCCAGAAATCAGAGTGCAATGGGTATTTAAATAAAAATTTACTGAAGCAAACTAGACCCATTCTGCAAGGTTCACAAAATTGCAAAGAGTGTACAAAGGCTACCTCTTTTTCAGTGCTAGCATTGCCAATTGGAGGAAAATACTCCCCATCATTTAAATATGTTGGCAGTGTGATCGTCCTGTCATGGCGAGGGTCAAAGCAGTTTTATCCACGATATGCATATTGACAGTATGAATCTTCTGCTTGTTCAGCTGTGCAGTTCAACACAGTGCATCAATAGCATCAAGAATGAACCACATAGCTTCTTGAACCTGCTTCATTAATATTGCATTCATGGCGAGTCATCTACCTCCGCTCTGCTTTCATGTTTTATTTGAGATTAGATTAGATTAGATTCCCTACAGTGTGGAAACAGACCCTTCGGCCCAACAAGTCCACACCGACCCTCCGAAGAGCAACCCACGCAGACCCATTTCCCTCTCTCTAATGCGCCTAACACTATGGACAATCTAGCATGGCCAATTCACCTAACTCGCACATCTTTGGTCAGTGGGAAGAAACCGGAGCACCCGGAGGAAACCCACGCAGACACAGGGAGAATGTGCAAACTCCAAGCAGACAGTTGCCCGAGGCTGGAATCGAATCTGGGAGCCTGGTGCTGTGAGGCAGCAATGCTAACCACTGAGCCACCGTGCTGTCCATGTCCAAATTATTTGAGACCCTTCATAAAACATTTAATTCATTTGAAATTTTGTTTGACTTTTTTTTGCTTTGAGGATCTCCTCTTAATTTATATCTGTTGTAGAGTTCCCTGGAGACAGTCTTCCTTCCTGCTCTTATTTAAGTGTTCCTTCTATATAACTGAATTAGGATGCAGCATGTTAGTTAGTAACAGAGAATGGAGTCCTGTTCCTGCTCCTCCCAGATTTTACACATGGCCTTTTAGAATAACTATCAGAAATATCGAGTTGATCCTTTGCTCTTCCCTAACCAGGCATAAAGTACCATAGCTATCCCATAACCATTGCCTTGGCTAAAATCAATAAACTCAGCAGACGTGGGAATTTAAACTGAAGGAAATAAATGGCAGAAAAAGTGAAAGTGCAAGTTGCTAACTGGATAACTCTTTTTGAAGAGCTATCACAGAGGAAGTGGGTTGAATGATCTCTTCCTGTTCTGGAAAATTACATTGTTCCAAGTTGCTGGCTCTGTTGGGCTCAATACACCTGCACTGAATTAGAATGAACCACTGGCAAACTTAGGAAAGATCTTCTTTTGTGAGACATTCATAAGACTCCACTTGCAGCTTCATGCAGATTTTATGTTCCAAAATTACTTTTAACTAATTACTGCCTGAAATAGATTTAAAGCTTACCCTCCTACAATATTACAAGGCTACTTTGCAACCTGCTATAGAACTCAAAGGGTTAGAGAAATTTAGACCCAATTTCTTTAAATTCCATGTCATTAATTTCTACTGACCAAGCTGCTTTGAAATATTGAAACCACACTTTTTCGTATCAAGAGATTTAAACATTTTGAGCTTGTAAGACCTGCACAACTCTGTAATGTATCTGAAGTAAATTCTAAAAGTGCTGGTACTGAATAGGGTAGAACATTATAAATTCTAGTCTTGGACTTTTTGGAACCATGGAGAAATTCGAATAAATTTCATTTTCACATCTGAAAGCCATGCTGACATAGAGCATGGTCCAGAGGATTAGTGTCATATTGATATCTCCAGTTTCATACAATTTTTGCACTGGAAGTGTTGGATAAGTCCCAAAAGCCGAGGAAACACTCACTGACTTTAGCTTTTATAACTACCAAAAGTTTGTGTTAGCATTTAATGCACAAATCTGTATTTTCCTTGATTCTTTTATGGGTGTGGCTGGCAAAGCTAATATTGTTGTCTCATTCCCAATTGCCCTTGAACTGAATAGCTTTCTGAGCTACTTGAGCTGAGAGAGTCATCCACATTGCTCAGAGCAACAATAGCAAATTTTCTTCCCTAAAGGACATTAGGAAACCAGTTTGGTTTATTAAATAATAGCTTAATGGTTGCCATCACTGAAAGTAGCTTTCAATTCCAGATTATTAATTTAAATTGCACCAGATATCTTGGGTTTTAAATCCCTGACCCCAGACCATTAGCCTGGGCCTCTTTATTACTGGTCCAGTGACAATACCATTTTGCCACAACCTCCCTAAAACCTGTAAACCAGTTGTGGAGGAAGAATTGTTTTTAATTCAACAGTGTTGTAAGCAGATGTTAGTCCCAAATTTATGTTGCCGTTTATTATTGTAGTGTAAGTGAACAGAATGTCTGATTAAAAATGGATGTTGTTTACATTCAGAAAGGCTTTCTTCATTCCTACTTTGGAGTTTGGGGCATTCTTCAAACAATAAAGAGGCACCATGTAAACAGGGCGATTTGGAAGTGAGCGTGTTGAAATGGGTGATTGTATTTCTGCCACCCCATATTAGTGTTTGAATTTACCCTGCAGCAATGTTTATTGTAAATGTTAGAAACTTTATGAAATTATCTTATTAAAGAGATGATAATACAAAAACTACAGGCACATTAAAACAGATGTATGTTGTAAACCTATTCAAAATAATTTGATGTGGCATTTTATAGTTCAGTGAAGGATGTCAGCAATGTTTTATTTGCATTGTACATTACAGTGTACAGCTGGTAGTATTCAAGGAGCTGCTTGCTTTGCTACGCCTTTGGATTTCATTCAAGAAGCATTTTTGCAACTTGTTTTTAGCTAGGATTGTGTTTCAACAGTACTTAGTGCCTCAAAGAAATTTACTTTAATGGCCTGATAATTATAACCACTGAAAGTAATGGCAGAGCTGTCCAGCGTAAATGAAAGGAACTTGCCTCTCCACATCATGTCGAAACCAGCATTGACAGCTTGTTCTTTATGCAAAACAATAAAAGGGAGTAGAAATGTCAGACTGAGGGTGCCTTTTGAAGGTTGAAGTAAATATGTGCTGCTGATTACTGGGCATAACTAACATTAGAGATTCATATGCCTTATTTAGGAGTACATTGTGATGAATAAGCAAGAACAGTCCCCATCTCTTAGCAATTCAACATCTTTTCTTAATAGGAATATAGAAAAAAGAAAATGGTTTATTATTTGTCCCGAATATCGTTTGATTTTTAAAAACATTGCATGAAACAATGAATCAAAATACAAATGAGGCTTCAGCTAGGGGTCACATTTAAATAATCAGACAATAAACATACTGAACGTTTAGAATGGAAGAACAGGGTGAAAAAATCAAAGGAATTATTATGCTTAAAATAGTTTGTGCAAGTGAAAGAAATATCAAGTGCTGATGTTGTATGACTATGCATTGCTAGCATATCCATTGTCATGCTGATGTAAAACCTCTTTCATTTGTCAAACCTGACTCTGATAAACAATGTAATTTGCATTTACATATCATCTTTCACAAGGAAAAAAGTTGCAAGCTCCTTCATCAACAGGCAGAAACAGGCAGAAAGTGGAAGCTAAATGAAGGAGGAGAGGTTTATGAATGTTGACCAGAGGCTTCGTCACCAAAAGATCATCTTAGCTGGGACAGAGGTGAAGAGGCAGAGCGATTCAGCAAGTGAGCTGTAGAGCATGCAGCTGAGAAAACAATGATCTGGTGATGGAAAGGGGGAGGTGCACAATAGGCCAGGCTCTAGCAAGGCTTCCCACTGCAGTGTGTTTTTGGAACCTTTCCCATTCTTTATTGTCTTTGGTCACTGGCAAATTTCCAAACTCTGCACTGAGTTCAATTCTGTCAAGGAAGAGAGAAACAATTCCAACTATTACCCATCCCAAGTAGCCTGAGAGAATTTGATGCAATTGACTGGTTTCAGAGCACAGTTAAGAGCCAACCACGTTGATCTGCATCAAGAATCCAATCTAGCTTACAACCAAATAGAAGCAGCAGCCTTTATTTCCTCATGAGCATTCTGGATAATATTAAGCCTTTTTGAGTTTTATGACAATTGAATAGCTACCTGGTTACAACATGAACTTTCTAATCGGCATTTTAAAAATAAAATTTAAATACAAATTCTGGAACTGCTGTGGCAACCATTCTGTGACTTGAGATTTATGGTCACATAGATCATAACACTGGGATAAATGTATTGTGTAAAATTGTTTCTTTGTGTATAAGTCTGTGTAGATGTCTGAATTGGTATTTCCATTCAATGTGTCCTTAACATCATCATACAAATTTCACATTGTCCATCTTTCATACAGATCTGTTCCTGGAGGCCCACCCTATAAATTCTGGTAATATTCCTGCCTTCAGCTATCCTGTGTGTAGGAGATTGGTGTTGAGATTATAAACATCACAAACTGTCCACTCTGCATTTATCCAAAGCTGCTCGGTCTATGCAGTCATGGAAGAGAGACCAATAGAGACATTTGCTGCCCATCCAATAGGCCACACTCCTCATTCTCTGAACCGGAGACAATAAACAACATGTTCAATACTTGAACCTGGTTACGTCAAGCCAGCTAAACAGCATAACTTATTTTTGAAACAATATAATTTTTTTTTTACTAAGAGCTCAAATTTATTTAAAAAGTCCAATTAATGGAAAGTGAGTCTTGCTGGCACGACAACCTTTTATAGGCAATCCTAATTTCCCTCGAGAAAGATATGTGAACTGCTTTCTTTAGTGCTGCAATCTTTGGGGTGTAGGTACAGTCCTTCATTGTTAGGGAAGGACTTCAAGAATTTTGGCCTTTGTGTGGAGCCAGAGAAAATGGGGGAGATACTAAATGAATATTTTGCATCAGTATTTACTGTGGAAAAGGATATGGAAGATATAGACTGTAGGGAAATAGATGGTGACATCTTGCAAAATGTCCAGATTACAGAGGAGGAAGTGCTGGATGTCTTCAAAGGGGTAAAGGTGGATAAATCCCCAGGACCTGATCAGGTGTACCCGAGAACTCTGTGGGATGCTAGAGAAGCGATTGCTGGGCCTCTTGCTGAGATATTTGTATCATCAATAGTTACAGGTGAGGTGCCGGAAGACTGAAGGTTGGTAAACGTGGTGCCACTGTTTAAGAAGGGTGTTAAAGACAAGCCAGGGAACTATCGACTGGTGAGCCTGACCTCGGTGGTGGGCAAGTTGTTGGAGGGAATCCTGAGGGACAGGATGTACATGTATTTGGAAAGGCAAGGACTGATTAGGGTTAGTCAACATGGCTTTGTGCATGGGAAATCATGTCTCACAAACTTGATTGAATTTTTTGAAGAAGTAACAAAGAAGATGGATGAGGGCAGAGCAGTAAATGTGATCTATATGGACATCAGTAAGGCATTTGACAAGGTTCCCCATGAGAGACTGATGAGCAAGTTTAGATCTCATGGAATACAGGGAGAACTAGCCATTTGGATACAGAACTGGCTCAAAGGTAGAAGACAGAGGGTGGTGGTGGAGGGTTGTTTTTCAGACTGGAGGCCTGTGACCAGGGGAGTGCCACAAGGATCGGTGCTGGGTCCTCTACTTTTGGTCATTTACATAAATGATTTGGATGCGAGCAAAAGAGGTACAGTTAGTAAGTTTGCAGATGACACCAAAATTGGAGGTATAGCGGACAGTGAAGAGGGTTACCTCCGATTACAACAGGATCTTGACCAGATGGGCCAATGGGCTGAGAAGTGGCAGATGGAGTTTAATTCAGATAAATGTGAGGTGCTGCATTTTGGGAAAGCAAATCTTAGCAGGACTTATACACTTAATGATAAGGTCCGAGGGAGTGTTGCTGAACAAAGAGCCCTTGGAGTGCAGGTTCATAGCTCCTTGAAAGTGGAGTCGCGGGTAGATAGGATAGTGAAGAAGGTGTTTGGTATGCTTTCCTTTATTGGTCAGAGTATTGAGTACAGGAGTTGGGAGGTCATGTTGTGGCTGTACAGGACGTTGGTTAGGCCACTGTTGGAATATTGTGTGCAATTCTGGTCTTCTTCCAATTGGAAAGATGTTGTGAAGCTTGAAAGAGTTCAGAAAATATTTACAAGGATGTTGCCAGGGTTGGAGAATTTGAGCTATAGGAAGAGGCTGAACAGGTTGGGGCTGTTTCCCCTGGAGTGTCTGAGGCTGAGGGGTGACCTTATAGAGGTATACAAAATTATGAGGGGCATGGATAGGATAAATAGGCAAAGTCTTTTACCTGGGGTTGGGGAGTCCAGAACTAGCGGGCATAGGTTTACAGTGAGAGGGGAAAGATATGAAAAAGATCTAAGGGGCAACTTTTTCACGCAGAGGGTGGTACATATATGGAATGAGCTGCCAGAGGAAGTGGTGGAGGCTGGTACAATTGCAACATTTAAGAGGCATTTGGATGGGTATATGAATAGGAAGGGTTTGGAGGGATATGGGCCGGGTGCTGGCAGGTGGTACTAGATTGGGTTGGGATATGTGGTCAGCATGGACGGGTTGGACCGAAGGGTCTGTTTCCATGCTGTACATCTATAACTCTATGATTCTATGACCCAGTGACAGTGATGGAACTATGCTAGTTCCCAATGAAGATGTTGTGTGGCATGGATACGTTCTTGAAGGTGGTGGTGTTCTCAGGCATTTGTTACCATTGTCCATTTATGTGCTGATGTTGCACTTTTGGAAGACACAGCCGAGTGTGCTCTGGTGAGTTGTTACTGTGCATCTTAAGCTTAAAGATGATGCACACTGCTGCAACGATGTGACAATGGTGAAGGGAGTGAGCAAATGAGGTGGTATTGAAGGAATCTGCTTTTTCTGGATAATATCAAGCTTCTTGAATGTTGTTGCATCTGCACTCATCAAGGAGAATGGAAAGTCTTCCATCACTTTGTCTTCTAGTTAATGAATCTTTAAACCCCAGTCACTTAAAGGTGATTAAGTTCTACCTTGCACTTGTTTGTTGTGCGTGTGCTCATGTACCATACCATTCATTGGCTGAAACTTGAATGTTGTCCAATTCTTTACTGCATGAACTACTTCAGTATCTGAGAAGTTGTGAATAACACTTAACATCAGCAAACATACCCTCTTCTGACTTGATAATGAAGGGAAGGCCATTAATGAAGTAGCTACAATGATGTCCTGGTGACCTTATCACATGGGTTTCATAAATATAAAACCTTGAAAATTCAAAGATTGTTTAAAAATTACTTTAAGTCAACTAAACTTAGAGGTATTGCATGATTTAATCTGTCAATGAATATTGTAGAACCTGGTCAGCCATTCACTAGATGCCTTGATCCAGTTACAGTGGGATGTAAAATGTGAACGGTGCTCTTCTGTTCCAGAGGTCCAGCTTGTCCTTTCACAGTTGCATTTCAATTCCAAAGGTGCAATGAGGCAGTGCAGTGCTTTCAACTTTGACTTAAAAGGGCCTGCTAATATGCATTATTTGTAATTTACGATTATTAGTTTACGAAGCCACGAAATTGTAGTTCAAGTTGCTGTAACAATAGGAAAACTGGAATCAGTGCCTCCAATTTAAACGGAGAGTTCAATTGTTCCCAGGGAAATCGGTGATATCCTGAGCAATCAGAATTTGCTGCTTTTCCTTTGAACTGCTATTTTTTGAAAGCTGCAAGTCCCATTCCCTCAGTAACTTTAATAGCCATTAGTAATTATTTGACATTAATTGACACCGTTTTAATTGACATTAGTTAGATGATGGTGAGCAGAGTTGCTCCCTCACTGTCCGGTGATTGTAGCTGGAAAGTGTATTTGCGTTTGGATATTGAGCTCCAGAGAGATTGGAAGCAATGTTTTACCTCCTTTTATAAACAGTGGGTACCTGGGACAGAAAACAGAGGGAAACCAGCTTCTATCAAGTGGGGAGGGGAAAAATGTTGAAAGAATCTAATCTAATCAATGATTGACAGTAGATGAATATTAAAAATTCCTTTTTTAATACATGCATATAAAGGCACCAGTTTAGAACCCTGCCTGATTACGTTCTGTGATTCATTCCAAAGTTCCATGAAAACCAGAAATTAGTGGCTGACAGCTGATTTGAGTCAAGCTGGAATACATGTGTATTGTGAACAAACACAAAGGGGAAGAGAGGCTTGAATTTGGTTGTGATATCCCTTTGATTAGTATTAAGCTGCTGACAATCACTCTCACAGCTTAAATGCCTCTGGAATATGGAATAGCTTGGGAGGAATAGGCCTCCTGACCAGCACAGAAATGGAGTAGAGTAAGAATAAATGCAATTGTTCCAGGCTGAGACTGAAACCCGAGTAACCCTTTTACATAGCTATTGATTATCTGCACACTGAACTTTGCATTGCCATTTTCATTTCCGACACAGTCTGATCTGACCTTGGACGTGGAAATATCCTGTAAATAGCCCGCCTTGCTGGCCTGCATGTGTATAAGTGTCCAATTGAAGGATTTTATTGTTTTGTTATCCGGGCATGTTGATGGCTGCACTGTTTTGAATCAGGTGTACCACTATCTGTCTAGGATCTTATGGCACACTGCGTATAATTCTTTGGAATCTGGTAGTCACAATAACTTGTTTCTCAAAACCCAAGCAACTTAATATTTTGGTTGTAACAGAATTTATTCTCAAAGAGGTATTTGAAAACAGTTTCAAATACAAAATATCAATCTTTCCGGGAAGCAGTTCAATATGGCTCCGCTTATGCGATAGCATCCTTCATTTAAAAGAACTTAAGAACATAAAATAGTCACTTGGGCCTGCTCTGACATTTATTAGAATCATGCACTGATCCTCTGCCTCCATTCCACATTCCTATCCACTCTCCATATCCCTTGATTCCCTGAGAGACAAATAATTCCCTAAGCTTCAGATTTGCTCAGATGGTAGATCATTCAAGGGATCAGAGTTTTTCCAAGTTGCACATCCTAGTTTATTTTATAACTCATCTCCATGAAACAAGCATTGTTTACATTGTTGGAAAAGATAGATTTCTTTTTGTTTTCAAGAGGCATCTCTTTCCAAGTCAGTTCTTTCAACATTTTCCCCCTCCCCACTTGATAGAAGCTGGTTTCCCTCTATTTTTTGTCCCAGGTACCCACTGTTTATAAAAGGAGGCAAAACATTGCTTCCAATCTCTCTGGAGTTCAATATCCAAATGCAAATACACTTTCCAGCTACAATCACCGGACAGTGAGGGAGCAACTCTGCTCACCATCACCATTCCTGAAGAAGGGCTTATGCCCAAAACGTCGATTCTCCTGTTCCTTGGATGCTGCCTGACCTGCTGCGCTTTTCCAGCAACACATTTTCAGCTGGGATCATCTGTGGTCAATTAAAACTGTGTCAATTAATGTCAAATAATTACTAATGGGCGCAGGTTTTGCAATTCCTGTGGTGGCAGGGAAAGGTGCCAGGAGGGGAGGGTAGGTTGTTGGGGGGCATGGACCTGACCAGGTAGTCAGAGGGAATGGTCTTTGCGGAAAAAGGAAAGGGATGGGGAGAGGAATGTACCAGTGGTGGTGGGGTCCATGTGGAGGTGATGGAAATGTCGGCAGATGATACGGTTTATGCAGAGGTTGGTAGGGTGGAAAGTGAGGACCAGGGGGTGTTCTGTCCTTGTTGCTGTCAGAGGGGTGGGGTTTGAGGGCGGAGGTGCAGGACATGGATGAGATGCATTGGAGGGCACCTTTAACCACTTGGGAAGGCAAATTATGGTCTTTAAAGAAGGAGGCCATCTGATGTGTTCTGTGGTGGAACTGGTCCTCCTGGGAGCAGACACGGCAGAGGCGGTGGAATTTGAAATACGGGATGGCATTTTTGCAGGAGGTGGGGTGGGGAGAGGTGTAATCCAGGTAGCTGTGGGAGTCGGTCGGTTTGTAAAAAATGTCAGTGTTAAGTCAGTCGTCATTGATGGAGACTGAGAGGTCCAGGAAGGGGACGGAGGAGTTAGAGATGGTCCACGTGAATTTAAGGTCGGGGTGGAATGTGTTGAAGTTGATGAATTGCTCAACCTCCTCGCAGGAACACGAGGTGGCGCCGATGCAGTCATTAATGTAGCGGAGGAAGAGGTGGGCAGTGGTGCCGGTGTAACTACGGAAGGTGGACTGCTCTACAAAGCTGACAAAGAGACAGGCATAGCTGGGGCCCATGCAGCAAAGCACCATCTCCATGAGTGCTGCACTGTAGAATCACTGATTTTTATACTTCAATCCGAGAGAGAAATTTTAATAAATAATCTCTGACTTGCTTGAGAGCACTACCAAATTTACCACTAGGCTGGCACCCCAAATATTCATAGGGCAAAGTAAGGTGATTAAAAGCACTTAAAAAATTTAAGAACTTTTAAGTTTTCTATCACTGATGAAGTGTGAGATGACATGGGGCAAGGTGACACTAGGCACACGGACACACAAGGTGGCTGCTGACCCATAAATTGGCCACTTCACTCACCAGATAGCTGCCGGACCACAATAGAGAGAGAGAGAGAGAGACAGACAGCAGAGCAAATACAGACAATGCCTGGGGCCACCAGAATGCCAGCACAATGCACTCGCAACCTATTTGATTATTCTCTCCCACACACATCTTAAACTACAAATGAGTAGCGTATACTGCCCACTGAAGTGTCTGGGTCCAGCCAACACCTTTGATAGAAATGCTGACTGTTTGCTATGGACTCAATACAAAGTGCTAATAAGTCAGGCTGCAGTAATCATACTTCTCAGGAAGAGCGATTAGCACCCATTACTACAGCAATGGATGTCCACGCAGACATTGAAACTGACAATGACTGCACCGAAACTATCAACGATTCTGAAATGTTTAAAATAAACAAATTATGTTACAGAGACCAGAACGTCATACTGACCTATTATATTACAAAATGTATAAAAATATCTTGACATGTGCTCCGGGTTAAGAGAAGACTCGTAGTTGACCACTGTGCTGTGGGTGTCTTTCTCTCCCCAGAGCTCTGGTATTTCCTCAATGTTGCGCCAACCAGTCATACCAATCTGAAGCCCATCTAACCTACACTATTCCATGTACGTCCATATGTTTGTCCAATGACAACTTAAATGCACTTAAAGTTGGCGAATCTATTACCGTTGCAGGCAAAGCATTCCATACCCGTACTACTCTGAGTAAAGAAACTACCTCTGACATCTTTCCTATATCTATCACCCCCTCAATTTAAAGCTATGCCCCCTCGTGCTCGCCGCCACCATTCTTGGAAAAAGGCTCTCCCTGTCCACCCTATCTAACCCTCTAATTATCTTATATGTCTCTATTAAGTCACCTCTCAACCTTCTTCTCTCCAACAAAAACAGCCTCCAGTCCCTCAGCCTTTCCTCGTAAGACCTTCCCTCCATACCAGGCAACATCCTAGTAAATCTCCTCTGCACCCTTTCCAAAGCTTCCACATCCTCCTTATAATGTGGTGACCAGAACTGTACACAATACTCCAAGTGCGGCCGCACTAGAGTTTTGCACAGCTGCAGCATAACCTCATGGTTCTGGAACTCGATCCCTCTATTAATAAAAGCTAAAACACTGTATGCCTTCTTAACAACCCTGTCAACCTGGGTGGCAACTTTCAAGGATCTGTGTACCTGGACACCGAGATCTCTCTGCTCATCTACACTACCAATAATCTTACCATTAGCCCAGTACTTTGCATTCCATTTGAAAGAAGCAAATATAAATGCTGAGTGGTGATGCAGGCAATCAGTGTTTCTCAATGTACTTGTTACATGTCTCTTCTAAAGGGAAAAAAAAGAGGCATTGTGTAATATGGGGTCAATCTGTTCCCATGTGTGAGTATTTTGCCTAGTGGAGGAAGTTAAAATTGACTCCATTATCAGGTTTAGTTTTTGTGATATGCGTGACCTAACAGTGGGCCAGTGATCATGTTCAGTTCGCGAGCATTTTGAGAATAAAACGTTTTCCTTGCCTGCCCTGGCTGAAGAAATGAGCATAACGGACATCTTTGGTTTGGCATCTTTTGTGCTTTGTCACCTGTAATCCCCAAACTGTTGGGGAAGAACGTGGCCTTACCTTTGTGCACCTCAGGCTTCTACTCGAACGTTACAAAGAACTTGAGCACTTTGTTCTGAAAATTCACTGGTGTATAACAGTCTTTTTCACTGGAGTCTGTGCAGTTGGGAAATCTGTGTGCTATGTGTTGTTTGTTTTGAGTGTCTTGCCGGAAACCATGCTTTTACATAAGAAGATAAAACATTTATAAATATAAGCATTTATGGGTTTTGAGTGTTTACATTGTCCACAGCATTTGCTGGAATTTGAGGGATTTGGATTTGGGGGGCGCGGGTGCTTATGAGAGGCATTCTACGTGGAAAACCTGGAGATATAGCTTTCTGACATTCTGTAGATATTAGTTACAGGGTGTCCTTTTTAAATATTTTATGTTAGGCAGGAAAGGCTAGGCTAAAACCTAGAAGCAAAGAGCAGGTACGGAAGATGAGATGGTCAGGCTGAAGGGCTGCAGGTGTGGGGGTGGGTGGGGGAAGGAGAATGTTGCTTATGGGATGTTTTTGGAGTTTGGTGAGAAAAGCTCATGGTTGGTGGGGAGATGTGGTGGGTGGGGGAGAGACTGTGTGAAAGAAGTAAAAATAAATGCTGGGTGGTGATGCAGGCAACCGGTGTTTCTCAATCAAGCCTCATGATGGTACAGTGGTCACCTGTCCCACATCCTCTCTCCGTTCGAATCCAAAGTAGGAGAGTTTGAAAATAATTGTGTGGTTTAAAATGACAAGATCCTCTCGCCTCCATTCTGTTGCAGCAGAATAACGGCTAAAAGAATTTTAGGCAATCGCTGAGTCAGAAGGTTATGACATCAAAAGATCTTGAACTGTTCATAAAACAACAGAACACTTAATTCACAGTCTGATTTCAAAGAATTGCAAGCTGCAATTTACTTTTTCATCAGTTTGTTGAAGGGCAATGGACGGTTTTATGTAATAGAAGAAACCAGGCAGCCGTGCTTCTGTCATCCATTCAGTCTGTTGAACTACAAGAAAATGTGCTGACAACACCTGTCGGTAACAATTAACATTTCATGAAGTCTATTGTGAAATATCTTGTTCCACCTTCAGTGTTCAATAGACAGTTTAGTGGCCTTAAATAATGGAGTGATAAATAATGAGAGAGATGCGTGTCATTTCTGCCCTGTTGGAAGATTAGTTTCCAGTTAAATTTAAATTTAAATCTTTGCTTGGATTGCCACTTTAGCTGCACTCCAGATTTAATCCTTTTATTGCTTGTCAATCATGTGCCACAAGGATTGGTGCTGAGTCCATTGCTTTTTGTCGTTTATATAAATTATTTGGATTTGAAGGTAAGAGGTATGCTTAGTAAGTTTGCAGATGACACCAAAATTGGAGCTGTAATGGACAGTGAAGGCGGTTACCTCGGAGCACAATGGGATCTTGATCAGATGGGCCAATGGGCTGAGGAGTGACAGATGGAGTTTAATTTAGACAAATGTGAGGTGCTGCATTTTGGAAAGGCAAATCAGGGCAGGACTTGTACATTTAATGGCAAGGTCCTGGGGAGTGTTGCTGAACAAAGAGACCTTGGAGTGCAGGTTTATAGTTCCTTGAAAGTGGAATCTTAGGGAGATAGGTTAGTGAAGGAAGTTAGGAGAAAATGAGGAGTGCAGATGCTGGAGATCAGTGTTGAGAGTGTGTGTTGCTGGAAAAGCAGGTCACACAGCAGCAGAGGAGGAGCGTTTGGTATGCTTTCCTTTATTGGTCAGAGCATTGCATATAGGAATTGGGAGGTCATGTTGCAGCTGTACAGGGCATTGGTTAGACCACTTTTGGGATATTGTGTACAATTCTGGTCTCCTTCCTATGGGGAGGATGTTGTGAAACTTGAAAGTGTTCAGAAAAGATTTACAAGGCTGTCTTCCCTGGAGCTTCGGAGGCTGAGGGGTGACCTTATAGAGGTTTATAAGATCATAAGGGATATGATAGAGGAAATAGACAAGGTCTTTTCCCTGCGGTGAGGGAGTCCAGAGCTAGAGGGCATAGGTTTAGGGTGAGGGGGAAAAAGTTTAAAAGGGGCCTAAGGTGCAAGCTTTGCACACAGAGACTAGTGCATGTACAGAATGAGCTACCAGAGGAAGTGGTGGAGGCTGGTATGATAACATTTATAAGGCATCTGGATGGGTATATGAATAGGAAGGGTTTTGGGGGTGGGGGTGGGGGGGGGGGGGGGGGAGTGCTGGTAAATGGGACTAGATTAGGTTAGGATTTCTGATTGGCATGGATGAGTTGGACCGAAAGGTCTGTTTCCATGCTGTACATCTCTCTGGCTCGATGAATCTAATTTAGGATCTAAAGTCGGACGTTATATTAAAAGCTAAAACTGAAATAGGAAACTTTAAATATATAGTCACAGTGTTATTTAGTGGTACTTTCGTTGAAGAAAATGCTTGTGGTTTTAATAACTTGAATATATAGTTTGCTCTTTATAAACACCTTGCGTTGCATATTTTGATCTGCCACATGTACTAATGCCATATTAAGTCTTTTTGAGTCACAGAAGTAATTTTACTATGTATAGCACATGTATCATAGGGATTAAATGAAAGGCTATTCATAATATATACCTCTTCTTTTGATTCTCTGTAGCAGCCGACATTCATCTTTAGTAAAATGTGTGCTGGTTAATGAACATGTTTTTGACTTAAAGAAGGAACACTGGCACAGATGAGAATTCATCTCTATATCATTTGCATTATGTGATCAGTAAGATTGGTTGGATGAGAAATGTTTTGCCTATGATCAGGATGTTCCAATTGAGAGCCTACAGCTGTATGTACCCAATATATCAGAGACATGAACATCTGCCAACACAGCACCTCCTTTTGAGAATAGCTTTCCAGTTAAGGGAGCAGTCTGCCCCAATCTGAACCTGTGCACACTAGAATAATTAATCATGTTACATAAGTTCATTTTTGTGCATTCAAAGAGAAACTTTTATTACTGTTTGGGATGGAACAAAAAGGAATGGAGGAACAGCCTCGCTTCAAAGTCAGGACTGCAGTTCTTTGTATAATTTTGAATAGGATGAACTGTAGCTGCATATTTCTGTCCCTGTGGTAACTTCCCTATTTAATTCAATAAGCTCGCTATAGGGATTGCCATTGTACCCAAGTACAATAAGAACCAAATTGCAGGCACAAATTGGATCTGGGGCATATTTTCTTCCCATATATTTGCACCTTGTTTTCAGGTGGTGCCCAAGTTAGACTGGTAAGAGACGTTTTTTCATGTGGAGCAGATGAATTAGTCAGTCCTCAGCTGCAGCCAAACTGATTCAGAGGTGATTGAGCAACTCATGTTGCCAAAGTGCCCGGACCAATGACTTCTAATTCTTCTCGCTATTACAGAGAGAATTATCTTTACTTGTTCATAAATAGAACATGGTGGAAATACTCAGCAGTTCAGGTAACATCTACGGAAAGTGGAACAGTTAGGTTTTCAGAGGAGGAGCGATTAAATTAGAAAAGGGATGTTGGTACAAGGCAAAAGGAAATCGTAATAGCACAAGAAATAAAGGTTGCTGCAAAAGCAGAATCACAGAAACAGCTGTTGTCTGGATAAAGAGAGTGGTGGTTATGATCTGAAGTTGAACTCAAATATTCAGTCTGGGTAGCTGTAAAGTTCTAAGCATTTTTGCTTGATTTAATTCATATGTGACCATAATTTAATTTATTCCTCTTACTTTCCAATTGTAACTTGCATGCAACATTTCAGTCTTGGGTAATTTTCTTTAGTTATCACTTTCTGGGACTGCAGTATATTTATTTGTATGTGTGAGATTTTCCATTTTGCTGTTAGCGTGCCTCATAGTCTTAGGTTTGTTGACTCCAGACGTGTAAGGGGCTGTACCATGGGGAGATGCTTAGTAGTGGATGAATCAGCGTGCTTAAGGTAAAGTGGGGACACACTTTCTCAACCTGTAGATGAAAAAAATGGAAAGTGAATAGAAGTGGTTCAGAACGAGATCAGAACCATGAGGTGGACACTAAGCACTCTGCTGATTTCCTCAGGAACCCTCCCCCATCCCAATCCCCCTGCTCTAGCCCCTCCCCACTATTTTGCACTCCAAGTTTCCAGATGAAATTTAATCGCTGCCTTTTGATTTCGATACGACTCTGCTTTTGACTTAGCATTAGTTCACCATTCCTTTCCTGCTTCATTCTATTTTATCTTGGCTTTGGTTTGAGACTGATTCATCAGGTGTTTGTACTTGCAAATCTCAATGTTGGCAAGTCAGCACCTTGGCTCTATTTGAACAACATCATCCTTTATATAAGGTTCAGGGGTTGGTATCAGCAGATAACTGTGCTGAGAACTCACCTTGTCACATTCACTCTTTTGACATCCACCTGTAAAAGCTGTCTCCATGTGAGTTTGAGAGAGGGACCACAAAAGGTGAGAAAATTTAACATGGGAAGCACCATGTAATGTTCCTCAAATTGAACTTAACTGTACATTCAGTTCTGATATAACGCGGCAGTTCTGTTCTTGTGCAATCCCTTGTTATGAAAAAATTGTGTAATAGCAGCACCATTTGAATGAATGTGTCCAGAATCTAGTAATAACCAATATACGCTTTAAAACTTTGCACTTTAGAAATAGTGTCACCAATTCGTCAATCATGTTATAGCTAATTCGCATTAACGAAACGTGCATTATAGCAGAAAGACCTATGGACTTCAGTAAGGCGTTCGACAAGGTTCCCCATGGGAGACTGATTAGCAAGGTTAGATCTCATGGAATACAGGGAGAACTAGCCATTTGGATACAAAACTGGCTCAAAGGTAGAAGACAGAGGGTGGTGGTGGAGGATTGTTTTTCAGACTGGAGGCCTGTGACCAGTGGAGTGCCACAAGGATTGGTGCTGGGTCCTCTACTTTTTGTCATTTACATAAATGATTTGGATGCGAGCATAAGAGGTATAGTTAGTAAGTTTGCAGATGACACCAAAATTGGAGGTGTAGTGGACAGTGAAGAGGGTTACCTCAGATTACAACAGGATCTGGACCAGATGGGCCAATGGACTGAGAAGTGGCAGATGGAGTTTAATTTAGATAAATGCGAGGTGCTGCATTTTGGGAAAGCAAATCTTAGCAGGATTTATACACTTAATGGTAAGGTCCTAGGGAGTGTTGCTGAACAAAGAGACCTTGGAATGTAGGTTCATAGCTCCTTGAAAGTGGAGTTGCAGTAGATAGGATAGTGAAGAAGGCGTTTGTTATGCTTTCCTTTATTGGTCAGAGTATTGAGTACAGGAGTTGTGAGGTCATGTTGCAGCTGTACAGGACATTGGTTAGGCCACTGTTGGAATATTGCACGCAATTCTGGTCTCCTTCCTATCGGGAAGATGTTGTGAAACTTGAAAGGGTTCAGAAAAGATTTACAAGGATGTTGCCAGGGTTGGAGGATCTGAGCTATAGGAAGAGGCTGAACAGGCTGGGGCTGTTTTCCCTGGAGTGTCGGAGGCTGAGGGGTGACCTTATAGAGGTTTGCAAAATTGAGGGGCATGGATAGGGTAAATAGACAAAGTCTTTTACCTGGGGTTGGGTGTCCAGAACTAAAGGGCATAGGTTTAGGGTGATTACTTTAGATTTTAGATTACTGACATTGTGGAAACAGGCCCTTCAGCCCAACAAGTCCACACCGACCCGCCGAAGCGCAACCCACCCAGACCCATTCCCTTACATTTACCTCTTCACCTAACACTACGGGCAATTTAACATGGCCAATTCACCTAACCCGCACATTTTTGGATTGTGGGAGGAAACTGGAGCACCCGGAGGAAATCCACGCAGAGAGTCGCCAGAGACGGGAATTGAACCCGGGTGAGAGGGGCAAAATATAAAAAAGACCTAAGGGGCAACTTTTTCACGCAGAGGGTGGTATGTGTATGGAATGAGCTGCAGAGGATGTAGTGGAGGCTGGTACAATTGCAACATTTAAGAGGCATTTGGATGGGTATATGAATAGGAAGGGTTTGGAGAGATATGGGCCGGGTGCTGGCAGGTGGGACTGGATTAGGTTGGGATATCTGGTCGGCATGGATGGGTTGGCCCGAAGGGTCTGTTTCAATGCTGTACATCTCTGACTCTATGACCTGTACAATTGACAATGGGTGGACTTTTAACAAAAAAAATCCTTTAAAGCACTCTATCTTTGTGGATCCTCATGTTTCCAATTTAGAAAGATTGTCAAATGTTTCCTTTCACATTTGCTACATCCTAATAGTCAACTGGAGCATATGTGTATGTACGTTGTGTTCATAGTGGGTCATAAATGACTAACTTCCTGTGGAAATAATCTTTGTTTAATCCCAGGTCTCTCATGGCACCTTGTTTTTAAAAAGAAAAAGCAGTTTCCATGACAGATCGGCATTTGTGGTGCTCTATTACTTTTGCATTAAAACCAATAACCCAAATATATTTTAAACATGTTGTAATATTTGAACATATTTTTTAAAAAATAACCTTTCTCGCCCTCTAAAAGATCTCCTGGAGAAGTCACGTGTTGTCAAACAGCCAAGAGGTGAACGGAATTTCCACATCTTTTATCAGCTGTTATCAGGAGGCTCTGAGGATTTACTGAGTAAGTGCAGTTTTTGCAAGTGGATCTTCATGATATGTAATGTCTGTGCACTCAGACCGATACTGTGTGTAACATCACACTAAGAGAACACCTTATGTAGTTGTTTCCTTGATAACAGCTTTCATTTATATAATGTCTTTAATATAGCAAACTTGTCCCAAGCACTTCTCAAAGATTTTGTAATTGAGAGGTGTATGGAAATATTTCCAGATCTTAAGGTCTTGCCAGCTGAAGACATAGCCATGACTGGTGGATTGATGAAAATCATGTGAGCAGAAGGCCAGCATGGGAAAAAGGGAGAAATCTGAGGTTTGGAGAAGATTACAGTAATGAGGAGGGCTGAAATCCTGAGGGGTTTGAATGTAAAAGATGAGAGCATATCAAGGCATTGTTAGTCTGGGTGCCGAGGTTGATTAGCGAACATGAATGATGAGTGAAAAGTGCCTGATGATTTAGGGTATGGGCCATCAGACTGGAAGATTATCTAGTTCAGATAATTAGCTCCACTTAATTCCAGGCCATTTTTCTTGACAGTCTCACAATGGATGTTGTGGGAAAGTCAGATATGTGGGTCAAAATGCTTGTCCAGAGAGAAAGAGGACCATCGGACATTACCTTCTGTTTTTATTTTCAAGGCATTGACTCATGGTGAGGTGAACTACATGAGCAGTTTTCTGTCACACTATTCACATTTTTGTCCATATGTGAGCCTAGAATATTGAGTTCATTTCTTTCCTTCCAACACTTCCTATCCAGGATATTGAGAGGTTAGAAAGGAAAGGGTAGTTCCCACCACAGTCCAAGGCCATAGGCCTTTTTTTTGTAGCTACTCCTGGATCTTTTCAGCACCAGGTCCGGTTCCTCCACCTCTGCCTCTGATCCGGGTAGCATGTAACGCACAGTAGTTCTCCTCTTGCAACCGGAGCATCTGGACCGAAATTCATTTTTGTTTTAGATTAGATTACTTACAATGTGGAAACAGGCCCTTCAGCCCAACAAGTCCACACCGACCCGCCGAAGTGCAACCCCCCAGACCCATTACCCTGAATTTAGCATGACGAGTTCACCTAAGCTGCACATTTTTCTGACTGTGGGAGGAAACCGGAGCACTCGGAGGAAACCCACGCAGACACGGGGAGAATGTGCAAACTCCACACAGTCAGTCGCCTGAGGCGGGAATTGAACCCAGGTCTCTGGCGCTGTAAGGCAGCAGTGCTAACCACTGTGCCATCATGTCTCCTCTTCAGGTGACAAACACATCAAGGCAATGACAGAAAAAGAGGTAGTGGTTTGTAATATGTCAGGGATGATTTAAATTGACCCTGTAAGAGATGTATAATACTGAGTGTGGATGAGTGATCCAAGTTCATGTGAGAGGGATGGTTCACATTTCAACTCAACAAAAAAGGTCATTCTGCTCTAGAAAGTGAGACTGAAATAAGTCCATCGAGGCTGGTATCCCATCACCAAGTCACCCCATGGAGAATCCTTGACACTAATTTGGCTCCCTCAGACCCCACTCAGAGTGAACAGGATGTCTGACACTTCTGTTCTTATCTGTCAGCCAGGGGTACCTGATTTGAACCAGGTTAACAGCCCCAATCAGGGAACTCATATTCTATGAGGTCCATTTGGCTGATCTCTTTGCAATCACTCCAGAGACAAAGTTTTTTTCACTAGGACACTTGAATCAATTTAGTCTAAGCTGGTGAGTCCCCATATGTTATACATCAAAAGTAAAAGCAGGAAATGCTGGAAATAGTCAGCAAAGGTGACAGCATCTATGGAGAAAGAAACCTATTTGAATGGGGAAATCTGCTGCCTTGAGCAGGTTGCAAAGGTGAGAAAACAAGGTGAAACCAGAAAAATCAGAAGAAGAAAATAATTATGATTTCACCTTAGGGTTTAACCTTAGGGTGAGTTCAAAGTCTTGCCAATAAGTGGCAACTACCTTTTCATGTATTTAAATCTTCATTATTGAGAATAACCTTTATTGTCGTGTGCATTCAGTATAAAATATAAAGGTGTGTACAATGGTTCGTAAATAAGCGCCATTCACAGAATAAAATAAAGGAAGTTAACTTAAAGAAAGTCGACCTTTACCTTCTCTGTTGCTACAACATACCACTGCCAGAGTCCTGCTCCAGGTTTTCCAGCCCACACCATGCTGCAGGGAATGTCCACTCCAAGCTTTCCAGCCCACACCATATTGCTATAAGGGGCCTATTAGCTAAAAATGTATACAACTTCCAATTGTCCTCGTCTTTGGGAAAAACTAGAGGATGCCAATTCCTGACGTGCAAGAGCACGCACCTAGAGGAAGCAATTAACCACTTGCCTCTCTGAGCCGGAATTCACAGCAGCATCTCTACATGTTGCATGGCCAATGGCCTCTTCTAGTCTTCACCCGTGCAGGTCGATATTGTCAAACTTCCAGCCTCACTCGATCACCGTGGCTGTGTTTAAATCAACGCACAAATCTCTTCAGGCCTTGAACGCTTCACTTTGGAGCTCAGGGACACCTTAGCCTTTTATGCATCAGCAAGGTTGCTTTCTGCATAGGGACACACATGCATGTCATTCATCTACATATGGTGCATCATATGGCACTGTTCACTTCGTTAGCACTCACTTTCTACTGACTTGGGAGCTGCTGATCTCTGAGGCTTGCATTGCTTCTTGGCAAGTAGGGAAATGCAGCAGTTTGTCAGAGTTCGGAGCATTGAATGGTCAAAGAGTGGACATTTTGCTGTGCAGTGCTGTATCAGTGTCATGTCTATAGCATGTGGCAGAAACTTACACAACAGACACACTCTGTGTGCTTCTTTAACAAAAAGACAATTTATCAAATGGAACACTACCACACAATCGGGAAAGGATTGTCTGATTCCAGTCCCAGGGGTGAGTTACAGTCTGTCCTGCAGGTCAGTGTGACCTGTCCAGTGATTATAGATATGCCAGTAGGAATGCTATACAGACGTAAGGATGGCAATGGGCCAGTTTAACAAATCGAGGAACTAAGGCTGCTGGAAGTGGATGTGAGAGCCATTAGAGGTAATGCAGGAGAGATGATGGGTTTCACCATTTAGTGAGCAGTAAGCACAGAGGACAAGCCTGATTAATAGTTTGGGAGAATAAGCTGAGTGAGAGCCCTTCTGTGAGTGCAGTGCCTACAACAGTGACAGCTGTAGTCCATGAGCATTAGTGAGACACACATGTAGTGGCAGAGTTAATAGTGGTCCTGGGTGTGTAGACAGGGCGAAGCTGCAAAATGCAAAGGTTCATTCACCTGTGCATTGCATTTCACCTGAGATGTTGCAGTCACCCAGTTCGCTACTTTTGTCCAGGCTGGCAATGTCTGGAGGCTTTGTTTATTTTATGATCAACAGGAATGGAAGCCCCTGCTTTCCACTGTTTCTGTCATTGAACTGAGGAGTGACCATGCCATTCTCTGTGTCCTTTGTAGAATTCGTGGAGCACTAGCATGTGAAGGACAGTCCAACATCTGATGTGCTGTGGAAATTGGGTTTAATTATGGTGTCAATGATGTGAGCATTGCAAAGTACCAGCATAGGCATGCACTTCTGCTTCTCCGCACCATTCCATCCAGGCAGGCTGGATGCATAATCAGTGAGAAGAACAGACAACTGTGTGAGAAACATTGGCCATGTCAACGTCACCCCTGCCCCAACTTCCAAAATCCGATTAAAACATTGCCTCAGAAATAGGAAAATTCAGCCCAATGACCTTTCATCAGAATTTCAAAAGATGAAGATGCAATGGATTTTAATCAAGTTTAGAGACAGGAGTGGGGTGAGTAATAAAAAGCAGGTATTGTGGGAGCCCAGAAGGCTGAACAGTTTAATTGGCAAACAAGATGATGGAGGAAAGTAATAGTAACAATTAACAAAACAACAAAAAATTGGATCAGGAGGACATTTAAATGGGAAAACGTAGAGTCATCTTCAAGAGGGAAACTATGGGAGAGACTTGTGATCTTATGACAAGGTCATTATCAGTTGGGGTATTTCAGAAAATCATTGGTCTTGGTTTGCCTTGAATTTGGTAAATCTAATGTCGACAATTGGTACATAAAGTAAGCCATAAGAAGCCATGCTCCTCTTGACTTCTGAGGGGTGATTTTCAGATGGTGCTTTAACTTATCAGGATGTTGTGACAATGTTTGCTACCTCTCACTGTTGATGGCTGAATCACTGAGGTAGTAAAAAGAGAGATGCTCTAGTAAGGCTAAAAAAGGACAAGTGTTACTTATCTGACTGCAATGAAGGCCTGTGGAATTGATTTTTGAGGCATTGATGGGTGTTTGTGGGGCAGTTGGTGATGGTGGAGAGAAGATGATAATTTGAAAAACAAAGAATATGGGATGAATCTTTGGAGACGATGATAAAGTAAACAAACCAGGCCATTGACTCCTAGTTGCATCGTAGTCTTAGGTTAAACCCTATGGGTATTGACTATTTGGACTTGTTTCAGTAAATAATATGTGTTGCTTCAGAAAACAATGGACTTCATTGGCAGAGTTTAGTCCTCTTGGGGGATCATTTGTACAACACCTTAATTGACAACAGTAATGCATGGATGCAGAAGGGGGAATATTTGACATCCAAGTAAATATCTGATGTGGTGCATTTAAATATCTAAGAAACAAAGCTGTATGCAAAAAGCTGCTCAGAGCTTGCAGACAAAACTTCAGAAAGGCTAAGCCATTGCCAACAGATATTGCTTGGAAGAGTAATTCTGAACTGAAGGGAGGTTATGGATTCTCTGGAACTCAATCTGTCATTGTTCCTGTTTCTAATTTACATGAATAACTTAGCAACTGCATTCAAATTGATCTAATTTGCATATCACACTAGGAAAGACAGTCAAATTAAAAATGATAAAAACATAGTTTAGTCCATGAGCACAAACAATTTCATTTAGTGCAGACAAACACCAAGCATTGCATTAATTGCATTATAAAACTGCAATATGTATTCCAGTATACTAGAAAATCAGGGAGACCATGACACTGATGTTCTACTGAAATGGATGAAGCATTATGATCAGTGCCCCAGTGAATTTTCTTGTAGGCAGTCTGTTGTGTTTGTGGTCCCCAATCTATACAGAGCTTCAAAAATTATAACTGCTTAGCAGAAAGTCAGAATTGTTATTGCCATTTTTAATGCCCTAAACTGCTTGTCCTGCCACATTCTAATGTGCATCAGTATCACTAAAATCTTTGTTGCTCTAATCCATTTAAAATCTCACAAAGAAAAGTCTATTATTTTTTTTAATTTAGCCATGGGATGTAGATGTTACGAACAGGGCCAACATTTACTGCCCATCCTCAGTTACCTTTTGAGAAGGTAGTGGTAAACCACTTTTATTAATTGACACAGTCCATATGACTTTGCGTTACCCAGAGGTGTTATTAAGTGTGGAGTAGCATAATTTTGACTGTGACAGCAACAGTGAAGGATCAGTAATATACCTTCAAATCAGGATGGTGAGTGAATGGGGAGATGTCGGGATTTGTAGATGGTGTAATTATGGCTTTGCTGCTTTTGAATTTACATGGTAAAGGTTTTGGGTATGGGATGTCTTTTCAAAGAAATCTTAATGAGTTGCTGAGTTACACAGATGGTATACGCTATTGCCACTGTGCACTCGTGGTGGAGGGAATGAACACTTATCACGGTGGGATGTCATTTATGTTGGGCTGCTGTGTCCTGTGAATTGAGTTTCTTGAATGTTACACCCAACCAGGTAAGTGGAGGGTATTTCAAAACTCTGTATAAAAAAAACAAGCCTTGCTTTAAACCTCTCCCCCCAGTCACCTTAAAACAATGCCCCCAAGTATTTGACCTGGGGGAAAAAAGACTGTGGCTATCCACCCTATCCATACCAGTCATGGTTTTATATACTCCCGTCAGGTCACCCCTAGCAGTCCTGAACCCCAGGCCAAGGTCTGAATCGCACCATGGCTGGTCTTGAAATTGAAATTCAATAAATTCTGGAATGGAAAACTCCACCAGTGGTGGTTCTTAAGTAACCATTGATGATTGTTGGGGGGAAAAAAAATCTATTTGACTAATGTCCTTCAGGGAAAGAAATCTGCCGCCCTTGCATGTGACTCCAGACCAACAGTGATGTGGTTGACTCTTTACTGCCCTTTGGACAATAAATGCTGGCCTGGGCAGTGACATCCCATGACTGAATCTCATACCTTTTGGATCAATGGTAACTATCATTTTAGTCACTTGCCAATAGAAGGCTTACAGTAGGACATCATGAAGTCCCTGATACTTTTTTTAAAAACAGATTTTCCAAGTCTAATCAATCTGCTCCATAAACCCCATTTACCCATGATCAAGCGCATTTACAGCTACCAGCAGAGTTTTTAATCTTTGACCAGTAGGGTTAGCAAACTTTGTGTAACTTTAAGCAATTTGTTATGTACTTTCCATTTATCACCATTTACCTGTCCAACACTGAGAAGTTTTGTTAAGAGGATATGATTACGTACAGATTGTATAAACAGCAAATTGACCTGATTTCCCATTTATATTTGATCATAACCCATGTCAGATATCATTTGTGCATTTTTTCATGGAAAACTTATTCAACAGCATAGCTATCTCCTGAGAGACTCCATCAGCTCTTATTTTTATGGTTTATGTCAGCTTTTTTGCATATGTCAACACTCCTTAAGAGCCTTGAGGTATTGTCATCACCAAACCTAAAGCAAATAACACTTCCACACTGTTTAATCTTGTGCAATCCTCATCATTTCAATACATCAGCATAACATTTGAATCAGCCTTTCCCCACATTGATGATGATGATAGCACACTCTAATATTGCGGTTAGCACTGTTGCCTCACAGCGCCAGAGACCCGGGTTCAATTCCCGACTCAGGCGACTGACTGTGTGGAGTTTGCACATTCTCCCCATGTCTGCGTGGGTTTCCTCCGGGTGCTCCGGTTTCCTCCCACAGTCCAAAGATGTGCAGGTCTGGTGAATTGGCCATGCTAAATTGCCCATAGTGTTAGGTTAAAAGGGGTAAATGTGGGGGTATGGGTGGGTTGCGCTTCGGCGGGTCGGTGTCGACTTGTTGGGCCGAAGGGCCTGTTTCCACACTGTAAGTAATCTAATCTAATCTAAAAAAATTTAAAGAGACTAGAATGTTGTATTACCAGTCTAAACCTCTTATGACCAACATGATTGTGGTCCTCCTTAGACTCCTGTGGATCGTGGGATTTGGAAAATCCTACTACTTTTTCTTTTCAATTCAGTGCCTTGCATATCAAATCACATCTGGAGAACTGAGTTGAGTTGAACATTCCTTAGATTCATTTACTTCTTATTGTTGAAATGCTATAAAAGTCAGATTTTCTAAAGGTGCGTTTGTCTTCAATCTGCCTGTCTTTAATTCTGTCTTTTTGTTGGCACCTCTGCCTGGTATCTGGACTGATTAAAAATTATGCAATCATTGAATTTTTGTCACCATGGAAAGTCTCCTTTATCTCAGGAAGGCCAAAGGAAGTGCTTGTTTCCCCAGGAATTTTGTTCCAGGCAACAGACATTTGATCCAGCAGGGCCTGCCTTTCCACGAAGCAAACTGCTGTTTGAATCGGGAGTCTGCCCATGTGAGATATCTTAACACGATCCACTAACTCAAAAGTTCATATGGGAAGCAACCTTATTGAAACATACAAGATTCTTACAGAACCTGGCAGGATACATGTGGAACGTTTGCTTCACTTTATAGGAGAGCCTAGGAGCTGGAGGCATAATCTCAATAAGGGATAGCACATTTAAGACAACTCAGGATGGATTTCTTCTCAGTAGTGAATCTGTAGAATTCTTTACTGCAGAAGGCTATCGAAGTTAAGTATATTCCAGGCTGAGAGAGACAGTAAATCCCTTAAATCAGTAAGGGAATCGAATGTTACAAGGAAAAGGCAGGATTGAGGGATTTCAGTTTAGCTATGATCTCATTAAACATCAGAGTAGGCTTGAAGGGCTGAATGGCCTATTACTTCGACATCTTGTGGTCTTAACCCTGTGATTCACAAGTTGCCAGTCCTTAATTTAATTTGTTAAAGATCATGTTCTATTCTTCAAAGGAACACATTTACCTATTTTCCAGAATCTGTTAACATTTGAATAAACTTCACAGCCATTTATGAAAAAATATTTCTTGTAGGTTTCAGCTATAAACCTAAACCTTCTGTTGTTATCCAGCTGGTCATACAGCTCTCAAAATAGTTTACTTTGTTGCTTTCTATAAGAAATAAAATAATTGAGAAGTTTATACCTTGCTTTCTCTTTAAGTTGCAGCCCACAATCACATATCCACTTTATTTAACCACTAGTCATGATCATTCCGAATGTTGGAGATTATTTATATTCGCAAAATTATACTTCGTTTCTCCCATTTCCAATGATGACCATTAGAATTTTCAAAACATAGGGAAAGGGAACAGGAATAGACCACCTGGCCCTTTGAGCCTGCTCTACAATTAAATGTGATCATGGCTGATCATCCAACACAGTACACTGTTCCCACTTTCTCCCCATATCCTGTTTAGTCCTAAGAACTATAGCTGCAGCTTTCATGAAAGTCTTCAATGTTTTTGTCTCAATAGCTTCCTGTGGCAGAGAACTCCACAGGCTGACTGCAATTTTTGGGTGAAGAAATTTCCCCTCATCTCGGTCCAGGTAACACCTGGTTCTGGACTCTTGGTCATCAAGAACATTTTGCATGGACCCTGTGTAACCCAGTTAGAATTTTGAAGGTTTCTATGAGATCTCCGAATCTCTCTGTCTTCTTCCCCACCCCCCAAATCCTTGTAAACTCTACTAAATATATTCTTTGCAATCCATACTTGCCCAGTTAGTCAGTCTCACCATCCCAAGAATCAGTCTGGTAAACTTTCTTTGCACTCCCTCAAAGCCAGAACAACTTTCCTCCATCAAGGACACCAAAGTGCACGCGACACTCCAGGTGTGGTATTCCCAATGCCCTGTAAAGTTGCAGCAAGGGATCACTATCCTATACTCAAAACCTCATTTTTAGTTTCATTTCTGAAAAATGTTTTTGCTTTCAACATTGATGAACCAATCTCTGCTTCTTGGCTGAATACTTTGAAACCAGTTGTTGAAGGATAAAATTGGGACCGTATCTCTGCACGTATTTGCAGACATTTATTTACAGTAATGCACATTACAAGCTTGCACCTTCTAGCTCAGCCACCAGATTTTGTTCCTGTTTAGAGGAACACCTGAATCTTCAGTGAATATTCACCCACCGTATACAATTAAACACAAATGTACAATTAACAGCATTGACTTTACAAATCCCATCACCATGCTCCTCGCTTCCAAAATGAGGATGCAATACAGTTGGAACAGTATAAGCTTTGTTTTGACTAAGAGAACCAGTTTGTTGCAATTAACAAAAAATCTTTAGAAGGTCTGTAAATTTGTTAGATGGCACCACTGGTCCCTGTTTGTTTTGGAAAGTGCTGTTCCAATTTCTAAATATTTAAATTACTCCATCCCTAGGTAATATTCTGCGGGTTGGGGATCAGAAAAGAAGCCGGCTGAAATCTTGTCCAATTGTTGTTATTTGCAATCAGCAATAGAGGTCTGCATGGCAATTACTTAAAAAGACGAGCAGATTGAGAAGCTCCATGCCAATTACAATAAAGGCCTGATTTCCCATTCAAACTGATTCATCATTTATCCAAGGAGCTTCAAACATGCACTCATTCAGCTTCCATGCACACTTGCTTCCAAGTAATTACCTCCAGGTTAAATCCCATACAATGTAATATAGGCGTAAAATGCTGGAAGTATATAGCAGGTCAGGCAGCATCTAAGAGAGCAACATGGTGAGCGAGTCTGATCAATGACCTCTCAACAGACCTGGGAAAAGTCAGATGATTCTTCGAGTACAGCAGCAGGTTGATGAGGTGGAGAACAGAAGCAAACATCTATGACACAGTGGGAAGCAGAGGAGACTAAGTGACAAAACCATTGAGGGGATTTTAGTGAGACAAGTGAAAAAGCAAGAAGGTGGGTCTAAATGAAGTAATTACAGAATCATCATCAATAACCCTTGCTTGGGAAAAAATGGCACTGTAGCTGTTATCTGAAATCCTGAAACTCAGTTGAGTCCAGGTGACTGTGAAGGGTCTCTGATCTGTCATTAGCAGCCTTTGTTTAATACAGAGATTTGTAAGAGTATGTTGGATTCCATCATGCTGTAATTCAGAAATCATTAAAGTAGTGGAAGGGTTGGTTAGTAAGTTTGCCAGTGACAGAAAGGTTGGTGGAGATGTGGATAGTTTGGAGGGCTGTTTTGGGACATTGACAGGATGCAGAGCTAGACTGAGAAGTGACAAATGGAATTCAACCTGGAAAATTGTGAAGTTATTCATTTTGGAAAGTTGAATTTGAATGCAGTTAAAGGCAGGTTTCTTGGCAGTGTGGAGGAACAGAGGGGTCTTGGTGTCCACGTCCATAGATCCCCAAAATTGCCACCCAAATTGATAGGGTTGTTAAGGCGTTTGCTGTGTTGGCTTTCATTAGCAGGGGGATTGAATTTAAGAGCTGCAAGGTTATGCTGCAGCTCTGTAGAGCCCTGGTTACACCACACTTGGAATATTGTGTTCACTTCTGCACCTCATTATGGGGAGGATGTGGAAGCTTTAGAGAGGGTGCAGAGGAGATTTACCAGGATGCTGCCTAGACTGGAGGGCATGTCTTATGAAAAATGGTTGAGGGAGCTAGGACTTTTCCCATTGGAGTGAAGAAGGATGAGAGATGACTTGATAGAGGTGTACAAGATGACGAGAGGCATAGAGTGGGTAGCTAGAGACTTTTTTTTTCCCACGGCAGAAATGGCCGTCACGAGGGGGCATCATTTTAAGGTGATTGGAGGAAGGTTTAAGGGAGATGTCAGAGGTAGGTTCTTTACTCAGAGAGTGGTGGGTGTATGGAATGCACTGCCAGCAGTGGTAGCAGAGTCAGATACATGAGACATTTAAGCGACACTTGGATAGGCACATGGATGATTGTGAAGTAAAGGGTATGTAAGGTTAGTTTTATCTTAGAGTAGGAGAAAAGATCAGCTGTTCTGTGCTCTATGTAGCCAGTTCACACAATAAGGGATGTTATCACTAGAGCTGTCAGGTTCCTCTGTTGCATTGGTAGATTTTTGAAAGTAACAGTAAAGTCCTTAATCATAAGGTGTGCAAGGTCTCTTTAGCGATCAGTGACCCCAAATCCAAATGAGTTTCTAAAGAAACACACTATTTTTGATGCTGCTGGTGTTGACTGTATGATTTCCAAATTCTGTGTTCTCAGCATTACTGGCAAGGCCAGTATTTATTAGCATTCTGTAATTGCCATGAAGAAGAGCATAGTGATCTGCTGCATCGAATTGCTGCAGTCTCTGTGGTGTGGATACATCAATAGTGCAGTTAATGAGAGATTTCAAGACTTTGACCCAGCGGCAGTGAAGGAATGCTGATATAGTTCCAAATCAGGATGGTGTTTGGTATTTTAGAAATAATAGATAAAAGACTTTGCAGTAATGTAAATGCTTTGAAACATGGGTATTTTATTGATCTTATGTTAACTTTCCTCTTTCAGAACAATTGAAGCTTGAACGGGAATTCAATCAATACAACTATTTGGGCCTGGATTCAGCGAAAGTGAATGGTGTTGATGATGCTGCCAATTTCAGAACAGTCAAAGTAAGATGCTTGGGACTGTGGGTAAATTCCAGAGTCCTATTGGTTGACTTATCCAAATTTTATGAGGTAATGCTTCCACTGGAGTCAGCAATCCCACTGAAGGATTCAACTAAACTCTGAGAACAATACAACCATGTATATTTAAGTGATGTCACTTGCCATAACATTGCAGTAAATTGTTGAATGCTGATGGTATATCACAGTTAACTCTGGATGTCTGAACTGCTGTGCACTTTACACTTTTCATATCAAAGCAGAAATACTGGAGATGCTCAGCATGTGAGCAGATAAGCAGGCAGTGCTTTGCTTAATGCACTTTTATGTTTATTTCTCCAGCATCCATTGTATTTGCTTCTATTGCACTTCACATGCATGTTGCAGTCTGGAGCTATGGATGGTGAGGGTAAAGACTTTGACTGTCTTTCCATCGCATAGTTAACACTCTTATTGCCTGCCACTGGTATGTGTAAATTTGCTGTTTGTCTTTGTCCCTGTGCCTTTGCTTTTTTCACAAATCTGCACACCTCTATCTCTCTACTTCCTCTAGCCTAACGATTTTTATTTTCTCTCTCTTCAGGTGAAAGATGGGAAATGTTCAAATGTTATGTAACAGGGCAAGGAACTATCAATACCTTCAGGGATTGTATAAGAATAGTGGTTGTGAGACTCCAATTCCATCACTGCTCCAAACCCCTGATGTGACCCCAGATCACCAACGTTCCACTCTCCTTTATCTCGCCACCCCCCACATTCCTAATGTTATCCTAATCTCTGCCCATATGGAGAACTTGCCCTGTTCTCCCCTGATGTTCCCCCTCACCCCTGCTTCTTGCCCTCCATTGTTACTTCTCTCACTTTGAGCCTGCATTCACACCCATACCCCTCATTCCCATCTGCAAAGCATATATAGGAGGCTCCCTCATTGAAAACAATTTCCCCTTCGTAATTACTTTATTCACATCACTTTCAATCTGCACTCTTCAGAGTCTTTATATATTTATTACATTCAAATTGTTATCTTTATAAAACCCTTCTAATTGGAGGTTATGGTAATACCAGCAGTGGCCCAATCTTGTACTCCAAGTGGGCTTAAATTAAAAACAAAACTGATTCTGTGAAATGACATGAGACCCGATACCTGGAGAGTTTTGGACTGCATCTTTCAGCCACTGAGCTGAGGGAATTGACTCAGTGCATTTAATCCCCTGTGCATTTTCTCCTAAATTTTTGGATGTTGGTGCACATACGTCAGCATGTTTTTTTCATTTTAATTTTGTTCAATGTTAGAACGTTACTCTCATAGATGTAAGAAATTGGCATTGATGGTTTTCTATAATTATCAATGAGTTACAGGATGGGTAGTTAATTGAACTTCGAAATAGAACTGTTCTTAAAAATCAAAACAATTAAATGGAAGACATAATCCTTTCTTTTTCTGTCTCTCTTTTTATGGCACCTGACACCCACTCTGACTTGAGTGTGTGTGTGTGTGTGTGTGTGTGTGTGTGTATGTGTTTGTCTGTCTCTCCCCTTTAGATTGAATACATTTTTTTGAGTTTATGGAGCATAAACCGGCTCTTCAGAATATGGTTGGATGAGCAGTGGATAGGATGTCCATTCTTTCTGCCTTAGGATGTTGGACTACTGTCTTGGTGTTGGACAGAGGGGTGGTGGACAAACGTTTAATCCATATTTGTGGTCCAGTCTCTCTCTCTTCTGCACAGAATGCTGTGGCCACTGAACACTTGGTTGGTTGACTTACATGGGGGGAGTGGGGTGACATTTGGTTCCTCTCCATAACAAAGAATAACCTTTTAGTTTAAATCAAGTGAGTTGGTCTGAATGATGTGGTATCATGGGGCTGTGGCAGTGAATGGGAAAAATGCTGTGGCACAGGCAGTTCCTTACAGCTTCTGCCATGGGTAAAGGTAAGCCTATTTCGTATGCATCTCGGCACCCTCCTGCCCTTCCCGAAGTCACTTGGTACATTTCCACTGCTGCTTTAAAAGCATGCATTTAGATCATTTCCTGAATGAGGCAATGGAAAGAAAAATAATTAACTAACTCAATCGTAGAGACAGAGTGGTTACAGTGAACTTGCATTTACTTCAAATATACTAATTTGCAGATGCTGAATTATTTTTCACTCAGCAGTGGGTAACCAACGCTGATTTGAACTAGCTTATACTCTCGCTGCTTTTGCTAATGAGGCTGTTTGGAAATTTTACACATGCAACTTAATAGTTCAAAGGAACTATGTTGTAATGCAAAGAGCACAGATATCATGTGGTCACATGCTAGTATTTTTGTTTTGTGTTGGATTTCTATTTAGTTAATTTAACTTTTGAGTTACTGAAGCTGAAAAGCAACAAGTTTTTTTATAAGAAACGTGTGCATAGCTTTTCCCCAGTCTGTACTTATTGCAACTGACAATGCACCTTGTAATTTTAATGGCATTAAGCTGCTCAGACCATTTGAATAATATTTGTAAGAACTCAGGTATAAAGTAAGACCACTTAGAAGAAGATCACCTCTGTTAGATACAGTACAGGAAAAGAAATGAAATCAGAAAATGCTGGAAATACACAGTAGATTTCGGCAGTATCTGTGGAAGGGGATACAATTCCGCAACAAAATTCATGGAAGTTTCCCAGTTTCAGCTAGGGTTGCTGTGCGTTGAGTTGTGTTCAATTGCCTGTTTGTGTTTACAGTCAACTTGCATTTACTAATTTGCAGTTGCTGAATTGTTTTTCATTCAGCAGCGGGTAACCTATCTAATTAGTCAGACCGACTTGCCTGCTCTTTCTTCTTAATCCTGCAGATTTAACAATATTCAGAATTTAGCAAATTATGAAATCCCTTTTGCCACAGCCCACTGACTTCAAAAAATATCCTGTACAGAATGAGAATTTATGTTGCATAATTTGACGGGATTTCAATACGTAAAGGGTATAATTGTTGCCTAACCAGAACTGAGAGTTTCATGCAAAGTTCAACTGCTTTATAATGTGCCCCCGAGAGATTTCTCTGGCAATTTTAATTTTGCGTTTTTTTCTTGCACTTGTGTTTATTATCAGCTTTAATATATAGTACTACAGCCTCTGAATTTTAACAGTACTGTGCTCAAATGTTCTCATCAGCCTCTATGTTCAGAGTATTCTTTAATGGTATTTCCCCATTCTCCATGTTCCTTCTTTCATATTAGACTTCTACTTTAAAAAACTTGCAATTATTTTATTAGCAGGTTCCTTTTGGGAGTTGCAGATTACTGATGCTGGTACATAGTGACGGTTTTATTAGTAGTAATGGAGATTACTGGTTTATGCAATATTGATTGCAAGACCTGTTGGATTGAAGATGGGGCAAGTTACAGTGATTTTGTCCCAAACTCACTGTTGGGACCTACAGAGGAACAGCCATAACAAATTGGTGTCAGTCCATTAATCTGCCAGAGCTGAACATGAATAGTAGCATGTCATGGTGTTCTGCATAATGCAGAAAGATATCCGCTGCACTTGACCACTAAAGTCTGCCATGGTGGGCCTGGGAAATGGGGGTGCTGCTTAAGTTGGAGTGTAAACAGTGAGGGCTGTAGGGCCTCTCTTTATTTTAAAATAGGCGTACTACAGTCTTAGTTATAGAAATGTACAGCATGGAAACAGACCCGTCGGTCCAACCTGTCCATGCTGACCAGATATCCCAACCCAATTTAGTCGCACCTGCCAGCACCTCGCCCATATCCCTCCAAACCTTTCCTATTCATATACCCATCCAAATGCCTCTTAAATGTTGCAATTGTACCAACCTCCACCACTTCCTCTGGCAGCTCATTCCATACATGTACCACCATCTATGTGGAAAAGTTACCCCTTAGGTCTCTTTTATATCTTTCCCCTCTCGCCCTAAACCTATGCCCTCTAGTTCTGGACTCCTCAACCCCAGGGAAAAGACTTTGTCTATTTATCCTATCCATGCCCCTCATAATTTTGCAAACCTATATAAGGTCATTCTTCAGCCTCCGATGCCCCAGGGAAAACAGCCCCAGCCTGTTCAGCTTCTCCCTTTAGCTCAAATCCTCCAACGCTGGCAACATCCTTGTAAATCTTTTCTGAACCCTTTCAAGTTTCATAATATTTTTCCAATAGGAAGGAGACCAGAATTGCACACAATATTCCAACAGTGGCCTAACCAACCAAAATTGGAGGTGTGGTGGACAGTGAAGAAGGTTATCTCAGATTGCAACAGGATCATGATCAGATGGGTCAATGGGCTTAGAAGTGGCAGATGGAGTTTAATTCAGATAAATGTGAGGTGCTGCATTTTGGGAAAGCAAATCTTAGCAGGACTTATGCACATAATGGTCAGGTCCTAGGGAGTGTTGCCAAACAAAGAGACCTTGGAGTACAGGTTCATAGCTCCTTGAAAGTGGGGTCACAGGTAGATAGGATAGTGGATAAGGTGTTTGGCATGCTTTCCTATATTGGTCAGTGTATTGAGTACAGGAGTTGAGAGGTCATGTTGCGGCTGTCTTGTGACAGCATTTGCAGGTTTTCCAGCATCGGCTGGCCTGATGTCAAATAGCACTGGTCACCCAACCCAGGCCTTTCAGAGCAGGCCTTTCCTGAGGTGGGCATGGAAACTTTATCGATTGCTGCTAGTCACCGACAAGATGAAATTCCTTCAAAAAGTGATTGCATATCACATTAATATTGCCGCATGTCGTATTGTGGTTCCTTTTATGGGCGAGGTGCTGGCAGGTGGGACTAGATTGGGTTGGGATATCTGGTCGGCATGGACAGGTTGGACCGAAGGGTCTGTTTCCATGCTGCACATCTCTATGACTCTTGAAATTCAAAATATTGATTGTAATGATTATATCCTTCTGAATGAGGCGTTTATAGTGCTAGGACAATGGATTGCTCAGATAGTTTAATGATATGGTGCTGCGTTTATTTTCCAATAGGTAAAACAGCAGTTCTACTTGATAAGTCTTTTTAAAATCACAAAATGTTACAAGATAATGCTTCTGACATGCAGCAATAGGATAAAGGATAGGAGTGCTGCCAGGGATCCGTGCCCTTTTCATTCCTTCTCTGTTGGTTGCATATGACCTTTTGATGTCCAAAAGTGTATTAATTTATACTTTGCCTGACGAGCAGCAGGAAGCTGTGTTACCAGGTGCACAGCAAATTTGTTCTCACCAGGCATTATTGGATCATTTTAAATAGGCAGGAAAGTCAACATCTGGAAGTTAAATATAAAGATTGCATTAGTCCCAAGAGATCAGCTAATTTTTACATCTGTTCTGGTACAGTAAATTGCAGGGAATTACAAACATTGTGACTAACTCCAATAAGGCCTGTTGCAAAGAACCATTTCCTATGTAATTACAGGTGTGAGAGAATGCTTTCTAATGTTCATCATAAGGCTGAAAAATGGCAGTTGAAGCCCTGCTTCTTCCACATTCCTTTTGAGTCTGTGTTTTTTCCCCCTCCTGCAGAATGCCATGCAGATTGTTGGTTTCATGGACGATGAAGTTGAGTTGGTGCTGGAAGTGGTGGCTGCAGTGTTAAAGCTGGGAAACATTGAATTCAAGCCAGAGTCTCGAGTAAACGGCTTAGATGAGAGCCGAATCCAAGACAAAAATGGTAGGAGAAATTGAGCCCAGCTCCCAAATTTTGATATGAGTTGTTTGTGCCAGCTTTTATATCTTTTTCAGTATCATGACAATTGTTAAAGTGAAAGCTCCTTCTCAAAACTGGGATAAAGGTAGCAGGGTCTTTGTGATATCTCTTTTCAGGATGATCACTACATCGTCTGCCAATCAATGGTGGCAGTTTGAGATCCTTAAATGGTTATTAATTGACCTCTAAAAAGTTTCAATTGGCAGCAGGGAGCCTCAAACAGCCTCACCACCACAGACATAATTATAGTAAAGGTGGCAATTTGATGGGATCCCTATCTGCCTCCTTACAACCTGGTGAAATGCACTGGCCACCACCAAACCTGCCGCAGTGGGAGGGCTTCCACTCCAGGCATAGAGTTGGAAAGTTTAGTTAATTAAATCTAATCTCGACTGTCTTTTGAATTTGCCTGTTCTTGCCTGAGTTTTGTCAATTTGGTGCTCAACAGTGAGAATGAGGACCACATTGCAATGAAGAGGAAACAGTATTTAGCCAAATTCTTTGGACAGAGGCATCTCAATGTCTAATTGGGTCGTCATGAATTAGCATTGACAAGAGCTATGGAGAACTGTAGATAGCAGATTCCCTCCCCCAGTTGGTGGGGCCGATTTGACCTGTGATGATGTTTAATGGGATCATTGTCACAAAAAACAAATAAGAAAATAACCAAGAATTGGTCCAAAATTTTGGGTGTGGAACAGGGATCCACTTCAACATTGTAGCAACCTAAAAGAAGAAAACATTAAGACATTAAGATTAGGAAAAATTTTCTTAACATGGGATATTTGAACACTCAGTAGAGGTTGCTTGGTAAAATTAGGTAGTTAACCTTCAGCTTTTGAATTTCTTGTCCCAGCAATTCTTCCGTTTCTGTTGCATGTTATATTTGCAGAGCTGAAAGAGATCTGTGAGCTACTGGGCCAAGATCAGGCTGTACTGGAAAGAGCCTTTAGTTTCCGAACTGTGGAGGCAAAACAAGAGAAAGTTTCAACAACCTTAAATGTGGCCCAGGTAAGTGTGCCAAAAGCTTACAATATGCACCATGACAGGAGCATAGCTACACTTGGTTTTTTTTGTGTGTTTTTGTAACTTGCATATATAAAGTATCTTTTTAACATAGAAAATAAAAATAGAAGCTCAGTCAGTCCAAGGCAAAGAAAGAAATACGAAGAAATCTTTCTCAAATAGTAAGTTGTAAAGAGGTTCTGTAGCAGAATATAGACCCCAGTTGGATATTAGATTAGATTAGATTAGATTACTTAGTGTGGAAACAGGCCCTTCAGTCCAACAAGTCCACATTGACCTGCCGAAGTGCAACCCACCCATACCCCTACATTTACCCCTTCACCTAACACTACGGGCAATTTAGCATAGCCAATTCACCTGACTGTGGGAGGAAACCGGAGCACGCGGAGGAAACCCACGCAGACACTGGGAGAATGTGCAAACTCCACACAGTCAGTCGCCTGAGGCGGGAATTGAACCCAGGTCTCTGGCGCTGTGAGGCAGCACTGCTAACCACTGTGCCACCGTGCTGCCCACAAAGGATAAGGGCACTGCTCCCAATTGAGTTGTGAAGGAAGGCAGATGTACTTTTAAAGTAGAGTCAGACAGTGGAGAATTCTGACTGAGTTGTAGGATTAAAGCAAGTTACAGAAGTAAGCAAAGGCATAAAGATGTGTTTTTTGACTTGAGACTTTTGGGTGACATTGTAAGTTGACAAGGACACCAGTGATGGCTAAAGTGAGACTTAGCGTGAATAGAACACAAGTAACAGAAGTTTGGGTAATCTGTTTACAGAATATATAGGATTGAGGTCATCCAGGAAACTATTGGATAAGTCAAAAAAAAGATAATGCACCATATTTGTTGTAACAGAGGTTGAAAAAAAGCTATCAGCTCTGCTGCATCACAGAGCTGATCAGAAAAGAGTCCATCTTTGTTTGTAAATACCACTTATCTCATTCAACACCAGGTTGTAGTCCAACAGGTTTATTTGGAAGCACTAGCTTTCAGAGCGCTGCTCCTCCACAACCACCTGATGAAGGGGCGGCACTCTGAAAGCTAGTGCTTCCAAATAAACTTGTTGGACAATAACGTTTGTGTTGTGTGATTTTTAACTTTGTCCACCCCCCATCCTACATCGGTACCTCCAAGTCATACTTATCTCATTGTTTTATTCACTCTATTTCAGGCTTATTATGCACGTGATGCCTTGGCTAAAAACCTTTATAATCGTTTGTTCACTTGGCTTGTGAACAGAATCAATGAGAGCATTAAGGTACTGTGTGGAGTTCACTGATGCCTATGTGTTGGTACCCAAGAATATGATCGACCAAATGGCCCTCTGTATGATATGAACAGCTGTTGTGAAATTTTATCCAAGTTAATCATTATCATAAAGGAGCATGGATGATGGAAAGGCCCCATGGTCTCAGTGTAATTTTCCATTTATGGATATCTTTTTCCTGAATCAACTGAAATGCCTCAAATGTCTGTTTTGTTTGAACAGCTCAGAGCTGGTGCTCTGTAAAATCAGTCTTTTATGATAAGCTGAGTGTTGAGTTATCACAGGAATGAGAGATCTCTCCACTGAAAGTTGTAGTTATGAGCCATGTGAAAATGTATTTACGTCTTAAGTGGGGTGCATTGACTGCTGTTTAGTGTATAATCTCTTATTAATGTGGACAAAAATGTTTAATTTCATTGAAAAACACTTTTTAATGGAAGTTGATGACTGAGAATGTTTTCAATGTTAACTTACACCCTTGTGTATTTGTGGTAATGAGTTAGTTATTCTATTCTACCACAGCTTTCACCATTTCTCTATTGCAGTCCTCTAGAACAGTGGCTATCGAAAAGTTTTGATTCAATAATGTTTTTAAAAATATGGAATCCAAATAATGGATTGCTCCCATCTAACTTATTAATTTTGAAACATTTATTCATTTGTGGGATGTGGGCATTACTGGCTGGCCAGCATTTATTGTCCATCCCTGTTGCCCTTGAGAAGGTGATGGTGAGTCGCCTTCTTGAACCGCTGCAGTCCACCTGCTGTGAGTTGACTCACAATGCCATTAGAGGGAATTCCAGGATTTTGACCCAGGTTACTTATGGTAATCATAATAGCTGGCAGAATTTATATTTTGGGCTGCTTTCTTGAATTAAAGTGTAATTAAATGTGTTTATTAAGTACTCTCGCTAGAACAAAGGTGGACATATCTGATGCATGTTGCTGGCCTCAGTAAATGCAGGTCTATCAGCCAATTTGTTTTGCTACTCTCAGTGGCACCCTTCTCTGTACCACATGCAAAGTGGTCAACATTGATTCTCACTAAGCCCCACTATGCATGTGCTGCTTGTTTGCCTAACTATTTTGGAGACCCAATCAGTCTCTGTGGACCCCAGTTTTTGAGAACTGTCATTTCCAGGTGTTACACTCAAAAGCATTAAAAAGGTAACATTATCTGTGTCTGCAGGGGACAGTAGGGAAGTGGAGAGTGGGAAAATACAGACTGGCAAAATGAAGATCTACTCAACAAAACTTTAAGATAGTTTTGTGTCCATTCCCTTATTCAAAACATTTCTTCAAGTTAATAATGTAAGCTCTGGGCAGGCGAATCTTTACCGCCAGTATATGGTATGAGTTTAGCAAATTTTGCATGATTAGAAAAAGGAAACCATAGCCGTTCATTTGTATGTGCATGGGAAATATTAACAAGCTCTCTCAGATGTGTTTATATTTATTTTTTGAACTTTTGCTTTTTTCTACAGGCGCAAAGCAAAGTGAGGAAGAAGGTGATGGGAGTGTTAGACATTTATGGTTTTGAAATTTTTGAAGTAAGTTGTAAAGTTTCTGACTTTTTTAAAAAATTGATTTTGAACCTTTTTCTCTTACTTTTACAGGAATTGGTTCACTTTTGAAAAGGATTTGATTATTGCAAGTCTCAGCTCAGTGTGCTATATTGTGGTGCTCCATATCAGCACTGACAGTGTACATATTGAGAATGACTGCACCATTTAAAGTCAACTTATTTGTTTATGGGTCAGAACCCATTGAAAGTATTTTGATATTAGTTTGACCTATGAATGGTCACTTGCAAGTGACTCGTTTATCATGTAGAGGCCTGAGACTAGGCTGTTTGTTCATCTTGGTTAGTGCACAGGGTACTAACAAAGTCAACAGCATCTTTGAAATTTGATGTATACCTGACAGAAGGAAATGGAAATTGGGATTTTAAAGATAATTCATAACATTTAACACAGTACATGTCAGAAAGTTTAGACTTCAACGGAGCTGCCTGAATTTAAGATAAATCAATCAATAAGTTTTCCAGCAATTCATGTTTTCTTCTATTGTTACTTTTCTAAATCAACTTCTGCATCATTTGCACAGAATTAGCAACAATGCTACATTTTATCTTAATTATAAATTACTTTTTCATATGATATTTACAGTTTGCATTTATGGTTATTAAAATCTAAAGTTGCACTAGGACTTTAGGAGTGAGGAAAGAAAATTATGTTGAAGTATTTAATTCATGTGGTTTCACACATTTTCTTTAGTTTTGAGGGGATAGTGAATGTACTTGTGTGATTCAGTGCATCTAACAATGAGTAATGTTTGGCATGTGGTCATGAGACCGTCAGGTCCCACCTGGAATGTCAGATCAATAAATCACCCCTCAAACTTAGTTATTAATAAACACTGATGGAGAGAGTACATTAGATTATAAAGCTTCCATTGGCTTCAGCAAAAGTACAATACAGATTCATCCAGAGTGACACTAGAGTTAAAAGATCCAAATTAAGGATGGAATGCCTATCCTCGACTTATATTTCCAAGTATAGTAGGTTAAAGAGTGAGGTGTTTTAAGATGACTAAAGGTATTAATGGGGAAGACCAAGAGTCCAAAGCAAGGGGGTGGAAATCAAGATTAGAGCAAGGTTATTACAGGTGATTTCAGGAGACACTACTTCATGTAAAAATGTAGTTAAAATCTGCAACTCTTTTCCCACAAAATTCTACTGAGCTGAGAGGAATTGAAAATTTCGAAACTCAGAGCAATACATTTTTGTTTGTGAGGTTACTGATGGATAAGGAGTCAATGTATGCCGAATTAGGGTCTGATCAGACATAGTCTGATTAAATGACAGCAGGCTTGAGGTGCTGAATAGTCTACTCTTGTTCCTATATGAAATATATAAAGGTTAAAGGTTTAAGATTAATTGAGGCAGAATTTAATATGTGATAGATATTACTTAACGTGATATAATCCCTTCGTCTCCAGTCTTTACAATTGCAGATTTGAATTATTGCTTATGAGAGGTTTTTATCTTATTGCAACAATGGTCACTAGCAGGAGTGGGGTGGTGCTGGTAATAGGGGAATATTGGGGAGTGGTGTGGAGGTATTATTGGAACCATAGACCTCTACAGTGCAGAAAGAGGGTATGCAGCCCGTCGAGCCTGCACTGACACTCCGAAGAGCGTCCCACCCAAAACCAGCCCCTTAACCTAACCCTGTGACACTGCATTTTCCATGGCCAACCCACCTAGCCAACACACTGTGGACGCTATGGTAACTTAGATTGGCTGATCCTCCTACCCTGCACATCTTTGGACTAAGGGAGGAAATCAGAACACCCAGAGGAAATGTTCACTGGCAAGGAGAACGTGCAAACTCAACACAGTGGTTACCACTGAGCCACTGTCCAACTGTGTTTATGGGCGGGGGTTAGGCTTGATATTGTTGTATCCAATCTGCACTGTTTTATGAGAAAAGAACAACATACAGTATTAGAGACGACTTTGAAAATTACTGAAGAATGTACATCACAATGTTACACTATTTAAAAACTATCCTGTGCATGCGGAAAATTGGGGATCCTGATTGCATTTCTGTTAGTAAGTGGAAAATTGATAAACTGGCATCGTCATTTGGTATATGATCTAGATATCTGTATTGATATAGGATATGTTATTTGGCGGTAAGATAAAAGAAACAGCAGAATATAAGATTATTTTTTGACTGGTGTGGTTGTTTTACCATCTCAGTTACTCAATGATGGTCGATGTGAAGTAAATCCATGCATACAAAACACATTTAGCTTTCGAGTATAAGACCATAAGACATTGGAGCAGAAATCAGGGCATTCAGCCCATTGAGGCTGCTCCACTATTCAATCATGGCCGATAAGTTTCTCATCTCCATTCTCCCGTTTTCTCCCCGAAACCCTTGATTCCCTTTACAATCAAGAACCTATCCATCTCCATCTTAAATATACTCAATGACCTGGCCTCCCCAGCCTTCTGTGGCAGTGAATTCCATAGATTCACCAATCTCTGGCTGAAGACATTTCTCCTTATCTCTGTTATAAAAGGTTTTCCCTTTACTCTAAGTCCGTGCCCTTGGGTCCTCGTCTCTCTTACCAATGGAAACATCTTCCCAACATCCACTCTGTCCTGGCCATTCAGTATTTTCTAAGTTTTAATTAAATCCCCGCTCATCTTACTAAACTCCATCGAGTATAGACTGAGAATCCTCAAATGTTAAGCTATTTATCAGATATTTCCATTAAACCTAGTACACGTACCCTGTGTGGTGCTGTCATAGCCATGCATTTGGTTTGTCAGCAATTTTATTAGACAACAACTGAAGTGGTTGAGCAATTCAACAAGTTATCATTCACCTTTAAATTACTAAAGCTACTGAATGATTTATTATGGAAATGTTACTGCAGAATTGCATATTTCAAGAGGTGTTTTTGTAAAACATACTCTATGGCCAAGGTGTTCATCTTGACTTGCTGGCATCCTACATTCCAGCCAAAGCAGTTTAAGATGATGAATTTTAGCATTTGGTTTGATTTTTCAAAAACTGTGCAGTCTTTGCTTAAAGTGTAGTTAGTTCTTCAGGCTCATCAATTTGCATATATTCCTATTTCCCAATGCTGTGCAGCATTATTTTTAAGAATGAATTGCTTTCTTCTTTGAATTAATGGAATGTTGTAATGTATAAGAGTAGACTTAGTGGGTTATAATTGGATCTTAATATAAATGACAGATATTTGGACTCATGATGAATTCCAAGCTTTGTGTTTAATATTTTTCATGAGGGAAAGAAACAATGTGTTTGTCTGAATGTGTGTGGCCTGATTGTTGTGTATTAAGTGAACACTCTCTATAAGGCAAAGTGGAGGCAGAGAAATGTATCAGCACAAATGAACTGGAGCACCGCAGGCTGTGGAAAATGTTAGTTCGCAGATTGCTCCTACTTATCACAGTGGGGTTTTTTAGTCAACATTTTTTTGGGCATTTCAAAATGTTTAAGAAAAAGAGAGTGCAAAAAACCATGCTTATTGACAAATGTTATCAAAAATTCAATTGCCTGTGCTATTGGCACTTGCTCCTGTTCATTGGATCTTGGATCACTTGGCTGTAACTGAATGTTAAGTTGTTTCAATGAGCTGAGGCAGTATCTGTGAATTCTCATTTTGACCATAAACCCTAATGAATTTTGGTAAGTTTGCTTCCAATTGTAGCCAGCTGCAAAAAGGTTGTGATTCGGAAGCCGAAAGCACTGATATGGCTGCTGCTCAGTACAAAGTAGTTTGAAAAATAAGAATTAGGTGATACTTTGTTTTTGAAGGAAAGGGACCAGAAAAATCCCAAAATACTTTAAACCTATTCCTGAACAAGACTGAAGTCTTTCCTACTAATGACATAAGTTTAGTTTCTAATTTTGCATCAGTGAAAACTTTCTAAATTCTAGATTAAATTATTAACAACTAAGGTTTATATTTCAGCTTTGAACAAGAACATTGCAAAAATAGTTATGGTTGAATTGCGAAGTGGACAATGTGATATTAAATTTTTAAGCATTGGAGTTGGTGAAGAAATATGCAAAATGAAGTATACCATGAAATACATATTCCATTTCCCTAAATAGAAAATAATTTTCCAATCCTGCCCTTAGCTATAGCAGTAAGTTTAAACTTCTTAAATCAGCTGCCACATTCAATCATGTCCCAACTGTTGAAAGCTGGGATACTGTTTTGCTGCTTAGTGTGAACAATTGTAGTTGAAGAAATATCTCTTTATGAGAAAACCTCATACAAAAATGCAGACGTTATCCTGAAGACATTTAAGAATCTTGGAAGCCTTTGTGGTGTACAGAAGACAGTGCACAGCAGGAAACTCAATAGTAGGTGAACCTACTGATCAGGATGTAATTTGATGATATATATGATACCATATTCAGCAATTGAATACATTGTGGGTTTTAAGTGATGAGTGACTTTGCTTTTTGGAAGCAGTTTACAATTCCTTTGCCGCCTGTGGTTAACAATTAGCAATACTAGAATTGAATTTTTAAAACCTAGTTGCAATCTGGAATAAAAACAGCAAATTTTTGAAAGCATGAGGCAACCAAAGAGTGCGTAGCTGGAAAAGAAAGATTAAGACTTTAGGATTTAAGTCTACAACTGAAATCCTAAGCTTTCTTTTTCAGATATTACTTGAAAGTGTTTCAGATGTTCAGTTTAATTATTAATAAAAAAAATCATCATTGTGGCCCTTAAAACTCTTACTTTTGAGGGTTCTTTACAACTTTCACAATCTGGAGCTACTGATTTGTGAGTTTCCATTATATTTTACATTTATCGCACTTCATTATGTATCCTACATAATAGCTTTTAATCAAATTTGCACTCTGTTAATTTGAGAAATAGAACAGTATTATATTTCGGTGTCAGTAACATGATGCCTGGGAAACGTATGCAATGAATATGAATCAACTTATGTTGGTGATGCATGTTAGAGCCCTGAGGAATGTTGGCATTCCCATAGAAATCCTACAGGCAGTTTAAATTGCCAACAGCTAGATCTACCTGCCCAGACCACTTTGTGATCGCTGCTACAGTAGGATCAGACAGCCAAAATCATGGATAATAGGCTGCATGCATTATACCTAACCTAATTTTTAAAACATATTTGGTTAGAGTTTTCCACTGCTGGTGTCAAACCTATGAGACATTCCAATGTTGTTGAGTCAGGGACCATGATGGAGCAGGCCGTGGAAAGGAATGTATAGTCTGACTGATAAGGGAATAGTCAGCATTGTTGAGTGCAGTGGTGAGGTGGCAGGTTGGGAGCAGTTGAGCATTTTCTTGGGTGACTGAGGAAACTGAATTTTATTGGGGAGATTTGGGAGTGGTGCGAGTACAGTCAGTGGGTGAAGGAAGGGGGGCATTTGATTATGTTAAGAAGGGTGGTAAGCATTGTCTTGCTGGAGGGGGCTATGCAGTTTGAATATGTCAGCTCCATTTAAAACAGTGCAAGTCAGTGAACTGAAGTCAGACCTTAAGGAGTGCCTTAATACATGATGAGTATGGGATTACACGAGGCTAATTACTACCCAACTGTGTTTTCCTGGGTATCTTTGATAAAGCCAACGCGGAAGGTGCAAAGGCTCCAGTAACTGGAACGGAAAGATTAAATTGCAGTCAATGTGGGATGCGTCTTCTCCGAGAAATGGATTAGGTAAAAACAAGGGCTATAGATACTGGAAACCAGATTCTAGATCAGAGTGGTGCTGGAAAAGCACAGTTCAGGCAGCATCCCAGGAGCTGAACTGCTGTGCTTTTCCAGCACCACTCTGATCTAGAATCTGAGAAATGGATGGCCAGCATGCAATACAGCAACCAGAAAGAAAGATTGAAAGACTGTTAAAACAAGTTGTTGTTAACAGCTTTTGCCAGGAAGTGCATGTGGAAATTTGAATTTCTTCCCCTCCTCCGTGCCCTTCCCGAACAAAATTTGAAGGATTATGAGACGATGGTAGGAATATGGAATTAAGACATTAGCATGGCAGATCAGACTCTAGGAGTTGAATAGTTTATTACTCTTCCTATGTGTTTCTTTAAAATCAGTTTGGAACAGAGTTGCAAAAGGTAAAATGTGTCAGAATTCAGGAGGAAAGAGCCCGGTAGTAATACCAGAATTGTTGAATGTGAATTCTGAATATACGGTTGGAAAGAATCTGGAATTGTTGTAGCAGTTAGTTGAATGTTGTCATTGGGCTAGTTTTAACCATTGACTGCCTTGCCAATCAAACCCGGAGGCTCTTTATCTGATTGGCGTATTTAGTGGTGAATCACGATTGTGAATTCTTCCATTGATGCACGTTTCCATCTCAACAGATGCTTGGATACAATGGACATGAGGCATTGTTGAGAGGGGAGATAAGAAGAGAATGGGGATAAAAGATCAATGGGGTTGATGGAAAATGGACTCACTATTGGCGGCACGGTGGCACAGTGGTTAGCACTGTTGCCTTACAGCGCCAGAGACCCAGGTTCAATTCCCGCCTCAGGCGACTGACTGTGTGGAGTTTGCACGTTCTCCCTATGTCTGCGTGGGTTTCCTCCGGGTGCTCCGGTTTCCTCCCACAGTCCAAAGATGTGCAGGTCAGGTGAATTGGCCATGCTAAATTGCCCGTAGTGTTAGGGAAGGGGTAAATGTAGGGGTATGGGTGGGTTGCGCTTCGGCGGGGCAGTGTGGACTTGTTGGGCCGAAGGGCCTGTTTCCACACTGTAAGTAATCTAATCTAATCTAATCTAATAGTTAAAACTTTCAATGAGCAACGGTAGAATGGGTTACTTCAGAGAATGCAATTTGAGACTCTGCTTTTGAATTGAACACTTTCATGAAGTTTTCCATCTAACAGTAAGCACTGAAAAAACAAGGATGAAAGAAGTAAGTGTGTTGATGAATGACAAACTGTATCACTGGGAGATTACTACCAAATAATCATATGCCATGGCTACAACATTCAGTGCAACATTTCCACTGCATTTACACCACATTTCCAATTTAATTTCCCTCCAAATTTACGCTGGAAGTCTCTTTTCCTTCTTCCTCACCCATGAACTTTGCTGTTGGCTTGCGGCTGTTGATGTAAGTGGTTAACATGGATACAAGTTGTTGATATTGTGCAAACTGCAAAGTCACTCAATCAGCATCTGCAGTAGCTAAAAACAGGCAGCAAGAGGCAATCAAGACTGTCTACAGTGCCTGTGAAGCGCTGACTCCTGGTGTCAAACACAATGATTAGCTTGGAAGAAAATAAAAGGGGATTTAGTTGTCAGAATGTAAATAAGCTCTGATCGCTAATTTTTGGGGAGGGCACCAGATAATTATATCTTTGCCAATGGCAATTGGTCATTGCTAATGTTACCAATCAATATTGTGCTAAATAGTAAATCACTATTTACAATGTACTACATTGCTTTGATGGGTAATAATGAAGGCTGTATAAAGCAGTAAGGTAACAACATCTGCCTGACCATAGCCACATAAGTTCTTGATGTAACAATTGGAGGAATGCTATACCCTACATATAGCTGTTCTGAGGGGAAATACGTTTGATTTATTTTTTGAAGGTGAATCATTATTTTAAATTTAATAATTTGTGTGCAATCTCTGATTCTTTAATTTTCTTTTTTTTACACAACAGAACTCTGTAAGTATGACCTATTTGCAGTGGCAGCTTTGCTGAAGTAGCACTCATTTATTTAATTAATAACAATTTTAATCCCATAAACTGCTACAATGAAGCTTGGAAATCAAAAGCTCTTTTGAGCTATCCTTTGTGTGTAATTCTGCTTCATGGCATTTGCAGTTTGCTTTATTTGTGAGACGTTACGTCGTAAATGAAATGATGTGGCAAGTATGTTCCAAGATATGTGCTACTAGTGTGTTGGAGCAATCTATGTACGACTGTTAAGTTATTGAGAATGTGTGTTGGATGTGTAGCACATGTAATTCTCAGATAAACAAAACTTGTCTTTCCTCTTTGTCAGAACAACAGTTTTGAACAATTCATCATTAATTATTGCAATGAGAAATTGCAGCAAATCTTCATCGAGCTAACTTTGAAGGAAGAACAGGAGGAATATATCAAAGAGGTAATGACCCACTTTCTCTATATCATTAACATTTACTACATCATTGTTAGAAAGTGAAATCGGGCAATATCATAGCTGACCTTGGCTAAGGCAGTACTGTAGAGTGCTATGATTGATCTTGGTACCTTTGAGCTAGGAAAGACAATGATGTTTTGATTTGCTATGCAGTGTCCTGCATGAGAGTGTGAATGGTCTACAAAGTCGTCATTTAGCTATTAGTTAAATGTAGTTCAACAATCTGTGACATATTAATTACATAATGGACTAGTTGACTTTGTTCCTTTATTTCAGCTTGTATGTAATACTCATCATCTTATTTTTATTTGAAGAGTTTTAAGCATATTACATGTTTGAAATTAAGTTAATCAGAAGGACTTGTATGAGGAGTAACGGAATCTCCTAAAGCAGTTTTAAATCTCTTTTTCCTGAGTATGCACATAGGTTTATATTTGACCGTGGTCTGAATTGTTATGATTTAATATAAAGGTTCCCCCAACGATAGTCTATCAGATTGGTGAAATGGATTTGGAAATCTGTAATCAAGCAAATGGATGTTCAATGCTGAGTAACTTCTGTATTGCCAGGTTTATTAGAAATATTTTAAGTGCTGTGTGGAGTATGTTCATTTAGTCAGTAGAATTTTTGATCTGGAGCATCCATTTGCATGTTCCCACGACTGTCCCCAGTCATTCTTCACAGTTGATCACCTTGTCATGTCATTGGCACTCATAATTTTATACAACAGTTCTGATTTTTCTCCTCAATAGTGTCATTGTCAATGTGTGTTTCCCTTTCTTGCACTGTGGTTGATTAGATTACAGGATTAAATACTTGCCTTGTCACTGTGGGTTTTCTGTTTCTCCCTTCCCATTTTGTGCACTGTCCAATGATTAAATGCTTGCTTTGTCACCTAACACTATTGGTGCTGGTGGAAAGCACATTTTTGCTGATTGATTTATGTTCAAACTGCTCATTAGGGTTTTGGAGCTTTATGAATTGTGTCCAAGATGGAAAACAATCCCATGAATGAAGAATGTGGTTTCCACAAAGTTATTTGCGTACAAACCTTTTCACGTGCCTCAAGGGAGAATTAAAGAGAGAAGGGAACACCTTTATTATTTAACAAGAAGAGGGTGAGCAATTTAAAGAGGACAAAGAACTAGAAAGGAGAGGAACAAGGAAAAAAATGGCATGGGAGAAATGGCAAATGAAAGGGTTGAAAGAGAGAGGAAACGAAGTGAGGCAGAAATGGAAGCTATAAAGGTGCGTGTGATCACAGTTATTTAACCTCCATTGGATCTGGCCTAATGTCTTTTTTATTTTTCCTTTTATCTTTTAATATTCCTTTCTTTTTAAAATGTTCAGTTCCCTCTTCAATATGATTTTATTATAATGGCCACTTGTGCTAGTGATGATATTTTGATACTGTGACCCTTGTTACTAATTCGACGATCCCTGGAAATAAACTCTATTCATTCTCTTAAATCTTTTCTGAACTTTTAATATTGGTAAGTCACCCTGGGTTCTGAAATTTCTCATTAAAAGTCATTCTCTAATCTTTGTAAATCAGTTCTAGTGTTTTCTCAGCTCTCCTTTCTATGATAGCATGCTCAGAACTGCATTAGCAATCCAAACTGCAATCAAATCAGTATTAAGTGTTGAAGGACCAATTCCTTCCTTTTGCATTTAGTGCTGTACCACATAAACTAAGAAGCAGCTTTTCATTTTTATGGTTTTCTTGAATCTGCAGACTTGTTTTTACAGATTCATCTATTTGCACAGATGGAAGCCTTTCAACCTGACGTGTGCGAACAATTCATTTAGATCCACTCTCCCTCCTTTCTCTGCTCGTTTGCCTGATTAAAATTGTTGGCGAATGTATTTCCATTCTCTTTTCAAAATCTACTATTTTGACTTGTACTAATATTTACAATGATATCTGCCCACTGTCCTAACATGTCTCCCACAAGCTCCTGTTCCTCCTTCATTCTTATTTCATTTATCGATAAGAAACTTTCGATATTGTTCTGTTAGCATCCTTTGAGATCACAAGCTAAGTATGGATAAGGAAAGCCATTTAGTCCATGTTATGTTTTCCATCCAGAATGACCATCAATCCCTTTACTGTGGCATCCAACTAGTTTTTAAATAATGCCAGAGATTTTTCCTCACATTATGTATCCAGTCAACCATTGCATGTATTGAAAATTCCTGAAGTCAATATTAATTAAAACAGGAGAAAGTGAGGACTGCAGATGCTGGAGATCAGAGCTGAAAAATATGTTGCTGGAAAAGCGCAGCAGGTCAGGCAGCATCCAAGGAGCAGGAGAATCGACGTTTCGGCATAAGCCCTTCTTCAGGAATGAGGAAGTTCCATTCCTGAAGAAGGGCTTATGCCCGAAATGTCGATTCTCCTGCTCCTTGGGTGCTGCCTGCCCTGCTGCGCTTTTCCAGCATTGCAGTTTTTGACTCTGATCTCTAGCATCTGCAGTCCTCACTTTCTCCTTTGATTTCTATAGTTCAACTTCCTGTTTAGTATGTTGTTTGCTCTGCAATGGTTGCACATATTCAATGGAATCTACCACTGATTGCAGAGTATTTCTTTGCTCATGTTCTGTTTGTTTGTGATTCCCTCTTCTGAAGTTGAGGGATGATGATGCTGCAATTGTTTGATAACTTTCTAGTACGTCTCCTAAAACTCCTTTCTTCTTCATGATTTTATCAGGGAATGAGTGTCAATGGGTTAGTGCATTGGGTGGAGATGTTAAGTCCAAATATAGTCCTGTTGTTCTTCAGCATCCATACAGCACTTCACCATAGGAACCTTAGGTTACCAGTCAACATTCAGAACCTCCTTTGCATCCTCTCCTAATCCCAGACTCTGAAATCACTTTTTGAACCTGAGTGGTGCCATAATTGAGATGATCCAATTTAGCATAGATCAGAGTTTGAACTTGGGACTTTTCAGGTCTATAGCTCAGCATTGGCAGATTTTATTTTTATTGCAGCCTAGTGAATACAGCTGTTCCTGGCATGAGATGTTTCACATTGTGGAATTTAGTTACAGTAATTGGTTACTGCGAAATGTGGTGGGAATTTTATGGTACATGCAATTATGAGGTTCCAAAATAAATTTGGTTCTGTTGCTGAATTTCTTTTTGAAAACCTAATGATTTCCAAGTTTCCAGTCTGTAAGATCATATCAACCCAGTAAATAGAACACACATTTTGACTTTCGCTTGATGACGTTGGTGTAGGATTTAGTCATAAAATATTCAGGGCAAAATCAGCCCATATTTAAGTTTGCATTATGATTTTGACTAAAACATTTTTTAAGAGTTCCTATTTTCCTGGTACTGATTGAGAGCATCTTGTCTCCTCCTTAGCCATTCTCTTGAACTGTTTGGAGAATGCTACAGGTTGAAATCAATAACACTGTCCACACACTGACAGTGTGTGGACACTGCAAGTGTGGAATGGGCTGCCAGATAAACTGGTGGAGGCTAGTACAACTGCAACATTTAAAAGGCATCTAGATGGATATATGAATAGGAAGGGTTTGGAGGGATATGGGCCGGATGCTGGCAGGTGGGACTAGACTGGGTTGGGATATCTGATTGGCATGGACGTGTTGGACCAAAAGGTCTGTTTCCATGCTGTACATCTCTGTGACTCTATGACTCTAAGACTTATATTCCTCCCCTTTTTATTAAAGAAGCACCTAGTTTCTACTCGATGGCACTTTCAGAGCAGTTTTTTTATTAACCTGAGGAATCTAATACAAGGCCAGAATTCACATCACATTTCATTGCTGAGTTTAAACGGCATTCGAAGACTGGAAGGCGGCTAATATAGTGCCATTATGTAAGAAAGATGGTAAGGAAAAGCCAGTGACCTAAGGACCAGTGAGCCTGACTCTCTGAGGACAAACGATCAGTCCTCAGCAAAGGACTCACGTTCATCCCCCTCCGTCCACGCATCAATGAATTTAATACACGCCGTGACGTCGAACACTTCTTCCGTTGCCTCCGCCTCCGAGCTTACTTTCACAATCAGGACTCCCGCCCACCTTCCGAGGACCCTTTCGCCCACCTCCAACACACTGCATCCACCTGGACACCCCGCGCTGGCCTATTACCTGCCCTCGACCTCTTCATTTCCAACTGCCGCCGGGACATTAACCGCCTCAACCTGTCTACCCCCCTCCCCCACTCCAACCTCTCACCCTCGCAACGCGCAGCCCTCCAATCCCTCTGCTCCAATCCCAACCTCACCATCAAGCCAGCAGATAAAGGGGGCGCAGTGGTAGTCTGGCACACTGACCTCTACACCGCTGAAGCCAAACGCCAACTCGAGGACACCTCTTCCTACCGCCCCCTCGACCATGACCCCACCCCCCATCACCAAACCATCAACTCCCAGACCATACAGAACCTCATCACCTCAGGAGATCTCCCACTCACAGCTTCCAACCTCGTAGTCCGGGAACCCCGCACTGCCCGGTTCTACCTCCTTCCCAAGATCCACAAGCCTGACCACCCTGGCCGACCCATTGTCTCAGCATGCTCCTGCCCCACTGAACTCATCTCTACCTACCTCGACACTGTCCTATCCCCCCTAGTCCAGGAACTCCCCACATACGTTCGAGACACCACCCACGCCCTCCACTCCTCCAAGACTTCCGTTTCCCTGGCCCCCAACGCCTCATCTTCACCATGGATATCCAATCCCTCTACACCTCCATCCGCCAGGGCCTCCAAGCCCTCCGATTTTTCCTCTCCTGATGTCCCCAACAGTATCCTTCCACCGACACACTCATTCGTCTGGCCGAACTGGTCCTCACCCTTAACAATTTCTCCTTCGAATCCTCCCACTTCCTCCAGACCAAAGGGGTAGCCATGGGCACACGTATGGGCCCCAGCTATGCCTGTCTCTTTGTTGGCTACGTAGAACAGTTGATCTTCCGTAATTACACTGGCACCACTCCCCACCTCTTCCTCCGCTACATTGATGACTGCATTGGCGCCACCTCGTGCTCCCGCGAGGAGGTTGACCAATTCATCAACTTCACCAACACATTCCACACTGACCTTAAATTTACCTGGACCATCTCTGACACCTCCCTCCCCTTCCTGGACCTCTCCATCTACATTAATGACGACCGACTTCCCACCCTACCTCTTGCAAAAATGCCATCCCGTATTCCCAATTCCTCCACCTCCACTGTATCTGCTCCCAGGAGGACCAGTTCCACCATAGAACACACCAGATGGCCTCCTTCTTAAGAGACCGCAATTTCCCTTCCCACATGGTTAAAGATGCCCTCCAACACATCTCGTCCACATCCCGCACCTCCACTCTCAGACCCCACCCCTCCAACCGTAACAAGGACAGAACGCCCTTGGTGCTCACCTTCCACCCTACAAACCTCCGCATAAACCAAATCATCCGCCGACATTTCCGCCACCTCCAAAAAGACCTACCACCAGGGGTATATTTCCCTCCCCACCCCTTTCCGCGTTCCGCAAAGACCGTTCCCTCCGTGACTACCTGGTCAGGTCCACGCCCCCATCCTGGCACCTTCCCCTGCCACTGCAGGAATCGCAAAACTTGTGCCCACACCACCTCCCTCACCTCCATCCAAGGCCCTAAAGGAGCCTTCCACATCCATCAAAGTTTTACTTGCACATCCGCCAATATAATTTATTGTATCCGTTGCTCCCGATGCTCTCCTCTAGAGACTGGGCGCATCCTAGCAGAGCGCTTTAGGGAACATCTCTGGGACACCCGCACCAATCAACCAAACCGCCCCGTGGCTCAACATTTCAACTCCCCCTCCCACTCTGCCGAGGACATGGAGGTCCTGGGCCGCCTCCACTGCCGCTCCCTCACCACCAGACGCCTGGAGGAAGAACGCCTCATCTCCGCCTCGGAACACTTCAACCCCAGGGCATCAATGTGGACTTCAACAGTTTCCTCATTTCCCCTTCCCCCCACCTCACCCCAGTTCTAAACTTCCAGCTCAGCACTGTCCCCATGACTTGTCCTACCTGCCTATCTTCTTTTCCACCTATCCACTTCACCCTCCCCCCGCCCCCGACCTATCAATTTCATCCCCTCCCCCATTCACCTATTGTACTCTATGCTATTTTCTCCCCACTCCCCCACCCTCCTCTAGCTTATCTCTCCACCCTTCAGGCTCTCTGCCTTTATTCCTGATGAAGGGCTTTTTAAAATCGAAACGTCGATTTTACTGCTCCTCGGATGCTGTCTGAACTGCTGTGCTCTTCCAGCACCACTAATACAGAGCCTGATGTCAGTGTAGGGTAAATTGTTGAAGGAGGATCTGAGGGACAAGATCTACATGCACTTAAAAAGGCAAGACTGTTTTGTGCGTGGGAAATCATGTCTCACTAACTTAATTGAGTTTTCTGAAGAATTGACAAAGAAGATTGATGAAGGCAGAGCAATAGCTATTGTCTAGCTGTGTTCAACAAGGTTCAGCATGGTACCCTGGTTAGCAAGGTTAGATCAGTTCAAATCCAGGGAGAGCTAGCCAATTGGTTACAGAATTGACTTGCAGGTAGGAGACAGAGGGTAATGTTAGAGGGTTGTTTTTCAGAGGCTTGTGACCAGCAACGTGCCACAAGGATCAATGCTGGGTCCACTGCTTTTTGTCATTTATATAAATGATTTTAAGGTAAATATAGGAGGAATGGGTAGTAAGTTTGCAAATGACACCAAACTTGGTGGTGGTATGGACCGTGAAGACATTTATCTCCGAGTTTGACGAGATATTGATCAGATGGGCCAATAGGCCAAGGACAGGCAAGTAGAGGTTAATTTAGTTAAGTATGATAATTTAGATAAGTATGAGCTGTTGCATTTTGGCAAGACAAACCAGACCAGCACTTTATTTAATGGTAGGGCCTGAAGAGAGTTGCTGGCAAAGAGACCGAGGAGTACGAGTACATAGTTCCTTGAAAGTCAAGTCGCAGGTCAACAGGGTGGTGAAGAAGGCATTTGGCATGATTGCCTTTACTGGTCAATGCGTTGAGTATAGAGGTTGGGAGGTCATATTACAGCTGTATACGACATTGGTGAGGCCACTTTTAGAATACAGTGTTCATTTTTGGTCTCCCTGCTATAGGACGGATGTTGTTAAACTTGTAAATCTTTTCTAAACCCTTTGAAGGGTGGTCAAGATTGGAAGGTTTGCCCTTGAGAAGATGGCATTGATCACTAAGCAGCCTCATTGCTCATGAAGTTCGCTTCTTTTTAAACATAAAGGTGGTGCTGCTGATGTTAGTGGATTGTTCAAATTAGTATTCTCTGCACCTAAGAGGAAACAGATTTTAAGGAAATAGTGTTTTCGCCGCTGGCAGGTGCAGTATCTAATTGATCAAATGCTGGGCACCCTTGCTTTGGGAAATTCAACCTCTCAGGTGGATCTGAAACCCGAGAATCCACCTCTCAACCCTTAGACTTATTGTGTTAAAGGAAAATGTAATTTGAACAAAAAAGGAAACATTTGACAAAACACAGCTTCTGACAATTTATTTTATATTGTGAAAAGCAGTGAGTAAAGAAATACTGCAACATTTTCATGTTTAGGCTGATCATCCCTAAAATGTGCTGGTAATTGCAAACCAGCACTACTTCTATATTTAAAAAATAACACATATGGACAGGAATTAATCTCTGCTAAACCTCTTAATGGATTTTCCTGTCTCAACTATCTTTAAAGGAAAATGGGTGGTCAAATAAGACAGAGGAAAGGACTGAACAGAGCCCTTTATTTAAAGATACACAATGCCAATAGCATTCAATCGCACAGCACTTTCAGGATAAGAATTTCCCACAGTGACTTCCTGGAAGGAGAATTTGATTTGATTTATTACTGTCAGATGTATTCACATACAGTGAAAACTGTTGTTTTGCTAACCAGACAAATCATGCCTTACATGAGTACATAGGGTAATAGAACGGAATGCAAAATGTAGTGTTATAGTTACAGAGAAGGTGCAGAGAAGGATCAATTTTAATATGAGAGGTCCATTCATAAATCTGGATATCAGCGGGAACGAAGCTGTTCTTGAATCAGTTGGTATGTGTTTTCAAACATTTGTATCATTGAACCAATCAAGGAAAAAAAGAGTGAAATAACAAATGGATGCGTTCTGAGGAGACTTTTTAAAGGGGTGAGAACAAGAGGATTTTAGTAAGGCAATTCCAGAGAGGAAAGCATAGTGTCATACAAGATGATTAGGGGTTTAGATAGGGTTGACAGTGAGAATCTTTTTCCACGTATGGAGTCAGCTATTACAAGGGGGCATGGCTTTAAATTAAGGGGGGGTAGGTATAGGACAGATGTTAGGGGTAGGTTCTTTACTCAGCGAGTCGTGAGTTCATGGAATGCCCTGCCAGGAGCAGTGGTGGACTCTCCCTCATTATGGGCATTTAAGCGGGCATTGGATAGGCATATGGAGGATAGTGGGCTAGTGTAGGTTAGTTGGGCTTGGATCGGCGCAACATCGAGGGCCGAAGGGCCTGTACTGCGCTGTATTCTTCTATGTTCTATGTCTAAAGACAGAAGTACATAAAAGACATTAGTTAGAAAAATAGTATTCAGGGAGTGCAATATGGGGTCTGAGGCTGGGGCAGAGAGAGAATGTGGTGAGTCATGGGTAGGATTTGAGAACAAGTTAATCATTTTAAATCTGGGATATGGGAGCAGAGAATCAATGAATATCACATGGACAGAATAATAGCTGAGTATAATATTGTTGTATCATTGAGTTTCCACAAGTTAGAGTTCATGGAGAGTAGGGGATGGTATCCCTGTAAGGGGTGTGTCGATGTAGCTGAGACTGGATGTGATGAGCAATTTAGTGAAGTTGGAGCAAACTGTAGCTAAAGAGAAAATAGTACAAGGGCAAATGTTTAGGGAATGCAAGGAAGCAAATGGACAAAAGGCGGTAAAATAAAACCCAGAACTGTGGATGCTAGAAATCGGAAACAAAGCCAGAAATTGCTGGAGAAACTCTTCAGATTTGATGAATGGTCTCTGGGCCTTAAACATTGATTTTGTTTTCTCTCCCTGGATGCAGCCAGACTTGCTGAGTTTCTTCAGCAATTTCAGTTTTCGATTTGTAAATAAGCCATATTTGCTTTTGAACCTCACTCCGATGATTTGCAATATACTGTACCTCCAATGTGCAGCTGCTTGTGTACTTTACCTCTTGTCCTGAGGAACTGAGAAATAAAGAAAAGATGAGGGGAAAAAACTGTTCAACATGGACCTATTCTGAAATCCAAAAGCTGAGTTAGAATAAGAGAGAAACTATAAAACCCAGCACTACCATGAATTGTCTGTGTGAAAATGGCAAAAATAAAATTGTTTATGTGGGGTCACAAATAATCTGTAATACAAGGTAATAACTTTTTGTGTATATTTTTAATGAAATGTTGAGCATTTAAACACATGTTTTTGTAAACAGCCCTTGCCACTATCACAGTAAAACCTCCCAGCTTTCCACTGGCTTAATGAATTTCAGCAATAGCGTGTTATGTTGTCTTTCTCGGATGTGCAAAAATGTTTTGTATATGTAAGTTTGTAGGTATTGAGTTTTTAGGTATAAAATTGTTTTATTGTGTTCATAAGATTCTTCATATAAAGAGTATTAAAGAACACTTGATACTTCCCACATAACTGTTGACTGCATGTCTTTGTCTTTTAAAACTCTGTTCTTTTTCTGTGCTGTAGCCCCTTTGAATCCCTTTCTTGCTTGCTGCTATTGATGCCTTGCTAATGGCTGTGCAAAGACTCCTTGCAGGTACTTGTACTCTGTTCTTGTTCCTAAATCTAGATCTTGTCTTGTCTGCTGGTCTTTCTGGAATCTTTCCAATGTCCTGTATTTCTCTTCGTGTCCGAATATATTCCTTCAGTATGTAGCTTTTATTTAAACAAATTTGCAATTAGGATGAACTAACACCGGTGTTAAGGTGTGTACATTGCAACTTTGTTTCTTGCAAAGATGAAGCTATTGTTGATAATTGCATAGAAATTATTTACAAATAACCCAGAACATTTTTCACCATAAGTAGCAACTATCTCGTGCTTGTTGTTTAAGAAAATTGCAGATTTGTTTAGGAAGGCATCTGATCAAAAAATGGCTTTCCTTGGAAAATAGACTGCGTGCATCAAAGTGACTGAAGTGACCTTGTGCCATGACGTAGGTTCCTGGACTGTTTCCCATGAAGTGCATGGGAAATTGACTTGGTTTGGGGAATGGAATGGAAGCATAATTGGAAGCTTTTCAAATGAAATGTTTGTAATTGAATCAAATACTGGCTGAGAGGAACATTGCAATGTTTCCAATTTAGAGTGTCATTGTGCATTGGAAAAAATCCTCAACCGGAACGAAGATATAAACAGAAGCTGGCTTAGGCCAAATGTTGAAAGATTACCAGAAGAAGCGATATTTTGCTGCAGTAATCATGTTCATATACTTCACAGGGAATTGAATGGACTCATATTGAGTACTTCAACAATGCCATCATCTGTGAGCTGATTGAAAACGTAAGTTGGACCTTACCAGTTTGATTGTGCAAAGAATTGACAATTTTTTTTAAAAAAATAAGTGTTTAATTAAATCTCTTTTCTGAAATCTTTTAAAATGTACGAATAAAACATATCAAAAGTTGTAAGAATATGGAGCTCACTGGTACTTAAAATCTCTGAAGCAGATTTTTGTTGATGCATTTGAAAGAAAGGTCTGCAAATGAGGCTGATTGGAATACAGCAACAGGGTGGATAGGGGAATAATAGAGCCAAATTGTATACCTGAGGGTGGTGGGGGAGGGCTGCAGGTCAGGTCCCTCGTCCTGGATTGAAAGCTGATATCAAGTCTGGCTGTGCTTGACCAACACTACCCCTGCCTCACCCCGCAGGTGGAAATTCTGCCCCCCACCCTAACAGGAAGTTGTACTTCTCTTGGAACACCATTGGAAAAACTGCCCATTGCTAGCATTACAATAGGCCTCCTGAAACACAGCATTGATGGAGCCTGGATGTGGAATCTGAGGCACTGTAAAGTTCCACTTATATCGGAGGGAGGCTCGCGTGCAAAGAAATACTGGCATTATGGACCATTCGGATCAATTGGTTTCCTTTTTTAGTGTTCAAAGTTTGTGAGAAGATTTGTAGCTCGGGTGCTCGTTGCTGTGGTTCTGTTCGCCGAGCTGGAAGTTTTTTTTTTAGTGTTGCTAGGCTAATTTAACTAAAGGGGTGGCATGGTGCCTCACAATGCCAGGAATATGGGTTCAATTCCACCCATGGGTGACTGTCCGTGTGGAGTTTGCGCACACTCCCTGTATCTGCGTGGGCTTTGTCTGGTTGCTCCGGTTTCCTCCCACAGTCCAAAAACGTGCAGGTTAGGTGGATTGGCCACACTAAATTGCCCATAGTGTCCAGGGATGTGCAGGCTCGGTGGATTAGTCATGGGGAATGCAGGGTTATAAAGATAAGCGGGGGGGCGGGGGGCAACGGTGCTGTTCAGAGGGTCAGTATAGACTCGATGGACTGAAATGCCTACTTTCATACTGTAGACATTCTATGATTTCTAAAACAGTAGCTGGAGAAGTTTGACTCAGGATTATGTGTAATATATGTGCAGTATCAGCAAACACGAACTAATTGCTGGGTTTGATCTCTTGACGGGTTTAGTGAAATGCATGGAGCCGCACAAAGTAATGTTGATTGGACCTGCCTTTGCAAAGGCCAGGTAGAAGCTGCTGTCATCCACAACTTTACCCATTATCTAGTACAATCTGATACCCTGCATTCAATGCCTTCTTGTTTGAAGATAAAATGAGGGGAAAAAAGCCCTTTTTTTCTCCCATTTGTTTTTCTAATTTTAGCTTCCCCCAGTAGACATTAGTTTTCAATAACTGAGCAGGTGATCCACTGACCTGTGTCAATGCAGCTTTAGAATCATCTGATGGGAGGGTCACATGGCTCCGCACCAGTCAACCCCTCCTGCAATTCAAACATCAACTCTTCTAATCTAGATCTACATTTATACAGTGAGTTCAGGAACTCTTTTGGCTAAGTTATGGGTACAGCTCAAGTTGAACCACATTTGAACCAATTGTTTCTAGAAATGAGTAAAATTATATGGAAGTACCATCAATTAAGATATGGTTAGCATTTTTCTCATTTGTGGACTGAAGTTATTGTGCTAAGTTACTACCAACAGTTTTAAATGATGATATAGTAAATGATGGCTATTTAGCAGCAGCTGAACACACATTGCAGAAGTCCCAACAAATAGGATGAAAAAAGGTTTGTTGCTTTTGAGAGGGACATGTCCTTTAAATGATATGATACTTGATAACATTATATTTGGAAAACCAATTTGTTATAGAACATAGAACATAGAAGAATACAGCGCAGTACAGGCCCTTTGGCCCTCGATGTTGCGCCGATCCAAGCCCACCTAACCTATACTAGCCCACTATCCTCCATATGCCTATCCAATGCCCGCTTAAATGCCCATAATGAGGGAGAGTCCACCACTGCTCCTGGCAGGGCATTCCATGAACTCACGATTCGCTGAGTAAAGAACCTACCCCTAACATCTGTCCTATACCTACCCCCCCTTAATTTAAAGCTATGCCCCCTTGTAATAGCTGACTCCATACATGGAAAAAGATTCTCACTGTCGACCCTATCTAAACCCCTAATCATCTTGTACACCTCTATCAAGTCACCCCTAAACCTTCTTTTCTCCAATGAAAACTACCCCAAGTGCCTCAGCCTTTCCTCATACGATCTTTCTACCATACCAGGCAACATCCTGGTAAACCTCCTCTGCACCCGTTCCAGTGCCTCCACATCCTTCCTATAGTATGGCGACCAAAACTGCACATAATACTCCAGGTGCGGCCTCACCAGAGTCTTATACAACTGCAACATGACCTCAGTACTCCGGAACTCAATTCCTCTACCAATAAAAGCCAGTACGCCATATGCCTCCTTCACCGCACTATTTACCTGGGTGGCAACTTTCAAAGATCTGTGTACATGGACACCAAGATCCCTCTGCTCATCCACACTACCAAGTATCCGACCATTAGCCCAGTACCCCATCTTTTTATTACTCTTACCAAAGTGAATCACCTCACACTTAGCTACATTGAACTCCATTTGCCACCTTTCTGCCCAGTTCTGCAGCTTATCTATATCCCGCTGTAACCTGCCATATACTTCCTCACTGTCTACAACTCCTCCGACTTTCGTATCATCCGCAAACTTGCTCACCCAACCTTCTAACCCCTCCTCCAGGTCATTTATAAAAATGACAAACAGCAGTGGTCCCAAAACAGATCCTTGCGGAACACCACTAGTGACGGCACTCCAAGATGAACCTTTGCCATCAACTACTACCCTCTGTCTTCTTCCAGCCAGCCAACTCCTAATCCAAACCTCCAACTCACCCTCAATGCCATACCTCCGTATTTTTTGCAGTAGTCTACCATGGGGAACCTTATCAAACGCCTTACTAAAATCCATATACACCACATCTACCGCTTTCCCCTCGTCCACCTCCTTAGTTACCTTTATTTTGTTTTATGATGTTGTTCTGGAATTTTGAACAGCAGTCCAAAAATATTTGGGAAATGCATGTCCTACAGCAAAGCTTGAATTGTTCAGTACTGTCTCATCCTTCACTATCGTGCACTAACCAAATATATGTGCACGTGCACTTGTATGCGCATATATCAAAATGTCATAGAACCATAAATGATAGTTCATAATTTAAGAGATCTCAATTTCTGTGTGTTTAATTTTTTAGAATACAAATGGAATCCTGGCAATGTTGGATGAAGAATGCTTGCGGCCTGGGACAGTGACAGATGAGACCTTCCTAGAGAAACTTAATCAAGTGTGTGCTGTACATGAGCGCTTTGAAAGCAGAATGAGCAAAAGTTCTCGTTTCCTTAATGATACTACTTTGCCTCACAACTGCTTCAGGATCCAGCACTATGCTGGCAAGGTACAGATAAAGATGCAAAAATGTTGAGCATTCTTTTATCCAAAGATTGTGGTTATTTTCTCAAGCTTCTTATCACTGCTAGACACATATAGGAGGTGGTGTTTTTCCTGGCTTCGGTATCATACATTGCTGTAAATAGAAGAGTACCCAGTTGTTTCATTGTGCATTATAATGCACAATCTACTTCCTGGTCATCTGTGTCTTTTGCTCTCTCCAAATTTCTTTAGTTAAACTTGATACTATTCTAATTTTAAAATACTTTCTTTATCAAAGTATACAATTTGCATGTTATGATGACTTTCCTGTGATCATGCCAATTCTCAAACAAGTAGGCCTGTTTAAGAGCATAGTGCTTGTCATGATTGGGTGAAATGTACTTGATGGGTGTCCTGCCATTGGAGATCATGCCATCAATATTTGTTTTACCATCAAGGTTATGTACCACGTTGAAGGATTTGTGGATAAAAACAATGATCTGCTGTATCGCGACCTGTCACAAGCCATGTGGAAGACCAATCATGTGTTAGTCAAATCCCTCTTCCCAGAAGGAAATCCGGCGAAGATGTCCTTGAAGAGGCCACCTACAGCAGGGTCACAGTTCAAAGCTTCTGTTGCAACTTTGATGAAAAATCTACAAACCAAAAATCCCAACTATATCAGGTAGGAGCATTTTTTAATTACATTTTAACGTGCACAATAATTCAAGTAGGATGAAACGTGAGATTAAGCATTAGATAATACATGCATATTCAGAAATAGGAGGTGAGTTACTTGTTGCAGTATCCCTAATCTTTGACCTCCTCATGTAGCCACTGTATTTATATCAGTTTCTGGTAAACAGGGAAGCTAAATGCATTAGAGGTGTAAGCATGATGGGCTGAATGGCATTCTTCTGCACTTAATCATAGAATCATTTTAGATATACTTTAGAGACTTTGCCTCCTTTCCCTCAAAGCTAGAACTGCCTCGCTCAATTCATTGAACCTTAGTGATGTCAAGTGAGAAGATAGAGTATCTGACCATCTCACCATTTAAAAGAGGGTATATTTGTTTGTGAGCAAGTTTCATGTTGCTTATGTGGAGTTGGAAAGTGGTTGTAACCTGGCTACATTTCAGATGCATCAAGCCAAATGACCAGAAAGCTCCACACATCTTTGCTGAGGCTTTAGTCCGTCACCAAGTCAGGTACCTGGGCCTGATGGAGAATGTGCGTGTGCGACGGGCAGGATATGCTTTCAAGCAGCCTTACGAGTCCTGCCTGGAGAGATACAAGATGCTCTGTTCACAGACGTGGCCCCACTGGCGGCAAGGTTCAAGGTACGGAAATCCTATCCAGTTTTAATGATAATGATGGTTTGGAAATAGTGGAGAACGTATCTTTTATTCTTCATTCTTTTCCTTGCAATGCTGAAAGTTTAATTTTTGAAAATAAATGTGCTCGATCTTCCCCAGTGATTCAGTGAAGATAAACACTGAGACGTACAGTGAGGTCAGGGGATGGAGTTTCTATTTGCAGACTATGCCCAGAGAATCCCTACCATGCAGAAAGAGGCCATTTGGCCCATCGAGCACCACTGGCACTCAGAAGAGCATTGCACCCTTTCCTATAACCCCATCTTTACCACCTATCCCACACATTCTTGGATGCTACAAGGCAATTTAGTATGACCAGTCCACTTAAACCTGCACGTCTTTGGACTGTTGGAGCAAACAGGAGAACCTGGCTCTCGCGCGCACCCCCGCGCACATCCACACCCCCGCGCACATGCGCACCCCCCCGCACATGCGCACCCCCCGCACATGCGCACCCCCCCGCACATGCGCACCCCCCCGCACATGCGCACCCCCCCGCACATGCGCACCCCCCCGCACATGCGCACCCCCCCGCACATGCGCACCCCCCCGCACATGCGCACCCCCCCGCACATGCGCACCCCCGCGCACCTCCGCACCCCCGCCGACACACGCACCCCCGCCGACACACGCCCCCCCCACACACGCCCCCCCCACACACACCCCCCCACACACACCCCCCCACACACACCCCCCCACACACACCCCCCCCCACACCCCCCTCCACACACCCCCCTCCACACACCCCCCACACACCCCCCCCCCCCACACACACCCCCCCCACACACACCCCCCCCCCACACACCCCCCCCACACACCCCCCCCCACACACCCCCCCCCACACACCCCCCCCACACACACCCCCCCACGCACACCCCCCCACGCACACCCCCCCACGCACACCCCCCCACGCACACCCCCCCACGCACACCCCCCCACGCACACCCCCCCCCGCACACCCCCCCCCACACACCCCCCCCCACACACCCCCCCCCACACCCCCCCCCACACACCCCCCCCCACACCCCCCCACACACACCCCCCCACACACACCCCCCCACACACACCCCCCCACACACACCCCCCGCACACACCCCCCCGCACACACCCGCACGCACACACCCGCACGCACACACCCGCACGCACACACCCGCACGCACACACCCGCACGCACACACCCGCACGCACACACCCGCACGCACACACCCGCACGCACACACCCGCACGCACACACCCGCACGCACACACCCGCACGCACACACCCGCACACACACACACCCGCACACACACACACCCGCACACCCCCCCCCCGCACACCCCCCCCCCGCACGCACACCCCCCCCGCACGCACACCCCCCCCCACACGCACACACCCCCCCCCACACGCACACACCCCCCCCACACGCACACACCCCCCACACGCACACGCCCCCCCACCACCACACGCACCCCCCGACACACACACCCCCCCCACACACACCCCCCCCACACACACACACCCCCACACACACACACACCCCCCCACACACACCCCCCCACACACACCCCCCCACACACACCCCCCCACACACCCCCCCCCACACACCCCCCCCCACACACCCCCCCCCACACACCCCCCCCCACACCCCCCCCCACACCCCCCCCCACACCCCCCCCACACACCCCCCCCCACACCCCCCCCACACACACCCCCCCCACACACACACCCCCCCCACACACCCCCCCCCCACACACCCCCCCCCACATTCCTGATGAAGGGCTTATGCCTGAAACATCGACTCTGTTCCTCGGATGCTGCCTGACCTGCTGCGTGTTTCCGGCACCCCTTCTTTTGATTGTCTCCGGGACTAAGCAGAGAGAACGTTGGTCCAATTGACCTTTCAGGGTGTTAAAGAGAGAGTGAGTTTGTGGAACATCTGAGCACATAAATCTGGTGATCCCTCCTTCAATGGCCATTCTTCACAAGTTAATATTCGCAGTCACAATTGGAGAAAAAATAAAATGTGCATTTATGTGTCATCTTTCATGATCTCAAAGTCCCACTGTGTTTTACAGACAATGAGATCTTTCTCCAAGTGTAGTCAATTTTAGAAGGCAGAAGGTGTAGCAACTGGTTTGTACATTGCAAACAAATATGATACTGAGATTAATGTGTCTTTTTATTGCTAGTTCCTGGTGAAATATTGGCTAGGACATGGGGCAGAACTCGCCTGCTCTCATTTGATGCTTTTGTCTTTCCCGTTCACTTTTATGTTAGTTTGCAATAACCGATGGAAAAGTGAAACCCTGGTGGCAATGCAGCAAATGTGTAATAGTTGCTTGTAAGTAACAATTGTTCCTTATTAGCTGGAGTGGTTTAATGGCTTCAGAATTGAGATGGGGCCTATAAAACCTCCCAGTAGCTCATGAGCACACTACCCAAGACATTGGGTTATAAGACTCCAGACTACTGTGCAGTGCCACCCATTATTGACATGAAGGAAGATATTTCAGGAAGGATATTCTCCTCGCAAGTTGTCAGTGATATCCCTAAGGAGGTAAGTTCATTAATACTGAATGCCTCTGAGACGACAAATAATAAAGTCAGGATAATAGTTGGGTTTTATCTAAAGAGGAAAGGGTGTGAAGGAGTTGGGCTACTGAGCACAACATGAATTACCTTGATGATTAACACTTGTAAATATATACATACTGCACTACCTCATTCATTGGAACACAGCATATAGTGATATTCAAGTTCTTAAAATGAGTCATGTTTGACTCATAATATTAACTCTTAATGCTCTGTCTCCACAGGTGCTGCCAGACCTGTGCCAGTTTCTTCAGCACTGGGGTATTTTTTTGTTCTTCTACAGTGCAGGAGAGGGTTTAATCTTTCTTTCTTTTTTGCCAGTATTTTGTCTCAATATTTTTTGTCCTCCCCCTGCCCTGTCATTTATTCTGAATGTGTCCATGGCTACTAGTTGTTCAAGTTGCCATTATAAGAGTTTCAGAAAGTTAGTCAACCCTGCAGGCAGATGATAGAGGAGCCCCGTACATGTTCAGTTGATATTGGTACAAAGAAGGCACGCTACCTGAAGAAGGAGCTGGAGACTGATCTCAAACCCATGATCAAATCCCTACCACTGGTCAAGCTCTATCAATAAGCTGGGAAGCATAGACCAGGAAACAAACCTGGGGATCTTCCCATAACAAGTTCAAAAGGCTAGGATTCAGCTGCATAATTCTTTGAAGTTTGCATTATGTATAGACAGGGTGGTTTAAAAGGCATTTAACACGCTTTCTTCATTGCTCAGGCCTTTGAGGCTAGGAGTTGGGAAGTCGTCTTTTCCCTAAGATGTGGGATTTCAAGACTGGGGGCACACTTTTAAGGTGAGAGGAGAGAGATTGAAAAAAGACATGAGGGGCAAATCATTTACACAGAGTGGTTCATGTGATGAATAAATTTCTTGAGGAAGTGATGGATGTGGGTACAATTACAACATTTAAAAGTCACTCGGATAAGCACATGAATAGGAAAGGTTTGGAGGAGCAAGCAGGTGGGACTAGTTTAGTTTGGGATTATGGTTGACATGGACTGGTTGGACTAAAGTGTCTGTTTCTGTGCTGTATGACTCTCTGATTGTGGATGCAGAAAATCTGAAACAAGAACAGTGAGTGCTGGAGAAACATAGTGGTTCTGTCAACATCTGTAGAGAGAAATACAATGTTGATGTTTTATGCCAGTGGCCCTTTGTCAGAATTGAACTGGAAACATAACACTGTTTTTCTCCCTTTAGATGCTGCCAGATCTTTGTACCTGGAATCTTCCTATTAAGTGTGGGTCAACTATTTGATCGATGAAAGTGCTATGATGGAATTAGTGTCTTCAAATATTAACATGAACCAAATGTTTATTTCACTGCCAAAATCAAGAGTGTGTTAAACAAAAGTTGCTGTTAGTGTGATTAGCTGGGTGATTACAATGCATTCAGGCATCACACTTCACTTGAACAACCCACATAATGTTGTAAAAGCAAGCTTTGAACATAAATTTCAACACATTCTCAAAATGTTCACTTCATTTCAGAGTGATCTTCTGCAACAATTGTTGTGCAAAATTACGAAGTGGAATGTGAAATAAATTTAATACCCAAAGGGCGAAACTTCATGTCATTTTTTGGTACTAACTAAAACTACTTGTTATATTCATTTAATTTAAGGGATGGTGTTAAAGTGCTGCTGACAGAACTTCAGATCCCTCCTGAAGAGTTTTCATATGGTAGATCAAAGATATTCATTCGAAATCCCAGAACGGTAGGTAATCCCCTGTTGTAACCTTCCCCGTTATCTCAAGTTTCAGTGGATTTGCATTTCAGCAACAGTTAAGAACATTAATCCAGCATTTAAGTTAAATACAGGGTGGTCGCAATCCTATCAAGTAATTAATTTGAGCGCATTATTGGTTTGTGTTTATAGTTTCAGAAGCATTCCTGAAAAAGCAATCAAGTAAAATGTCTGGCTGTGTAATTTGAAATTAACCAGAAGTACTTTGGTTCTAGTAACTGATCTAAGTCATGACTATATATCCAATTAATAAACCAGCATGTAATTATAAAATAACATGTCACCATTGAGTCTTAGAAATAAGCAACATCAAAGAAGGCTACAGGGCATATTAGACATAAACCTTTCAAAAGGATTAATGACCTTATTTTTCTCATTGTACTCTTTATTTTATTCTCTTTCAAAATGTTAATCCCCTTCTACTTGAAAAGTTCTTCAGTATACAACTTCTGTTTCTGGTAGTGATCATATCCTATCACTCCTCTGTTTACAAAGAAAAAGCTACTAACTTCTCCACTTGGTGCATCCTACTTTGAGCTGAGTGTAATGCCAATACAGTGGGAACTTCTTTGATGTGATCTCTGAGTCAGACAAGTTAAATTCACCTTGACCTTCACATTGGCCCTAACTATTGTGTTACTGCGTTGGTTTCTGCAGCTGTTTGAGCTGGAAGATCTGAGAAAGCGCCGTCTGGAAGATCTGGCCACGCTTATTCAGAAGATCTATCGTGGCTGGAAATGCCGCACAAACTTCCTGTTGATGAAGAAGAGCCAGATCATTATTTCAGCTTGGACTAAGAGACATTTTGTAAGTGGGTTTCTCTAGAGCTTCCTGCACTGCATCATTTTTTTTAAAAAGTAAACTGGCCAGGAGTTTCCTTATTACAGTTCCTGCCATCCTACCTCAACATAGCTGGGTCCATCTATATCCTTACATGAGGCTTCTAAACCTATTTCAAGCTGTGCGTCAGTGGGGTGAGCAAGAGCAACAGCAATTAGAGTTCTGAGGCACTTCACAAAACTTGACAAATACAGTTTCACAGAGTTATTAGGATAGATGATGAGGGATGGAGTTCCGGAGTTGACGAGCTGAAAATATGCTGCCATTGGCGAAACAATTTAAATCAGGATAAGTAAGAATGGGAGGAGTGCAGATCTCTGAGTGCAGTTGTCAGGCTGGAGGGGTTTGCAGAGATGAAAAGCAGCTCCATACTCATTGTTTGGATCACGTGGGTAGGGGATCAGCCCATGGGATATCAATATGACCTCATGGCAAATGACAGTGTGATTTTCACAACATAGCCATGCTGTTTGACACCATTTACATTGTTAGACCCTTCATCAGATTGCTTTCCTTGCCTTTTAGCTCAAAAATTTTTATTTCTATGGACACCTAAGATAAAAATAGAAAATGCTCATCAGGTCTGGCAGCATCTGTAGCGAGCGAATCCTTTCAGAGCTTAAGCATTAACTCTGTTTTTCTCCCACAGGTGCTGTCAAACCAACTGAATCTTTTCACAATTTTCTGCTTTTGTTTCAGATTTCTAGTATCCAAAGTATTTCCCTTTTTTATTAGAAAAAGCTAAAGTCAGTTACCACCAAACTGATAGTTATCCCCTTAAGCATGTGATTTAATGCCTGAAAATGAAACAGGAACCACCGAATAGGTGATGAGAATGAAGTAGAGTCAAATTTAGTGCACAACGAAGAGACATAAAGAAAGATTTGATTAAGAAACAAAGAAAAGTATGAAAAAATTTAATTAAGGCACATTTTCAAGTAATTCACTACTGGCCAGAATAGGACTTTTAGGGCTGGAAAGGTTGTCTTGTATTGCAAGAATGTAAAAACATAGAACAGCACAGCACAGGACAGGTCCTTCGGCCCTCGATGCTGTGCCGACCTTTTATCCTACTTTAAGATCAAACTAACCTACGTATGCTTCATTTTACCATCATCCACGTGCCTATCCAAGAGTTGCTTAAATGTCCCTAATGTAGTTGACTCTACGACATTGCTGGCAGTGCATTCCACACACCCACCACTCTCTGTGTAAAGAACCGACCACTGACATGTCCCCTAAACCTTCCTCCAATCATCTTAAAATTATGGCCACTTGTGATAGCCATTCTGTCCTGAGAAAAAGTCTCTGGCTATCCAGTCTATGCCTCTCATCATCTTGTACACCTCTATCAAGTTACCTCTCGTCCTCCTTCGCTCCAATGAGAAAAGCCCTAGCTCACTCAACCTTCTTTCATGAGACATGCCCTCCAGTCCAGGCAGCATCCTGGTAAATCTCCTTTGCACCCTCTCTCAAGTTTCCATATCCTTTCTATATTGACGTGACCAGAACTGAACACAATATTCCAAGTGTGGAAAACTTGCTTATAAAGGGGTACTTCCATTATTAAATACCAGACCAGATTTCCTGCAGCTAGTTATAATTTGTTTTAACAGCACAAATCCAGCAATATCTTCACATTTGCAGGGAGATTGATGACAACCTTCCATCTCTGTGAAGCTGATGGTGGGAGCAACATGAACCATTCAGCAATTCACAATTCATGGTGTCTCACGTTCTCACTACAGTTTGCTGGCTAATTTACATGCTAATAATACTGCCTCTATTCAGCATCTATTTCCTAGCATATTCTGAACAATTGTTTCACAGTATACTTCCCAAATCAGGAAAATGCTTCCCAAACACTACTTTAATTTTTAGAAAAAAAATTTACATAATTTTTATTTATAAATAGCTTGTAATTTATCATTCAGGATTACTTGATGACAATGCTATATATTTTGATCAAAAGATTTTAATTTAATTTGACTGTGACAAAGAACGTAACCTATCCTTCATTGAACTAATAACTTGGTAATTTAGTCATTAAGTATACAAACTTTGCTTTATAGCTCTACATCATAAATGATGCTGTTGGATTTTGTGAATGTCCATTGTGAGAGTGTGAAGATTTCACCTGTGATCTCACTGTAATGCAGTCATAAACAAATTTATAACATGTAAGTTACAACACAGAGCTCATAGAGGAAACCATTCCCTTTGGTTTCTAGCAGGACTGAACCTGTCTGCATTCTCTGACCTCATGTGCCCATGGCAAGAATACAGAGGGAGATTATTAGAATGCTGTAAACTGAAGGTCATGACAACAGAAGCATGTGTTTGTGTATTGGGACTCCCTGAGGGAACTGTGGTTTACAGTCCAGCAATACCTTGCTTTGTAAAAAGTACTGGTTCATAAAAGTTTAAGTAGTGCTGCTGTGTTCCCCTGTGGAATTATGGATCTACACAAGACAGATATTACTTGAATTTGATCTTGAAAGAATTGAGATCAGGCAGCTTTTAGATTACACGAGACAAGCTACCCTTTCAGGAGTTTAGTGCCCACTGGATTTCACACTAGAATTCTGAGAATCCCAGGCTGGCTGTTGTTAATCTGTCTTTCTCCTGGGGAGAGTGAGTGACCTGTGCCTCTTTGATATTTTCTATTGTCATTGCAGTAGTGAATTGCATTTACTGCTTGGTGTTGCAAGTCCAAGAGTTTTGTAAAGGGAAGGTGGAATTTTGATAAGTGCAGTCTAGCATGCCACAAAATGCACATTGCAAGATTAGAGATTGGAACTTTAAATGCATCTCCCTGTCTACTGTACTGACGTGTTTCAGTGGTTCATGGTGTTTTAAATGATGTATCTCTTCCTGTCTGAACATGTCTCCCACAGTGGTGAGTTTTGTTTTCCATGGGTTGAATTTTTAATGACGTGTATTATAGCCAAAGTCCCATCATGTTGTTGGATCTTAGAGATGTTCTTCTTTCTATTATTTAATTGTATGTTGCAAATAGCTATGCCAGCACTAATGGAGGCCTTTTAAGGTATGAAGTTCCTGTACTGATGAATACTATTAAATCGCCATGGGTCAAGTCTCTAATGGTACTCAGTAATTGATGAATTAGAATATCATTAAAGCAACTGACTTGACACCGTTACCCAGTCTGACAGTTAGAAAAAGATAAACGTAAAACCAGAATATAGCCATTCCTGTGCAAGAGTTTTGAGCCACTTGGAGAGGTGTCAAATATTAGTAATAAAATAGCTTTCATCCCCTATTCATACCATTTACTTAGCCTGTTAGTGCATTGAACAAATAAGTCATAGAGTCTTAGAGATGTACAGCATGGAAACAGACCCTTCGGTCTAAGCACTTAAATTCTGTTCCCCTCCTGTTTGAACTTGTTACGTTTCCATGTCTGGTTCTATTTGTCCCTCACTCTTTTCAAAGTCTTGGCTTTATAGGTGCTACTTTTTTTCCTCATCCAATTATTCATGTCATGAGCGTAGAGAGCATTCATGTCACAGCTGAGCCATTTCCAGTCCTCATGTGAAATCCATATTTCTGGTAGTGATCACAGTTTTTGTATTGAATTTGACTGGACATTTTTCCCCCCTCTATCTCCATCCCAGAGGCACAGAGTTCAATTGTAGTTTCTACGCTGCACCTCGGCTGAGGACAGACTGGAATTCAAAGGCAGTGTCATTCTGGGCTGTATGGTTTAGTACCTTATGAAGCAGCAATTGGTCATCTCTTATTGGAGTGATGTTAACATAGATCATTATTTATGCATGGTCAGTTTAGTTTGGGGAATTGAATTAATCTGTCTCTGGTACATATTGTTTCAAGAAAATGATAACATTTCTCTTCCCTTGATCTCTTCACTTAGCAACGGAAGAAATATCTACAACTCAAGAATGTGACATTAATTATCCAGTCGTATATCAGAGGCTGGAAGGTGAGTTAGTGTGTAGAGAAGAAAATGTACCTTTTCCTTCAAATTTGCATTATATATAGTTTTATAGCAAAAATAATTTTTAATAAGTTCAAAAATGAATGTGAATTTAGGAAAGGTAGTTGATCCATTTGATTGCTTGCTCTGATTTGCATCCTGACAAAGATTCAACCAAAGTGGAGACAGTTTAAAAAGAAAAATCTCCCAAGGCTCAATTAGTTGAGACACATTTATGCCAATCTGATGGAATTTTTATTTGCACTTATGTAGATATATTGTGAAGAAATCTTAATTTTGAAAAGCAGACATCATTTTGCCGCTGTTATTTGGATGTGACCATAATCATCATATTTTGCTGGTGTTGGCCTCAGCATGTTCTTTATGTTCAAACTTGAAGAGTTTATGAGATTAGATGGGAGAAAACTGATTGATTGCATTGAAAGGCAGTTCGGTGATCAGAGGACACAGATTTAAGACGACTGCCCAGGAATTAGAAGGAATTGAGGGTAAAATAGGGCCTGTTGTATCATGATCTGGAGCATCCTGCTTGAAAGCAGATTCAGCAGTAACTTTCCAAAGGAAATTGGACTATAACTTGAAGGGAGAAGTGCAGACCTATGACTGAAGGACAGGGGACTGGATCTGATTGAGTGGCTGGAATTTAATGGAGCCCACTGGAGGGGACTAAGTGGATGATGAGGCCTTCATAATTGCAAGAGAGGCTGTTCTACACATTCCCACTGATGGGAAAGTGTGTCCTATTAGAATGGACTTACACAAAATGCCCACGTAGTTGGATTGATTATTGAGCCCCTTAAATGTCCCTATCCCTGAGCCCAATTCAGGAGTGGCTGAGGGATTCTTCCAAGCTCACTGTGATCTCCTGTGGCCAGCAGCCCCTTTTAAGTTGGTCTGTGGTCTCCTGGGGATTTCCTCTTCCAGAAGGAGGTAGTGCTTGATTAAAAGACTGCCTGCTGAAAGCTGCTTTGAAGACCTCTGTTCCCACCACCCCCAAAGTGGCAGCATTCCCCTACTCCCTCCACCCCGACTTGTCTGTCTCCAAGGATCCAGTGATTATCCCTGACGAAGACTTCACTGAATTACAGGCAAGTAGAAGCAATCTGCAGGATTATGAGCAAAAAGTAGGAGATTAGCATTAAGTTAAAATGCTCAGAAAACCAATGCAGACATGATGGGCCAAATAGCTTCATTCTGCATCACTCAGTTCTGTGATTCAGTGAGTTAATGGCATTACCCACCACTGCCAGTTGTGCTACTGTAATGTAAGGTTGGCAGCCTGTGATTGGTTAAGTGCTCTCAGGGGTGGGATTTTTAACCTACTGGGGTCTTAATCTGTGAGCGGCCTGACACTTAACGTCTCATGTCTGATATGGGCTTAACATCAGTTGTCCCATCACTGGACTAACCCTGTAACTTAGACCAAATTCAGTTCAATAGTTCTTTGATCCAACTGGCAAAAACATAATGGGCCAAATGACCACAGCCTATACTATACTGTACAATTTGTGTAAGTTATATGATGCTGTAAACGGCTAGAGTTTTGTGTTGTGATTGATACCAGAATACATTATTTGATACAGGTTTGTTGGGCCACTTAGTACTGACTTTGCATACTTTTCAGTCTCTAGCTGTACAGTTGTGAGGAGCTCAGCACTAGCAAACCATTATACCCTTTGGTCAATGGGGTATTAACTAGAAACTAGCATCAGCTATAGTTAATCCACTTCTTTCATGTTCTGATAAATTCTTCTTTCTCTTCAATGTGCTAAGTATGTTGTCTGAGTATATGCTCCATATCTTAGTAAAATGAGCTCCTCAATGTTGTTATTTCAAAATGTGTTGTAATACATAGAACATAGAACAGTACAGCACAGAACAGGCCCTTCAGCCCACAATGTTGTGCCAACCATTGATCTTCATGTATGCACCCTCAAACTTCTGTGACCATATGCATGTCCAGCAGTCTCTTAAATGTCCCCAATGACCTTGCTTCCACAACTGCTGGCAATATATTCCATGCTCTCACAACTCTGTGTAAAGAACCCACCTCTGACATCTCCTCTATACTTTCCTCCAACCAGCTTAAAACTATGACCCATCGTGTTAGCCATTTCTACCCTGGGAAATAGTCTCTGGTTATCGACTCTATCTATGCCTCTCATTATCTTGTATACCTCAATTAGGCCCCCTCTCCTCCTCCTTTTCTCCAATGAAAAAAGTCCAAGCTCAGTCAACATCTCTTCATAAGATAAGCCCTCCAGTCCAGGCAGCATCCTGGTAAACCTCCTCTGAACCCTCTCCAAAGCATCCACATCTTTCCTATAATAGGGCGACCAGAACTGGACGCAGTATTCCAAGTGTGGTCTAACCAAAGTTTTATAGAGCTGCAACAAGATCTCATGACTCTTAAACTCAATCCCCCTGTTAATGAAAGCCAAAACACCATATGCTTTCTTAACAACCCTGTCCACTTGGGTGGCCATTTTAAGGGATCAATGTACCTGCACACCAAGATCCCTCTGTTCCTCCACACTGCCAAGAATCCTATCCTTAATCCTGTACTCAGTTTTCAAATTTGACCTTCCAAAATGCATCACCTCGCATTTATCCAGGTTGAACTCCATAATGTTCAGATATTCTGCATTATTTATAATTGTGACTGTTGATTTGTCTGTATGATGTATGTAACACAATGGTTTTGTGCCATGAATTACTAACATGTAATCCTGATGCACAAGCATCTGTACCAGTGATACTAAAGGTGAAAGTGTATCCCTGTCGCTCAAGAACATTTCATTCAAATTGGCTATTTCCATTAAGACAGTCTTTTTGTATAAATTGTCAAGTAAATGAGACAGACTTCTTTGTTTCTTTTAGGGTGGGCAGAGCACTAAGTTTTCATTGTGAGGAACACATTTTGAGTCCAACTTTATCTAAGAGTTTACTTCAATTGAAATATTCTGCAACAGAGGAAACTGAGCTTGCCTTTGAAGTAAAGTATTCAGTTAGAGATGCTTGTAGCTAAACAGACAGATAACATAGACCTGGCTGCAAGAAAGCTGCAAATCCTGCTACTGAGGCTTACTGGGACAACAGATTAGCCTTCGAGAGTGTGGTGCTGGAAAAGCATAGCAGGTCAGGCAGCAACCGAGGAGCAGGTGAATCGACGTTTCGGGCTTATGCCTGAAACGTTGATTCACCTGCTGTTTGGATGCTGCCTGACCCGCTGTGCTTTTCCAGTGCCTCACATTCTACTCTGGTCACCCAGCATCTACAGTCCTCACTTTCTCCCACCAGACTAGCCTTGTAGTAATGATGAGCATCCAAGGGAAGGGAGGGATCTTTTCTAAGGGAAATTATTTTATTTTATTCTTTCATTTTCCCCACCAACCACTTCACAGGCCAGGAAGCTTTTGCGAGAACTGAAACATCAGAAACGTTGCGAGGAGTCAGCTACAACAATTGCTGCTTATTGGCGTGGTTTTCAGGTATGAAGGGTTTTTGATTTCATTGCCGGTTTATATTTGTATTAAAACCAATTTTATTTTCCAAACATTTAACATGGAAGCAACATTCAATGGTTTCATCTCTTGCTGGAGGAATTTCTCTCTACCACACGTTGTTCAATTCTGTTATTTAAAAACAAAATGTTTTCTCTTGGCTTTTGCTAATTTCTCTTATACTGCTTCCATTTCTTCCCCTGCTACCATCTTCCTTCGTAATAATTATTCTGCGGGGATAAACGGAAAACACAAACACAGGCCAGAATGGAAGTGAGGCGACTGAAGGAGGCGGCTATGCATAAACATGCTATTGCTGTTATTTGGGCTTACTGGCTTGGATACGAGGTATTTCATAATCCCAATGCTCATCTCAGCAACTCTCATAGTTCCCGCTTCTTTCTCCCAAACTCTTTAACAACTAGCACATTCAAAATCCATATAGAGGCATGATGAAAGCAGCAGTACTTCTGTTCAGAATAGTTAGATTGTAAATGCATTAATTTGCTGCATGCAATTGAACAGAGCAGCATGTGGCATGTTAACCCGAAAACTGCATGTTTTCAAATGAAGTGGAACTACTACTTACTAACTATCAGTGTTATGGCAAGGTATGATGCCTTGCTGATTGTAAGACTGCAATGTTTGATTTGCTTTATGATTCACATAATTATGTACATTACATAGCCAGGTCATACTTTGGTTCACAAAGAATTGCTGAACAGGTTGTGAAAAACACTGAGAAAATTATAGTTATTTACTGCAAGTCTACAAACATCATCATGTTAATTTGTCCCAAAGGTCAGTCTTAGTGCTGATGCAAATTGGCATGTCAATGCACTCTGCCACAGAGAAAAACCCAGTTGGAGCAAAAATGTGACTGAGTTCTTCCTCCATAACAATAAAGGAGTGGAAAGTGAGTTAACCTTGACCTGACTCTGAGGTCACAGAGCATTGTGGGTGATAGGTGGATGGGCATTGCAACTTGCCAGGAAAATTGAACCACTTCAGTGTTCTCTTCTATCTCCTCTCCAAAAATTGGAATCGTAAGACAATATTACTGTAAAAATAAACATGAAGAAAATTCTACTGTTTATTGAAGAAAAAGGCATTATTTGAATGCTTCATTTTTTAAAATGTTGCACTGTATGCAAAACCTGTTCTCACTGTTAATATTAGCATTCAGAGATGGATGCACTCTTCACCATCTGAAACGCTCATTCAAAGCTATTGAGTGAGGTCAGCCAATTTTTTTCTTCAGTTTTTCATGGGTTATGGGCATCCCTTGGCAAAGCCATCATTTGTTGCCCATCCTTTAATGCACTTGCATCAAATAGCTTGCTAAGCTGTTTCAGGAGACAGTTAAGAGCCTGCCATGTTGCTGTGGGTCTGAAGTCGCATGTAAGCCAGATGAGGTGAGGATGGTAGATTTCCTTCCTTACACGACATTAGTGAACCAGATGGGTTTAAACAAGACCCATTACTGAGAATCACTTTTACATTCCAGGTTGATTAATTGAGTTTAGATTGCACTAAGTGACATCTTGGGGTTTCAACTTGTCTCTTGAACATTAGCCTGGACCTTTCAATTACTAGTTCATTAGCATTCTGCTACAATCCATTTGAAAAAGTAGCCTCCCTATGCACTATGCACAAGACATTGACTATGATTAAAGTGATTAATGTTCGATAGTTTGAAATATGCTTTCAAATGTTGTGGGGTTAGGTGAAATTGAAGAGTTTCTTGTAAATTAAGAAGGAAGAGTCGAGTAAATAAGGTATCCCTATTTTAAATATACAATTTTCCATTTTAAAACTCTCCCTTTTTAAATACTACATCCTCAATGTCCTGCAAATCCCAGAGTGAGAAAGCTTATTCACAGTAGAAAACCTAGACTGGTAAACGTAAATCTAGAAATGAAGTGAAACAGATATGTTGATGTATCCATGACTCCAATCAAAATTTTTGAGAAACTGCAGGAATCCCAGGAAGTATTGCTGGTGATTTGTAATGACTGAATTAATGGGAAACAGATTTAATTCTCTGGACATTGATAACTGGGTTGGGAGGAAGATGTTGAAAAATGTGGTGCTGGAAAAAAACAGCAGGCCAGGCCGCATCCGAAGAGCAGGAGAATCGACGTTTCGGGCATAAGCCCTTCTTCAGGAATGAGGCTGGTGTGCCAAGCGGGCTGAGATAAAGGGTAGGGGGGAGGGAAATTGGGGGAGGGGCGCTGGGAATATGGTAGATGGAAGGAGGTGAGGGTGATAGGCCGGAGAGGGGGTGGGGGCGGAGAGGTCGGGAAGAAGATTTGCAGGTCAAGAAGGTGGTGCTGAATCCGGGGGTTGGGACTGAGATAAGGTGGGGGGAGGGGAAATGAGAAAGCTGGAGAAATCTACATTCATCCCGTGTGGTTGGAGGGTTCCTAGGCGGAAGATGAGGCGCTCTTCCTCCAGGCGTCGTGTGGTCAGAGTCTGACGATACTTGAAAAGTGGAATGAACATCTACACATCTCTAAGTCAATTAACTGCCTGAATCATAGAACATAGAACATAGAAGAATACAGCGCAGTACAGGCCCTTGGGCCCTCGATGTTGCGCCGATCCAAGCCCACCTAAACTACACTAACCCACTATCCTCCATATACCTATCCAATGCCCTCTTAAATGCCCATAAAGAGGGAGAGTCCACCACTGTTACTGGCAGGGCATTCCATGAACTAACGACTCGCTGAGTGAAGAACCTACCCCTAACATCAGTCCTATATCTACCCCCCCTTAATTTAAAGCTATGCCCCCTTGTAATACCCGACTCGATACGCGGGAAAAGGTTCATACTGTCGACCCTATCTAACCCCCTAATCATCTTGTACACCTCAATCAAGTCACCCCTAAACCTTCTTTTCTCTAGTGAAAACAGCCCCAAGTGCCTCAGTCTTTCCTCATACGATTTTCCTTCCATACCAGGCAACATCCTGGTAAACCTCCTCTGCACCCGTTCCAATGCCTCCACATCCTTCCTATAGTATGGCGACCAAAACTGCACACAATATTCCAGATGCGGCCGTACCAGAGTCTTATACAACTGCATCATGACCTCAGGACTCCGGAACTCAATTCCTCTACCAATAAAAGCCAGTACGCCATATGCCTTCCTCACCGCACTATTTACCTGGGTGGCAACTTTCAGAGATCTGTGTACATGGACACCAAGATCCCTCTGCTCATCCACACTACCAAGTATCCGACCATTAGCCCAGTACCCCATCTTTTTGTTATTCTTCCCAAAGTGAATCACCTCGCACTTAGCTACATTGAATTCCATCTGCCACCTTTCTGCCCAGCTCTGCAGCTTCTCTATATCCTGCTGTAACCTGCCACATGCTTCCTCACTGTCAACAACTCCTCCGACTTTCGTGTCATCCGCAAACTTGCTCACCCAACCTTCTAACCCCTCTTCCAGGTCATTTATAAAAATGACAAACAGCAATGGTCCCAAAACAGATCCTTGCGGAACACCGCTAGTGACGGCACTCCATGAAGAAACTTTGCCATCAACTACTACCCTCTGTCTTCTTCCATCCAGCCAATTCCTAATCCAAACCTCCAACTCACCCTCAATGCCATATCTCCGTATTTTCTGCAGTAGCCTACCATGGGGAACCTTATCAAACGCCTTACTAAAATCCATATATACCACATCTACCGCTTTCCCCTCATCAACCTCCTTCGTCACCTTTTCAAAGAATTCAATAAGGTTTGTGAGGCACGACTTGCCCTTCACAAAACCATGCTGACTATCCTTGATCACATTATTCCTATCTAGATGTGCATAAATCCTATCCCTTACAATTCTCTCTAAGACTTTGCCCACAACAGAAGTGAGACTCACCGGCCTATAGTTACTAGGGCTATCCCTACTCCCCTTTTTGAACAAGGGAACCACATTTGCTATCCTCCAGTCTTCTGGGACTACTCCTGTAGACAAAGAGGACATAAAAATCAAGGCCAATGGCTCTGCAATCTCCTCCCTTGCTTCCCAGAGAATCCTAGGATAAATGCCATCAGGCCCAGGGGACTTATCTATTTTCACCTTTTCCAGGATTTCCAACACCTCTTCTCTACATACCTCAAAGCCATCCATTCTACTTATTTGTGCCTCAGTATTCTCATCGACAACAATGCCCTGTTCCTGAGTGAATACTGAAGAAAAGTATTCATTCATTGTCTCCCCAATCTCTTCCGCCTCCACACGCAACTTCCCCCTACTATCCTTGACTGGACCTATTCCTACCCTAGTCATTCTTTTATTCCTAACATACCTATAGAAAGCCTTAGGGTTTTCCCTAATCCTATCTACTAAGGACCTTTCATGTCCCCTCCTTGCTGCTTTTAGCTCTCTCTTCAGGTCCTTCCTGGCTACCCTATAACTCTCAATCGCCCCAATTGAACCTTCACGTCTCATCTTGAGATAGGCCGCCCTCTTCCATTTAACAAGGGATTCCAATTCCTTATTAAACCACGGCTCCCTCGCACGACCCTTTCCTACCTGCCTGACAGGTACATAATTATCAAGGACACTCAATAGTTGCCCCTTGAACAAGTTCCACATATCATTTACACTCTTGCCTTGGAGTCTACTTTTCCAAGCCACACATCCTAAGTCATGCCTCACCGCATCATAATTTCCCTTACCCCAGCTATAATTCTTGCCCTGTAGTACACACTTATCCCTCTCCATCACAAGTGTAAAAATCACCGAATTATGGTCACTATCCCCAAAGTGCTCACCTACCTCTAATTCTAACACCTGGCCTGGTTCGTTACCCAGAACCAAATCCAGTATGGCCTCACCTCTTGTTGGCCTGTCTACATATTGTGTCAGGAAACTCTCCTGCACACATTGAACAAACACTGACCCATCTAACGAACTTGAGCTATAGCTTTCCCAATCAATATCAGGAAAGTTAAAGTCCCCCATAACAACCACCCTATTACTGTCACTCATCTCCTGAATCACCTTCCCTATCCTTTCTTCAAAAATTCTAGGACTATTAGGAGGCCTGTAAAAGACTCCTAACAGGGTGACCTCACCTTTCCTATTCCTAACCTCAGCCCAAACTACCTCAGATGGCAAGTCCTCATCCATCGTCCTTTCCACCGCTGTAATACTATCTTTGACAAGCAATGCCACACCTCCCCCTCTTTTACCCCCACCTCTAAACCTACTAAAACATTTAAATCCCGGAACCTGCAACAGCCAATCCTGTCCCTGTTCTAGCCATGTCTCCGTAATAGCCACAACATCGAAGTCCCAGGTATCACCATGGCTGATTCACACACATTGCAAAAACATGAATTCCTTTCAGAATATGATACTGTTAGCCATATTGAGCCATTTGAGAACGACGCCTGGAGGAAGAGCGCCTCATCTTTCGCCTAGGAACCCTCCAACCACACGGGATAAATGTAGATTTCTCCAGCTTCCTCATTTCCCCTCTCTCCACCTTATCTCAGTCCCAACCCCCGGATTCAGCACCGCCTTCTTGACCTGCAATCTTCTTCCTGACCTCTCTGCCCCCACCCCCTCTCTGGCCTATCACCCTCCCCTCACCTCCTTCCACCTGTCGTATTCCCAGCACCCCTCCCCCAAATTCCTTCCCCCTACCCTTTATCTCAGCCCGCTTGGCACACCAGCCTCATTCCTGAAGAAGGGCTCATGCCCGAAACGTCGATTCTCCTGCTCCTCAGATACTGCCTGGCCTGCTGTGTTTTTCCAGCACCACATTTTTCAACTCTGGTCTCCAGCATCTGCAGTCCTCACTTTCTCCTGAGGAGGAAGATGTGCAAGTTTTCGGTGTTTTATTGCTCTGCGCATTATTAGTCATGAGTAGTGATTGTACCAGCCAGTAACAATTGTTACAGATCTTTCAGGAAAATTTATGGTAAAAAAAAATTGCTATTACAAAACTTGTGTGTAGATAGTCATTCCACTTTTCAAGTATTTGTATGATGTCTCTAAGTTAATTAACTGCCTGAATCATCACCATGGCTGATTCACATACATTGCAAAAACATGAATTCCTTTCAGAATATGATACTGTGTTAGCCATATTGAGCCATTTGAGCAAAATACTAACTATAGTCAAATCTACTATTTTTGTTAAAATATTAAATAGAAGAGAGGGTGATATTCTAATTTAGAGACTCTCAAAGTACAGTATGAATTTGTGGACTAAGTTATGTGTTTAATAAGTTTTGGAGTTTATTGCTACATTTGTTTTTTGATTGGCATGCCAGTGGATTCAGAAAAATTTACTGCGTGCAGCTAAAGATTACTATCTATTGTACTCTGGAAAAATGAAAGCATTCTGACATTTTACTTCTTGGTGCCCGAGATCACCGCAGATTGTTCTTTTGAGAGTCACTCTGCCATCCCATCAACACATGGCTTGAATGAAATGTAAAATATAGATAAATTGAAGATGTCATTCATGGCCCATACTTTGGTTTTTCACCCTCTTATATTGTTTTGTCAACCTTCTGTATATCAAAAATGGTGATTAGCTTCAAATTTCAAGAAGTACTGTAGGTGACAGTGTGAAATAACATGATGTGACTAACTGATTCCAAAGTGGCAACACCCAACTTTACATGACAGCCCCTTGCACTAGTCTATAAATTCCTAATCTATGTCCTTTTGAGTTGCAGCCTGTATCCTCTAAAATATACTCAATTAGCATCTTGGAGTTGTACAATATGGAAACAGACCCTCCAGTCCAACTCATCCATGCCACATGATATCCTAAATTAATTTAGTCCCATTTGGCCCATATCCCCCTCAATCCTTCCTATTCATGTACCATCCAGATGCCTTTTAAATGTTGCAAGTGTACCAGCTTACACTATATCTTCTGTCAGCTTGTTCCATCACCCTCTGCGTGAAGCAGTTGCCTTTTAGGTGCCTTTTAAATACTCCCCCTCTCAATTTAAACCTAGGCTGTCTCGTCTTGGGCTCTCCTACTCTGCGAAAAAGACCTTGGCTATTTACCCTCTCCATGCCCCTCATGATATTATAAACCTCTACGGTCACCCCTCAGCATCTGATACTCCAGGGAAAACAGCCCAAGCTTATTCAGCCTTTCCCAATAGCTCAAACCTTCCAACCCTGGCAAAATCCTTGTAAATCTTTTCTGCACCCTTTCACGTTTAACAACATCTTTCCTACAGCAGGGAGACCAGAACTGAACTGAACACAGTATTCTAAAAGTGGCCTAACCAATGTCCTGTACAGTCACAACATGACCACCCAACTCCTATATTCAATGCACTGACCAATAAAGGCAATGGTACCAAACACTACCTTCATTACCCTGTCTACCTGCAACTCCACTTTCAAGGAACTGTGAACCTGCACTCCAAGTTCTTTGTTTGGCAACACTTCCCAGGACTCTACCATTAATAGTATAAGTTCTGCCCTGATTTGCCTTACTTTGCTGTGGGCGGCACAGTGATTAGCACTGCTGCCTCACAGCGCCAGAGACCCGGGTTCAATTCCCGCCTCAGGCGACTGACTGACTGTGTGGAGTTTGCACGTTCTCCCCGTGTCTGTGTGGGTTTCCTCCGGGTGCTCCGGTTTCCTCCCACAGTCCAAAGATGTGCAGGTCAGGTGAATTGGCCATGCTAAATTGCCCGTAGTGTTAGGTAAGGGGTAAGTGTAGGGGTATGGGTGGGTTGCACTTCAGCGGGTCGGTGTGGACTTGTTGGGCCGAAGGGCCTGTTTCCACACTGTAAGTAATCTAATCTAACCTAAAATGCAGCGCCTCACATTTAGCTAAATTAAATTAAAATACACAAGAAATTATTTCATGATGTGACAGTCCAAAATAATAGAAACATAACCTTAAAATTAGAAAGAGGCTGAGCAGAGGTGATACCAAAAACATTCTTCACATGAAGGATATTCAAAACCCTCTCTGTTTCACAATTCCCCCAGCCACCCCCAAATGTTTGTTGAAGTTGGGTCAAATTGTTCGGAGTGTAGTTAAAGGCTATTGACTTACAGTTTGTTAATGTGTTAAGATAAGCCATGATATAATTTAATGGTGAATTAAATTGAGGAACTGAATGACCTAGTCCTGTTCTCCTGTTCCTAAAGGGCACTTATTGTCACAACTTGTGGAAGTGTAATGAAGTTAACAAAACTGAGCCCAAGTGAAAAATGTTAAATAACAAATAAGCTGTCCCATGTGAAGAAGGTGAAGTAATGACTTGAATCGAGAAAGGAAAGTTTTTAAACTGTGACAAACAAAAACTGAAATTGCTGGAAAAGCTCAACATCTGTGGAGAGAAATCAGAGTTAACGTTTCAGGTCCAGTGATTGATCCTTAGAACTCGACTATGAAATTGCAAATTACACAAGCTAGCATATAAAAGAAATAAAAGCACTAACAATTGGCCCCTCAATTGAGTTACCATTGTTTTAAGTTTGAATCTTTCTCACAGCCCCAATGAGTGGACCTCCTATTTATCCCTGGTCCTGGAGGTTAGCCCGTAATATATCCTCCTGATCAACTCAGCAGAGATTATGACTTAACCTTCTCAGTTCCACAACAAACAGTCCCAGAATTTTTTTACTCTGAGAGGAGGCTTGCTAATAACTGAAGTCCCTCATCCTTTCACCATTCTAGTAAATCACTTTTGCTGCTTTTCTAAGGCCTTGATATCCTCCTTAAATCAATCAATGATCATTCAGAACAAAGCCAATCCTCTTCAGGATATGATTATCCAAACCTGAAACAAGCAGGTCCACAGTTTGTCAGAATACCGGTGATCATCGATCAATCAGTCTTGCTCATTAATAAACCTAGGAAAGGTTTGTCACTGAGAATTGCAATTAGTGTTACTTCATTCAAGGTCCTCCTGCATGCAAATATTTTAACTAATAGGCTTGTCTCAATAGGAAACTTAACAGTTAACTGTGTACCTGAATAAATTAAACCTCCATCAGTATGACAGCACATATATAGAGAATTCGAAGTCTCACTTTTGCGAATATTTACAAAAGCGTAGCCATACACAAGGTGTGAAATATATTTTGGGCAAAAAGAGAGCACATTTTATGTCTGGCAACAAGAGTGGAAAATATCCTTGAACTCCATCTGCCCACCCTGCCTATTCAGGCAAGAGCCCTTCATCAGGAATCTAGAATTAAGGCAGCCTATTTGATTAGCAACTCATTTGTCACCTTTAACATACACTTCCTCAAAATGTGACAGCAGTGTGTGTTATCTACAAGATGCACTGCTACAACTCACCCAGGCTCCTTTAATGGCACCATACAAATACATTCTCTGTGTAGTAAGAGGTCATAAGGGCAGCAAATTTACTGGAGCACCATCAGCCAAGAGTTCCCTTCAAGTCATTTACCATCCTGACTTGGAACAATTTCTCCATTCCTTCATGATCACTGAGTCAAGATCCTAGAATTCACTTCAGAATAGCACCTTTGAGTGTAGTCTAATCACCATGGCCTGCTCTAGTTCAAGGCAATTTACCACCACTTTCTCGAACATTTAGGGGTGGGTAATAGATGCTGGTATAACCAATGATGCTGATACCATGTGAAAAAGAGATAATAAAAGACTCTTCAAAGTTATTTTTCCTCAGATGTCTGCCATTTTAAACATGGTAACATCTATTTACATGCTGTGGATTTCCAGCAGATTACACTGAAATATGCTCATAAACTGTAAGTCTAGTTACTGAGGTGTAATTGATTTATAGAATTAGGTTCCCTTGGTGATTAAGAAATAGTTTCTGCAGAGTGTGATGTATTGTAATGTTGTTGACATTTGTGATGAAATAAGAGTATTGTGCACCTTTAGTTGAAAGCATATCATTGGATCTATTGAAAGGGCTTTCCAAGCCTGAAGCAGGTGATACTGTTGACGATCTCAAAACAAGACAGAAAAATGCAGCCAGGAAATGTAAATTCAAGCATACGGATGAAAGACTGCTGGATTAGTTCAGTTGGAGCACTATGATCGCTGCAGAACAAAAAGAATTCATTGGAGGGACAAGTTAACAGTAAAGCATCTACTGCCTAGAGCACATGAAAGCCCAAGTAGACAGATGAAGATACTGAATAACCAAATGACTAGCCTTCAGTTAAGTCAGGTGAACAACAGCAGGGGCGTTGCAGTGAAACAGCAATAACAGAATGTGCGCTAGACACAGAGAAAGATGTGTGAGGGATAAGGATGACCCCATGAGTTCATGGATAGATGGAAATGTTCCGTATGTGAATCAACCTGCAGCGTGCTCGAAAAACACAATCGCTTGGTTTGGGAGGGAAAAAAGGTGCAGGAAACAGAAGATGAGAAACAAGGTAAATGCCAAGTAAAAGAAGTCATACATGACTGACAACACATTAGACATAGGAACCACACAGCTGCATTCAATGTCTAAATTCGACAGTTCACAGAGAAAATAAATTCACACCACTGTCAAGATCAGGAAGAAGGTAGGAAGTAAGCCCATTTTATAACAATTATGCTGAAGCTTGATAATAGGGCATTGAGTAAGATTATCCCACTCAGACAACGTCCGATGATATTCCCTGAAAAATTTGAAGGAAAATGATTCCCTAAGAAAAATGTTATGGTACTGGTATAGCCAAGAATTGATACTTTAGCAGTAAAACTGATCATCCTGCTCTCCTGGGGTTGGGTATTTGTAAAGAGCTGTAGCAGATCTCAGTAAACCCTGAGACATAGGAGGTGACTCTGAGAGTTTGAATGTAGTATATCCCTTCAAAGGTGTGCAGTAATCAGAAGTAATGAATGTTTGGTACAAATGTACCCATAGAGTTTTGATGAGGTGGTTGGATACAGGGGCAAGGAGAGAAATCACAGCTTTGGTGCTGCACGTGGCCTGAGCGATCAGCCCCTGACCCAAGTCCAGCTCTGTTTTTCTCCCCCCCCCCCCCCCCCACCTTGATTGCCCAAGATTCTACTATTGGGCCCTGAGTGAAATCTTTGAAGAAATTGACTATCACGTCAGTCTCTATCCAGTGATGAAACTAATGATTCATCCTCCACATAAAGAACCAGTAAAAGGGAGTCGCAGAGATGGCTAAAAGACATAAAAAGGATCACCTGAGTTACAACCTTCAGACTATGTCAATTCCCTTCTGCTGAGAGAAGGGAAATTGCTAGGAATTTGCCTGGATCCCAAAAATCTTAGCAAATCAAGGAGGAGCTCTGACCTGATTTGAAATACTGAAAGAGATAACAACAGCACCAGCTAGAGCAAAATGTTCCAACAAGTTTGATGCCAGGAATGGTTCCTGAAACTTGAGAAGGAATCTTTGCTGTTGACAACATTCCAGTGCCTAACTCTTGGCCTTCAACTGAGCCAAGAAGTGATCCATCAGAAAGTAGTTGAGACGCATGTAGGGCACAAAGGAGCAGGTGGCATAGCTGCTGATATGAGCATCTAGATTTAAGGTAGGAAAAAAATCATGACCACCATCAAAGCCATTGCAGCAAACCAGGAAAGCAGGGATCAAGCTGCGTACACAAACAAGGGCATTGTGAAAGTGGCAGACCACCATCTATTTGGAATAGACTATATACCCGATAGAGTTGAGCTAGGTCCTCAGCAAATTACAACCATCTCTGAAATAGAAGCTGCAAAGAAAGGGAAAAAAATTGAGAAATTTCCTTGGCTTGATCCAGGACATGAGTTCTTTCATACATGACAATCCTAAAAAAAGCTGATGAAAGATGATATTGAGAACCAGTGGTCAGAATCGCGAGTTGAATTTTGACTAGTTTAAGCGGTAATGTATAAGGAGACAAGTCTATTATACTAGAACAGAAAGAAAACGGTCACTCTGCAAATTGATCAGACATTGAAATATTGGGAGGTTTTGGAAGTTATGCATGGATGTGAGAAATTCCGAATATCTGTTTGAGAGAAATTCCAGTGATGATTACCCACTGGACACATCCACAGGAAATGTTCATAAAGCAACAGTGATGCTGCACAATACTCTTGAGACTTCAGTTACTGTTGCACTTTGAAATACAAGTCAGGGAGTGAAATGCGCTATTTTAACACAGGAGAAATAGATGATAAAAGTTCTAGCTATAGAGATAATCAGCTGGTGAACATATTACCAAAACAGAGGTAAATTAGAAATGAAATCCGTGAACATGAAGAACTGCTGATGTCCTCTCAGACAGTGCACTCCGAATGGCCTGAGAAGGTACACCAATCAATATGGCAGCATTGGTCTGTCCGAGAATGCCTCAGTGGAAAGTGGTGTCCCACTAGCCAGATCCAAAATAAGCTTACACTAAACAATAAGGAGAGAACTTCTCCAGAAGGCACATGAAAGTCACATGGGAGTGGAAAAATGTAAACTCAGTGCCAGATCAACTGGTTATTTTGAGGCACCTATAGTAACATTGATAGAAAAGTATCCATATGTTATGTACACCAGAACAAACACCCAGCAGAAAGAGATAATGTTGTTCCCACCCAAACCATGACATACTTAGAGAGCTGATATGTTCATACAGAAATCAAAAAATGGCATCTCATAGACATAGACGGCCATTCAAAAAGTTGTTTATTTGAAGGATGATAAGTTTGAGAACTATGACAACAACATCAGCAGTAGTTCTGTCTGTTGAGCAAGAGATTCCTGAGCGAAGAATATTTGACAATGGAACCCAACTAGCGACCTGAGAGTTTGTTTGCTGAACAATTTGGATTCGATATTATCAACACATCACCAGATTACCAAGGGCATGGGTTTTAGAGAGAGATCCACCTAGAAGGTTTAGTGAACCCTTAGGCTTTTGAGAGACAAAAGAAAATCTAAACCTTGCTTTATTGGCTCAAATTGAACCATACTTTTGAAGCTAACGTGAAATCAACTGAAGAGCTTTAAAATAGTGGAAAGTATACGGCGATATTGCCAAACATGATACTGCCTCTGAGTGGCTGAGAAGTAAGACAACAACTCACTAATGAGCAAACAGAAGTAGGTCAACAGTTCAAGCATGCTAATTTCAAGCCTAAACTCAAGGTCAAACTGCCAATGTACAGGATTTAACAATGACCTGGAAGCTGAGACTCCAAGGTCATTCATCATTGAATTTGAAGCCAGTGAGTAAATGAGAAGGTATAGAGTTCGTATTCAAACTCCAACTGAGCTCGGACAGCAAAAAAGATGAAGTGCCAATTCAAGACTCCTCATCAGCAACATTATGAACAAGTAATAAACCATCAACAACATTACTAGCAAATGACGCAACCTTTATAAACACCAGACAAGACTCCCACAACATTTGGAGCAACATACAATCTCATCTGTGCAGTTTGTCAACTCCCAAAGAGGAATGAACGTCAAATCGACAAGCTGCCAACTACCTTTGCGATATTGTGAATAATATTTTTAGATAAGAAATCAAACTCGAAAGAATGCTTAAATTGTTCTGTTTATTTATAAAAGTTTTGGTTAGTCAACTCTAGAAAGAAATATGATTAGAATGATTAGAATTAGATGATTAGAACAGTTGTATTGATCATTTCCTTTAAGGAAAAGAGGATGTCAAATTGTTACTTATAAACTGCTTGGAACTAGTTGTTATGGTCATGTTCATCCAAGGTAAAGTATTAGTTCACCAGCTATATGGAGAACTGTATAAAGTACACTTGATGAAACTCCAGCATTTGGAGTCTAAAGCGTAATTATTTCTAACCAAAAAACAGTTATTACTGTACAGCAAGACACTAAAAATTTAGGTGACATACTGTAGGTTTCCTGAAATGTCTTAATGGTTTGTTTGCTGCTTAGAAAGATGTGATATAATTTTAAAAAGTATCTGATTGTATGGACTGCTTTCCAATTTTGATACGCATTCTTTCAATGCCTTTGGGGAATTTGCTTCTCTGTTTACCTGTGTCTCTGTCTCATGTCTACCGATCTGTCTCTTCACTCATTATGTGCGACCTTTTAGGCGCGGAGAGAATTGAAACGCCTGAAGGAAGAAGCCAGGCGTAAACATGCGGTTGCTGTCATTTGGGCTTACTGGCTTGGACTGAAGGTACTTTCCCGCTCCACCTTCCTCTACAATTCCCCCAAATGGAAACGACATTAACTACTAACTCTGCTGCATTACTATACTAACCTTTAGACCACTTCCACTGAATATCCATTAACAAAAAAAATTAATAAATAAAAATATTGACATTGTTTTGTCCGCACTTTTAATTGAAACAAGTTTTATTTGGGAGACTTTTGCTGCATTTAATAGGAGTTCACCAGTGATTTATACATGTCACTTATAGAGATCAGAAATTTAACAATCATTAATAAAACTAAACAGTCTCCATGTGCTTATTGTCTAGGAAACATGAGAGAATTTGGTGTATAGATATGTTATGATATTGGCACAAGGTGTTTTTGTGCTCAAAATAAAGAGCGCTGCCACTTTGTTTTTGGTGACTTTTGGAATACTAGAACTAGAAGTAATAGTCTTTGTAAATATTTACAACACAATTGCCAGTGCTAGATTTGAAAGGCTCTGTGACAAGCTTTTAAACATTGGATGAGACTTAAAGTGATGTGTATGTGTTTAAGCTTTCCTTGTACGGTTAATTTTTAAAATCAGTTGAATTAGTGCACAATATGACCCAGAAACGAATTTAGATGCTGGCCAAGCTGATTTGGTGTGAGCCGCCTTGTTTCCTTGCTGTCCAGTAAAACCAAAGGGCAAGCCAGGGCATTTGGAAGTAACATGAGCCACTCAAACAAGAAAGTTAAAATCCAATGAGTGGAATCATGTCCTCACTGTTCCGGTTGTGTGACCAATCAAACCAGAGTGTGAGAGTCACAGCTCCGATCAAAGTCACTTTGCTTTGTTTGTCAGTGTGTTGAAGAATTGTTGAGTGATTCTTCAGTGAGACATTGGGTGGGCATTAGATCCATCATTGGGAAGAGGAACAATTCACAGGAAGGTTGGACACCAGATTGATTGTATTGATGGTTTTTTTTAACTCTCCAGAATTTGAGCTTCATTTATTGAAAGCATCCATAAAAGTAATGGTTGAGGGTATTGTGGATGTAGTCTCAATCTACAGTATATGCAGTTTTGTGTATAAAAACAGGTGATAAATCATAAATTGCTTGCTTACAGTGAACTGATAAAGTTTCACAATCACACAATCCACTGGAATACAAAAGAACAAGCTCCTAAAAGGGAATTAACTTGTTGAAAAGTAACATAATTTTTAAAATATGAATAAAGCTGAGGGACTAATAGGCTTTATAACATTTAATTGTGAAACGAGCACAGGACAAGGTTTGGTTTAAATTTGTATTTACTTGCACAAAGTCTTGTTTGAAGCTTGCATGGCTGGGCAGATGATGAAGGCTTCCTGGCTAACCCTAAGCAGAGTCTATCCTTCACAGCCCTCAAAAAGTTGATAGCGAAGGAGGAGTCAACCCCACCAGGCCCCAACCAATAATAGACCTGAACAGATGTCTGCATATTCCTGAAAATCCCTTGGAACCTATTAGGCTTTCCTCCCATCTAACATAAGTTTCCCAGAGGCCCTTTTCATAAGAAAGCATGAGAAAGACCCTGCCATTCTAGGTAATCTCTTTGACTTCTAATTCAACAATTGAGAGACTGATTTCCTGTCATCCAATGTATCTAAGCTATTAGCTCACGTTTTAAGGAGACACTTATGTTTGAAGAACTTCAGTGGGGAAAGCAAAATACTGTAGACACACAAATCTGATTTTAAAACAAATGCTGAGGAATACAAACTTGTGTTGTGCAGGGTTTGTATAGAGAAACAGTTAATGCTTTCTATGATCTCTATTTCTGATTTTATGGATGATTCTCAAATGATTCTGATTTTAAACAAGATGTTGCTTAAAAACTCTTAAATTGATGTCACCAAGGACACAATAACAATCCCTTCAACAGCTTTGAGAAAAGCTGTTTGATTGGGAACTCATTATTTATGAAATGGTTCTAAAATCTAGTAACACTAACCTACCGTTGATTTGTAATCCATTGCTAACATTTCCATTCACAGATTCTGTGCATGCTTTTGTTCATCAAAGGTTTTGTTTACTGGTTTTATTGATTTGATTTACATTTTTTGTGTTTTCATTGTATTCTGTGTTAAATCAATTTTAAAGTTGAGGTTCCTAAATATTATGATATCGGAATGTCAATTCTTAACTGTTTCTGGCAACTGTAGATTCTATATAGAAACTGTTTTCTATAGCAGCACTATGATGTCAATTATCAACAAAGCTTTTGATGAATCCTGTGTTAAACACCTATCTGCTCTTGCTGTTTTTCCTCAGGTTCGCAGGGAATATAGAAAATTCTTCCGTGCAAATGCAGGCAAGAAGATCTATGAATTTACCATTCAAAGAATTGTAAGTTGATTGAAATTCACTTCTCTAGTAGTTATGCACTTTTGAATTAATTTTAAATCTTTCTTCCAGTATGTGATAAATATGTCATCACATGCAATAATCTATACCTTCTATCGACAATGAATAACAGTGGAGCAAAATGTTCTGTATGCTTTTTTACATTACATATGTTTACATTACTTAGTGTGGAAACAGGCCCTTCGGCCCAACAAGTCCACACCGACCCTCCAAAGAGCAACCCACCCAGACCCATTCCCCTACATTTACCCCCTTCAGCTAACACTATGGGCAATTTAGCATGGTCAATGCACCTAACCTGCACATCTTTGGACTGTGGGAGGAAACTGGAGCACCCGGAGGAAACCCACACAGACACTGGGAGAATCTGCAAACTCCACACAGACAGGCTAAAGCTAATCTAACAATTAAATTAGAAGGTACAATTGGATTAAGCAATGTTAACAATACAGTCTTAACAGATAATCAGACACTAGCTCAGGGGTACCTACAGGCACAAATGTACCACAACAAGTTGTTCTGGGTGTATTTAAAACACAATTCCAGGTGTGAAAATGACTATTTTTGAAACCAGACAGGTATTGGTCATCTATGAATACCTTTTATGCCTGTCTGACTGGATTGATGCAATCTCTTGACCTCAAGGAAAGAGTTATATGATTGAACTCCAAAGCAGTTACTCAGATTAAAATGTAAACTGAGACTTCTATATTATCACTGACAAACAGACACACAATGCTGCAGAGACTCAGCAGGTCTGGCAGCACTTTTGGGGAGAAAGCAGAGTTAATGTTTTGGATCCAGTGAGCGTTCTTCACTACTGAGTGTAGCTAGGGAAAGGTTGCTGTGTATATGCAGAAGATGGGGTGAAGGGGAAAGAGCGAGGAGTAAATGATAGGTAGAAATGAAGCTTACACAGACAGAATAGCAGTTGGACAGAGAAAGGAGCGAGTAATGGTCAGCCTGGGGGAATGAATAGCTGCTAATGGGGACCATTAATAGCTGACAAAGGGTTAGTCGTGGTAGCAGCCCAAGTGATGACAAGACTTGGCATGTGGGGGTAAGAGCATGGAAGAACACTACTATTATAGGACAAGCCAAACCGAGAACAGCCAGGGAATTCCTAGAGGCATGGCACTCATCCACAGATTCTATCAACAAACACGTCAACCTGGACCCAATATACCGGCCACTGCAGTGGACAGCTGGAACTGACAACCGGAAGTGGCAGAGACAAACCACTATAAATGCTGGAGGAAACATCACAGAAGCGCTTCACAGGAGGCTTCCAAGCACTGAGGATGTCACCTAGACAGGAGACGAAACATCTGCAACACAAATTCCCAGCTTAGCGAACAGAACCACAACAACGCACACCCGAGCTACAAATCTTCTCTCAAACTCTGAGCATGGAAGAAGCTGAACAGACCCTAAAATTATTGAACTCAATATTAAGTTCTGAAGACTGCGAGGTCCTCAAGCAGAAAATGAGATTCTGTTCCTCCAGCTTAGGCTGAGTTTTGGTGAATCACAACATCAAGCCCAAGATGGATGTTGGCCGGGGAACACGATGATGTGCTATGAGAGGAGACGAAGGGGAAAGTAACGGAAATGCTGAAGGATAAAGCGCAAACATTTTGGGATGTAGATAAACAGAAATTTCTTCACCCGGAAAGTGCCGAACCTCTGGAATTCGCCACCACAGAAAGTAGTTGGGGCCAAAGCATTGTGTTTTCAAGAAGGTGGTTGATATAAGCTTTAAATAAAAATCAAAAGCTCTTGCGGATAAAGGGATCAAGGGATATGGAGGGAGGGAGGTTGGTTGGTGGTATTAGGGTACTGAGCTCAATGATCAACCATGACCATACTGAAAAGTGCAGAAGACCTGTGGGGTCAAATGGACTGCTCAGTCTTCTATGTTTCTATGAGAAAGTGAGGACTGCAGATGTTGGAAATTAGAGTCGAGAGTGTGGTGTGGAAAAGTGCAACAGATCAGGCAGTATGCGAGGCACGTTGATTCTCCTGCTCCTCAGATGCTGCCTGACCTGCTGTGCTTTTCCAGCACCACACTCTCTACTTCTAGGGTTCTATGTTAACTGCTCTTCAGATCACAATGTTGTGGAAGATCGAGTTATCCGATTTCATCTGGATGTTTGTGTAATGTAATGTGTTGTGTCATGAAACTGAAGCATATTTCCTTTGCAGCCTATCAAATATATCTACCATTTCTAATTCCAGTGCTGTTGTGTGGGGCAAAGCATTGTGGTACTAGTAACAAACCTGATGTTTCTAATTCCTCCCTGGACTTGAAGTATATCCACCATTCATGCTGGGTATTGCTTCGATATATACTACATCGATATTTGATAGCTATCACCTAAATATGGATAACCTGCAACTTTTCCCAATAAAACAGCATTGTTCTCCTCGCCCCGACTTTTTAAACCTTCAACACCCAAACCACACAGCCAACCCTGTCAGCACAATGTGAAAGATGTAATTCCTTTCAGTCTACCAATTTATCCTAAATTAAAGACAGTCAGCCAAAACACAACCATCTCGTTGACCTCCCTGTTTTGACATAGCATGATTTGTAATGCACTGCTTTATTTTGACTCAGATGCAAAAGTATTTCTTAGAAATGAAGAAGAAGCTGCCATCAATGTCCCCAACAGAGAAGACCTGGCCTCCACGACCATATTTCTTCTTGGATGATACTCACACTGAGCTGAAGAGGATCTTCCACCTGTGGAGGGTAAAATACAAAAGATTTTGTCAGATATTAAAAACTAAATGTATGTTCATTGCTCAACATTTTCTCCACACGCACATTGATTGCTATTCCTAGCTTACAATATAGTGAATTCCTCATCTCAACTGTTTTTCTCAAATGAATTCTCAAAATAGACAGTTCTCTCAAGTGATAGGTCAAACTCCCACTTCATCAGCTAGGGGATGGTAGATGAGACACCATATAAACCTTGAACAGCCCTTAATTAGAGAACAGGAGAACTTAGGAAAGTAGTTTTCTGGACTCCTGATTGCTTGTCTGTGACTTCTGTTGGTAAATTTGTGCATGTCAATGTTTGAGAGCAGGTTGAGCATTGCCTTTGCTCTTTTTTTTTAACTCTTTGGGAGAGTTATTCCCAGAACCTTGGAGACAGGTTTTCAGAGGGTGAGATGTGAAAGGAAGAAAATTGATGGAAGCTTGTGTCCGGCCAGTTTACTGATGAGCTCCTGCTCCAGACTGCTTTCCCAAAGGCAGGAAGGGTCTAATGTTGGCAATCCATTGGCAGGAAGCCAATTTGGGTAGCCCAGGGGTTAATTTTCATTTCTTTCCCCAGCATCAGATAATTTTGTCTGTGGCTTATAGGATCCCAGTGTCTTGCATCCCAACAACTCTCAGCTGGTCAGACCAATGTACGATTTCAATGACATTTAGTGCTGGCCACATAAAATGGCAAAATTGAAACATTCCCATCTCAAAGGCTTGCCATAGCTTGATAATCTCTTGGAGACTGATGTCTCCTTTGTGCTGGGGCTGGTACAGAGTCAGCTGCTCTGCTGATAATGACGACTCTCTACATTGTTGCTGACACTCCTGCTTCCACACGGGCAATGTTCCCGCTGCTGACTCTGACTACTGCAAACCATTGCTGTGCCTCCCTCCAATCTACAGTATCTGTTTGTTACTCTGTTCTCAAAAATAAGTCCTTAATTGGCCAGCTCAGTTATGGCTGTTTAGGAAATCCTTCTGCTGCTGGGTTTGGGACTTGAATCCATAGATGATGTGAAAAGGATCAAAGTCCAGGTTCAGCTTTTTGTTTTGAATGATCATCTGAACAATATCCCTCGAGCTGGCACTGGGTGCTTTTGCCTATCCCTCCAGAAAGTTTCAAGTATTGATTTTTGTGTAAGAGGTTTTGCAAAAAAGTCATCAGAAATAGTGGTAAAACTGTCAGGCATTTCAAACAGACAGCATTGACTTGGTCACATTTAAGTAGTTGAAAGAACATTGAAAGAAAAGTTTTTTTTAAAGATTGTGAAAATTACTTTTGTTTATTATAACAAAGTTACAATACTGTTCAATGTTAAAGAACCATTAGTCAAGGTTGAAATAACACACGTTCACATTTCGACAGTCTATGCCTAATCCTGAAGTGTGATGCCTCCTCTTAGCTTAATGTTGCGAAAAGAAAGAGGAGATTTTAAAAAATAACACAATGTCATGCTGTGCTTGTAGTGCAAGAAGTACAGGGATCAGTTCACAGAACAGAAGAAAGCTATTTTTGAAGAGAAGCTCGAGGCAAGTGAACTGTTCAAGGATAAAAAGGCATTGTATACTAACAGGTAATTATCAATGTCAGACATAGTGGTAAATACGGTGTAAAGGTGTCCTTCATAAGAACAGTGCATTAAAATTTGAAATAAAAAATTTCTTTTAGGGCATCAATGAACAGTCAAGTGAAACATTTCAACACCACATTGCTGCTAAAATTGTTATTTCTGTTGTGTAACGAACTTGATCCATTAAATCTCCTTTGCCAATATATATATACACTTGTAAAATGTAATGATGAGCTTGCTATAATGATCGTGCATATACTTTATGGTCTTTTATTTTCAGGCATATCTTCTGTACTGATTTGAGAATGAGTTACAATTGCAACATGTAAGAGGCATTTGGATGGGTATATGAATAGGAAGGGTTTGGAGGGATATGGGTGCTGGCAGGTGGGACTAGATTGTTTGGGATATCTGGTCGGCATGGACGAGTTGGACCAAAGGGTCTGTTTCCATGCTGTGCATCTCTATGACTCTAAGTAGGAACTATATATGAGATGCAAAATAAGGAATTTTCCTTTAAAATGAGCATGCGCTTTGGCACTTTGATGATTTGGCAAATGATTATTCAATCACATTCACAACAAAAAGCAATAGGGACAATTTCCAAATTATTTGGACTTTGCAGAGTTAAAATGACCTCCTGGGCTGTAACATTTCTCTTGAGACCAGCTCCCATCTAGCCTGGTGTTAATCCCAAATACATATAGGGGTTATTTACAACATTACCTGGCCATCTGTTCACAGGAGCCAGGAATATTGGAGTAGCACCTTCCTCCTCATTGGAGTGCTTGACTGTTTTGGCTGAAGAATTACTATTTCCTTTAAGAACTTGTTTAAGTCTTTATGTTAGGAGTGTCAGGGAATAGTGTCATTAAAAGCAAGATTTTTCCTGCTTTTATAGATTGAAAACCAGAAGTAAACATGAAGACATCATAGGAAGAAGTAGGAAGCAAATACTATAAATTCATTCAAGTCCAAATGGGATAAAGTTCTTTTTTTAAAAAAAAACAATATTTTGGATATATATGAGTAATTTGTGATATGACACAAAATCATACAATGGTCATAGCAAAAAAGGAGGCCACTCAGCTCTCGATGTCTGTGCTGTCACTGTAATTTAACCAGTCCTACTCCCCTGCCCTTTCCCTATAGGACTGCAACTGTTTTCTCTTAAAATAAGAATCTAATTTGCTTTTGGAAGTCAGTTGGTTCCACCTCCACCAAATGTTCAGTCAGTGCATTTCAGATTCAAACTGTGTTCTGTGATTCGATTAAATTCCCTACAGTGTGGAAACGGGCCCTTCGGCCCAACCAGTCCACACCGACCCTCCAAAGAGTAACCCACCCAGACCCATTTCCCTCTGACTAATGCAGCTAACACTATGGGCAATTTAGCATGGCCAATTCACCTGACCTGCACATCTTTGGACGGTGGGAGGAAACCGGAGCACCCGGAGGAAACCCACGCAGACACAGGGAGAATGTGCAAACTCCACACAGACAGTTATCCGAGGCTGGGATCGAACCTGGGACCCTCGTGCTGTGAGGCTGCAGTGCGAACCACTGAGCCACTGTGCCGCCCCAATGTTTCCTCATGTTCACTTTGTTTCCTCTGCCGTTCACTTTACGTTGGTGTATCATGGTCCTTGATCCTTCCATCAATGTGAAAATTTACTGCCTATCTACTCTATCCAGTTGCTTCATGATTTTGAACCTTTATCAAATCTCTTAATTATCTCCTCTCTCTGAAGTTAGCCTCCTATACCGTCTATCCACTTAACTAAGATGCTCATCCCTGAACCACACCCAGATAACTTTACATCTCTCTAAACCCTTCAACCTCTTCGGAGAATGTAGTGCTGAAAATTGGACACTGCTGCAGTTGAAGCTGAACAGTATAGTTAGAAAGATTCACCATAACTTGCGTGATTTTGTGCTCTATGCCTCCATTTAAAGAAGCCCAATATCTCCAGTTTTATTACCACAATTTGCCATGCCATCTTTTAAATTTTTTACATTTGCATCCCAAGTCACTCAATTGCTGCATCCACTTTAGAATTAATCCTTTATTTTATATTGCTTCTCCTTGTTCTTCAGACCAAAGTGTATCATTGCACACTTCCTTTTCTTAAATTCCACTGGCCTATCTTGTCCCCTTGAAATCCATATTGGAAATTATAGAACAAGAGAAGGTATTCACCCATAGCCCTATAGCAGGTGCTATATTTACAGAGGGAGCTATCTATTCAAATCCAATGTCACTGCTCTTTTCTCCTATCTTTTGAAATTTCTTCCTTGCAAATATTTACCCAAATGTGTCTCCAATGCTGTTCCAGTTTATGCTCCATTGACCGTTAGTGACGGACCGGTCCTCACCTAATAACCCTTGATGTAAAGAATAACTTTTTTGTTACTTTAGTGATGGTCTTGATTCTGTAGCCCTTTGCTAGTGCTTCACAAACCCTTGAAACAGACTCCTATTGCTTACTATCAAAATGGAACCTTTATTACATCTCCCCATTCATTACTCTCTGTTGCAATTTAAAGTAAGCTTTTTAAAATCCTTTCTACAAAATTATAGGCCCTAACCCTTTGTACCTGTTCTGATAACAAGAGTGCCCACACCTCCTTGTAATATTTGAACTTTGGCCTAATTAGTAATCCAAATTTTATTCAAATATGGACATCACTGGCTGCACCAGCATTTATTGCCCATCACTTCCTTCTATACCAATTCCGATAAGGACTAAACCAAGAATTCCATTTGAAAATGCCATATGTAAGCCAACCAGGACTCTCACTTTGCAAGAGGTGGATTTATCTGGACACAGGCAGAGTAGCTGCTAATCCCTACAATGTCGTAGTGATTGACACACTGTCTGAGCAGGGACAGTTCCAGGTTCAACTCTGTTCTGAGTTGGCTGACCTTGATAGGGTGGCCAAAGATCCTGACTCTGATTCGAGTCAGTGGTGTTGATTTGAAAGTGCATGAGTGTGGCTGCGGAAAAGGCTGTTATGGGGCAAGATGGGTGATTAAGTGGAGTATTGCACTCATTGCTTTTACTCGTACATCATAAATAGCCATTTGGCAGGGGGAACATAACTACCAGGAAGTCAAAAAGTGGAGCCTTTGTTAAATGAAGACAAGACAATTGCAAAAGAATACAAGTCCTGTCACTTCATTGTGGAGTTGGATGATCTCCCTTGATATTATTTGTCTTCTAAAAGGTGAAACTGTGCCATTCACGATTTTTCTCACAGTTGATTGTGACCATTGCCAGCTGTAGTTGAATTCAGTCACCAGGCTTTGAAATGCTAATCAGGTATTTGGAGTTCTCGTAAATGGAACAATGTGATGAGATCCATATATAAAATGACAGTGAGTCATTTATTGTAATTTCAGTGCTGTAATTTTATTTTCCCCCCAGTGTTCAGCAGCCTTTCCAAGGTGATTATCTGGAAATCAGTAAGAATCCTAAATACCAGAAGCTGAATGGTGCAGTGGAAGAGAAGATTGTGCTGGCGGATGTTGTAAACAAAATTAACCGAGCTAACGGCAAGGTCAGAGGAAATTTGGTTTATGGTTTTATTATGGGTTTTCTTTCCTCAGATGTTTCTGCTGTACCACAAATTCTTACCTAAAGTGTGGCAGCCCTGAGGTAACTCTGCAATATGGTCTTTACACTTTTTTAGAACTTAAAACAGGAAAATGGGTTGTCTGCCGATTATAGGTAAATACTGCATGAGGTTCAATTTTGAATCGATATGGAGTCTGAAATCCCACATTCAAGCCTGTAATGAGTGAATTAACACATTTCACTTGGGCCTCTGCTGAGGTTAACACGATTGGTTTCAGTATCCGTTTACAAAAGAAGAAAAAGTTCAGGTTCCTGCACCTGATGAGTGAACATTGATCTGTGGATGTAATGAAGACAGAGGGGGACTTGGATGTAATGTAATCCCAGTGGATGGAAAAAATGGTGATATGTATTATCCATGTTTGGCTATTAAAAATGGTCACCTCGTGTGACGTACTGAAAGGGTGTCGTGACTCATAAAACTGTCACCTCTTCCTAATGAAGTGAAAGAAGAGGGGAAACAAATAATGAAAAGATGTTTTATTACCCAGTCAATCATTTTATATTTTAAACTGGTTAGTTGTTACTCTCAATAGTAAATGATAGATATTAATTGGAAAGAAAAAAAATATACCTCCCAATTGAGCCTCAAGTTGAGATGATTAATTATTATTCTGTTTCCAATTTATAATTCTGAAACCAAACTGCATGTTGACCGTGTACTGACTGCAAGAGCTTTAAGGTAACTGATATGCTGCTGAGTCAGCAGGATTGTTCGTAATGTGTAAATCAGGAGCACACGTGAATCAAAGAAATTCCAACTTCAGCAAGAACAGTTAATAGAGTCAGTCGTAAGTGACTGTAAAGATTGCAGTAAAATTAATTTTAAAATCACGGTAAGCTTGAAAAGAAATTTGAATAAAATAGACCATAAGACATAGCAGCAGAATTAGGCCAGTCTGCTCCACCATTCAATTATGGCTGCTATGTTTCTCAACCCCATTCTCCTGTCTTCTCCCCATAACTTTTTATCTCCTTACTAATCAAGAACCTATCTATCTCTGTCTTAAGGGCACTCAATGATTTGCCCCCTGCAGCCTTCTGTGGCAGAGTTCCACAAATTCACCACCCTCTGGCTGAAGAAATATGATTCATTCTTTCTAATAATTGTTGATATTCTTTGAATATAGGTAGCTCCAAGAATCTTCCTATTAACCCAAAGCAACTTCATCTTAGCTGATCAAAAGTCAGGCCAGATCAAATCCACTATTCCAGTGATGGACATCACCAGCGTGTCTGTTAGCAAACAGACAGATGGACTCTTTGCTGTACACCTCAAAGAGGTAAGTGTACCATAGACCAGATATTAAATGTCACTTTGCATAAAACAGAAATGGTTTAAATAACAGGAATGCATCAATAATCTGAATTAGTTTGTTTCTTTTCAGAAATTTGTGAGGCTGACAAATAATTAACAAGTGAAAGAATGGTGGCTTTTAAAGTTGATTTTTTTTTCCTGTGCTGTGTTTACCTGCTGGTTCCCTATTGGTTCATTGATGTTTATTGTGAGACCTCATTTAAAGTAATTTTATAAACTGTAGCAATCTGTTTAAATTCAGTTTAAACTTCAGTAATGTACAATAATAAAATCTAATGGTATTAAGATATTTTCTAATTATGCATAACCTAGTGAAATTCTAACTCTTTCATTCGAAGTCATTCTATGGAAGTGATGTAATTCCTTTATTCCATTCCTTTTCAAATAAACTGTGGAAGTACCGATTAAAAATGTGCAATTTTAATTTTAGTAAGTGTGCTGCCAGCCAGAAAAAGTTTTGTTGTTTGATCTATATCTTTGATCTATCAGAATACAGTGGATATCCAAAGAGACTTGGTTCAGCTGCATTGAAAAATGTCACAAACCGGTGCAGAAAATAATCAAGAAAGCTAATTGAATCTTGGCTTTTATATCTAGAGGGGCTAGAGTTAAGCATGCAGAAATAATGTTGCAGTTATACAAAATCCTGGTTAAACCCAACTTGGAGCACTTTGAGCAGATCTGGACACCACACCTTAGGAAGGACATTTGGCCTTTGAGGGAGTACAACATGGGTTTACAAGGATGATGCATGTACTTTGTATGTCAGATTATTAGCAGAGATGATACAAATGAGGCTTATTTTCTCCAGAATCTAGAAGATTAAGAGGTGATTTGATCAAAGTCTTCAAGATATTAACAGGAAAAGAAAGGGTAGATAAAGATAAACTGTTTCCACTGGTTGGGGATTCTAGAACTAGGGGACATAGTCTGAGATATAGGGCGAGACCATTCAGCAGAGATGTAGGAAGTACTTCTACACACAGTGGATGGTAGATGTTTGGAACACTCTTCCACAAATGGCAGTGGATGCTGGATCTTTGGATACATTTTAATTAAACAAAAGTTATTGAGATACGGGGCAAAGACAGATACATGGAATTGGGCCATGGATCAGCCACCATCTCATTGAATGGTGGAACAGGTTTGAGGGGCTGAATGGACTCCTCCAGGTCCTATTTCATATGGCTGCTATTGAGAGCATTACAATTGCCTGGTCACTGTGCAATGACACCTGCTACAATTGCAGATGTTGGAAGCTTGCTTTTATATGATGCTTTTCAAGGTGTCTGTATGTCCCAAAGCACTTTGTAGCAATTGAAGTAAATTTGAAGCGTATTCATCATTGTGACATGTGATACCACATTTGCATACACCAACTAAATAAGTGGGCTCTGTTATCAGTTTTATTGTTGTTGATAAAAGAATAAATATCAGTATAGTGGCTCGGTGGTTAGTGCTGTTGCCTCACAGCACCAAAGGTTTGATTCCAACCTTGGATGTTGCCTGTGTGGAATTTGCACGTTTTCCCCATGCCTGTTGGGTTTCCTCCCACAGTCCAAAGATATGCAGGTTAAGTGGACTAGCCATTTTAAATTGCCCTGTAATGACAAGGGGTATGCAGGCTAGGTGCGTTAGCCACGGTAAATGCAGTGTTACAGGATATGTTTTGGGGGTTGAGGAATGAGGAATCACTTTGAGGGTCAGTGCAGACTTGATGGGCCGAATGGCGCCTCATTGTACTTGTCGTGATTCTTTGATTCTATATTGGCCTGAATGCCTGGTTTACCTGCTAGACTCTATGATTATGATTATGAATATGGTAACAGGGCCCTTAGAAAATTGTAGAATGAACAGGCAGAGTCATCATAGATTTATGAAAGGTCAATCACATTTAACAAATCTGTAAAGGTCTTTTGTAAGAGTGTAACTAGTAAGATGAGTAAGGAAGCCAAATGTAGTCTGTTTTAATTTTCAAAGGACGTTCAACTACAGAAGAGTGCTACTCGAAGTTAGGACTGGTGGGATTGATGGTAATGGATTGACCTTTAATCAATCAGCACAAAATAGCAAGAATAAACTGAACATCTCTGCATTTGGCAAGCTGGTACCACAGGACTTGAACTGCGTCTATTTATAATCCATTTTAATTAAATAACTGAAAGAACTGAACGTTACGAATCCCAGTTTGCGACCGAGTTAGGTCGGAAAGTAAACGATAAGGAGAGCCAAAGGCTTACGCAGTGGCATGAAGAAAAGTTGGGTACATAAGCAAGTAAAGTTTTTTTTTTATAATTTTTTTTGCAAGTTGACAGACTGGGTAATGTTTGTATTCAAAGGAATCTTGGGAGTCTGTCCTTGGGCATGAATCTTAAGATGTTTAATTGCTGCACAGCAAGAACTTGGAAGCAATCAATATGCTAAATTTTATTGGAAAGGAATTGGAGTAAAACAGTAAACACTGCTCAGCCCAACTATCCAGCATATGAGAGAGGCCACACCTGTAGTCCTGTGTAGCTTTTCCCTTTTTTTACTTAAATGATATACTTCCCTAGAGTGCAATGAAGACTGGTTCATTCAGTTGAGGGTAGTCCTATCAGGAGAGACTATGCAAGATTATGCTTATATTTCCAAGCATTTAGAAGAACGACACATGATCTAGATTAGATTAGATTACATTAGATTTTTTTAGATTACATTACAGTGTGGAAACAGGCCCTTCGGCCCAACAAGTCCACACCGACCCGCCTAAGCGAAACCCACCCATACCCCTACATTTACCCTTTACCTAACACTATGGCCAATTCACCTGGCCCTGCACATCTTTGGACTGTGGGAGGAACCCGGAGGAAACCCACGCAGACACGGGGAGAACGTGCAAACTCCACACAGTCAGTCAGTCGCCTGAGGCGGGAATTGAACCCAGGTCTCTGGCGCTGTGAGGCAGCAGTGCTAACCACTGTGCCACCGTGCCGCCCTAATTTAATCATTTAACAACTTAATATGGGTTGACAGGATAGAAGCTGAGAAAACATCTCCCCTCGCTGGAGAATGTTGAACACAGCGTAACAGGCTGAGATTTTAGCTACTGAGTCGGTTGCCTCGTATTGAAAGCCTGGTCTCTATGCATCGAGTCTGCCTTGGTTAAGGAATTACAAATTACAAGATTCTCACTCTTAGGATGTATGCAGGTACAAGATAGAGTCAGGTTCACTGACCCTGTAAGATACTAGGAGGACAAAGAAGCAGGCAAGAGCTGAACTGGGCTGATTTTAAAGAGCCTGCTTTGGTTGTCTAGGGCTTCATCCCATTGTTTTGGAAGATTTTTGGCCCTCTATACCCCTCATAATCCTTCCCATCATACCTCATTGCATAGCCCCTCCTATATCCATGCCAACTCGAAGGTAGCTCACCCTGTATCCACCAGGAGCAGTTATAAAGAAAAAAAATAAAAGTTTGAAAAATCTAAACCGTGTCCACATTCTATTATATAAGAAGCCAGTTGAATGATCTTAAATCTCAAATGGTCAATCCTCTATTTTAAAGAAAAACCTTTTCATATCTAACATCAAAAACTGCTAATCGTTGAATAGACTCTTTATGCAAATAATCAAATTGTGAATTCAGAAACTCTTGCTGAGATAGTAGTGGCTCTAAGTTTGTGCGAAGATTTGTAGCTCGGGGTGCTCGTTGTTGTGGTTCTGTTCGCCGAGCTGGAAGTTTTTGTTGCAAACGTTTCGTCCCCTGGCTAGGCGACATCATCAGTGCTTGGGAGCCTCCTGCGAAGCGCTTCTTTGATGTTTCCTCCGGTGTTTATAGTGGTCTGTCCCTGCCGCTTCCGGTTGTCAGTTTCAGCTGTCCGCTGTAGTGGTTGGTATATTGGGTCTAGGTTGATGTGTTTGTTGATGGAGTTTGTGGGTGAATGCCATGCCTCTAGGAATTCCCTGGCTGTTCTCTGTCTGGCTTGCCCTATGATAGTAGTGTTGTCCCAGTCGAATTCATGTTGCTTGTTGTCTGCGTGTGTGGCTACTAAGGATAGCTGGTCGCGTCGTTTCGTGGCTAGTTGATGTTCATGTATGCAGATTGTTAGCTGTCTTCCTGTTTGTCCTATATAGTGTTTAGTGCAGTCCTTGCATGGTATTTTGTACACTACATTCGTCTTGCTCATGTTGGGTATCGGGTCCTTCATCCTGGTGAGTTGTTGTCTGAGCGTGGCTGTTGGTTTGTGTGCCGTTATGAGTCCTAGGGGTCGCAGTAGTCTGGCAGTCAGTTCCGAGATGCTCCTGATGTATGATAGTGTGGCTAGTCCTTTTGGTTGTGTTATGTCCTCGTTCTGTGGTCTTTCTCTTAGGCATCTGCTAATGAAGTTGCGCGGGTATCCGTTTTTGGCGAATAACTTGTATAGGTGTTCCTCTTCTTCTTTTTGCAGTCCTGGTGTACTGCAGTGTGTTGTGGCCCTTTTGATTTACGAACAAATCAATGGAACACCCATGGAATCACCAATCTCGGGACTCATAGCAGAGGCAGTTATGGCAAAGGTTAGAACAAACAGTCCTACCACAAATTCAACCCAAACTCTGGGTCAGATATGTCGATGACACGTTTGTAATCATTAAAAACACGGAAATAGAAAAAACACACCGGATCATCAACGCCACACTCACAGGAATCCGATTCACGAGAGAAGAAGAAAAGGACAACCAACTCCCATTCCTAGACGTGATGGTACAGAGAACACCGAACGGAGAATTTACTACAAGGGTATACAGGAAAGGCACACACACAGACCAAGTCCTAAACTATGAAAGTAACCACCCCAACACACACAAATGAAGCTGCATCAGGACACTATTCAAAAGGGCCACAACACACTGCAGTACACCAGAACTGCAAAAAGAAGAAGAGGAACACCTATACAAGGTATTCGCCAAAAACGGATACCCGCGCAACTTCATCAGCAGATGCCTAAGAGAAAGACCACGGAACGAGGACATACCACAACCAAAAGGACTAGCCACACTACCATACATCAGGAGCATCTCGGAACTGACTGCCAGACTACTGCGACCCCTAGGACTCATAACGGCACACAAACCAACAGCCACGCTCAGACAACAACTCACCAGAACGAAGGACCCGATACCCAACATGAGCAAGACGAATGTAGTGTACAAAATACCATGCAAGGACTGCACTAAACACTATATAGGACAAACGGGAAGACGGCTAACAATCCGCATACATGAACATCAACTAGCCACGGAACGACGCGACCAGCTATCAATAGTAGCCACATGCAGACAACAAGCAACATGAATTCGACTGGGACAACACTACTATCATAGGGCAAGCCAGACAGAGAACAGCCAGGGAATTCCTAGAGGCATGGCATTCACCCACAAACTCCATCAACAAACACATCGACCTGGACCCAATATACCAACCACTACAGCGGACAGCTGAAACTGACAACCGGAAGCGGCAGGGACAGACCACTATAAACACCGGAGGAAACATCAAAGAAGCGCTTCGCAGGAGGCTCCCAAGCACTGATGATGTCGCCTAGCCAGGGGACGAAACGTTTGCAACAAAAACTTCCAGCTCGGCGAACAGAACCACAACATAGTAGTGGCTTTTGAAATTTAGCCTGGCTTTCATAATGATATAGTGAAACTGTTTGTTAAATGTCAACATGCAGAGTTATTATTTTAACAATCACTGGGGTTGCAGCCCTCTTTTTTTTAAAAAAAGGAGCAGTTTAACTTGATATCCTGGCACTTACGCAGAATCAGCTAATCAAAGGTCGATTCTCCTGCTCCTCGGATATTGCCTGGCCTGCTGTGTTTTTCCAGCACCACATTTTTCAACTCGAAAATTCATGACTCCCACATTATCCTCGCAACAGCCCTTGCATCTGTGTATATATATGACACCCAATTCAAATGATCCTGCTGACTTCAGTTTTCCCTCTTTGAATTATGCTGCTCTAACTTTCTCCTATTCGTGAAGGTAGCATCATTAAAAATAGAATTGGACTTGTACATCCTGGGACCTGCTTATCATATTTTAGAAGTTTATTGAATCTTCCAACTCCTCAAAAATCTGGCACACAGTTTCAGAATAAAGAGTTTGCCATTTAGGACTGAGCTGTTGAGAAATGTTTTAACTCCAAGGAGTATGAATATTTGGAATTCTCTGCCCAGAAACCTGTGGATTCTTGCTCATTGAATATATTCAAGACATAAGTTAGCAGATTATTGGCAACTAAGTGACACAGAGAATAATATCAGAAGGCTGGAGTTAAGGTAGATGATCAGCTATGCTCTTGTTGTATAGTGAGTCATGCTTGAAGTGTGGTGTATTCCAGTTCCAATGTTTTATTTCTTGAGAATAGTGCTGTGCTTCCAGGTAATGTTGAGCGGCTGCATGCAGATGAGAATGAGAAAGGTGCCAAGGATAAATCCTCAAGGGGACACCAGGGAGAGTAATACAAGATCACAAAGAGCAGCAATTGCTAGTGATTCTCTGGCTATGATCAGATATAATAGAATGAAACTAGGTGAGAGCAATCCCACACAGAGGGATAGGAGGAGGATAGGGTGGTCAACCATGTCAAAGACTGCAGACAGGTTAAAGAGAATGAGGCCTGAATGTCTCCCTTTGTCACAGTCAAATAGGAGATTGTGCAACTTTGATAGTAGCTATTTCGGATCTTGGGAAGGAATACCTTGAAAAATACAACATTCCCTCAGTACTGAGCTGAAATGTCAGCATAAATTTATTGTGCAGCCTCTGGCATAGGATTTGAACTCAAAACCTTAGGAAAAGGTGCTGCTATTGAGACAGAGGTGATGTTTATAGGCAGCTCAACTACTATTCACAGTTTGAAACGGCACCATACTGGTCACCAGGCTTTGCCATGAAAATTAACTATGTGGAGGTGGGGCCACACCCCAGAAAATGGAAACACACTGATAAAACCGATAAATGTTCAGGTTTTTCTCTACATTCTCAAAATTAACACAAGGAAGTCACCTGTTGACTAGTTAAAACTTTACAGGATTTAATCTCAAATCGTCTTTAAGAATGTGTTGTTTCTGCCATCCCCTCAGGGAATGTTGTAAAAGTATCTGAGGCTGGGCTATCAGGAATAGTTCAAGACCCCTAGTATGATGTAATTCAGGAGCTGACTATCCAGCAGTCCCTTGGCAACAGGAGCTACTGACTGAATGTGAACATTAATATACCACTGACCTTTCATTGTTGAGTTCTGGTGGTGGGGGGTGAATCCTTTGTCTGACATTTTAAATTGATGCAATTCAAGAAGAGATATAACTAATTTAGTTTGCTGCCTGATTATGAAATGTGACTTAAACAAAAACATGCAAACAAGGATGCAGATCAGTATTAACCAAGTGAAGTTTGTTTAATCTAGGTTTGTGCCAATTAAAGTAGAACGTGAATCACTTGTTTAAAAAATACAGCAAATTAACTAGGTTTTAAAAATAAATTGATAGTATTGATTTGGTTTGTCAATTTGTGTTAAATGGAAATCCAAAGATCTAATCAATCCAGTTTGATTCACTGTGGCTTTGTTCCAAGTAATATGTACACGTCTTCATTTAACAGCATTGTGTTACAACACGTGACTTCAAGCATTGTTTGAAATTTGTACGCTACGTCAGCTTAGTTAGAAGCTAGTTTAAAGTTGTACTTATCTAGAAATTGTAATCAAAATATTCACATCGATGAATTTATCAAGATTTTCCACTTTACATAAAATTGACAAGTTATGCTTTGATCTTCTCATATCTTTGGGGCTAGCTGCATTTATATAATTCTGATTAAATTCCAGTCAGTGTTGGGGAGCCCTTTTCAGAGAGGGAGGGAAGAAAATTATTACTCCTGCACAGGGGAGAGTGAATAACATACTTTGTTTTCAATTTTAACTAAGCCTGACTGCATTGGGGTTTAATTTTGTTTGCCTCCAGCACATATCAAAGCTAGTCGTAGCCAGTTCTACTGTGGAACTAATGTTGGAAAACAAATAATGTGATTTTCCTGTTGTGTACATGAGATTTGAATTCATCTGCCAAAATTAGGGCAGACATAGTCACTGTCCCATTACTGTAGCTGAGAAGTGGAAGCATGTACTGGACTCAAAGTGAAATGTTGCCTAATTTGCTGGAGTTAGATCAGGAAACTTGTCTAATTTCAAAAGAATGGGTCTTCCTTTGGTTCAGACTCTGACTAATGCAGCGGATGGGTTAAAATTACATAAGTATCCAACTTCCATCTTCAAGCTGCACCCTTGGGGCAGGAACTTCACTTCTGGGTGGTATATAACTCCTTTTATCACAGACAGACAAGCATCTCACGAATGTTCAGATTGGGGAAGAATAAATGACATAATTTGGCATAATCTGACTCCCTTTTAACACTCTGGCGCTTGCACTCTGGGAAGTACTTCTGTCCAGTTGCTTCAAAGTGTGAAGTCATCCCAATAAATGAACAATTCAATTTTTAAGTGTTTCCTTCTGGACTAGCAGTTATCAGAACACTTGACAAGGCAGAATTCATTAGCCTCCCATTTCTGGCATTTTTTGCCAACCTGTGCTTCTCCTTACCTGATACTGCAGCCTTCCTTGCTTTCCTTGGTTTTGAGTAGGGCAACTTTACTGAGAAAGGAAAATAAAGTTCAAATGTCAAAAAGGCTCAAATGTCTTACTGTATGGGCTGCTGAATATTTCAATCCTGCCACACCACTACTTGCCTGCCCCACTTTTTCCATTGCCCGCCCACCACCAAAACAAAAAAAATGTCACACTTGCAACTTCTGTTAAATGTACCATATTTATTCAGGCTAAGATTGAGATACAGTTATATGTGAGCTCCTTCTAGTGACAGAAAAACATATTGCAGGACTAAACATTGCTATTTTTCCACAAGAATGAGTTATGTAATATTCATGTGCTAAATGACATGGTGAGGGTTTTTAGTTGAAGCTCATTAAAGAAGGGAGCACTTTCTTTTCCCATTCTTGGTGTTTAATATTCCAAAGGCATATGATTGTCAAAACAGAATACTTTAATTCCAGCCTGAGAATATTACCCATCACGCTATGCCTGTTTAGGAACTGGCCATTCACCCCCTCATCCTTGTTCCACCATTCTGTGAGATGATGACTGAGCTGTGGCCTAACTCCTTCTACCTGCATTTGGCCCATATCCCTCAGTGCCTTTACTTAACCTGTTTAAAATTAACTGATCCAACGTCCACTTGCGTTTGTGGATGAGAGTTCCAATCATCTACCATCTATTGTGTATAGAAGTGCTTCCTATATGTCTCCTGAATGGTCTGGCCCTCATTCTCAGGCTATGCCCCTAGTTCTGGTACCTCCAACCAGTGGAAATTGTTTATCTGCCCTTTCTTTTACTGTTACTATCTAGAAGACTTTAATTAGATCACCCTTAATCTTATAAATTCTAAAGAAAACAGGTCTAATTTATGTAATCTCTCCTCATAGCCTAACACCTGAAGTCCGTGTATCATTCTTGTAAACCTATGCTGTACTATCTCCAAGGATCCTCCTTAGGGTCTGGTACCCAGATCTGCTCTTAGTACTCCAAGCAGAGTCAAATAGGGTTTTGTATAACTGCAGCATAACCGCTGCAGCTTTGTACTCCAGTCCTCCATTCCATTAGCTTTCTCAATTTGTTTTTGAACCTGAACCCTCAAGTCTCTTTGGAGGCTGATGGTTTATTTCTGTGTTCCTTAAGTGGCATTTTAGGGTGGGCAATCTTCTCAGACATTCACTGTATTTAATGCTGTATCTTCTAGAAAGTGCTCTGATCTATTCTTGCTGACCAAAATCAATAGCCTAACACTTACATTGAACTCCATCTACCACAGTTTTCCTATTCACAGCACAAAATTATACAAGATATCTATAGACTATCATCTACACTTTCTACTATGCCGTCTAACTTTGTGCCATCAGCAAATTTGGATATATGACTTCCTATGCTATTATCCAAGTCATGAATAAATAATGTGAATAATTGATGCCCTACTCATTTCATTTATGGAGGCCTCTTGCTGTCAGCTAAGCATCTTGGCGTTCATCCTAACAGCTAGCATTGGGTTTGAGCAGTTAAGTGCACTGGTTTATCTCTGGCGTTCAGGCTTTGTAATGATGAATTCAAATACCATGCACTCTAGATGACAACACTAATTTTGCCATTTTTCTTTTTAACCAGAGGTCCACAGCTGCTGCTAAGGGTGATTTTCTGTTCACAAGTGATCGATTGATTGAGATCATCACAAAGCTTTATCGCACAATATTCTTCAAAACCAACCAGAAGATAAATGTTGAGATAAATAATGAGTAAGTCTTTTGATTTTTTTTGGCAAGGGATGGTGAGAAAGATGGATGTTGTAAATCTGTTTAGAATGCTGGAAGTGTACCCAAAGTGACTGAGGTTCTGCAGATGGAAGACTAAGCCATTCATTGTGTCTGGTCATCAGAATGTACATTCAGTCCTGGACACTGTGTCACAGAAAACAGTGACTTGATCTGTTTGGTCAGCAGCACTAATTCTCACCATCTTAAAGCTGTCTAATCTGCAGTTCCATTTCACCTTTAGCCTTATCTAGTGTTATCAACAAAGCCACTATTCCTTCCTTCCAGGTCACAAACCTGAATAAATCTTTGATACAAACTTCCCCTAAACTTACTAAACTTTCCTCTGATCATAGGCAATCAATCTTTAACAAAGACTTCAGCTCAATCCCCTTACACTCCTCCAGAAAGATTTTAGACTTGGTGTGACACTGAGCGGCTCACCACCTTTATTTCCATAAGTGTCTTTCTCCATCAGACCCTCACTCCTCTCTTATAAATTCTTATTTGCTGTGTTCTTCCCTCTTACCCTCTCTAAAATATGTTAATTGTGAACTGATTACAACAACCATCTCATTCTGCAGATTCAGACTTGAAACATTGTTATGTTTCTCCTTCCGCAGGTGCTGTCGGATCTGCTGGATTTCTCCAGCATTGCCAGTGTTTGTCAGGTTTCCTGCATTTGCAGTATTTTATATCTCTGCTGCCCTCACTCATTCATTCTGATTGTCTCTGCCCCTGTACTTGCAGCTCTCGTGTCTCTGTCCAACATTAATATTACCTTTGAACCTGCTGACAATGGTAGTTCTGTTGTTGTTTAGTGAGCTAACCTCAACCTAGAAAAGGCGAAAATCCAACTCTTTGACACCATCTATGGCCTTTCCCGGGATGTTGCTCCCACCCACTGAATATCAAGGTCGTAATTTCCAAGGGTATCACTGACCTATCTGCTTTGCAGAACTTCTCTCCAAATACCAATCTCAAAGTGTTAGATATTCTTCATGGGGGTGAGTGGTGGAAATCTGGAAAATGTTTGGCTTCGCACACCTATCTCCGGAGAAAGTGTCTCAAATAGCTGGATTTTCAACCCTGGAAGATTGGTAATTGTTGGAATCAGTGTCACCATGAACACAGATTGGAGGTGGCCTTTGGGGCTGCCAATTGCTGAGCTGGGCTGTTCTGTCAGACTTTGTCTAATTTGCTTTGTTAAATAATAGACCCTCTACACTTCACATTCACTCATTCCCAACTGAATCACACCAACAACGCTGCTAAAATGATTCTTGTGATACATGATGAGATTACAAGCCTCATTATCTTGTTTTAAAGTTAGTAAGTCAATGTTAATACAGTGAAGCTGTACATTAAGTCCCCAATTATGTTATACCATATATGAAAAAAGTTCATTGCTAAAGCACATTCAATACATTTAAATACTTGAAGGTCATTAATCACTTCAAAAAAACAAGCATTTGTATTGATAACTCCATAAGAAAGATAGCTAATCTTTTTCTTACTATTTTGAGCTGCCAATCAAACCCTGAACTTATTTGTAATCTCAAACCATGGTGCTGTAGAAATAGCCTAGGAACCCTCCAACCACAAGGGATGAACTCGGATTTCACCAGTTTCCTCATTTCCCCTCCCCCAACCTTGTCTCAGTCAAATCCATCGAATTCAGCACCGCCTTCCTAACCTGCAATCTTCTTCCTGACCTCTCCGCCCCCACCCCAGTCTGACCTATCACCCTCACCTTGACCTCTTTCCACCTATCACATTTCGACGCCCCCCCCCCCCCCCCCAAGTCCCTCCTCCCTACCTTTTATCTTAGCCTGCTGGACAAACTTTCCTCATTCCTGAAGAAGGGCTAATGCCCGAAACGTCGATTCTCCTGTTCCCTGGATGCTGCCTGACCTGCTGCACTTTTCCAGCAACACATTTTCAGCTGCTATAGAAATAGACAAATAACAATAATACTAAAATGATAACATTTAATTTCAACAGGCATCTATTAAGACTGTAAGGACAATTTTATTTTTGTTCTTACAGACATAAATGGGTATACAATTTTTATCAAAATTTAAAGTGCGGCGATTTAAATAACCTGACAGTTCTACAGCTGTCCCTTTGGAGCATTTATATCTCCATTAAAATTGTGGCATATTTTCACAAGAGTGAAAATCAGATCTTCTGCTTCTGTGCACCAACAGAATGAAATGGCCCAACTGATTGTAATTCATGGTTTAGATTAGAGTGGTGCTGGAAAAGCACAGCAGTTCAGGCAGCATCCGAGGAGCAGGAAAATCGACGTTTCAGGCAAAAGCCCTTTATCAGCAATGTCGATTGTACTGCTCCTCTGATGCTACCTGACCTGTTGTGCTTTTCCAGCACCACTCTAATCTAAACTCTGGTTTCCAGCATCTGCAGTCATTGTTTTTACCTACCTGATTGTAATTCATACCTGTGTTCTTGATACCATGCCTTTTTTCCTGTGAAAGTGAAATTGGGGGTTCATCTTCCATATCCAGGTTCCTAGAGTCTCCCTAATTCTGAAAATTCAGTCCAAAGTCTTCGAACAGATCAGAACTGATTTCTTTACACTATTTTTCTTCATTTGAGTCTCTCCTCACACAAATTCTTGAGCTTCTTGGTGCCCTATTGTCACTTCTACAGTTTCTAGTTTCCTGATCCTAGCTATCTCCTTTTCAATGTGAATATCCAAGCTCTCTCCACCTCTGTCTTGCACAGCCCTCCTTCTGCCAAGCTTGTTCACTGAGCAACTTCTTCTTTAGCTTCACTCACTTCTTTCAAATAATAGAGTAGTTGTGGGAATCCATTCCAATTAAGTTATACATGCTTTTTATAGGGTGAGTGGAACTTGATTTGTTTCAGTTAGACTCAGACTCAGACCCTGCCCTCACCTCTTTTGCCAATACATTGAAGTCTGCATTGGTGCTCCTCCTAATACTCACCCTGAGCAAGAAAGTTTTCATCAGCTTTGTTTTTGAATTCCATTCTCTTGCCTTCACATGGGATCTGTCTACAATTGTTCTTCCCTGTCTCTGGTTTCAGAGACAGGCTGTGAACCAATGTACAGTTACTAGCCCATGTGTTCCCACAGTACATATCCTCATATCCTGCTTCCTGTAAGGAATTTGTTCCATCCCCTTCGTTTGTCGATCACTGTCACACGTTCTGACAAATCACGTTTCTCTACTGGTGTTTCAAAGCTGTCCTCCTCTTCTCTCACCCAAAGATTATGACCCTAACATGGTTGATAGCAATCTGAATGAAGTCCATTCAGTTTCCTACGTTTTCTTTGTTCTCACTCCTTCCCTTCACTACCAACACTACGAAATGTTTCCCCTTGTCCTCACCTTCCACACCGCCAAATTAATTACTCAAGATAGTCAACCTTCACCACTCCACTACTTTCAGCATGATGCCACCAGCAAATATACCTTTCCCTCTCCTCCCCTTTCATCAATTCAAAGGCTCTACTCCTTTTATTACATCCTGATCTCTTTTTTTTTTATTTGAAACCCACATTATTTCCTCTGGCATCTTGAGATCAAAGTCCTCCTTCCTTTCCACCTTCAAAGGCTTCAACCATACTTGCTAGATGAGACAATGATTTTCTTCTGCTTTATTCTATGTAATGTAATGTATTCACTGCTCACAATGTGGTCACCTACACTTGATAAAGCTTGGGTGATTGATCTGTGAAACTCTTCTGTTCAACCTGCAAGTGTGGCCCCAGTCTGCCTGTTGTTTTAATTCTGTCTCAATCCCATTATGATCTCTTTGTCCTTGCCTTCTACCATAATCCAAAACAGGTAAAGGTGAGGACTGCAGATGCTGGAGATTAGAGTTGAGAATATAGTGCTGGAAAAGCACAGCAGGTCAGGAAGCTTCTGAGGAGTAGGAGAATCAAGGTTCTGGGCAAAAGCCCTTCATCAGGAATGAGGCTGTGAGCCAAGGGGATGGTGAGATAAATGGGAGGGGGAGGGGGCTGGGGGGAAGGTAGCTGGGAGTGTGATAGGTAGATGGAGGTGGGGGTAATGGTGGTAGGTTGAAGAGGAGGGTCTAGCAGATAGCTGGGAATGAAGAGGGACAGGTAGGTTAGATCATGACAGCAGTGCCAAGTTGGAAGGGGATAAGGTGGAGGGAGGCAAATGAGGAAACTGGTGAAATCCACATTGCTGCTGTGTATTTGGAGGGTCTCCAGACGGAAGATAAGGCATTCTTCCTCCAGGCGGCAGGTAGTTAGACAGTGGCTGGCAATGGTGGAGGCCCAGGACCTGCATATCCTCAGCAGAGTGGAGGGAGGAAGGGAGTTGAAGTGTTCGGCCACAGGGTGGTGGAGTTGGTTGGTGCAGGTGTCCCAGAGATGTTCTCTGAAGCACTTTGCAACTAGGCACCCTGTCTCCTCACTATAGAGGAGACCGCATCGAGAGCAACGGATACAGTAAATGACATGTGCAATAGACAATATGTGCAGGAGTAGGCCATTCTGCCCTTCAAGCCTGCACCACCATTCAATATGATGGCTGATCATCCTTAATCAGTATCCTGTTCCTGCCTTATCTCCATAACCCTTGATTCCACTATCCTTGAGAGCTCTATCCAACTCTTTCTTAAATGAATCCAGAGACTGGGCCTCCACTGTCCTCTGGAGAAGAGCATTCCACACAGCCACCACGCTCTGGGTGAAGTTTCTCCTCATCTCTGTCCTAAATGGTCTACCCCGTATTTTTAAGCTGTGTCCTCTGATTCGGCACTCACCCATCAGCGGAAACATGTTTCCTACCTCCAGAGTGTCCAATCCTTTAATAATCTTATATGTCTCAATCAGATCCCCTCTCAGTCTTCTAAACTCAAGGGTATACAAGCCCAGTTGCTCCAGTCTTTCAGTGTAAGGTAATCCTGCCATTCCAGGAATTGACCTCGTGAACCTACGCTGCACTCCCTCAATAGCCATATTGAGGTGCAGGTAAAACTTCGATGGATATCGAAGGCTCCTTTGGGGCCTTGGACAGAGGTGAGGGGGTGGGGTGTGGGCACAGGTTTTATCATTCCTGCGGGGCAGGGGAGGGTGGGGGGCGTGGACCTGACAAGGGAGTCGGGGAGGGAATGGTCTTTACGGAAAGTGGATGGGGTGGGAAGGGCAATATATCTCTGCTGGTGGGGCTCATCTGTAGCTGGCGGAGGATGAGGCGTTCTTCCTCCAGGTGTCAGGTGGTTAGAGAGTGGCGATGGAGGAGGCCCAGGACTTGCATGTACTCGGCAGAGTGGGAAGAGGAGTTGAAATGTTCGGCCACAGGGCAGTGGGATTAGTTGGTCGAGATGTTCTCTGAAGCGCTCTGCAAGTAGGCGTCCTGTCTCCCCAATGTAGAGGCGACCACATTGGAAGCATAATCCAAAACAGCTGAACATATGCTCAAGGAATAACAGTTCCTCTTTCAAGTCATCACTTTACAGCTTTTTGGATTCCCACAGTTTAACACCATCAGAACATAACCTCTCACCTAATTTATTTGCATTTTTAATGTTTTTTTTCCAGACAGTATCTGTCAGTGATTACATTTCACTTACTTACACCTCCTCTGGTTCCTTTCTATTTTTGTTGCTTGTCCTGTTGCTTTCATTTATTCCCTCACACCACTATCCCTTTTGTTACTTGATCACTTGCTTCTACTCTATGTCAGGAATAAAAGAATGACAAAGAATGACGAGGGTAGGAATAGGTCCAGTCAAGGATAGTAGTGGGAAGTTGCGTGTGGAGGCTGAAGAGATTGGGGAGACACTGAATGAATACATTTCGTCAGTATTCACTCAGGAACAGGACATTGTTGCCGATGTGAATACTGAGTCACAATTAAGTAGAATGAATGGCTTTGAGGTATGTAGGGAAGAGGTGTTGGAAATTCTGGAAAGGGTGAAAATAGATAAGTCCCCTGGGCCTGATGGCATTTATCCTAGGATTCTCTGGGAAGCAAGGGAGGAGATTGCAGAGCCATTGGCCTTGATTTTTATGTCCTCGTTGTCTACAGGAGTAGTGCCAGAAGATTGGAGGCTAGCAAATGTGGTTCCCTTGTTGAAGAAGGGGAGCAGGGAATACCCTAGTAACTATAGGCCAGTGAGTCTCACTTCTGTTGTGGGCAAAGTCTTAGAGAGAATTGTAAGGGATAGGATTTATGAACATCTGGATAGGAATAATGTGATCAAGGATAGTCAGCATGGTTTTGTGAAGGGCAGGTCGTGCCTCACAAACCTTATTGAATTCTTTGAGAAGGTGACGAAGGAGGTGGATGAGGGGAAAGCGGTAGATGTGGTGTATATGGATTTTAGTAAGGCATTTGATAAGGTTCCCCATGGTAGGCTACTTCAAAAAATACGGAGGTATGGCATTGAGGGTGAGTTGGAGGTTTGGATTAGGAATTGGCTGGCTGGAAGAAGACAAAGGGTAGTAGTTGATGGTAAAGGTTCATCTTGGAGTGCCGTTACTAGCGGTGTTCCGCAAGGATCTGTTTTGGGACCATTGCTGTTTGTCATTTTTATAAATGACCTGGAGGAGGGGTTAGAAGGTTGGGTGAGCAAGTTTGCGGATGATACAAAAGTCGGAGGAGTTGTTGACAGTGAGGAAGGATGTAGCAGGTTACAGCAGGATATAGATAAGCTGCAGAACTGGGCAGAAAGGTGGCAAATGGAGTTCAATGTAGCTAAGTGTGAAGTGATTCACTTTGGTAAGAGTAACAAGAAGATGGGGTACTGGGCTAATGGTCGGATACTTGGTAGTGTGGATGAGCAGAGGGATCTTGGTGTCCATGTACACAGATCCTTGAAAGTTGCACCCAGGTAAATAGTGCGGTGAAGAAGGCATATGGCGTACTGGCTTTTATTGGTAGAGGAATTGAGTTCCGGAGTCCTGAGGTCATGTTGCAGTTGTATAAGACTCTGGTGCGGCTGCATCTGGAGTATTGTGTGCAGTTTTGGTCGCCATACTATAGGAAGGATGTGGAAGCACTGGAACGGGTGCAGAGGAGGTTTACCAAGATGTTGCCTGGTATGGTAGAAAGATCGTATGAGGAAAGGCTGAGGCACTTGGGGTTGTTTTCATTGGAGAAAAGAAAGTTTGGGGTGACTTGATAGAGGTGTACAAGATGATTAGGGGTTTAGATAGGGTTGACCGTGAGAACCTTTTTCCACGTATGGAGTCAGCTATTACGAGGGGGCATAGCTTTAAATCTAAGGGGTGGTAGGTATAGGACAGATGTTAGGGGTAGGTTCTTTACTCAGCGAGTCGTAAGTTCATGGAATGCCCTGCCAGTAGCAGTGGTGGACTCTCCCTCTTTATGGGCATTTAAGCGGGCATTGGATAGGCATATGGAGGATAGTGGGCTAGTGTAGGTTAGGTGGGCTTGGATCGGCGCAACATCGAGGGCCAAAGGGCCTGTACTGCACTGTATTCTTCTATGTTCTATGTGCATGAGTTTTGTTCTTAGACCCCCACCCCTTTTCCTGGCTCTGTGCTTGCTCAAACTCTGTTCCATCTCAACTGGGAAATGATCACAGATATGAAACTCTCTTTCCTGCCTGCTAAGTATTTCAAGTGTTTTCTGGGTTTTTTTTTCCAGTTCAGGGAAGGTAGATAGCCAACTGCTTTTCTCCAGGTTGGGGAGTCTTAAACTAGAGGGCACAGGTTTAGGATGAGAGGGCAGAGATACAAAAGGGTCCAGAGGGGCAATTTTTTCACAGTGGATGGTGAGTATCTGGAATGGACTGCCGGAGGTAGTGGTGTAGGGGAGTACAATTTCCACATGTAAGAAATATTTGGACAGGTACAAGGGTGGCATAGGTATGGAGGGACATGGACCAAATGCAGGCGAATGGGGCCCGTTTAATTGTGAAAACTGGGTGGCATAGACAGGTTGGGCCAAACAGCCTGTTCTCATGCTAAAAACCTCTACAACTATTAAAGCTATATTGGTCTTAGATAGCATACAGTGCAAATGATACCAGGATTTAAATGGTTAAATTATCAGGGTGTAGATGAAACTTGTATTTTTTTGAGTACAGAAGATTGAGGGATAATCTATCTAGGGTATTTAATGTGGCTAACGGATTTCATTGTGTAGACAGTGAGGCTAATTCCTCTAACAAAGGAGTCCAGAATGGAAGAAGAAAATTTGGAGCTGGCTAGTCAGGGGTGAAATGTTTTGCTTTGAAATCTTGAAATTTGGTATAGATTAATTTAAAAGTTTAAAACTGAGATTGGTATGTTTTTGCTAGACTGGGCATTGTGTTGCAGAAACCAAGTGGGTAAATGGAGTCGAGATGTATATTAGCCATTTTGTAAGTGAATGATGGAGGCTGAAAGTGAGGTGATGGAGGCTGATTGGTTTTCCAAACTGAAGGGTAATTCCTACTCAAGTATGCGAGCTCTGCATGCTCAAAATAAACATGTTGATTGATCTAAAGTGAAAAGAATCCTTATGCTGCAGTGGTAGTGTCCCTACCTCGGAACCAAAAGCCCAGGTTCAAGTCCCACTGCTCCAGAATAGCACCAACGAATCGTCACTGCTCGAGCAGAAAGTACGTATAAATTAAAGCTACTGGTTGCAACTGTTTGGTTTTTCATCAAATAACAAGAGGTTCCTACTGCTATATCTGTCGTTATGTTTTAAAAACAATTGTACGCATTAACAGCTTGAGTCAGATTTCGAGTCTTGAGGAATGCAAAGATCCAGCCTTCTCTTAACAGGGTGAGGGTTGTAAAACTGAGACAGTAGATCCACAGGTGTTTTTATGTTTTGACAATGGTCTGAAAAACATAATTGTTGCAGGATCATGAAATTCAAGGATACTGGGATATTTTAATGTTATCAATGTCATCTACAAGAGGACAGAGTTTGGTTGGTTGTGGGAAGGGTGCTTAATATCCATTGACCTAGTTAATAATTCCTTCATTGTAGCCTGACTTGAGTTTCAAATGATTATATCTAAGATGATAGGAGTGCAATTTTCTTTTTTAAACAGTGTACAGTAAGGTACAGATTGCGTTTGTGTGTAGAGTACCTGATCCATTTGAAAAAAGTGCATGATGGATCCAACAAACGTTCTATTCAACACAAGTCTGCCATGTTACATTTTTATTGGATGGTAAAAAGAAACATTTTGCTATTTTTTGTTATAGATTTCTGGTTCAATTCAATCAAGATAAAGTCTGTGTGAAGTTCATTCAGGGAGCACAGAAAAATGGCAACCTCCCTACATGCAAGAGGAAAAATAATCGCCTCCTGGAAGTCACAGTTCCTTAACTGCTGCAATTCTGTGACAATTACTAACTGCACATATGGTTATATATTCTCTCTGTTAAGTTTTCCTTTTCTCCTGAAGCTGTGACTGGTCAATAGCAGTTGTAAATTAATAGTGTTTTCAAATTATTTTCTGATACGAAAATTGATTCTTAAAATGATCGAGGAAAAAAGAAACACCAATGATTTTTCCTTTCGCAAATGTCAGGGTGGTAGTTCCCTGTCATTGAGTGTTCAAGACATTCGATTATGGCATTGATTCAATCATTTGAGTTAGTGGTTTAGCCCTGGGCCAGGTGTACACCACTGCTGGTTGAACTCTCACTGCCAATAATCACTAATCAAATAGCCACTTGCACGATGCATCACAAAAAAGAGTTTCTAAACCTGTGAAATTCCCCATGCAGGAGTCAGCACCTTCAGGAGAAATTGGAGACAGGATGATTATCTGAGAAATCTGAGAGTGGGAAAGAATTAAGGGATTTTTTTTAAAGTTTGAAATTGGACCTGAGCTGGATGCCTCAGTGTGTGAAACATTGTAGTCTCGGCTTTCTGCAAGGCAGAAGCTAACACTAGATGGAGGAGCAAACAGATTTTAAAAAAACAAATTGAGCAAAGTGTGATGCTGTATTAATACGTTATACCTTTGCATTTTAGAATCTATCACTTGGTTACGGGGATCAACTTTTGAGGTTAAACTTTTGCTGAACTGTGTACAGGAATATGGCTAATTTAGAAAAGAACTTATGTATTGTACAACCAAAACAAAAACCAATTCTAAAGCATTTTGTAAAGGCTATTTATGTTGAATTTCTGGGAGAGGTCTTTGGTACAGATAGCCTGTGTTGAAAGCTGTAATGCAGCTGCCAGGCCAATATAACTCTTGCTAAGTCACTTGCAGTTTATAGAATCTACACTACTCATTTCTAAAAATAGTAACAGAATGAATTGCAGTTCAATGGTTTTTCACTAAGAAATGTTTGCGAAAATGAGATGTAAATAGATTGAAGTTGGTATTGTGATCATAGTCTGGTGTTTCATAGTGATGTACTGTTGTAATCGTTTTTATATTTAATATCTCTTTTAAGTTCCTGCCTGGAGAATTTGCGTATTAGACAGCAGTCAAAATCAGAGTTAACATAACTGATTTTCTTAATCTTTTATAAATCTGTTGAATTTATTTGTCTGTGGTGTTTTGAGTATCAGTTAGTGACCTGATCTCTCAGCTCCTGTGCCCTCAGATGAAGGGTAATGATATGTTACCATTTATTGAATTTACGTTCCGAATAATTCCATGTATATGTAAAGCTAAAATGAATGATGGGGATCGATACGCAGTTACATATACAGAAAGCATTATGAAAATATTCAATGTCAGTAATCACCTTTTAAAAAGTGATTTCCCTGCCACTTTCCCCTGAAAGAGGAGCCGATAGCTTGTGTAAGTTTACATTTCAATACGATTGTCTTTTTTGCACACATTTACCAATTCATTGCTATTGATTGTCTCATGAGCTTGGTATTAGTGTCATTAATGCTAGATACTTGAAATTTTTCAATCTCTGTCCCAACTCGGTTACAAGGGCTTTCTTTTCATTCTATAATCACCAGGTCATTTGAAAGAAAAATCAGCAGGTTTTGGTATCTCCAACTTTTCTTGACTGCAGGTTCAGTAGATACATGGTTGACACTGCATTTGAAGCTCTAAACAAGTTCTTATTGATATCTGTTCCACATGGTACAGTGATACAAAAATTCACTGCAGCTGTATTAGCCATAAAATCCACAATTTTTTGTATAAGGTACTGTAATTTAACAGTTCAGAACTGATATGCACTCACTCCAACCAACTTGAGTCATTGCTAATGTATCGCTGTCCATGGATGAGATTTACTGGCACAGAATGTGCATATCCTGCAAAAACCAAAAGCAACTCCAATGTAAGTTTCCATTGTGTCTTCCAAAGTTCAGCTATTAATTGCAATGAACTCGTCTTTCTTAACCACAGTAAAAATATTTGGGTCAATCCTGCGGGACTTAGTCACTCCATGAAAGGGACGGCACAGTATTTCTACACTATGAAGCTCTATCTAAAACACTTTTGTGAGAACAGCTTTTTATCCAGGAGTCAGGAAAACTCGTACTGCTTTTCATGTTATGTTTCATGCTCATGAGGAAGTTATAAGCCATTAGAATGCTTGGCTAAATCTTGGGTTTTACCAGATGCATATTCTAACTCCAACATCCTTGAAAGGTTTATCAGAGAGAGCGAGTTAGTGAGATCTCTATTGTTACCGGTTTTTAATGTCTTTGGATTGTTTAGTGAGGAATGGTCATATATGGTGAACCGAAAGATCTGACATTTTTCAAAGTATTAACCAAGTAGTTAGACTGCAGAGTTCCTGATTTGGTGCACAATATGGTCTCCAAGCCTTAGATACATTGTAATGACAATCTGCCACTGAAAATTATAAAGGACATACTGATCCTCATAGTGAGTATTCCTTACTAGCAGAGTCCTTTGCATGAGAGCCTGAATTAATCAGCTGCTGATGGGTAAGTTTGATAAGTACCACTGAACTTTGACTTGCAGAGCATCAAGGTGGTTAACATAATGCAAATATCCAAAGTAGGTCTTTCACTATATTGAAGTAAGATTTCATGTATAGCCAGTGAGCTAGCAGCAGAGGATAAAAACAGAAAAGCTGTTTATAAAAGTGTACTTAGTTCATTAATGTGCTTCAGTGAGATAAACTGGCCACGAATCTTCAGTCTGGTCAGTATGATTACACAATACTTTTGACTTTTCAAACTATTTCAGAGGTATTGAATATTATTAAATTGTACAAATAATGGCTAGAATAAGGCATTCCAAGATTATCTTGTCCTAGAAACATATTTGATGATTGCCACATTCCAGGACAAACAAAAAAAAAGTTGAAAACATTGAATTTTGAAATCAGTTGACAGAAGAATTAATTGAAAGGCTGACTAATTGCTGTTAGGAAGATAGTGACAAAACACACAGATTTTTTTAACAATGCATTTTTCTCCTTACCATGCTTTCCTGAAGAATATCTACAACCTGTTATCCATCATGTGAGAGTGACATTTGAGCTGTTTGACACCTGTAGGTACCTAGGCAAGAGTGATTACAACATAATACTTCACGTTAAATTAGAGGGTGAGAAACGTGGGTCTGGAATTCTTTCATCTTAAATATCTTAAGCTTCAATAATATCAATTACAAGAGATTTACAGGTCACTGTCTGTATAAAGTTTTGTCTTGCTACAAGAGTCGCAGGGTTGTGTGCCTTGACCATGAGTGGAAACCTGATTAAGATGTATAAAATTTGGAGGGGCATAGGCAGGAAAAAAATCCTTTCCTTTGGTGGAGGGATCAATGACCTGGGCACAAAAATGGGGGGGGGGGAAATCTTTTCACTCAGAGATTGGTGAGAGTTTGGTATTCACAGCCTGTAAAAAAAGGTGGTAGAAGCAGAAACCCTCATAACATTTAATAAGTATTCAGAGGTACACTTACTTTGCCAATGCATACAAGTGACTAACTAAGTGCTGGAAAATGGGATTAGAATAGTTAGGTGGCTTTTTTCGATTGGTGCAGACTGGATGGGCCAAAGGGCCTTTTTCTGTGCTGTAGACCTCTGTGACTCTAGGGTAAACATTGAGAGTCTCATACAGCCACTCCAACTTTCCACATGTGGTATACCGTGCCGGTGCAGACTGCAGCATTGACTTCTGATTCTGGAAGTTACTGATGCATATGGACCTCAAGTTTGCACAGAAGAAAAACAAAATTAGAGGGAATGCTACACTCAAGCTGTCATTAGCTTTTACTTCATTCTAGGATTAAGACTTTCCAGGACTTTGTTATTGAATCCATTAAAGGCTGATCTGGATAATTATGGTCTACAAGGGAGTTAATAACTAGGGAAATAGGCAGGAGAGTGGAGTTAAAACTACAATTGGATTAGTCATGATCTTACAGAATATTACAGCAGGATCAAAAGGAGGAATAGTCTACAGTAGCTGTAATATCTACTGTTTGGTGAGCAACCAATAATAATATACTGCACCAGGACATTAGGAGGGGCATGAGAGTGAGGTAGGCTAATTTATCCTCTCTGTCTCAGATTTAGCATTTCATCAGATGTAATTAAGCTTGAGAGCATGCTGACTGAGAACCACAGGATAAAACCCACATTCTTTTCTCAGAGAGCACTGACACCAACTCTTAAGTTAGAACTGGGTATGTCGTGATTTTGAACGTGGGACCATTGGGGAAATGACACTGTAAACATGCTACTACTTTCAAAAAGATGGAAATGTGCAGTATACTAGCACAAGTATAATGTTTGTGAACGAAGGTCAAATGTCTGAAAATTTGTTGGCAGATTATTAAAATTTCCCCTCACTCCAGATGTTTGATATCATAATTGGCCAACTGTGGCTTGTAAAAAAAATCTCCCTGACTGTGGATCTGATTGTTAAGCTGTCTCAGGGGACAGTTAAGATAAATTGCTGATTTAAAAATTATAAATAACTGCAGCTTTTGTTAGTCCCAATTTGTTGCATTCCCACAATCCAGTTTGCTGGGAAACTCATTCCCTTTCAAAAAGACCCTGTACAGTGTTAGTTGACTGTTGGAGTTCAGCCATGATTGCCAGTGTCATTGGTTTAGCATTTTAAAAATGTTCATGTTAAAGAAACATTCCTTTATAAATGGGGTCCTGACACTAAACTGCCTTGATGCCATTTTGTATACAAACTTGTCAGTTGAGTGTAGAAATATCTTTATGACGACTGTAAGCATAAACCAAATCACAGCAGTGGAAGGTGATTTATCAGCTTATAGACTATCATCAGACTGTTTAATGCAGACATACTGACTGATTACTCAGAATACTGTTTTTCAGCCATTTCAGTTTTCAATTTAAATTGGACAAAAATTGAAAGATGATCATAGAAAGCTATTCAAGATTTTGAGGGTCACAATGATAAAAAAAAATTTGTTTAGAAATTAAATGTAGATCTTTCAAACAGATTGTGGAGGACTTATTGCAAGAGGTTCAGAATTTATTCAGAAGTTAATTATTTCCTATGCCCTTTAAATATAATTCTGTAAGTTATTTTAGTCTTAATGTTCAAGAATTGATTGGATGCCTCACTGATTAAATAATTACATTATATCTCACCTGTTTAAAGCAGACAGGAAAGTTTGGTATTTATGATGTTACAGATTTTTCTAATCTGGTGAGTAAGGTGATGACAGCAGGATACCACAAAGAAGTGCAGTATAGTGGAAGGCTAAATTCCTATTGCTGCTACACAACTCTTCACTAGCTATTAAGAAGATAATATTTTTAGAAACGTGGGAAGTAGGGGCAGGAGTAGGCCATTCAACCCTTTGAGCTTGCATTTCCATTCAATATGGCTGATCTTGCAATGTAATACCCCTTGATCCCTTTAGCCACAAGGACCACATCGAGCTCCCTCTTGAATATATCTAACCCCAACTGGCCTGACAGCTTCCTGTGGTAGGGAATGCCACAGGTTCACAACTCTAAGTGAAGAAATTCTTCCTCATCTCAGTCCTCAATGGCTTATCCCTTATTCTTATAACACATCCATTTAATTGTCTGTGCTGATTTGATCTTAGATTAATACTATCCAAGGTATAGTTCTGAATTTGTGTTTGTGGGCGAGGTGGTGCCTGAGATTTGAACTGTTCTATCTATTTCAAGCTCTTCGTTGTTAGGGATCTATTCATCAACCATGCTTGATGCATGTAAACCCAATGGAATTATACTGGGTGACCACGGTATATAGCTTGAATGGATAGGAAATGTTAAGCAAATATTTCATTTTTAGCCGCCAAACATTTGAGTTCTAACAGATTTTGGTTCTGAACCCTGGCTGGCAACCATTTATGTTTAGATTCTGCCATCATTCAAAAATTCCGGGCCGTGTGATAAAAGGGGAAAAGGCTAAGCTGTCCCCACCTCGGCAGTTGACCGGTGCAAGGTGACAATATTATTTCGGGAAGTAGTTTTTGATTTCAAAGAATAATGATTATTGGAACATTTATCAGAATGACATGCGAAGGAAACCAAGCAACACAAACAAAACATTTGGGGAATTCAAATGGGGCACAAACGGCGATATAAAGTGTGTGTGATTTATACACACATTAGTCAAATTCAAAAATCCAATGATATTAATGACTTACAGGTTGTCTGTGTGTCTGAAGAGGTTTAATGATGAGCTTTAAGCATTTCAGTAGTTATGGTGATTTCTTTTCCACTAAGAGAAAAACTTCCTGGAATGTAAGAGTTTTTGTTTCCATTGTTCCTTTTTTTAAACTCTCTCCAATGTACCGCATTAAGCTTTCAGGTGGAAGATTCTGTTATGTTTGGGGCAGGGGAGGAAGATAATTTTCTTTGAAATTTGTTTCACCGGGATCTTGGCTGAAGTTGGATATGTAAAGCTGTCTGTAGCTATTTCCTGTCTAAACATGCTCTAACTCAGCACTATTGTCTTCAGTATCCACTGACACTTCTCAATCTGTCATTGTCCAGTAGAGGAACATCTCATACAGACAAGCAATTGGTCAAAGACAAAAACAAACCGAACTTAACTTAAAAGGGAACAGAAACAAAGCTAACAGAAGCTGAACATTACCCTCTCAGATTTAGATATTATGATCTAAAATGTAACTTTCAATGACTGTCTTGCACCCAAATGTCTTCTGTTGGAAGTGGGTGCCAATGAACTCCTGTCTGGCTCATAGCAACCAATGCAGCTGAGCTCTTTCCTGGACAATGGCAGCTTCCTCCTCCCTACTAGCCTCATTCACCTCCTTAGAAAACTGCTCCCATTCTCCCAATTCCTCAGCATCCACCCAACCTGGACAGATTGAGACATTTTCAAGCAGCATTTTGCATCTAGAGAAGGGGAAAGTAATGGTTTACAATGCAGATCACAATGGACATGGTCATCGCTGGGCAATAACTAGTTGGCAGGTACCCTTATTACCTCATATTATCCCGACAACTAATTTTTACCCAGCTCAAACATTTGTACGTGCTGTGGGGTAGTGAATGGGAAAACATTCAGTTTGAGCATGTTGTAGGTTTCAAATGTTATCATTATCCAGGAAAACACAAAGCAAATGGAGCAAAAACCAAAAGAGTGCAGTAAACAAAAGCATACAAGTAGTTAGTGTAAACATTTTAAATTTCAACTATCATATTACAAACCTTGAACAGTGTTTCCAACAGGAAAATACTTGATCTCAGCCTCTGAATTTTCTTGGAATACTCTTAAATCCCATGTATTCAAAAAACAACAATCAAACACAAATTGCAGACCAAAACAGTTAAAGATAAAATGCAGGGAGAGAAGGAATCATCAAGTCAAAACATAGTTAGTTAAAGGACTTTTAAATTGCAATGTTAATCAAAATACAGACTTTAAACATTAAATGGTTTGGTGAGTTCATGTCTCTTTAGGAGGTCCTGGATTTTCTCAGGTGGTAGCAATTAATTTTTCCAAGCTTTTCTGTAAAGCTTTTTCACTCAGCTTCTGGGTTTTGAGGTGGCGGGGAAAACTGACTAAAATGATGATAAAAAGGATAAGCCTGAAAATTAAAAGCAGGGGTGAGTGTGGCTGAAGATGTATTTATTGCACATTTAAAACAGGATTCCTTATTGTGATTTATCGTGAAGTGCTTCGAAACACTTTTAAGTGGGTAGAAACGTATGATTTCTGGTGGCCAAATAATCATTCATGCAGCGTTGACTTCAGTTTCACGTGGGAATCCTGCAGAATCCTAGACATAGCAGAGTCTGAAGGAATTGCCCAGGGTACTGAAGGTTCTGCTGTTGAGCTTCCCAAACCCTGGAACCCTCCAAACAAACCCATTTATGTGACAGACTGTAGAGAATTCCATTGCAGTTAAATACATGGTTGCCCAGGACAAGTTGGACTATTTTTTAAAAAAAAGCACTAATCTAACCCATGGAAAGCTACAAAAGTGTACCATATACAACAGCCATCTACATCTCCTTCAAAGCAAATACACCTTCCCGAACATTGACCCCTCGCATCCAACAACTCCAGCTGCTTGATCATGCCACAGGACCCAGTGCACCTCCGGCAGGACACTATTAACCCCTTCCTCTACATCTTGCCTGACATGACCATTCCCTTCCATCCACTGCCTACCCCAAACCACCTGAAACACTCAAATGCTTCCCTGACACCCTTCACGTTTGCACCATGGCATCCCACCTACCTGGCATCCTGATACCTTACTTCTACCTTACAAACATTACCTTTTCGCAGGAGTTGTCAGAGTGTCTGTGCTGTTGGACCTTTCCAGTCACAGAACACAGCAATGATGGTTATTTAAAAGGGAGCATAGTTCACCTTTCCTCAACTACCCACACTATAAGGACACGGTTGAATTAAAGATCCTGCAAAAAATGTGGAGGATACCTGAGGGTAGAATCCATGAAAGACGTTGGTGCAGTAGCAGGCCATTCTACCCATTAAGTCTGCTCTGGCATTCACTAAGATAATAGCTCATTTGATAGTCCTCAACTTCACTTACCTGCCTTTTCCCTATCACCCTCGCTTCCCTTACTGATAAAATCATTCTACTTCAGCCTTGAACATACTTAATGTGAACGCATACCTCCTGCCAGAAATGCAGAGCTGTTCCTTAATTTCAAAAAGGAGTGAAATGGTAATCTAAATATCATTGCCATACCTTAGAAAATTTGGCTCACTGATTTTCTTGTTGTTTACCTCCTACTACCATCAAAATCTGTGGATCAACGCATTTGTTTCAAATTACCAGTGATTCTTGTGATTCAGCATTTAATGCAACTAGTGCATGTAAAATGTGAAGAAATCTAAACTAACAAAACATGACCTTGCTGGATGATGTATATGGAAGCATAGTCAAAGATGATGGTTATGTTTTGGAGGCTATTTTCAAATGTACCTTTTTTTCTTAAACTTATCACTACTTTTACAAGGACAATTTACGGATAAGCAACAAAGACTGGCTTAGCCAATGATGTGCTCAGCTCATGAATAAATTATACCAATATTTTCAAATTAATATGATCTTGAACACCAAAATCAAAACAACAAAATTTAAAATTGGTAAGGTGGTAAATACTGAGGACCATATCAACAGATTGGTCAAATGGACAGAGCAATGGCAAATGGAACTCAACCTGGAAAAACCAGAGGTAAGGATTACACTATGCTTGGTAAAGCTTTGGGAAAATATTGAAGATGAGAACGAGCTTGCATATCCACAGATCCTTGAAGGTAGCTAAGTTGTTCAAAGCATATGGGATTCTTGCCTTTATTAGTGGAAATATGGAATACAAGAGCAATGAGGTGGTGCTGGAACCATATAAAACACTGATTAACCCACAAAGTACCGAATGTCCAAAGAAAAGTCATATTGGACTTGAAATATTAACCGTTTGTGTCTTCACATATGACCTGCTGAGTTTCTCTAGCATTTTCTGTTTTTCAAAGTTTGTGAGAAGATTTGTAGCTCGGGTGCTTGTTGCTGTGGTTGTATTCGCCGAGCTGGAAGTTTTTGTTGCAAACGTTTCGTCCCCTGTCTAGGTGACATCGTCAGTGCTTGGGAGCCTCCTGTGAAGCGCTTCTGTGGTGTTTCCTCCACAGATTTATAGTGGCCTGTCCCTGCTGCCGGTTGTCAGTTTCAGCTGTCCGCTGTAGTGGCCGGTATATTGGGTCCAGGTCGATGTGTTTGTTGATGGAGTTTGTGGATGAGTGCCATGCTTCTAGGAATTCCCTGGCTGTTCTTTGTTTGGCTTGCCCTATAATGGTAGTGTTGTCCCAGTCGAATTCATGTTGCTTGTCGTCTGTGTGTGTGGCTACTAGGGATAGCTGGTCGTGTCGTTTCATGGCTAGTTGATGTTCGTGGATGCGGATCATTAGCTGTCTTCCTGTTTGTCCTATATAGTGGTTTGTGCAGTCCTTGCATGGGATTTTGTACACTACATTAGTTTTGCTTATGCTGGGTATCGGGTCCTTCGTTCTGGTGAATTGTTGTCTGAGTGTGGCTGTTGGTTTGTTTGCTGTTATAAGTCCTAGTGGTCGCAGTAGTCTGGCTGTCAGTTCAGAGATGTTCTTGATGTATGGTAGTGTGGCTAGTCCTTTGGGTTGCGGCATGTCCTCGTTCCGTGGTCTTTCCCTTAGGCATCTGTTGATGAAATTGCGAGGATATCCGTTTTTGGCGAATACCTTGTATAGGTGTTCCTCTTCCTCTTTTTGCAGTTCTGGTGTACTGCAGTGTGTTGTGGCCCTTTTGAACAGTGTCTTGATGCAACTTCGTTTGTGTGTATTGGGGTGGTTGCTTTCATAGTTCAGGACTTGGTCTGTGTGTGTGGCTTTCCTGTGTACCTTTGTGGTGAATTCTCCATTTGGTGTTCTCTGTACCCTCACGTCTCGGAATGGGAGTTGGTTGTCCTTTTCTTCCTCTCTCGTGAATCGGATTCCTGTGAGTGTGGAGTTGATGATCCGGTGTGTTTTCTCTATTTCCGTGTTTTTAATGATTACAAAGGTGTCATCAACGTATCTGACCCAGAGTTTGGGTTGAATTTTCTGTTTTTATTTCAGACCTCCAGCATTTGCTGTATTGTCCTTTTACAGGAAGGATGTGATTACACTACAGAGAGCAGAGGAGATTTACCAGAATATTGCCTGGGCTGGAGAGTCTGAGCTATGAGGAAAGATTGGTGAGACTGGCGATGTTATCCTTGGAGAGGTGAAGGTTGAGAGGCAACCTGATATATGATTAAGATCATTAACATGGTGGGCTTAGATGGAATGGATAGGAAGAAACTTTTCCCATGAGTAGAGAGGTCAATAGATTCCCTACCAGAAGGATAATGTGAAACTTGAAAGTGTTCAGAAAAGATTTACAAGGATGTTGCCAGGGTTGGAGGGTTTTAGCTATAAGGAGAGGCTGAACAGGCTCGGACAGTTTCCCTAAAGCATTGGAGGCTGAGGGGTGACCTTACAGAGGGGCATGGATAGGATAAATCATGAGGGGCATGGATAGGATAAATAGATATGATCTTTTCCCTGGTGTGGAGGGAGTCCAAAAATAGAGGGCATTGGTTGAGGGTGAGAGGGGAATAATTTATAAGGGACCTAATAAGGGACCTTTTCCTCTGGCAGCTCATTCCATATATGCACCACCCTCTGCGTGGAAGTGATGGAGGCTGGTACAATTACAACATTTAAAATGGATCTGGTTGGATATCCAAATAGGAAGGGTTTAGAGGGATATGGGCCAAATGGTAGCAAATGGGACGAGATTAATTTAGGATATTTGGTTGGCATGAACGAGTTGGACCAAAGGGTCTGGTTCCGTGCTGTATATCTCTATGATTTTATTTAAGGGAAGAGGTGGAAGGTTACGAAAACAGTTAAGTGGAATATTTTTTCAGTCAGGGTGGTGGGAATCTGGGACTCAGCCTGAAAGAGTGGTTGACTCAGAAACACTCATATAACATTTAAGGTGTATCAAGAGCTGCATTTTCATTGCTATAGTGTCTAGCACTATGGACCAAAACAAAAGCGGAATTCAAGTAGTCATGATCTTTGTTGACTGGCATGGACATAATAGGCCAAATGGCCTCCTTTTATGCTTTAAATATCTGAGTCTATACAGAATAAATCACCATAGAAGTTTTTATTATTATCAAAGTTTGCATATTATAGATCAAAAATAAAACATTACATCAATATCAAAAACATTTTTAGAAAGTATTTGGAAAAAGTTCGAGTTTGTGTGGTCAGATTGATTTCAAAATTGTCTCCATATTTCATGGTGACAGAAGACTCGATGAAAACCCTACTCTATCACTTATACAGATTTTAATCTGTTCCTTTCTCCCCACCGCTGTAAAAGAAATTACACATTGACTTTAAATATAGCAACTGAGCATGTTTGAAAGGAACCAAGACGTGTGGAACTGAAGCCTGAGTCTGCAGAGCTCCAGGTAAGATGACTCTCTTGTTGATGGAGAGTGATCTTCAATAAAGCCAATTTACTCACAAGAGTAAGAAGATCTCAGCTATTTGTAAGAATAATAGGGTGATTATGGTAGGGGATTTTAACTTTCCAAACATAGACTGGGACTGCCATAGTGTTAAAGGTTTAGATGGAGAGGAATTTGTTAAGTGTGTACAAGAAACGTTTCTGATTCAATATGTGGATGTACCTACTAGAGAAGGTGCAAAATGTGACCTACGCTTGGGAAGTAAGGCAGGGCAGGTGACTGAGGTGTCAGTGGGGGAGCACTTTGGGGCCAGCGACCAGAATTCCATTAGATTTAAAATAGTGATGGAAAAGGATAGACCAGATCTAAAAGTTGAAGTTCTAAATTGGAGAAAGGCCAATTTTGATGGTATTAGGCAAGAACTTTCGAAAGCTGATTGGGGGCCGATGTTCACAGGCAAAGGGAATCCTTCAGGAATGAGATAACGAGAATCCAGAGAAAGTATATTCCTGTTAAGGTGAAAGAAAAAGCATGTAGGTATAGGGAATGCTGGATGACTAAAGAATTGAGGGTTTGGTTAAGAAAAAGGAGGAAGCATATGTAAGGTATAGACAGGATAGATCGAGTGAATCCTTAGAGTATAAAGGAAGTAGGAGTATACTTAAGAGGGCAAAAAGGGGACATGAGATAGCTTTGGCAAACAGAATTCAGGAGAATCCAAAGTGTTTTTACAAATACATTAAGACAAAAGGGTAACTAGGGAGAGAATAGGGCCCCTCAAAGATCAACAAGGCGGCCTGTGTGTGGAGCCTTAGAAGATAGAGATACTAAATGAGTATTTTGCATCAGTATTTACTGTGGAAAGGATATGGAAGATATAGAATGTAGGAAAATAGATGGTGACACATTGCAAAATGTCCATATTACAGAGGAGGAAGTGATGGATGTCTTGAAACGCATAAGGGTGGATAAATCCCCAGAATCTGAATAGGTGTACCCTAGAATTCTGTGGAAAGCTAGAGAAGTGATGGCTGGGCCTCTTGCTGAGATATTTGTATCATCGATAGTCACAGGTGAAGTGCCGGAAGACTGGAGGTTGGCTAACGTGGTGCCACTGTTTAAGAAGGGTGGTAAGGACAGGCCAGGGAACTATAGACCAGTGAGGCTGACATCGGTGGTGGGCAAGTTGTTGGAGGGAATCCTGAGGGACAGGATGTACATGTATTTGGATAGTCAACATGGCTTTGTGCATGGGAAATCATGTCTCACAAACATGATTGAGTTTTTTGAAGAAGTAACAAAGAGGATTGATGAGGGCAGAGCGGTGGATGTGATATACATGGACTTCAGTAAGGCGTTCGACAAGGTTCCCCATGGGAGACTGATTAGCAAGGTTAGATCTCACTGAATACATCGAGAACTAGCCATTTGGATACAGAACTGGCTCAAAGGTAGAAGACAGAGGGTGGTGGTGGAGGGTTGTTTTTCAGACTGGAGGCCTGTGACCAGTGGGTGCCACAAGGATCGGTGCTGGGTCCACTACTTTTTGTCATTTACATAAATGATTTGGATGCTAGCATAAGTGGTACAGTTAGTAAGATTTCACATGACACCAAAATTGGAGGTGTAGCGAAGAAGTTTACCTCAGATTACAACAGGATCTGGACCAGATGGGCCAATGGGCAGAGAAGTGTCAGATGGAGTTTAATTCAGATAAATGCGAGGTGCTGCATTTTGGGAAAACAAATCTTAGCAGGACTTATACACTTAATGGTAAGGTCCTAGGGAGTGTTGCTGAACAAAGAGAGCTTGGAGTGCAGTTTCATAGTTCCTTGAAAGTGGAGTCGCAGGTAGGTAGGATAGTGAAGAAGGTGTTTGGTATGCTTTACTTTATTGGTCAGAGTATTGAGTACAGGAGTTGGGAGTTCATGTTACAGCTGTTACGGACACTGGTTAGGCCACTGTTGGAATATTGCATGCAATTCTGGTCTCCTTCCTATCCGAAAGATTTTATGAAACTTGAAAGGGTTCAGAAAAGATTTACAAGGATGTTGCTAGGGATGGAGGATTTGAGCTATAGGGAGAGGCTGAACAGGCTGGTGTTGTTTTCCCTGGAGCGTCGGGAGGCTGAGGGGTGACCTTATAGAGGTTTACAAAATTATGAGGGACATGGATAGGATAAATAGACAAAGTCATTTCCCTGGGGACGGGGCGGCCAGAACTAGAGTGCATAGGTTTAGGGTGAGAGGGGAAAGATATAAAAGAGACCTAAGGGGCAACATTTTCACACAGAAGGTGGTACGTGTATGAAATGAGCTGCCAGAGGATGTGGTGGAGGCTGGTACAATTGCAACATTTATGAGGCATTTGGATGTGTATATGAATAGAAAGGGTTTGGAGAAATATGGGCAGGGTGCTGGCAGGTGGGATGAGATTGGGTTGGGATATCTGGTTGGCATGGACGGGTTGGACCGAAGGGTCTGTTTCCATTCTGTACATCTCTATGACTCTATGGAGACTTTACATTATTGTACCCTCCTCCTCACAGTCTCACATACATTATTTTATCCCACACAGCCTCCTCACTCTCTGGTGTCTGTCCTCACTCCCTATGCTGGTCAGTCTCTCATATCCTCCCTCCCTGCTCGGCCCTTCCTCCACTCTCCTTGCTACCTGCATTTCTCCAGTTTTCCCAGATATGGAAGAGCAGAAGTGAAAAGCAGGTGATAATGCTGGTGGATAATGGGAATATTTTAAGTTAACAGTCAAATCATTAATGAGAGAGAAAAATTCCAGTCCTTGGTCCACTGATGGAAGAAGTGTTTCCCAGACATCAAAATTCATGAACAAAACCAAGTTAAGAGGGAAAGTATTTACATGAAAGAGGAAATTGGAAAATTGGACAGTCAAACTGTTTTAACCAGACATACCGAACAGGACTTGCATATAATTTAAGCTTGGTAACATTAGATAAAGAAAATGATGTATTACACATATTAACAATTGTAAAACATTTCCACTTCAAGTCAGTTTCTTTCTCATCTTCCCTGCCCCCCCCCCCCCCCCCCCCCACCCAAATAGACTGGATGATAATGATTTGCATGAGTTCTAAAGGACAGGATATTTAGTTAAGGCACTTTCAGAATACTGCTTTAAACTTGAAAGGGTGCAGAAAACATTTACAAGGATGTTGCCAACATTGGAGGATCTGAGCTGCTGGGAGGGACTAAGTAGGCTGGGGTTATATTCCACTGAGTGTCAGAGGCTACAGGAGTGCCCTTATAGAGGTTTATAAAATCATGAGGTGCATGGATAGGGTGAATAGTCAAGATCTTTTTCCAGAGCAGGAAAGTCAAAAACTTGAGAGCATAGGTTTAAGGTGGGGGAAAGATTTGAAAGGGATCTAAGGGGCAACTTCTTCATGCAGAAGGTGGTGCATATATGGAACAAGCTGAAGAGGAGGCGGCTGGTACAAGTACAACAATTAAAAGGAATCTGGATGGGGATATGAATAGGAAGGCTTCAAGAAGAAGATGGGCCAAATGGAACTAGATTAATTTAGGATAACTGGTCAGCATGGACGAGTTGGACCAAAGGGTCAGTTTCTGTGCTGTATGACTATCAAGACTTTGGTATCCTGTTCTCCAGCTCACCCTCCCACCCATACTCTCTGCTGCTCCCAGTCACTGGCAGTTTGACTGGTGGAAGATTTAACAGAAAGGCACCGAGTGACAGATCCTCCTGGGCCAGACAGAGGGTGGAAAACAATTTAAACTGCAGAATTCTGAGATTGAAAAGTCAGAATTCCACTGACTGGTGGAAATTTCTCATTTTTGGAGAAGTCAAGGACTTTAAAAACATGTGGGAAGAAGCTTTTAAGTTGAGCTCTGACTCTGCAAAATTACACCTCCATATTGCTTGTAATAAATTAGGCTTTGAAAACCTCCTTGTTTACACTTTTAGTAGTTCATCCCCAAGAGAGAGATTGCTGGCTATAATAAAACAGCCTTCACAAACCCATTTGTTCAGCCATGGCTTCTTAGCAGTTCATTGCCATGGCAACCCAGGTCACTTGGGTGTTTCTCAGAACCTAAAAATGTCAGTCAGAACACGAGTTACCCTTTATAATACTCCTCAGTTCTCTACTGGCATACTGCATTACACAGACTAAAATACATGCCTTATATGGTGTTAGCTTTGACAGCATCTGACTGACTTGAGAGAGAGAGAGAGAGAGAAGGCTTCACAAAAATTCCAGATTTGATAAACTATGGGCAGACTTTTCCATGGACTGACCTTCCTCACAGTCACCCCTACAAATGCTAAGAATGAAAAGACTTGGTACATGAATTCACCTTAAGCTGAGTGTCCAACTTGTCCAGTCTGGCCACATATCCTAACCTAATCTAGTCCCATTTGCCAACATGTGGCCCATATCCCTCTAAATCCTTCCTATTCAAATACCCATCCAGATGCCTTTCTCTGGGTAATCCAAGATGGAGGACGGGAAAAATTTCTGGCTGTAACACTGCTCCTTTTTTTGAGGTATTTTAGGTGCTGGAGGTGATTTCCTCGAATTCCAGGAGCAGCAATTACTGTTTTATATGCTGTTGCATTGTTTTAGAACATTGGGAAAAAAAGTCAAAACGACAGCAGTTTTAAAAGGGAGAAGAACAGACAAAGGAAGCACATGGTGAGGACAGTGCAGGAGAGAGAGAGAGAGAGAACCTGCACAGTTACTGCCTTTGCTGTTTTTGAATTCATGTATCACTGGACATCAGAGTGCGTCTGGGCAAATTAACAAACAGTGAATTTCACAACTAATTTTGGAGGAACCTGTTTGGCGAAGTTCACAGCACAGAATCAGATAAGTTAATTGTTGTTTTAAGTCTGTCCAAGAGAGCGGCTGCAGTAGTGAGTACAGTGGGTTATTTCTTGATTATATGTTTTTGGAGATAAGTCCCTTGATTAAACTTTAAATACAAGCCATAGCTATTAATTTAACCTGGTTCAGTGTTTTGTAGTGGAATAAGACAGTGTTATTTTCTGGATCTGTAGATTGTGAAGGAGCAAAAATGGCCTTTGCAGTGAGATATACTTCTGGTCAGATGTGGGAATTTAAAGAGAGTTTAAGGGTTACTGCGGATTATATCTGCCATAAATGCTGTTGGATGCAAATCTTATCAGATAGAATGGGTCGGTTGGAGAGACAGTTAGAAGCGATGAGGAATTTGCAACAGCAACAGTATATGATGGATGGCAGGTATAGGAAGGGGGGAAAAGTCTTAGATACAGTCACATAGATGGGTTAACTCCAGGAAGGGTAAGAGAGGTAGGCACCTAGGGCAGGAGTCTTTTGTGAATATACCCATTTCAAACAGACATGTTGTTTTGGAAAATGTAGGGGGTGATGGATTCTCAGGGGAACGTAGCACAAACAGCCAAGTTTCTGGTATTGAGACTGGCTCTAATGCAACGAGGGGTACGTCGGCTTCCAAGAGATCAATTGTGTCAGGGGATTCTCTAGTCTGAGGTACAGACAGACGTTTCTGTGGCCAGCAGAGAAAAAGCAGAATGGTGTGTTACTCCCCTGGTGCCAGGATCAAGGATGTCTCAGAGAGGGCGCAGAATGTTCTCACGGGGGAGAGAGGCCAGCAAGAGGTCATTGTCCATATTGGAGCCAACAATCTGTTGAGATTCTGAAGGGAGATTACAGAGAGTTAGGTAGAAATTTAAAAAGGAGGTCCTCAAGGGTAGTAATATCTGGATTACTCCCAGTGCTACGAGCTAGTGAGGGCAGGAATAGGAGGATAGAGCAGATGAATGTATGGCTGAGGAGCTGGTGTATGGGAGAAGGATTCACATTTTTGGATCATTGGAATTTCTTTTGGGGTAGAAGAGACCTGTCCAAGAAGGACGGATTGCACCTAAATTGGAAGGGGACTAATATACTGGCAGGGAAATTTGCTCAAACTGCTTGGGAGGATTTAAACTAGTAAGGTGGGGGGGGGGACCCAGGGAGATAGTGAGGAAAGAGATCAATCTGAGGCCGGTACAGTTGAAAACAGAAGTGAGTCAAACAGTCAGGGCACACAGGGACAAGGTAGGACTAATAAATTAAACTGCATTTATTTCAATGCAAGGGGCCTAACAGGGAAGGCAGATGAACTCAGGGCATGGTTAGGAAGATGGGATTGGGATATCACAGCAATTACAGAAACATGGCTCAGGGATGGGCAGGACTGGCAGTTTAATGTTCCAGGATACAAATGCTACAGGAAGGATAGAAAGGGAGGCAAGAGAGGAGGGGGAGTGGTGTTTTTGATAAGGGATAGCATTACAGCTGTGCTGAGGAAGGTTATTCCTGGAAATACATCCAGGGAAGTTATTTGGGTGGAACTGAGAAATAGAAAGGGATGATCACCTTTTTGGGATTGTATTATAGACCCCCGAATAGTCAGAGGGAAATTGACAAACAAACTTGTAAGAACAAGTGGGTGATTATGGTCGGGGATTTTAACTTTCCAAACATAGACTGGGACTGCCATAGTGTTCAAGGTTTAGATGGAGAGGAATTTCTAAAGTGTGTACAAGACAATTTTCTGATTCAGTATGTGGATGTACCAACTAGAGAAGGTGCAAAACTTGACTTACTCTTGGGAAATAAGGCAGGGCAGGTGACTGAGGTGTCAGTGGGGGAGCACTTTGGGGCCAGCGACCATAATTCTATTAGTTTTAAAATAGTGATGGAAAAGGATAGACCAGATCTAAAAGTTGAAATTCTAAATTGGAGAAAGGCCAATTTTGACGGTATTAGGCAAGAACTTTCGAAAGCTGATTGGAGGCAGGTGTTCGCAGGTAAAGGGACAGCTGGAAAATGGGAAGCCTTCAGAAATGAGATAACAAGAATCCATAGAAAGTATATTCCTGTTGGGGTGAAAGGAAAGACTGGTAGGTATAGGGAATGCTGGATGACTAAAGAAATTGAGGGTTTAGTTAAGAAAAAGAAGGAAGCATATGTCAGGTAGAGACAGGATAGATCGAGTGAATCCTTAGAAGAGTATAAAGAAATTAGAAGTATACTTAAGAGGGAAATCAGGAGGGCAAAAAGGGGACATGAGATAGCTTTCGCAAACATAGTTAAGGAGAATCCAAAGTGTTTTTACAAATATATTAAGGACAAAAGGGAGAGAATAGGGCCCCTCAAAAGATCAGCAAGGTGGCCTTTGTGTGGAGCCACAGAAAATGGGGGAGATACTAAGTGAATATTTTGCATCAGTATTTACTATGGAAAAGGATATGGAAGATATAGACTGTAGGGAAATAGATGGTGACATCTTGCAAAATGTCCAGATTAGACGAGGAAGTGCTGGATGTCTTGAAACGGGTAAAGGTGGATAAATCCCCAGGACCTGATCAGGTGTACCCGAGAACTCTGTAGGAAGCTAGAGAAGTGATTGCTGGGCCTCTTGCTGAGATATTTGTATCATCGATAGTCACAAGTGAGTTGCCGGAAGACTAGAGGTTGGCAAACATGCTGCCACTGCATAAGAAGAGCGGTAAAGACAAGTCAGGGAACTATAGACTGGTGAACCTGACCTTGGTGGGGGGCAAGTTGTTGGAGGGAATCCTGAGGGACAGGATGTACATGTATTTGGAAAGGCAAGGACTGATTAGGGATAGTCAACATGGCTTTGTGCATGGGAAATCATGTCTCACAAACATGATTGAGTTTTTTGAAGAAGAAACAAAGAGGATTGATGGGGGCAGAGCAGTAGCTGTGATATACATGGACTTCAGTAAGGAGTTCGACAAGGTTCCCCATGGGAGACTGATTATCAAGGTTAAATCTCACGGAACACAGGGAGCACTAGCCATTTGGATACAGAACTGGCTCAAAGGTAGAAGACAGAGGGTGGTAGTGGAGGGTTGTTTTTCAGACTGGAGGCCTGTGACCAGGGGAGTGCCACAAGGATCAGTGCTGGGCGTCTAATTTTTGTCATTTACATAAATGATTTGGATGCGAGCATAAGAGGTACAGTTAGTAAGTTTGCAGATGACACCAAAATTGGAGGTGTAATGGACAGCGAAGAAGTTTACCTCAGATTACAACAGGATCTGGACCAGATGGGCCAATGGGCTGAGAAGTGGCAGATGGAGTTTAATTCAGATAAATGTGAGGTGCTGCATTCTGGGAAAGCAAATCTTAGCAGGACTTATACACTTAATGGTAAGGTCCTAGGGAGTGTTGCTGAACAAAGAAACCTTGGAGTGCAGGTTCATAGCTCCTTGAAAGTAGAGTTGCAGGTAGATAGGATAGTGAAGAAAGCGTTTGTTATGCTTTCCTTTATTGGTCAGAGTATTGAGTACAGGAGTTGGGAAGTCATGTTGCGGCTGTACAGGACATTGGTTAGGCCACTGTTGGAATATTGCATGCAATTCTGGTCTCCTTCCTATTGGAAAGATGTTGTGAAACTTGAAAGGGTTCAGAAAAGATTTACAAGGATGTTGCAAGGGTTGGAGGATTTGAGCTATAGGAAGAGGCTGAACAGGCTGGGGCTGTTTTCCCTGGAGCGTCGGAGGCTGAGGGGTGACCTTATAAGAGGTTTACAAAATTATGAGGGGCATGGATAGGATAAATAGGCAAAGTCTTTTCCCTGGAGTCGGGTAGTCCAGAACTAGAGGGCATAGGTTTAGGGTGAGGGGGGAAAGATCTAAAGAGACCTAAGGGGCAACTTTTTCACACAGAGGGTGGTATGTGCATGGAATGAGCTGCCAGAGGAAGTGGTGGAGGCTGGTACAATTGCAACATTTAAGAGGTATTTGGATGGGTATATGAATAGGAAGGGTTTGGAGGGATATGGACCGGGTGCTGGCAGGTGGGACTAGATTGGGTTGGGATATCTGATCGGCATGGATGGGTTGGACCGAAGGATCTGTTTCAATGCTGTACATCTCTATGACTCTAAATGCTGTAATTGCACCAGCCTCCCCAGTCTCCTCTAGCAGCTCATTCCACACAAGCACTAGCCTCTGAGAAAAAGTTGCCCCTTAGGTCTCTTTTCTATCTTTCCCCTCTCACCCGAAACCTATGCCCTCTAGTTCAGGACTCGCTCAACCCATGGAAAAGACCTTGTTTATTTATCCTATTCATACCCCTCATGATTTTATAAACCTCTATAAGGTCACCCCCTCAGTCTCCAGGAAAACAGCACCAGCCTATTCAGCCCCTCCCTATAGCTCAAATCTTCCAACCCTGACAACAACCTTGTAAATCTTTTCTGAACCATTTCAAGTTTCACAACATCCTTCTGATGGGAAGGAGACCAGAATTGCACACAATATTCCAACAGTGGCCTAACCAATGTCCTGTACACCCGCAACATGACCTCCCAACTTCTATACTTAAATCTCTAATCAATAAAAGAAAGCATACTAAACGCCACCTTCACTATCCTACTTACCTGCGACTCCACTTTCAAGGGACTATGAGCCTGCATTCCACTGTCGTCTTATTCACGTTCTCTCTAATACCTCAATGACATCTAGCAGTTTTACCTGAAAAGTAAAATTGAGGAAATAGTATCCAACATGTAAAATTGGAAGATGGTACAGACTCAAAAGCCATTTGAAATTGTTCAATCTCACTGAATGAAAAGGCAATACTGATGGAAGTGAGTTCATCACTGTACCCAGCATCCACTTTTGTTTTACTCAAACCAACAATGATTTTCAAATTTTGAAATTAATTATAACGTTAGTTACCTTGCCATCAACTGCAGTGACCCAAGGCTCATTGGCTTCCTCATGGTTCAGTAGAGGTGATGGCCAATTCTGCATGGGCAGTGTTGAGGATATGAGCATTTCCACCACACTGTAAGTGCTGTGTCGAGGCTGCATCACCTCGCCTGGTCTGACAGTCCTACTGTAAATGATGAAAAATAATTGTGATCATTTGTGTAGCAGCATTGAGAAGCCATTGTGCAACTTCAGTTTAATTTATTATCTGCTTCTGATCAGGCACAGCCACTTCAGTTGCAGAAAGAGGTGGACAATGTAACATTTAAATAAGAGCTCTATCTCACCTATTTTGGATACTTCAACAATTTTGAACTGGAGCGCAAGGTACACAGCCTCAAGAGTGTCTCTGTCTGTCTGTGTAGAGGTATGGGGTATGACTAAGGTGTCAGAAGATCCTGTTCCTGTGGAATGCTAATAAGGGACGAAGAGAGGGTGTTTGCAGGAAGTGGCAGAAATGACAAAAGATGAGCTTTTCGTATAAAGCCTCTGGGGTGAAAAGTGATGACAAGTGGAACCCAAACATTGTTCTGGGAGGGAGGAGAATGGGTGAGGGCAGAAGTGTGGGAAATGTGTTGGGAATGGCTGAGGGCCCTGAGGGTGGGGTGAATCTTCAGTTGAAGAGCCAAGTGATCATTTGGAAATACACCTGTGGAAGGTGGCATCACCCAAACAGATGTGACAGAGATGGAGAAAGTGGGACAGTGGAATGGAATCCTTACAGGAAGCAGGATGAAAGGAAGTGGAGTCGAGCAACAAGAGAGACTTAGCAAAAAGAGGATATTCAGCTTCGGGTGATCAGAAAGAGTCAGATTTAAACAACTACATCTGAGAGATAAAGGAAGGGCAAAGGCTGTGACGAGGATCCTTAACCAATGTTGGAGCTAGATGTTTATGCCTGAGCCACACAAACCTGCCATTGCTGTGAACCTGGACTGCGCCAGCTTGGAATGTGTAAGATCATTTACATTAACAAAAAGAAAGATAATGCAGCAATTCAACATAAGCACTGCAAATAAACTTAACATTTTGTGAAGGTAAGTTTTTACAGCCCTTAATAAACTTAATGGCCTGATTTTCACACACAAGATGATTACGCAAAGTCAGAAAATTTCTCAAACAATCAAATTGCTGGTGTTTTTTTTTGAGATCTGGGGAAGTGGGGGTGAAGTGAAGACAGTCCAGTTGTGTTGACAGATTGTAGCTGCCAAGCGTACAAGTAGACCTTTTAAAATACACACCTCAGTACTCTGGGACCTCATTCCTGCTGTAATAACAGTAGTTGGGCTCTCAACCCCTCACCTCCCAATTCTCTGCCAACTCATATCTGCACCCACTCCTCATGAAACTTCGTACTAATTATCCTCCTCTCATGCAACCCCATAGGCCCCTTTACCCATCCCCCATGGGCCTCATACTTTACATGTCATCCTTTGCAACCTCATGACCCCTGAGACATTTCCTATTAAGACATAATTCTCAATTCTCCCCATATGCAAGCCTGTGATTCCCTGTTCATCCCAATGGCTATTATGGCTTCTATGCCAACTTATGCCAGCACATGACACCCCACCCCATGGCCCCTAATAGCTCTAATTCCAACCCACATTCTCAATCTCCCAATTAGGGGTTGAGAGCCTAACTACTGTTATTACAGCAGGATGAGGTGTGGAGTGGATATGTTGGAAGGAAGAAAGATGAACTTAGAGTTTGTGAATTTCCAGCCCCCATTGTAATAGCCCTGTCACTGACAGATCACAATTAACCCCCACCTGCAGCCTTCCCATCTACCTTCCTCCCGCCAGCCCCACTCCCTTTCCCCCTCCACGTTCCTGATGTACGGCTTATGCCCAAAACATTGACTCGCCTGCTTCTCGGATGCTGCCTGACTTGTGCTTTTCCCAGCTCCATACTTTTCAACTTGCATTTTCCAGCATCTGCTGTCCTCACTTTCTACAAGTTGGGAGTGTGATGCGATGCTCATCTTAGGGTGCAGCTGTACATTGTTCAGTAGTATCGGCAGTGGACAGGAGGTGAGTTGCTAGCTGCAGTAATCCTGGTCTCTGACCTGCTCTTGTAGTCGTTATGGTTGTGGTGAGTCTAGTTGAGTTTCTGGTTAATGGTAAGCCCCAAGATGTTGATAGTGGGGGAAATCAGTGATGCAAACACCATTTAAGGTCAAGGGGTGGTGGTTGGATTATCTCTGATTAGAGATGATCACTGCTTGGTATTTGTCTGCTCAAGCCTGGATATTTTCCAGATGTTGTTGCATTTGAACACAGACTGCTTCAGTATGAGAGGAGTTGCGAATGGTACTCAACATTGCACAAATATCTGCAATTATCCCCACTTCTGACCTTAGGATAGATGGAAAGTCATTGATGAAGCAACTGTAGATGGTTGGGAATACACACACACCAAAGAATGTTTCAGAGAACATTTCCAGGATACACATGCCAACCAACCTCACCGCCCTGTGGCCAACTGCTTCAACTCCCTGTCCCACTCTGCCAAGGACATGCAAATCCTGGGCAGCCTCCTTCACCAAATCCTAGCCACCCAATGCCTGGAGGAAGAATGTCTCATCTTCTGCCTTGTGACCTTCCAACCACACGGTATCAATGTTGATTTCACCAGTTTCTGCATCTTCCCTCCCACACCTCATCCCAGATTCAACCTCCAACTCGGCACTGTCCTCTTGAACTCACAGAACCAGGGTCCCACGTTCAATTCCAGCCTCCGGCGACTGTCTGGGTGGAGTTTGCACGTTCTCCCCGTGTCTGTGTGGATTTCCTCCGGGTGCTCTGGTTTCCTCCCACCGTCCAAAGATGTGCAGGTCAGGTGAATTGGCCATGCTAAATTGCCCATAGTGTTAGGTGCATTAGTCAGAGGGAAATGGATTACTCTTTGGAGGGTCGGTGTGGACTTGTTGGGCTTAAGGGCCTGTTTCCACACTGTCAGGAATCTAATCTAATCTAATCTAATCTAAACTTCTCCCATCTGTCCATCTTCCTTCCTTCCCACCCTTCCATTCCACCCTCCACCCTGACTTATCACACTCCCCCCACCAATTGCATCCACCTTTTGCCTTCCTAGCTACCTTAATTGCCCCACCACACCCCCCTCCTATTTATCTCTCAGCTCCCTTGGCCCTCTTCCCCCCCCCCCCCCCCCAACATTCCTGATGAAGGGCTTATGCCTGAAATATCAACTCTCCTGCTACTCAGATGCTGCCTGACCAGCTGTGCTTTTCCAGCGCCACACGTTTTGATTGATCTCCAGCATTTGCAGTCCTTACTTTCTCATAGGACACCACCCTCAGGAACCCCTGCAAAGACATCCTGGATCTGAGATGACTGATCTCCAACCACAACCATCTTATATGCCAGTTATGACTCTAACTAGCGGTTTGCTCCTAATATCCACTGATTCCAGTTTTGATCAGGCTTCTTGATGCCACACTTAGTCAAATGCAGCCTTGATGTCAAGAGCTGTCACTCTCACCTCACCTCTGGAGTTCAGCTCTTTTGTTCATGTTTGAATCAAGACTGTAACAAGATCAGGAGCAGAGTGGCCCTGGTGGAACCCAAACTGGGCATCACTGAGGAGGTTATTGCTGAGCAGGTGCTGAGCTTGATAGCACTGTTGATGACTCCTTCCATCACTTTGCTGATAATCGACAATAGACTCATGGGGCGGTAATTGGATGGGTTGGATTTGTCCTGCTTTTTGCATACAGGACATACCTGGGCAATTTTCCACATTGGCATTTACCCGACAATGTTGTAGCTGTACTAGAACAGTTTGGCTAGGGGAGCAACACATTCTGGAGAACAAGTTTCAGTAACATTGCTGTAACGTTGTCAGGGCCTGTAGTCTTTGCCTTTAATGGTTTATTGATAACATATGGAGTGAATCAAATTGGCTGAAGACTGGTATCTGTCATATTGGGGACCACTGGGGGAGGCTGAAAGTTGTTGCAAATACTTCAGCATTATCTTTTGCACCGATATGCTGGGCTCCTCCACCATTGAGGATGGGGATACTTGTGGAGCCTTCTCTTCCTCCACTTTGAACAGTGTGGGTCTCCATACTACATCTTCATAGATGTTATGTATTGACACCCTGGTAGCAGCTCTGTAGTGCTAGATTGTGTAAATGCAGAAATTGGGCAAGTGTGAAACAAAGGTAGAATACTATTAATTGTGGATTTTAATTTTAACATAGATTGAGAGAGGCAAGCAAGCCCATGTCCAAAAGGGAGTAATAGTAAAAACAGACCCCTCAGTTCTACTTGTCCATGCTGACCAGATATCCAAAACTAACCTAGTCCCCTTTGCCTACATTTGTTCATATCCCTCAAAACTGTTCCTATTCACATACCTATACAGATGCCTTTTAAATATTGTAATTGTACCTGCCCCCACCAATTCCCCTGAATGCTCATTCCATACTGAATCTCTAGAATGTATCTGGGACAGTTTCCAACAGCAATATGTCCTGAATGTAACGAGGATTATTGGATTTAGTAATAAATAAAGACTTGAATTTAATAAGTAAATTAATTGTGCACGAGCATTGATCAAATAGCGATCATAACATGACTGAGTCTAATGTAGCTTTTGAAAGAGAAAAGCATGAACCAGCTACTGGAGTTTTAGATTTACTTCAGACTGACTTTAATGAGACTCTCCACTGTACTCATGAACAGATTTTCCCAGTTTAAAACAACTAAAGAACAGTCGAGGATGTTTAAAGAAACATTTTAACACAATACAAAACTGGTTTACATCCCTGAGACGGAAAAGGTTCACTTCAGAGAAAAACAGACGTGGATAATAAAGACAGAAGAGACAGAATGAAACTAAAAGAAACGGCTTTCAAAAATGCAAAGATAAACAATGCAGATCCTGGTGAATGGGAAAGATACAAAGACCAGCAAAGGGCTACAAAACAACATATTACACAGCTATAAGAAGGGATTATGAAAGGAAACTTGCAAAGGACATCAAAATCAATAAGAAGAAATGTTTATAATCAAATAAAGGGCAAGTCGGTGGTCAGGAGTAATGTTGACTCACTGAAGCCTGAAAGTGGAGATACTGGTAATGACTGAGGAAATGGCAGACATGTTAACTCATAATTTTGTCTATATTTACAATAGAAAGAGAATAACTTGTTGGATGTCCCAAGGAAACTAATAGTGGATTAGATCGAAAGAATTAATAATGAGGAAATTAATGAAATTAAAGAATGACGAATTCCCGACACTGTCACTGTGCCCAACTAAGTATGTTAAAGTAAGATGGGGAACACATTGTAGACACACTAACTGTAATCTTTCAGAGTTCTCTAGAAACAGAAGTTGTCCCTCTGGATTGGAAAAATGCACATGTCCATCCACTTCTAAATAAGGACAAAAAACAACAACCAATACTTAAAAAGGGATCTGAGGGTGCTGCATATATGGATTGAACTATCAGAGGAAGTGGTAGATACAGATACAATTACGATACTTAAAAGGCATCTGGATGCAGGCAAATGGGACTATTTAGTTTGGGAAACTTTGTCTGCATGGATGAACTGGATTGAAGGGTCTGTTTTCATGCTGTATGACTCTATATCTACTCTGAAAAAGCTATACAACACAATGTAGGAAGTATATCTCATTCAAGCAAAAATGTGGTTTGGTTGAACCTAGCTTGGAGTTAAAATGCCTTTGCTAAGTTTAGGTTTTCCCATGTGTGAGACACATCTTACCTCCTTTCTCTCCCCAGCAAAAATAGGATCTTGGGGATCCTGGAAGTAGAGGTATGGAAGGACTCCTAAATGCTGGAATATGGCATCGTTTCTGCATGACTTCACAGAAATCCAGGCCAATCTTCCAAAATCGATGCCAATTAGGTTATGGGATCCTTTTATAATGGCTGCCAAAATCATGCAACAGTTTCCCCACAATTTTTTATTTTCAGCTGATTTGTTCAAGAATTGTTTTGGCTTCAGCCAATCCAATTGGCTTCCACTGGTAAACTTTCTAGTTCAAAGAATAACTGAAATAACTGTATATCATATGGCTCCACTTAACTTCAATTGGTTTCAATTTGTCTGCCAAATCTTCCACCAGTACAAGTGAACTAATTCCAGTCAGAATCAACTTGTTACAATTAAAGACAAACAGGATCATACCTGGTTTTCCTTTACAAGTGCCAGTTATCAATGTTATAGACGAGACCAGACCACTCAAAACATTCTTAAGCAGGCAGACCAGACCATAACTTTGCAATTTGCTTCGGTAAGTGTACATTGAAAATTACCCGGAGTAAGTTAGCGAGGTTGACTACCAGGTTTTAAAACGGACAAAAATTTATTCACAAAATTATGCAATGAAATACAAAGAACAGAACTCAGTCTATCTAAACTAGACTTAATTATGCTGTTCCAAATATACATTATAGTCCCAATAAGTAAACTCCCTTTAAAACACAGTATAAAGGAAACAAATGCTTACAGGTTGAAGTTAGAAGGGCAAAAGGAGAGAGAGCGAGAGAGAGAGCCAGAGAGACTCCGTTTCCACACAGCTTACTGTTGAACTTCCGACTAGTTCTGGACTGAACTGCTGAGCTAGGGAGATGACCACTCCCTTTCCATTATACAGGTCACTTCTAAAACATGACCACTTTGGCCTGAGGTCACAGCCTCTCAAAATCCTTTTCATCTCTGTACCAAACCAGTCTAATCAGAGCTGAAAATGTGTTGCTGGAAAAGCGCAGCAGGTCAGGCAGCATCCAGGGAACAGGAGAATCGACATTTCGGGCATAAGCCCTTCCTCAGGAATCCGAAACGTCGATTCTCCTGTTCCCTGGATGCTTCCTGACCTGCTGCGCTTTTCCAGCAACACATTTTCAGCTCTGATCTCCAGCATCTGCAGACCTCACTTTCTCCTCCAGTCTAATCAGAGCCCAACCCATTTACAACCCCTCTGAAAATAATCAAGACACAGTATCCTTGTGACAACAAGCAGAAACTTGTTAAATCTGTTAAAAACCAGATTTGGTCAGTCAATATTTCAAACTGGTTTTAGTCAATGAGATGTTGACCCTTATTGCAAAGGGATTGGAAAAGAGGAATAAGGTCTTGTGAACTTGCAGAGATTGGGTGAGGCCAGATATGGAATACTGTGTGCAGATGTGGAACCCCAAGGAAGAATGAGGCAACCGCGGTTGCTGAGGGAAGTTAGGGACAGCGTAAAAGCAAAAGAAAAAGCTTACAATGCGGTGAAGATTAGTGGGAAACCAGAGGATTGGGAAGCCTTTAAAACCCCAGTGGAGGACAATTAAGAAAAAGCAATAAGTGGGAGAACGTGAAATATGAGTGTAAGCTAACTAGTAAGATAAAAGATTATTGCAGGAGTTTTTTTAGATATCTTAAAAAGGTAAGAGTAGATATTAGACTACAGGAAAATGAGGCTGAAGTAGTATTGATGGGGATCAAAAAGGTGGCAGGGGGAATTGAACAGGTACTGTGCAAGACGTTTCACAGTAGAAGACACCAGCAGCACACCGGAATGTCAAGAGATTCAGGTGTTGGGGGAGGGGAGTGGCGGCGGTCAAGGTGAGCATGGTGGTACTGGGGAAGCTGAAAAAGTCTGAAGATGGCTAAATCAGAGGACCAGAGGAACTACAGCCCAGAGTCTGAACGAGATAATTTAGGATATTATAGAGGTATTGGTGGTGATCTTTCAGGAATTACTGGAATCAGAGAGGGTACCAGGGGACTGGAAAATGGTGAATGAAACACCCGTGTTTAAGAAGGGAGGGAGACAGAAGACAGTAAATTTAAGGCTAGTTAGTTTGACCTCAATCTGGTAAAATTTTAAGAGTCCATATCAAGGATGAGAACACAGAGTACTTGGAAGTGCATGGTAATATAGGGCTGTGTCAGCATGGCTTTGTAAACGGGAGGTCATGCCTGACAAAGCTTTTAAAATTCTTTGAGGAGATAATGAGCAAGTTAGGAGAAAGGAGAGCTGTTGGATGTGGTTTATTTGGATTTCCATAAGGCCTTTAACAAGGTGCTATACAGGATGCTGCTAAATAAGATAAAGGTCTATGGTGTTAGGAACAAGGTACTAGGGCATATAGGGGGTTGGTTTACTGGCAGAAGATAAGAGAGCGGGGATAAAGGGATCTTTTCCATTATGGCAGCCGGTGACTTAGTAGAGTTCTGCAGAGGTCGATGTTGGGACCATGTTATACATTGTCATCTGAAAATGTAGCATCAATGCCCTCAGTTCCTTTGTCCAGATTGTCAAAGATAGGTGGAGGGAGTGTTGTGTTGAGGACGGGGGGAGGCTGCACAAGTCCAAAGTGTGATGGAATACTCCCTTACTTGGCTGGGTGAGTACAGCTCCAACAACACTCAAGAAGATGGATATCATCGGATAAAGTAGCCCGTTTGATTAGCACCACATCCACCAGCAATGCTCAGTAGCAGGTGTATACTATCTACCTGATGTATTGCAGAAATTCATCAAAGCCCCTTAGACAATACCTCTCAAAACCACAATCACTTCCATCTAAAAAGGACAAGGATACACAGGAATGCCACCATTACCAAGTTCCCCTACAAACCACTCACAATCCTGACTTGGAAATATAGTGCTGTTCCTTCAATGTGGCTGGCTTAAATCCTGAAATTCCCACCCCAAGGGCATCTTGGGTCAATCTACACTGTGTGTGAACTACAGCAGTTTGAGAATGCAGCTCACCACTACCTTCTCAAGGGCAACTAGGGACAGGCAATAAATGCTGGCCAGACAGCAATACACATGTCCTCTGAGTGAATGAAAATAACAATTCTGGTGCAAAATCAAAGCAAATGTAATTCACAGTAATATAGTGTCATGGATTGAGAACTGGTCAGGACACAGGAAACAGTAGGAATAAATGGGTTGTTTTAGGAGTGGAAGGCGGTAACAAGTGGGATAATCATAGGATCAGTGCTTGGATGCTATTTATTCACAATACACAATTGATTTGCTCATCCAAATCAATGTAATATTTCCAAGTTTTATAACACAAAATTAGGTGGGAGTGTGTGTAGTGAGGAGGATATACACAGTCTTCATAGCAATTAAATTGAATGGGCATATATATGACAGATGCAGTATAATGCAGAAAAATGTGAAAATGTCGCCTTCAATAAGAAAAACAGCATGGTAGAATACTACTTAACTGGTGATAAGTTGGAAAGATTGACGTGTGTCCTTGTACACCTGAAAACAAATATGCAACGAGTACTCAGGAAGTCAAATAATAGAAGGTTTAATAAAGAGTGCTGGAGCAAGGAAGTCTGACTGCAGCTGCACAGGGCATTGGTAAGACTGCAGCTGCAATGTTGTGTGCAATTTTGGTTTTCTTACTCAAAGCAAGATATACTTGATATAGAAGGGAGTGCGAGGCAAAACCTTGGGACCCTGCAACCACAGGATCAATGTGAATTTCACCAGTGTCCTCATTTCCCCTCCCTCCCTCCCTCCACATTATCCCAGTCACAAGCTTCCAACTCGGCACCACCCTCTTGACCTGTCCATCACCTTTCCCATTTATTCACTCCACCCTCCTGTCCGACCTATCACCTTCTCCCCCACTTTCATCTACTTATCGCATTCTCAGCTACCTTCCCCCCAACCCCACCCCCTCCCCTCTCATTTATCTCTTAGCACCTCCGGCCCACAAGCCTCATTCCTGATGAAAGGCTTACGCCTGAAAAGTCGACTCTCCTGCTCCCCGGATGCTGCCTGACCTGCTGTGCTTTTTCAGCACCACACTCTTGACTCTTATCTCCAGCATCTGCAGTCCTCACTTTCTCCTGTAGAAGGGAGTGCACAAAGTTTCACCAGACTGATTCCTCTTATGGTGGGCTGGTCTGAGGAGAGATTTGTTGACTGAACCTGAATTCACTGGGGTTTGGAAGAAGAATGAGAGGGGATGTCATTTAAATGTTTAAAATTCTGACAAAGTTGGACAGGCTGGATGCAGTGATGAGGCTCGCTCTGGCCAGGGGCTGCAGAACAAGGGGTCACAATCTCAGGATACATGCAGGCCATTCAGGACCATGATATGGAGAAATTCTTCAGTAAGAGAGGGACGAACCTGTGGAATTTGCTTTTTGCAGAAAATATGAGAGGTGAACTCACTGAATACATTTAAAGAAAGGAAGAGACATTTCTGGAAGCTGAAGCTGTTAAGGGTGTGGGAGGAGAATAGAAGTATGGCATCGAAATAGAGGATCAACTATGATCACACTGAATTCTTAATGGCCTATTCCTGTTTTTATTTATTTCCTGTTTCCATATCAGAAATATTCACTGCTGTCAAGATTGTTCAGTACAAAACAGTGGAATGCATTATTGTCAAATTAGATGATGTTTCTGTCTTTGTTCATTTCAAAAGGACAAAACTGAACTTCTTGTACAGCACAGGAAGGAACAAATCAGAATACGTTTGCACTGGAGATTGTTGAATGATAAAACCTGTTTCCGGAACATTATCCTTGAAAAATAAACCGTCATTTGTACAGAGCTAGTAAGTGGGCATATTTCAGCTAGAAAAACAAACAAATTTAAGTGACTCAGAATATTAGTCTGTACATTTGTCAGAATCCAGCACTTTCCAACTAACGAGAACCTATTAGCAAACAAGTGTGTGCAGTTTTGGTCGCCATACTATAGGAAGGATGTGGAGGCACTGGAACGGGTGCAGAGGAGGTTTACCAGGATGTTGCCTGGTATGGAAGGAAGATCGTATGAGGAAAGACTGAGACACTTGGGGCTGTTTTCATTGGAGAAAAGAAGGTTTAGGGGTGACTTGATTGAGGTGTACAAGATGATTAGGGGGTTAGATAGGGTTGACAGTGTGAACCTTTTCCCGCGTATGGAGTCGGGTATTACAAGGGGGCATAGCTTTAAATTAAGGGGGGGTAGATATAGGACTGAAGTTAGGGGTAGGTTCTTCACTCAGCGAGTCGTAAGTTCATGGAATGCCCTGCCAGTAGCAGTGGTGGACTCTCCCTCTTTATGGGCATTTAAGCGGGCATTGGATAGGTATATGGAGGATAGTGGGTTAGTATAGGTTAGGTGGGCTTGGATCGGCGCAACATCGAGGGCCAAAGGCCTGTACTGCGATGTATTCTTCTATGTTCTATGTTCTATGTTCTAAGTAATTTTGTCAGTGTTAGAAATACTGGCTTGATGATTTTTTTGTGGGGTGGGAGTTGGGGAATATACAGTAAGGTCTGTTTTCCAGTGCAAGGATTGTGATGGGTCTAATCCAGAATGTAAATTTCCTTCTGGCTGTTCATTAACATAATTGCAAATATGGGGCCCAATGGAGCATGCACTGTTTATAGGCTGCAGATTCAACAAAAGCCTGGAACGTGTGTACACGCAGCTAGCCTGGACCTCCTCAGGATATTCTGCCCCTCTTTAAAGGGGAGCTGCTGTCATTCGGCAGGAATTACTCCAGTAGTATCAGGAAGACTTGGCTGGAAAGTATAAAGTCAGAAAATGGAGCAATAAACCAAAAGAGAGCTTCCAAGTTGTCAGGAGGGATGTGGAAGACCAGAGTGATGTAACTGGAAAGGAGAGAAGTTATGTTTCCACAGAAATCTTTGCACACTTAAAAATAAGAATGGGAACATGTGGCCAGGAAGGTCAATTGAAGGAGTCTGCCTCCATGAACTTGACTGCAGTGCAGAAAAAAAATTCAGCTACATCACGTAAGTGATCACTTGAAAGGTAATCTCCTATCCCTCACACCATGAACCTCACATGCTACTAAATGCTTCATAGCCCATCACTCTCCAATCAGCAATCATGCCTGACATTCTTACAGTCCAGCTCACCCTCTCATACTTCCCAACAATGCCAGCCTCATGCCCTCTCTTGTGTTTCCATATACCTACATCTATTGAGTTATGACATGCACAACACCCAAATCAGTCCAAAAATGTGTATGTTAGGTGGATTGGCCATGCTAAATTACCCCACAGTATCCAGGGATTTGCAGATTAAATGAGGTTGCCATGGTAAAAATCCATGTGAGGATGGAATGGTGGGTGTGGGTCTAGATGGGATGCTCTTTGGAGGTTTGGTGCAGACTTATGGGGTTGAATGGCCAATTTCTACACTATAGAGATATGGTAGTACCCTCACTGACATTCTTCCCTCTATCCAGGATGACAAGATAATTCCAAATAACAGACAGAAGCTTGTGTACTTCTCCCTTCCTGTGCCATTGAGATGTTGCAGCGTCCACCAACAATCCACCCTTCACCTGTCCCCACTACCATTCTACCTGTGACAGGTGAGGGGTCAGATGGCCAACTTGCCCACTGGTCATTTGAGACAATTAACTGGCTACTTGAGGGCCTCCTCCTGTCAGCGGGGATTTTATCTGCATTGGGGGAGATCAGTACAAAGTTTGCAAGTGAAAACTGGGATACTCATGGTCAGGCACCAGGTTCTTAACTTTTTGTCAGAACACATGTACCAATTGGAGATGCCCTCCAAGATACTCCCCCAAACCCCTCCCTCCACCTAATCAGAGTGCCACACTCCCCAGCCCATCACTGGGATTTGCCATTGTGACCCTGATGCAAAGACCTTTGGTTAAGCTCTATCTATATCTTTTCCTTGGCCCAGTTGTCACTGAAGTGAACACGAGTCCCACTAGCATTGCAGGAACTAGACAGCAGTTGGTTATTTGATTGACTGGTTGAGAGACGGGATTTCCTCCACAATGGAAGGTCCTCCTCAACATAACTAACTGTCCGACAATCATTAACTGACTGTTGGGTGGTTTGCTCTTAACTTCAACACAGCCAGTGTAAATTTCCACATTATCCTTTTCTATTATTCAGACCTCCTTGATAATAAATTCCAGAAGTTTCCTGGCCATTGCATTTCAGGCTAATTGACCTGTTGTCTAATTTTCAGTCTCCCTTTTCTTCCACAAGCTTACTACAAAATTCAATTACAATTATTTCTCTCCCACCTCCAAGAGGATGTTTTACTGTGATATCACTAACTTACCTCATTACACCATATCAGACTTGGAATAAATTCATAATTGGTTCTGTTTCTGCTTCCTTCAGTATCATTAAATAAAGCCCATCTGGTCTCAGTACCTTATCAACTTGAACTACTGACAGCTTATCCAATATCTCATCAATTTTAAACACTTCTCGTGACTAAGTTTCCTCCTCTGTCACCATACCGTAGACAGAGCCTGCTTCATAGGTAAAGACAAATGGAAAACATTCATTTAACACCTCCGCTAATCTCTATGCAAGTATCTCTAATCAGCTCTGCTCCTCCTTTTATCACCCTTTTACTGTTGATATATTTATAGAGGCTTTGGGCCTTAGTTTTATATCAGTTGCCAGTTTTCTCTCAAATTCTCTTTGCTTCTCATATCTGCTTTTTCACCTGCCTATTCAGCTTGTCATCAACTGTATTGACTACCTGACACCTGTCATAAATAGGTAAAAATCCTCCCACTTCCTCCAGACCAAAGGGGTAGCCATGGGCACACGTATGGGCCCCAGCTATGCCTGTCTCTTTGTTGGCTACGTAGAACAGTCGATCTTCCGTAATTACACCAGCACCACTCCCCACCACTTCCTCCGCTACATTGATGACTGCATTGGCGCCACCTCGTGCTCCCGCAAGGAGGTTGAGCAATTCATCAACTTCACCAACACATTCCACACTGACCTTAAATTTACCTGGACCATCTCTGACACCTCCCTCCCCTTCCTGGACCTCTCCATCTCCATTAGTGACGACGGACTTGACACTGACATTTTTTACAAACCCACCGACTCCCACAGCTACCTGGATTACACCTCTTCCCACCCTCCCTCTTACAAAAATGCCATCCCGTATTCCCAATTCTTCCGCCTCCGCCGTATCTGTTCCCAGGAGGACTAGTTCCACCACAGAACACACCAGATGGCCTCCTTCTTTAGAGACCGCAATTTCCCTTCCCACGTGGTTAAAGATGCCCTCCAACACATCTCGTCCACATTCCGCACCTCCACCCACAGACCTCACCCCTCCAACCGTAACAAGGACAGAACGCCCCTGGTGCTCACCTTCCACCCTACCAACCTTCGCAAAAACCAAATCATCCGCCAACATTTCCGCCACCTCCAAAAAGACCCCACCACCAGGGATATATTTCCCTCCCCACCCCTTTCCACCTTCCGCAAAGACCGTTCCCTCCGTGACTACCTGGTCAGGTCCACGCCCCCCTACAACCCACCCTCCCATCCTGGCACTTTCCCCTGCCACCGCAGGAACTGTAAAACTTGTGCCCACACCTCCTCCCTCACCTCTATCCAAGGCCCTAAAGGAGCCTTCCACATCCATCAAAGTTTTACTTGCACATCCACTAATATCATTTATTATAACCGTTGCTCCTGATGCGGTCTCCTCTACATTGGGGAGACTGGGCGCCTCCTAGCAGAGCGCTTTAGGGAACATCTCCGGGACACCCGCACCAATCAACCACACCGCCCTGTGGCCCAACATTTCAACTCCCCCTCCCACTCTGCCGAGGACATGGAGGTCCTGGGCCTCCTTCACCGCTGCTCCCTCACCATCAGACACCTGGAGGAAGAACGCCTCATCTTCCGCCTCGGAACACTTCAACCCCAGGGCATCAATGTGGACTTCAACAGTTTCCTCATTTCCCCTTCCCCACCTCACCCTAGTTCCAAACTTCCAGCTCAGCACTGTCCCCATGACTTATCCGGACTTGTCCTACCTGCCTAGCTCCTTTTCCACCTATCCAATCCACCCTCTCCTCCCTGACCTATCACCTTCATCCCCTCCCCCACTCACCCATTGTACTCTATGCTATTTTCTCCCCACTCCCACCCTCCTCTAGCTTATCTCTCCACGCTTCAGGCTCACTGCCTTTATTCCTGATGAAGGGCTTTTGCCCGAAACGTCGATTTCGCTGCTCCTTGGATGCTGCCTGGACTGCTGTGCTCTTCCAGCACCACTAATCCAGCACCTGCCATAAATACACATTTTCTTCTTTAATTTAATTACTATTGCTTTTGTCACCCAGGGAGTCTTGGATCTGTTTGTTCTACCTCTATGTTTTGAGAGAATGCACCTTGACTGTATAATCATTTCCTCTTTGAAACAGCTATTATTCAGAGACCGCTTTTCCCACCAACATTTGTTTCCAGTCTAGGTGGCTTAACTTCCCACTGAAGTCTGCTGCCTGGCAGTTGATTCTTACTCTGAGCTGACCAATGTCATTTTCCAAGCATTATCCCAACCTTTAGATTAGATTACTTACAATGTGGAAACAGGCCCTTCGGCCCAACAAGTCCCCACCGACCCGCCGAAGCGTATACCACCCAGACCCATACTCCTACGTTTACCCCTTCACCTAAAACTACGGGCAATTTAGCATGGCCAATTCACCTAACCTGCACATTTTTGGATTGTGGGAGGAAACCGCAGCACCCGGAGGAAACCCACGCAGACACGGGGAGAATGTGCAAACTCCACACAGAGAGTTGCCTGAGGCGGGAGTTGAACCCGGGTCTCTGGCGCTGTGAGGCAGCAGTGTCAACCACTGTGCCACCGTGCCGCCCACATGTGCCACCGTGCCACTTATGACACTATTATACAAAGACGTGACTTATTTTTATATCTATCATTTATTTTAAGAGTTTGGAGTTTGTACTAGTAGCATGCGGGTTACGGTCTAAGTGTATGAGGGGTTTTCTAATGACACCATTAGAATGGTGCTAACATCTTCCAGCATCATGCTGATCGTTCTCTTCCTAAACCATTACATCTTGCAATGCTTCTGCCAATTCAAGTATTGTCTCAAAATATTTTCAGTGAAGCCACAAGTCATGCCTATTTTCTCAAACGTCTGCTCGCAAGGACCGCGTTCTTTCCCCTTCTCACTCTTTCCTCTTGTAGTGTTTTCACAGTCGATATACTAACACTTCCAGACTGAGTCACTAGATGGCAATTTAAGAGCATTTTCCTGTTCCGAACCCATGGCTGAGGCCAAATAACTCCACACAGGCAAGGATTGAATCTGGGGTATTAATGTACAGCATCAGCAACTTACTGAATAGACTTCATTGGCAATGAGCAGGAGTTTTAATATCTCCATTTACCATGACAAACAGCAGCAAAACATCCACACAAATCAAGATTGGTACTTAAAAGGGAACCTCCAGTTAAAAAGCAATGAACCTATTGAATATTACTTAGTGTGGGATCTTGTGCTTTGCAGTGGGACTGGAAGGTGCACTGTTCTTGCTGGACAGCTTTGTCTGTCAGACATAACTAATGAGATAAACTGTGCATCTGTAGATAGATCAGCAAATCTCACAGCTGAGGGTGGGTTGGGGTAAAGCAGGATGTATTTGATATTGCTGCTGCCTCAGTGTTGAAGGGCCAGATGCCATGTTTAAAAGACTCCTAGACAGGAAACCACTGTCTACAACCCAGGATCATCACAGCTGTGATCCTGCTCGTGAATTCAGTGATGTTTTTAACCTGTAGGGAAAGAAGCTGGAAGATCATGGGCTACTTCTGAACTCCATTTCTCAAACATGTGCTTGGAGACTGGATCCTTGAAACACACAGACTGTAGAGCCTTGTAGGTGCAGCATCCTTCACTCAGATTTGAGGTCCCTTTACAGTATGTTGAAAATGGGTGTGATACAAAGATGGTGATGGATATCAGTAGTGACATCAGCAATCAAGATATTGAAATCATCAATGGGTTTGGAGCAAAAAGAGGCATTCAGCTCTTTGTGCCTGTTCTGCCATTTAATAAGATCACAGAGGATTGACTGTAATCTTATTGAATGGCAGAGCAGGCACCAGGAGCCGAATGGCCTTCTCCTGCTCAGAGTTTCTATGTTTCAATGTACAGGATATTGGGAAGAAAGGATAGAATACCTTGAACTAGTGAGAGATGCACAGTGAACAGAATTGCTATATATAAAAGGAATTTACAAAAACCTGCAAGAGTCAAGACAGGAGTTTCCTATTACAGGTCTCCAAACAACAGCAGAGACAAGGATAACAAATCTCTCAATGTTCAGAATAGAACTGTGAGTAACAAACATTATGGCAACACGACCCACCCTCCATTCCCTAGATATCAGTTGACAATCTGATAAAAGGAATAAAAGAATGACTAGGGTAGGAATAGGTCCAGTCAAGGATAGTAGTGGGAAGTTGCGTGTGGAGGCTGAAGAGATTGGGGAGACACTGAATGAATACTTTTTGTCAGTATTCACTCAGGAACAGGACATTGTTGCCAATGTGAATACTGAGTCACAATTAAGTAGAATGAATGGCTTTGAGGTATGTAGGGAAGAGGTGTTGGAAATTCTGGAAAGGGTGAAAATAGATAAGTCCCCTGGGCCTGATGGCATTTATCCTAGGATTCTCTGGGAAGCAAGGGAGGAGATTGCAGAGCCATTGGCCTTGATTTTTATGTCCTCGTTGTCTACAGGAGTAGTGCCAGAAGACTGGAGGCTAGCAAATGTGGTTCCCTTGTTCAAGAAGGGGAGTAGGGATAACCCTAGTAACTATAGGCCAGTGAGTCTCACTTCTGTTGTGGGCAAAATCTTAGAGAGAATTGTAAGGGATAGGATTTATGAACATCTGGATAGGAATAATGTGATCAAGGATAGTCAGCATGGTTTTGTGAAGGGCAGGTCGTGCCTCACAAACCTTATTGAATTCTTTGAGGTGACTAAGGAGGTGGACGAGGGGAAAGCGGTAGATGTGGTGTATATGGATTTTAGTAAGGCGTTTGATAAGGTTCCCCATGGTAGGCTACTTCAAAAAATACGGAGGTATGGCATTGAGGGTGAGTTGGAAGTTTGGATTAGGAATTGGCTGGCTGGAAGAAGACGGAGGGTAGTAGTTGATGGTAAAGGTTCATCTTGGAGTGCCGTTACTAGTGGTGTTCCGCAAGGATCTGTTTTGGGACCATTGCGGTTTGTCATTTTTATAAATGACCTGGAGGAGGGGCTAGATGGTTGGGTGAGCAAGTTTGCGGATGATACGAAAGTCGGAGGAGTTGTTGACAGTGAGGAAGGATGTGGCAGGTTACAGCGGGATATAGATAAGCTGCAGAACTGGGCAGAAAGGTGGCAAATGGAGTTCAATGTAGCTAAGTGTGAGGTGATTCACTTTGGTAAGAGTAACAAAAAGATGGGGTACTGGGCTAATGGTCGGATACTTGGTAGTGTGGATGAGCAGAGGGATCTTGGTGTCCACCTACACAGATCTTTGAAAGTTGCCACCCAGGTAAATAGTGCGGTGAAGAAGGCATATGGCGTACTGGCTTTTACTGGTAGAGGAATTGAGTTCCGGAGTACTGAGGTCATGTTGCAGTTGTATAAGACTCTGGTGCGGCCACACCTGGAGTATTGTGTGCAGTTTTGGTCGCCATACTATAGGAAGGATGTGGAGGCACTGGAATGGGTGCAGAGGAGGTTTACCAGGATGTTGCCTGATATGGTAGGAAGATCGTATGAGGAAAGGCTGAGGCACTTGGGGTTGTTTTCATTGGAGAAAAGAAGGTTTAGGGGTGACTTGATAGAGGTGTACAAGATGATTAGGGGTTTAGATAGGGTTGAGCGTGAGAACCTTTTTCCACGTATGGAGTCAGCTATTATGAGGGGGCATAGCTTTAGATTAAGGGGTGGTAGGTATAGGACAGATGTTAGGGGTAGGTTCTTTACTCAGCGAGTTGAGAGTTCATGGAATGCCCTGCCAGTAGCAGTGGTGGACTCTCCCTCATTATGGGCATTTAAGCGGGCATTGGATAGGCATATGGAGGATAGTGGGCTAGTGTACGTTAGGTGGGCTTGGATCGGTGCAACATCGAGGGCCAAAGGGCCTGTACTGCGCTGTATTCTTCTATGTTTTATGTTCTAATCTTTAGAATGATTGGAGTATCCAGTACAACTCATTGGTGGCTCATAGCCATTCACCTCCCCCACCCCCAACTCCGAGAAAAAAACCAACCTTGATGATCATGCACACACTTAAATGTATCATCCAATTTTTGGTGGGATTGCGGCACTGTGAGATCTATCACAGTAGGAGGAAACCCCAGTGTTCTTAGGGAATCCACAGAGTCACAATCTCATCCAATTCACTCATAGCTACGAGGATTTGGCTTCAATCAGTCTGGGTCAGCAAATGTTCAGTACGTGTAAGGGTCTGCATCGTGATCGTCAGCCAATAAGAATGGTGTGTATTACATTTGCCAATCTTCCACCACCATCTATTCCACCCCCCCATCCAGCATCACCAACCATCTTCTTCCAATTACAATCCAAATATCATAATCCTGTTCTACTGTATCATCCTCAAAGTCTTTCTCTGCAAATTTGGACCTAATTCCTGAAACCATTTACATGCCAATATGGCCCACAATCGAAAGTGCCCATGCCCACACAGACATTTTCACCTCCCATTGAGTTAATATGCTCAACCTCCCAGAACCCCATACTTGCCTCCTACCTATGACTCAGCCCCACCTTCCCATCAATATTACTATCTCATCAACTTGACTCAGTCCAATAACCAGGCCTGCTCCATTTACCCACAAATTCCCCTACTCTCACTTCCTGAACAATCACATGACTTTCACCTTTGCTCCTTTCCCTCATGTCATGCCCACCTCTGTGCACATGAGTCTTTTTATGCGTACCCTGGTCACAATGCTCCCTTTCCCAGCCTTCTTGCCACAGATAGATCACCTTATCCTGGCATCTTGCTGTGATGTACACCCCTTTGGGGTGCCCTCAATTGATCTGAAAATATCTGGCATGAATATACCACTAGTCAAAGAGTGTGGCACTGGAAAAGCACAGCCAGTCAGGTAGCATCCGAGGTGCAAGAGTGGTCCTCACCCCTCCAATCGCAACAAGGCCAGAACACCCCGGTCCTAACTCTCCACCTACGTTTCAGGCATAATCCCTTCATCAGGAAAGAGGCTTATGGCCTGAGGGGGCTGAGAGCTAAATAGGAGGGGGGATGGGCCTGGTTGGAGGGGGAAGGTAGCTGACAGTGTGATAGGTGGATGAAGGTGGGGGTGATGGTGACATCTTGAAGAGGAGGGTGGAGTGTATAGGTGGTAAGGAAGTTGTACAGGTAGGACAGTTCAAGAAGGCAGTGCCGAATTGGAAGGTTGGATATGGGATAAGATTGGGGGAGGGGAAATGAGGAAACTGGTGAAATCCACATTGATTCCGTGTGGTTGCTGAGTCCCAAGGTGGAAGAGGAGGCGTTCTTCCTCCAGGAGTCAGATGGTTAGGGTTTGGCAGTGGAGGATGCCCCGGACTTGCATGTCCTTGGTGGAGTGGGAGGGGGAGTTGAATTGTTTGGCCACAGGGCAGTGGGATTGTTTAGTGCGTGCCCCAGAGATGTTCTCTGAAACATTCCGCAAGTAGGCATCTTGTCTCCCCTTTTAGAGGAGACCACATCGGGAGGAACAGACACAGTAGATGACGTGTGTGGAAGTGCAGGTAAATCTCTGTTGGATGTGGAAGGATCCTTTGGAGCCTTGGACTGAGGTAAGAGGGGAGGTGTAAGCACAGGTGTTGCAATTTTTACAGTGGTAAGGGAAAGTGACAGGAGTGGAGGGTGGGTTGGTGGAGAGCATGGACCGAACAAGGGAGCTGAGGAGGGAATCCTCCGCCTCTGCTCTCAGAAGGACCAATTCTACCATAGAACGTACCAGATGGCCTCTTTCAAACACCACAACTCCCCATCCCACATGATCAATGATGCCCTCCAGCTCATCTCCTCCACTTCCTGCACCTCCATCCTTGAACCCCACACCTCCAATTGCAACATGACCAGAACACCGCTGGTCCTCATCCTCCACCCCACCAACCTCAGGATACATTATTCTTCACCATTTCTGCCACCTACAAACAGACCCCATCCTGAGGGATATATTTCCCTCCCCACCCCTATCTGCATTCTGGAGAGACCATTCTTTCCACAATTCCCTTGTTAGGTCCACACCCCCCACCTACCCACCCTCCATTCCCGGCACCTTCCCTGCCACCGCAAGAAGTGCAAAACCTGTGTCCATACCTCCCCTCTAAGTGAGAATATATAAAAGTAAAGAATAGAATACGATCCTGATGGCTATGAGAAATCAGCGGGAGATCCTCAGGCTGAGTGATAAGAAAAAGAGGTCTCCCTGACAGACTAAAGAAGCATGGATGGAGATTGCAGAATAGGGTCAGCAGCTTTTTGTCATCCAAAGAACCTGGCTGTAGTGCCCCTGGGAATTGAACTGTCACGTTTGGAAGGCAGCGTGTAAATGGACATATACAGAAGTGTCAAATTAGGCTTTCTGTGGTTTTAAGGGGATTTCAGAATGATGTAAACATAACACAGCTTGGCATCAAAGGATTCTGATGTGAGATGTGGCTGAGATGCCAGAGGGGTTATGGTTGCTTGTATTAGCATGGACTGGAGGAATCTATCCAGACCATGAGCACTGTGATCACCTACTCCAAACACTTGGCTTCCTTCACAGAAAGACTAGCATCTACCATGAAGGGCCAAACCCTGCAGTACACTGATAGATTACAGAGTAGGAATTCTGACTTGCATTCCATCACCTTGTATCTGAGCTGCTGGTCCTGGTTCCTCTCAGGAAAACAAGGATTTCCAAATGGACATCTCAGTAGCAATGAGTAGTAGCTACTATCATCAGGAGGCACCTCTCAGGAAGTTCTTGATAGGGACAACTTTGACTCCATCCAGCCCTCTGCACTGACAACAATGTCTCAGAGTGCCAGGATGATAGTCGAGACTCCTACGTTGTGTGGGTGTCTCCAACTATGCCGAGGCCTTCCAACCTCAGGTGACATGAAAATGCCTGACAGAGTTATCACAGGCAAAGAGTCAGTAGCCGGTCTCCAGCACAGCTCGATGACAAGGAGGAAGCATCATACTGTCGCACTCAAAGTAACTCAAATAAATTTTAAATCACACGAGTTCACAAAGTTAATTACATTGTCCTTTTATCTGGAGAAATACTGCTTCTATTCTGTGTTAAGTTATAGGATTATAGATATATGCTGTTCTGGCTTCATTTGTGTTTTACATATATGGTGTCTGGGTTTGAATTTACATAAGTAGGAGGAGCAGGATTAGGCAATTCAGCCCCTCGCACCCGCTATACCATTTGGTATAATCATGGCTGATTTCATCTCGGCTCCACTTCACTTTCTCCATAACCCTTCAATCTATTACTAATTAAAAACCCCTATCTTCCCATCAAATTTATTCAATGCCACAGCAGACTCCACACTCTGGGGCAGTGAATCCTAAAGATTCATGAATCTTTGAGAGTTGTTTTACATCAGCTACCCCTTATCTTTAACTATGACCTCTCGTTTTAGATTGCCCCACATCAGGAAACATCCTGCCTGCATTTACTTTGTCAATCTTTTTGGGAATCCTGTATATCTCAACTAAATTTACTCTCATTCATCTAAACTCAAAGTATGAACAGTTTAGGCCTAATCTCTCTCCATAAGAAAAGCCTCTTATATCTGGTATCAAACTAGTGAACCACTTTTAAACTAAGGGAACCAAAATTGTAGACAGTACTCCAGGTGTGGTCTCACTAATGCCTTGTACAGTTTCATTTTCAGCAACACTTCTCTACTTTTACACTCTATTCCTGTAGCTATAAATGCCAAAATTCCATTTGACTTCCTTATTACCTTTATTTAAACTTATGTCTAAATTGACTGACTATCGAGGGAACTTGTCATAACATGGGTGCCTCGGATTGCCCTGCTATTGTGTATTACCATTTGTATGCATACTGCCAGCCCAGGTGTTTATGCATGGGAGCACAAGAAGAAATATATCATTTAACCAATTCCACGTTTCTAGTTGAAAGGTTACGTGACTACATAAGACACTCCTGTATCTCTGTACCACCCAAAGGTTGTTGTACACTGGGTTCCATGGCTTGGCTCCTTGTCTGTATCCTCAGCCTCGTCCTAAGAACCATCACCAAAGATGTGGCTTTATTAGATCATCTATCAGGCCTTCCCCCTGCTGGAGTGTCAGATGCAGCAGACCAGGGCAATTACTGAGACAGCAACCAGAGAATATTGCAGACTTACCTGCACATAGAACATTACAGAGCAGTTCGGTCCTCGATGTTGCACCACCCTGTGTAACCAATCTGAAGCCCATCTAACTTACACTCTCGTCCATATGCCTATCCAATGATCATTTAATTGCCTTTCAAGTTGGCAAGTCTACAACTGTTGAAGGCACACCCCTACTACTGAGTAAAGAAACCACCTCTGACATCTGTCCTATATCTATCACCCTTCAATTTGTAGCTATGTCCCCTTGTACTATCCATCACCATCTGAGGAAAAAGGCTCTTACTGTCCACCCAATCTAACCCTCTGATTATCTAATATGTCTTAATTAAGTTACCTCTGAACCTTCTTCTTTCTAACGAAAATAGCCTCAAGTCCCTCAACCTTTCCTTGTAAGACCTTCCCTTCATACTGGGCAACATCCTCGTAAATCTCCTGAACCCTTTCCAAAGCTTCCACATCCTTCCTATAATGCAGTGAGCAGAACTGCATGCAATACTCCAAGTGCAGCCACACCAGCTGCAGCATGACCTCATGGTTCCAAAACTCAATCCCTCTACTAATAAAAGCTAACACACCGTATGCTTCTTCACAGCCCTATCAACCTGGGTGGCAACTTTGAGGGATCTATGTACATGGAAACTGAGGTCTCTCTACTCATCTACACTACCAAGAATCTTACCGTTCACCGTGAACTCTGCATTCCCGTTACTCCTTCCAAAGTGAATCACCTCGCACTTTTCTGCATTAAACTCCACTTGCCACCTCTCAGCCCAGCTTTACAGATTATCTACGTCACTCTGTACCCCACAACATCCCGCGGCACTTTCCGCAACTGTACCGACCTTAGTGCCATCCGCAAATTTACTAACCCATCCTTCTACGTCCTCATTTATAAAAATAACAAACAGCAGTGGACCCAAAACAGACCCTTGCGGCACACTACGAGTAACTGAACTCCAGGATGAACCTTTCCCATCAACCACCACCCTGTGCGTGATATCCAGGCATCAAAATCTCATTTTGAGAAGAGCAATGGCCTGCTCAGCGATAGCCCCGATAGGTGCTTCATTCTCAAAAGTATCACAGAGTCATATAGTCATAGAGATGTACAGCATGGAAACAGACCCTTCGGTCCAACCCGTCCATGCTGACCAGATATCCCAAACCAAATTAGTCCCACCTGCCAGCACCCGGCCCAAATCCCGCCAAACCCTTTCTAGTCATATACCCATCCAGATGCTTTTTAAATGTTGCAATTGCACCAGCCTCCACCACTTCCCCTGGCAACTCATTCCATACACGTACCACCCTCAGCGTGAAAAAGTTGCCACTTATGTTCCTTTTATATCTTTCCTCTCTCACCCTAAACCTATGCCCTCTAGTTCTGGACTCCCCAACCCCAGGGAAAAGACTTTGTCTATTTATCCTATCCATGTCCCTCAATTTTGTAAACCTCTATAAGGTCACCCCTCAGCCTCCAACACTCTAGGTCACAGTCTTGTTCTGCGGATTCCTCTCTGGGACCTCATGAGCAACCCTTCACCTGGTATCCTTTGTCTCCAAGAAGCCAGTCATCCCTTAGCTCTGGAGAGCAACGTCTGTGGCATTTTGGGAGGACTTAAGGATGGCTACTTCTGTGTCTTCTCCTTTATAGGAGGAGACTCCTCTGGAATGCACTATAGCAGAGAACAAGCTCTGCTTTCTCTGCTGGATTTCTCACTCTAAAGGTTAGCTTTGTCTCCAGATGCCACCCACCCTTATCACTCTCTTCTTACTTATGTAAAAGCAATGGCCAGATAAAGTCCCCATTGGCTTAACCCACTCTCTGTTTCTTTCCTATGCACCTGATGGAAAATGAAATGGTAAAGTGGCAGCCAAGTGGGTCTTTAACAGTCTTTTTTTTAAATTAAATTGTTTAAATTGTAGGTATGCTTTTGCTTTTGGCACCCATACACCTTCAATAATATTAGAGACAGATCAAGTGACATTGGGTGCCAGTCCAACATCACCACACACTATATTTTATTGGGGAGGGCAAGAGGTGCACCTGATTTGTGACCGCAAAATGCAGTTCCTTGTTATTGGCCTGGAAAGTAAAGACCCTTACTGTTAGCATCAAAGAAAGAATCTCATGATCTGGGTGCTAGGACTATCCCCTTTTCCAACATTGTTTAAATGTGATGCCTTGTTAAGTGAACATCTTGGAGTACGGACAGCAAGGATGCTTAGGAACACAGATATATGCAGGGGTCTTGGGATGCAAGCCTGAAAGTGGCAACATGAGTGAAGAAAAGTGGTAAAGAATGTATACGGCATGCATGTCTTAATCAGTTAGGGCACAGAGTATAAAAGTTGGCAAGTCACACTGCAGCTGCATAAAACGTTAAATAGACCACATTTGGAGAATTGTGTGCAGTTCTCAGCGTCACCCTACAGGAAAGATGTGGAGGCTTTGGAGAGGGTGCAAGAAGTTTACTAGGATGTTGTCTGGATTGGAGTGTATTACCTGTTAGGAGAGGTTGAACAAGTTTTGGATTGTTTCTGCCAGAGTGTCAGAGGCTGAGATGCGACCTGATAGAATTTATATGAAATTATGGGAGGCCTGGATAGGGTGGATAGTTGGGACTCTTTTTCCCAGGATGGAAATGTTAAATAGGCAGCAAACGTAAGGGGAAAGGTTTAAAAGGTGTGCAAGGCAAGCTTTTAACACAAGAATGGTAGGTGCCTGGAACCTACTACCTGTGGTAGAAGCAAATACAATGTCAATGTATAATAGGCTTTAGACAGACACATGAACAGAGAGGGGAGATGGGGATAAAGGACCATGTGCAGGCAGATGGGATTAGTTTTGAATGCATCATGGTCGATGCAAATATGGTAGGCCAAAGGGCCTGTTCCTCTGCTGTACTGATCTGTGTTCAAATGTTCAAACTGGTGCAATCCCATTGAAGTGTGCATATACAACAAACCAGGACATTAAAAATACACAGGATCCTCCACTTTTGACTTAAGTTTTCAGATAACAAGTATATTACAGTATTAAAATAAATAGTTTTTAAAAAGGCCATTTTGTCTATTTTAAAATGCATGGATTGAATTGAATTTATTGTCACATGTACCAAGGCACAGTGAAAAGCTTTGTCTCGAGAGTAATACAGACAGATCACAGAGTTAAGTAGCATAGATAAGTAAATAATAGGTAAACAGCAGCAAAACCAGAAACACAGGTACAGGCGAATGTTAAGAGTTTGAGAGTCCATTCAGTATTCCAATAACAGTAGGGTAGAAACTGTTATGAAACCCGCCGGGGCGTATGTTCAGGTTTCTGTACCTTCTCCCCATTGGTAGAAGTTGTAGAAAAACATTGCCAGGGTGGGATGGATCTTTGAGAATGCTGGTGGCCTTTCCTTGACAGCGGGCCTGGTAGATGGATTCTATAGATGGGAGGTTGGCCTTTGTGATTGTCCGGGCCAAGTTCACCACTCTCTGTAACCGTCTCTGATCTTGAATGGTACAGTTGAGTGATACATCCAGACAGAATGCTCTCGATGGCACACCTATAAAAGTTGGCAAGGGTATTTGCCATCATGCCAAATTTCCTCAGCTGCCTGAGGAAGAAGAGATGTTGGGCCTTTGTAACCAGTGAAAGGTCCAAGAAAGCTTGTTGTGGATGACCACTCCCAACTCGTTCCACCTCTGTGCTGTTAATGTGTAGGGGGGCATGAGTAACATCCTGCTGCAAGTCAATAATGAGTTCGGCATTAAGAGCTAGGTTGTTCTCAGTGCACTATTTTTCCAGGTCTTCCACCTCGCATCTGTAGTCTGTTTCATCGTCATCTGAGATTCGACTGACTACAGCAGTATCATCAGTGAACTTGTAAAAGGCATTCGTCACATATTTGGCGACGCAGTCATGGATATACAGTGAGTACAAATGTTTTAATCAATGTTGGGAAATTTCATATTCCACAAGTATAAAATTAGCCTTTCAGAGCCAATGAAGGTATTCAACAGTAATTACTAAGTTAGAATTGTTTTGGGATTGCAGTTTCAGCTCATGTAATGTCATGACCATGCATCACAACACCAGAGCACCAACGAACATGTTAAACTTATAATTATAATGCATGTATTTTAGATGAAGATATGCAGCTAAATAACAAAATCAACTGTGGTGTTTGGGACTAAATTCTAAAGTAAATTTTAGTCTTGTTAACAATTTTGCCAGTAGATGGCAGAATGAACTACTTTCTTTGACTTTATTTTTGAATTATATACTTATGATAACTGACGTTTATGGGAGGGGAAAATTACAGGAGACAATACAAACAAAAATCAAGTAGTATTACAGATAAAAGACTCAACAAGAATTAAAGAAATGAGAACCATGAAAGAAAAACTATTCAGATACAAAAGATAACATCTGTTGAAGTGGTATACCTAGTTCTCTACAGGAAATTAAGATGGGAACTGGCCCAACTGACCAGTTGAACTGAGGTTTCCTGTTAAATTCAAATGCCTCCAATTGCAATCAATCAGACCAGTGATTTCACCAATTGAAATGATATTTACCAGGTGAGCTGGTTATTGTTGTGACCAGTTCAACTAGTTTTCCACCTGATCTCAGGTCAATGGGTTCCTTTTGAATAAAACAAACAACTGTGGATGCTGGCAATCAGAAACAAAAACAGAAATTGCTGGTAAAAAACCAATAGGTCTGGCAGCAACTGTGGGGAGAAAGCAAAATTAACAATAAGTCCAGTGACTCTTCATCAAAACTGATGGAAGATCAGATAAAGTGTTATTTGTGCTGAAAACGAGGTGTGTGTGTGTGTCTCTGTGTCTGGGGGAATGGTGTGGGAACGGATCGGTGTAGACGGACGAAGAGAGAGATATGAAAGGGATAGGTAGCTGAGGGGACTATTGATTCTAGGCCAGGACAGAGGAGAAGCTTAATAAGTGATAATCATATTAGGAGAGAATGGGTAGTTTATGCTGAACACAACCCGTGTTATGTGATAAAGGATTAGGCTTGTGTGAGAATGGGTTGGCTGTGCTAAAACAATGATTCCTGAAGAAGGGCTTATGCTCGAAACGTCGATTCTCCTGCTCCTTGGATGCTGCTTGACCTGCTGCGCTTTTCCAGCAACACATTTTTCAGCTGTGCTAAAACAACCCATGTCATAACACAAGTGGGTGCAGGCTGGATAAAAACAAATATACAGAAGTAGGCTCTAAAGTTATTGAAATTAACCTTGAGTTCTAGAGGCTGCAGGATCTAGAAAAGTGGAAAATGAGATGTTCTTCGAGCTTGCACTGAGGCTCACTGGAACACTGCAGCAGGCCTGCACTGGAAAGGTTAACATGTGAACACATGGGGTGTTGAAATAGCAGCTAACCCGAAGCTCAATCATTTTTAAGGACGAAATATGGGTGTTCTGCAAAGCGGACACCCAGTCTGCATTTTGTTTCCTCAGTTTAGAGGAGACCACGTTGTGAACAGCAAATACAATAAACTAGATTGACTGAAGTGCAGGTAAATTGCTACTTTGCCTGGAAGATGGTGTTCGGAGCCTTGGATACTGAGGAGGGAGGAAGTAAACTGGCAGATGTGACACCTTCAGAGATTGCATGGGAAGGTCCAGTGGGGTGTGGGGAGGTGTTGGGAGTGGAGGAAGAGTAGACCAAGATGTGCTGAATGAAACAGACAATGCTGACAAAGGAGGGGAGGGGAGTGCATGTTTGGTGGTGGCATTCTGCTGGAGGTGACAGAAATAGTGACAAAAATGGCAGGTTATGATCTTTGGGATGCAGATCCGGGTGGGAAGTGAGGACCAGGGTGATGCAATCGGTGCTGTGGGAAGGAAGAAAAGGAGTGAGGGCAGAAATGCAGGAGATGAGTCAGACAATAACCATGCTAGCAGTGAGTCCTCAGTTGAGAAAAAAGGGTGGATGCCTCTGAGGCCTACTCTGCAGAAGGTAGCATCATCAGAACAGATTTGACAGAGATGGAGAAACTGAGAGAATGCACAGCCGATCCATTCTCACCCATACTTAGTCCTATTATCACATTATGAGAGTTGCTTTCAGAAACACCTAACCATTCTCTCCTACTCTCAGCTCTCATTATCACTTATTCAGCATCTCTTCTCTACTGACCTACTATTAATAATCCCCTCATCTGCTTGCCCCTTTCATCTCTCTCTCTCAGTTCCGACTCCACCTATCCACTCACCTCTCCTTCTATGCCAACCCTGCCCCCAAAACTCACCTTCATCATAAAAACAATTTTCCCTTGTGCAATTAATTCTGATGAAGAGTCCTTGGACACAAAATGTTAACTCTGCTTTCTTCCAACAGATGCTGCCAGTCCTGCTGAGTTTCACTAGCAATTTCTCTTTGACACTCGTTCAGAAGGCTCTATTTCAGATTAAATGGCTCCAGCTGAAAAAAAGGCTCAAATCATAGAATCCCTACAGTGTGGAAACAGGCCATTTGGCCTATCGAGTCCACACTGACTCTCTAAAGAGCATTCACCCTGATCCAACTGCCATACCCTATCCCTGTAACCCTGCATTTCCCATGGCTATCCCACCTTGTCTGCACATCCCTGGACACTAATGGTGCAATTTAGCATAGCTGATCCACCTAACTTGCACAACTTTGGATTGTGGGAGGAAACCAGAGCAGCTGGAGGAAACCCATGCAGACACAGGAAGAATGTGCAAACTCCACACAGACACAGTCACCAGGGGGTGGAATTGAACCCAGATCCCTAGCACTGCGGTGCTAACCACTGAGTCATTGTGTCGCCCCAAATCCAGAACACTGCAGTCAAGTTACCAGTTGGATTGTTAAACAAATGGTGATTTGATTCGTACATTAATTTTAGAACTTTTAAAAGACGGTTAAAATCACTTCAATGGAAAAAGCCACCAGTAGCACTTATGGAAGCAGCACTCCAACAGAAAAAAATAATTACAATCAGAACTGGTATGAGACACAGGAAAAACAGTATAGGCTAGGCAGTGGGTAAAAACAAATCACCCTTGTAATGCACAAGGACAGATCTGTGAGAGGCTATAAAAATGTCCCCATGCTAAACAATGTGGAACCCAACACATTCACCCAGAAGAGCCACCTGGATGACTGAAAAATGCCTTCCCAAGTGGTGCCCATTGTCACAGTCTTTAGCCAATTTGAATCTCCTCGGTTATCAAGCAAGAGCTTTGGACACTCTCAGCTAAAGACACAAAAGCTATATTCAACAGAGACAAGATTATACGGCGCAGGTGGCAGGGCCAGGAGGAATAAAATCATAGATCCTGGGTCCTTCAGCTGTCTCTGGACTCCTTATTTTCTTTCTCACCACCACCACCACCACCCGCCACCATCCCCCCACAAACTCCAATTTAGCTCTCCCCCCTCCCATTCTTCACATGTCCAGGATCAGAAACCACACTCATCATGGGGCTGAAATATTTCATATAAAAATAAAAACAAAGTATTGCAGATGCTGGAGATCCGAAACAAAAACAAGGCGATGGTGCAGCTCAACAGGTCTGGCAGCATCTATAGCGAGAAAACCAGAGATTCTCTTTATAGTTGCTGCCAGATCTGCTGAGTTTCACTAGCACTTTCCGCTTTTGTTTCAGAAATATTTTATGTAGGTTCAGCAAACATTCTTGGCGTTTATATCTAATTATAAAGTCCAACTCAAGCTCAGGTTTCAAAAGCTCAACCTCATGCTATCAATTACACAAAGTTCGTCTATTTATAATATGCACGCATCGCCACTTCTTTAAACCTAACCTTATGTAACATCCAGAAGACTTTGATTTTGTTAAATGAAATCACACTTCATATGGAGCGTTTTTTTTTACTTTCAAAGGTTCATCTAAATATTTCTTTTTTCACATATCCCATGACTGGGCTTTTTCCGTCTGTAACTTAAAATTCCCCTGCCTTGTCACCATAGACCTTCCATTTTGTTCTTCTCTATGTCGTCACTTCCTTTAACATTATTACCAATTAACTAGTAATCAGTATTAATATAATAATTCTGATGAAATGTCACAGGTGTGAATTGCTACTTTGTTCTCTCACAGCACAGTCATTGCTTGTCCTGCTGAGTATTTCCAGCATTTTGCAATTGTTATTTCACATATTTACTACCCTTAATTTGAATCCTTTTCTCCAATTTTTAAATTGGACTTATACACTTAATGGTAAGGTCCTAGGGAGTGCTGCTGAACAAAGACACCTTGGAGTGTAGGTTCATAGCTGCTTGAAAGTGGAGTCGCAGGTAGATAGGATAGTGAAGGCGGCATTTGGTATGCTTTCCTTTATTGGTCAGAGTATTGAGTACAGGAGTTGGGACGCCATGTTACGGCTGTACAGGACATTGGTTAGGCCACTGTTGGAATATTGCGTGCAATTCTGGTCTCCTTCCTATCCGAAAAATGTTGTGAAACTTGAAAGGGTTCAGAAAAGATTTACAAGGATGTTGCCAGGGTTGAAGGATTTGAGTTACAGGGAGAGGCTGAACAGGCTGGGGCTGTTTTCCCTGGAGCGTCGGAGGCTGAGGGGTGACCTTATAGAGGTTTACAAAATCATGAGGGACATGTATAGGAGAAATAGACAAAGTCTTTTCCCTGGGGTGGGGGAGTCTGGAACTAGAGGGTATAGGTTTAGGGTGAGAGTGGTAAGATATAAAAGAGACCTAAGGGGCAATGTTTTCATGCTGAGGGTGATACGTGTATGGAATGAGTTGCTGGGGAAGTGGTGGAGGATGGTACAATTGCAACATTTAAAAAGCATCTGGACGGGTGTATGAATAGAAAGGGTTTGGAGGGATATGGGCCGGGTGCTGGCAGGTGGGACCAGTTTGGTTTGGTCAGCATTGACGGGTTGGACCAAAGGGCCTGTTTCCATGCTGTACTTCTCTATGTCTCTATGCCTATTGCAAACAAATATCAGTATTTCTCAAAGTAGACATGGAAAATCATGGAAATACACAGCAATCAATCGATCTTGGGTGTGAAGTCAGATTGTCTATATCTGTATTCAATTCAGCAAAGGAGAAACACCAGTGAGAATGCTCACGTCCATTTCAGAACCAACCTTTACTGGACCAGAAGTGACCATAACTTGACTTTATTTTCATGTTCCTCATGAACACCAAAGAACTTAATATCATCAAGATTTTTCTTACAGTGCAAAAAAGCATCCAGATTGTTGCCAGCCTATTAACCAAGGTCCCTCCCACCAACCCCCTCTTCCCCTCCCCCAATCCTCAATTCTAATTTCTGTAATGCTTACCTGGCTGAAACTGTGAGCTCCAGGATTGATTTATCATTCTACCCTTACAACTAGTTCAGTTAAATAAAAACTAGACCATGTTTGAAAGAGAGATGAAAGGCCTATTCTTTAAGCATGATTTGAATTCTGATTCATCCTCATGGTCTGAGTTCTCAATGAATTAGCTGACAGAAAAGAATTTTAATCATGCTGTAGACAAGATGGAACAGTGCACACATCTTCCACAACTTACAACATTGTTTGACAATTGTATTTCTCAGAATAATATCTAATCCAAATAATCTATCATTAAAACTCTGAATGAACTCCACTTTCTGCAGATCCAAAAGCAAAAGACAGCGAATAAAGAAGCTGTAAAAGGCATTTTCTTTTGACTGAGTATCACAAAAATGCTGATTAATCAGGAGTCTAACTCCCGGTATTTGAACAATGTAACTGGATAGCATTCATGAAATTGTAACTCAGATAAGACAGTATGATTTAAAAGTGAAAAATGATTTCCCCGCCAGCTAACTCAGCTGAATTTATGCATCAGTATACAGCAGGTTATGAAAACTGGAGTCAGTTTCTGTTTGCAACTGTAACAGTGAAATCTAAATCAACTAATTAAATAACAGTCTTATCAAATTGTTATGGGTCAGTTGACATTTCAAATAAATCAAAATTCTGGGATCCCTTTCAATCAAATATTTTTAGTCACAAATCTATCAATGCTACTCCAAAAACAGCATTTAAACACCTCATAGAAAATAGTTCCAAAACATTTTAAAATTGTGTTAAGAATAAATAGTTGAATTGATGGTTAATTTTTCTGTTATCTGAAACTACCACAGTGATCATAGATATAAACAAATTCTGCACATGAAAATAAAACCATTACTCATATTGTGGGGTTTTACTGCAATCTTGAGAAGTCGCATTAGTGAGGTGTTAGTTGTCTGTCTATTGGCCTGGGTTATCAAATATTGTCATGATTTCTATCTGCAAAACAAATTGTGGTGTATTAGTCCCTTCTTTTAGTTGCATTTATTAACATTTCACAGTCAGCATCTAAACAGTGGCACTCATTGCAAATCTTGAGAAATACCTTCATCCACAATAATCAAACAACATTTCTGGTGTGGATTTTCTGTTTTCTAACATTAATTTGAATCCAATGCCAAGTCAAGGCAATTTTCAGGCACCTAGCAACAATGATACCACTAACCAGGAAAAGCAACCAATCGCACTGAGATATTCTCATGGTCGGCAAAACCCAGAGAATAAATGCAACTGAAGTTTTTATAGTTCTACATTTTTTACAGAATGAAATGAACACTTTTGAATTACATGCTGTTTTAAGGTAGAAGCTCAAATGTAGGCAAACTTTAAAACAAATTAATTTTAAAATGGTTTTATTTTAATCAATGATAAAAATTTGACAATCAACAAGGGTGGAGGATTATTTAACAGGTTTGGTGAGCTCTTGAGGGTGACCTGAATAAAATTAGTGTTAACACAAAGGTAAGAGGAGAAAGATTTAAAGAAGATGTGAAAGGCAATTATTTTTAAACACAGAGGGTGGTTTGCGTGTTGAACGAATGTCCTCAGGAAGTATTGGATGTGGGTACAATTGCAACATTTAAAAGATATTTGGATAGATACATGAATAGAAAAGGTTTTGAAGGATATGGGCCAGGAGCAGGTAGGGGGGACTACTGTAGTTTGCAATTATATTTGGCATGGACTGGTTGGACTGAAGGGTCTGTTTCCATGCTGCATGACTCTTTGACTCTGAAGAGCAGGTCAGAGGCTAGAAATCCTGCAATGAGTAACCTTCCTTCTGACTTCTGAAACCATGTCCACCATCAGCAAGGCAAAAGTCAGGAGTGTCATGGAATACTCTTTGCTCTTCGTGAAATGATAGATTTTTCTTACTGGCATTTTGCTTAGTGAAAATATTTTAAGAAATCGTTAAAATGGGCTTCAGCTGCAATAGTTATTGTGAGCAGTACTGATAATGAGTCACAATGGGATAACATTCACTCAATGAAGTGTGTGAATGAAAAAAGACTAAAGGAACAAATTTGCAATTATAAAACAAATGTTTGAGAAATCTTCAAGGTGAAATGAGTGAATAACAGTATTCAGTTATCAGATTGTTTTGCAAAGAAAGAAGCAAGCCCTAAGAAATGATTGGACACACTGCAAAAAGAGTTTTAATGTAGAAAGAAAAGTAATGGAATAAAATACATTGTCATTTTGAATTTCTTTGTTCTATATTATTGTTGCATATACTTTGTATATATATTTAGATTTATTTCAAAAGTGAAAAGGGAATTTTATTATCTATTAATTTCCGAAGGGATGATGGGGACTAAATTGACCAAGGGAACATGTTATGGCTACATTAAGGGTTAATTAGATGAGAATTTGTAGCATCAATATGGGAAGATAGTAATCAATGAGGGGTGGGCTTTATGGAGTAAGGATAACTTAAATAAGAATCTCATTAAAGTGTGGTCTTGGACTCCACTCAAAAAGTTATCTTCTCGTCAGGAGGAGAGTTACTCACTGCAGGATTCCTCTGATCTGTTGGTGTCGTCACATTTTCATACAACTTATCCAGATCAGTTTCTAATCAATAGTAACCCCAGAATGTTGACATTGGGGAATTCAGCAGTACTAATGTCATTGAATGTCCAGGGGCAATGACTGCATTGTCTCTTATTGAATATAGTCATTGCCTGGCACTCGTGTGACATGAATGTTACTTGGCACTTGTCAGCCCAACCTGGATATTGTCCAGATCTTGCTGCATTTGAATATAGACTACTTCAGTATCTGAGGAGTTATTAATGTTGAACTCTGTGCAATCATCAGCAAATATTTCAACTTCTGACTTCATGATAGAGGGAAGGTCACGGATGAAGCAGCTGAAGATGCTTGGGCCTAGGACACTTCTCTGAGGAACTCCTGCAGAGATGTCCCAGAGCTCAGATGACTGACCTCCAACAATCTCAACCATCTTCCTATGTGCCAAATAGGACTCCAACTAGCTTAGCTCCAATACCCATTGATTTCAGTTTTGCTCAGGCTCTTTAATGCCCCACACGGTTGAACGTGGCATTGACATTAAACGCTGTCACTTTCAGCCCTTCATTGGAACTAAGTTCTTTTCTCCATGTTCGAACCAAGGTTCTAATGAGGTCAGGAATGAGCGGTCCTGGCAGAATGCAAACTGGGCATCACTGAGCAGGTGCTGCTTGATAGCATGTCTTCCATCACGCTTCATTGAGCCAAGTATCAAGAACCACAAGGAGGAGATATTCCAGGCCATGAGATTGCAGATTGTATTGGATTACAATGTTGAGGGTAGTCAGTGTCTCATGTCTTCAGTTGCTACATCTTTTCAAAATCTCTCTTATTAAGGACCGTGATAATGTCACACATTATGGAAGGTATCCTCAAATCGTCAGTACTTGGTCTCTCTAGGGACTGTGCAGTAGTCACTCTTATCAATGCAGTCATGGGCAGATGCATTATTGACAAGCAAATTGGTGAGGCTAAATATGTTGTTCCCTCTTGGTAGTTCCCTCACTACCTTCTGCAGTCTAAATCTAGGAGCTATGACCTATAGGAGTCAACCAGCTCAGACAGTAGTGGTGCTACCACCTTTGGTGAATTGATGGACATTAAAGTCACCCACCTTGAGCACATTCTATAATGTCATTTTGGTGCTTTCTTCCAGTGCCAATCAACATGGAGGAGCACAGATTCAACCTCCCGCCCCCATCTGCTGATGAATGTTGTACAAGGTAATCAGCAGGAGGGTTCCTTGTCCATGAGTGATCTGATGCCATGAAACTTCTGGGGCCCACAGTCATGGTTGAGAACTTTCAAGGTTGCTCCAAACTGTACAGCACAATGCCACCACCTCTGCTGGGTCTGTCCTGACAGTGGGACAGGACACATCTGGAGGTGACAGTGACATTGTTGTTTAGAACATTGGATGTAAGATATAATTTCATGAGATGACTACATCAGGCTACTCTTCAACTAGTCTGTGAGATAGCTCTTGCAATTTTGGCAGGAGCCCCCAGATATTAGTAAGGAGGAATTGCCGGTGATCTGTTCAGTTTCATTCCTTTTCTTTTAGGCATTTCAGTGGTTGATACCACTAAATGCTCTTCCAGGCCATTTCAAAAGGCAGTTAAGAGTTAACCACATTGCTGCGGTCTGGAGTCACACATACACCAAACCATGTGAGAATAGCAGTTTTCTTTATAGGACATTAATGAACCAGATTATATAGAGTCACACAGCATGGAAACAGACCCTTCGGTCCAATTTGTCCATGCCAACCAGATATCCTAAATAAATTTAGACCCACTTACCAGCATTTGGCCCATGTCCCTCTAAACCCTTCCTATTCACATACCCATCCAGATGTCTTTTAAACGTTGCAATTGTACCAGCCTCTACCACTTCCTCTGGCAGTTCATTCCATACACACACTGTTTTCTGTGTGAAAATGTTGCCCCTTAGATCCTGTTTAAATCTTTCCCCTCTCATCTTAAACTTATGCCTTCTAGTTTTAGACTCCCCCACACCAGGGAAGAGACCTTGGCTATTCACTCTATCCATGCCCCTCATGATTTTATAAACCTGTATAAGATAACCCCTCAGCTTCCGACGCTCCAGGGAAAAGAGTCCCAGCCTATTCTGCCTCTCCAACCCTGGCAACATCCTTGAATATCTTTTCTGAACCCTTTCAAGCCACACAACATCCTTTTGATAGGAGGAAGACCAGAATTGAAGGCAGTATTTCAAAAGTGGCCTAACCATTGTCCTGCACAGCCACAACATGACCACCCAACTCTTATACTCAATGCACTGACTAATAAAGGCTAGCATATGGAATGCCTTCTTCACTATCCTATTTCCCTGGGACTCCACTCTCAAGGAACTATGAACCTGCACTCCAAGGTCTCTTTGTTTAGCAACACTCCCCAGGACCTTAACATTAAGTGTAAAGTGCTGCCCTGATTTGCCTTTCCAAAATGCAGCACCTCACATTTATCTAAATTAAACACTTTTAAGGTGACAATCAATAAGTGGTCATCATTAGACTTTCGATCCCAATTTTTTTTTAAGAATTCAAATTCCTTCATCTGCCATGATGAGATTCGAATGCAGATCTGTGGGACATGATCTGTCTCTGGATTACTGGTGCAGTGCCAGCACGTCTTTGCCACTGCCTCCCCTTAGCCATGATCAGCCACAACCTGCCATGATCTTACTGAATGGCAGATCTGGCCCAAGGCAAGACTCCTACTCCGAAAATGTCTTAGTGATTCAATACTTAGCATTCTAGAATAAAACTAAAATTCAGAAAAACGAATGGAAGAAAAATGAAAAATAAAAATTCATTCACTTGTACCACATTCACATAGTAATCAGATTTGAAAGAGAGCCGAATGCTCAGAAAAACATTCCAATATATAAAGAGGACCAGAGCCTGCCGGAGCTCAGGAAGCATCATGTATGAAAAGGGAAAAAAAATTAATGTTCAGTCTACAGAGTGAACATCCAGATCCCTGAGAAAATAGATCATGTCACTGTGTTAACTGAAGTGACATGAAGGAGAATTAGACTATAAGTAACAAAGATATAAATTACTGGTAATTGAAGTCAACATCTTACATAAAGCACAGAAACACAAAAGGTACAGGAGGTAATAAAAACTGTCTGAGTTGCCTGCAGTTTAATCCCGATGGAGTTAGAGATCTGTCAGTGTTAGAATCTTGTGTTGATGGCTCAATTGATGGAATTAAACATTAGAATACAAACAGGATCCAGGCCCAATGCCAGTGTTCTGGGTTAGGCATGGAGAGGGGGCTGAAGATGTTTTGGGGTGGGGGAAACAAATCAGCTAAACTTCCTGCCTCTGCATTCTGTCTTTAACTTCTAATGGAAAGTGTGCAGGTGCAGTTAACCGGTGAAAAGAGAGTTGGGCTTGCCTGTGATGCCTCTTGTGGTCAAACAGACTGTAAATGCTCATGTTCGAAGAGCACACTAGGAACTGGAGACAAAGGTAGTACATTCAGGTAAAGAGGAAAAAGGAAGCATCATTTACTAAGTATTTGACATACAGGGTAATGGCTGATAAAAAGAACAGATTTTCCTTTCTATGTGCCTGGTCTCCAATCCCTTTGTTTCCAGTGAATTTATATTTTTAGGTTTATGCTTTCAACCCCTTTTCGCTTCTGTAGCTGTATATAAATTGACTTTTTGTTAGCTCAGTGCATTCATGCAACGTCTGATTTCTTGAAATGAATTCCTGGCACATTGGTGCTGCTGGCGTTCTTGTTACTATATACAGAACAGAATTTCCACTGCAGCTCTGATCCATAAAGTCAGTACAGCTTCAAGTAAGTTTCTGACCTGAATGTTTGTCCATAACTTACTGACAGACTTTGTCCACTCACAATACCTCTGTAGGTTGGTCGTTCTTAAAAATAAATAAAACTCTCCCGTTTCCTATTTGTATACTGAAGATATACAAACTGCCTTTTTACTTCTGTTGTCACGTAGGATAACTTACACCTGAAATGTTAACATGTCTGTCCTCTCCACTCACGCTGGCTGACCTGTCCTTCCCTCATGAGATGCTCCACGCACAAACATCTTCAGCTATTTTGCCAAGATCTTTAACTCTGTAATAAGATCAGAAGAGGACATGGTAATTGTACAATGTCAGCACTATTTGTGTTTCCTCTGATACTTCATGTCCAAATGCAGCAAAACATGGACAACACGTGGGCATGGTTGATAAGTGGCACTTAGGGGCCTAAGTGCCAGGCAATGACCATCTTCAACAAGAGAGAATCTAGCTATTGTCCCTTGAAAATTCAATGACATTATCATCACTGAATCACCCACTGTCAACATTCTTGACTCCCCAGTGCCTGTCCATATTCACAAGTCAGAAGTTAGGAGTGTGACTAAATGCTCCCCATGCTTGAGCTCCAATAACATTCAAGAAGCTTGACAGCTTCCAGAATAAAACAGCCCCCACATCTACAAACTCCCTCTGTTACCAATGCACAGTAGCAGCATTGTTTGCCACTACCAGATGCTGTGCACAAATTCACTAAGGTTCCTTAGATAACTTGTCCACTCCCAAATTGTCCATTCCCATCTAGAAGCACAAGGGCAGCAAATACCTGGAAACACCATCAATGCCAAGTTCCCCTCCAAGCCACTTAGTGTCCAAATACGGACATACATTGGTCAGTATCTGCGGTGGTGGTGTCGGGAACAGGTAGCGGAGGTCTCTCCTGGAGAGCAAAGTAAATGGAGGACTCATGAAAGATTGTTGAACTTAATTTAAGCTAGGAAATTAAAGAAATAAGAATAACTAATGTTAACTATTACCTTTTTTCTTTATTTTTCTATTCTATGAAGTTTAACTTTTTAAACTCGGTTTCTCTTATTTCTTTGTTCCTAAGCTTTTTTGTACCTAGGTATCTTGGTACCCAAGATGGCACCATACTTGACTACATGTGACAATAACATCTAAATACATCACTGTTCCTTCAGTGTCACTGGGTGGAAGTCCAGGACCTAACAGCAGTGTAGACATACCTACACCAAACAGACTGTAGCAGTTCAACCAGACAGTTCATTTGCACATTCTCAAGGAATGGACAATCATGTTGGATCAGCAGTGAAGCTCCCATTCCATGAATGAATTTTTAAAACTCCATAGACTGGCAACTTAAGCAAGGTATTGGGCTGTTGTAACAACATTACTATGTTGTGTTGCACCGTGGCTCAGTGGTTAGTGCTGCTGCCTCACAGCACTAGATACCCAGGTTCGATTTCAGCCTTGGGCGACTGTATGGAGTTTGTTTTCTCCCCATGTCTGCGTGGGTTTCCTCCCAAATCCAGAGAACTGGCCATGCTAAATTGCCCATACTGTTCAGGGATGTGTAAGTTAGATGCATTAGTCAGGGATTAAATGTCGAGTAATAGGGTAGGGAATTGAGTCTGGGAAGGTTACTCTCCAGAAGGTCGGTGTGAACGTGTTGGGCCAAATGGCTTGTTTCCACACTGCAGGGATTCTGATTGGTGAACAAAACAGAACACAGCATTCACTTGGAACCTAGTTTTCAGATAGTGATCTGACTGACGGGAGGAATTGCCACACAGGCGGAGATCAACAGCTGACATTGAGCCAGTTTTCTTATTCTGGTTGTTTCAGCAGCTCGCTAGGCTTTTCATTCAAACATTAGAGCATCAGCATGCTTTTCCTCACTTTATATTTTACAAAGTAAACAATGAGACTTCTGATCACATAGGACAAATCTGACTGCAGCAGCACTTTGCAATATTCCAAGTTGCCTGAGATTATGCGATGAAATGTTTACAAGTTTTGCTTCTTCCTCAGGATCAGTATATTTAAAACAAGAATTCAGGGTATGACCCTTTTGACCCCAATGAGGTATTTTGGAAAGATTTATTTAGATCTAGCTTAGGCAAAGATATGTGTCTAACCTGTTGGTTGTGGTAGCATTGAATATTTGAATGTGCTGCATCATCAGATTCCTTCACACTTTTTGAGTCGTTGGCAGTTTCTTTTCAAAACAATGTAACAGCACTCAGCGGGAAAGCAGCTGGAGGTTTCAAAGGCTCTGATATCCATTTCTAGCAACTTTTCCAATATACTTAAATGGACTTAATGAAACAATGAATTATACAATGCAATATCAACATCAGACTGAGTCATGGCCAACTTCAGCAACAGACAAGCAGCATTTCCAGGAACTATTTACATTTTAAAAGTAAAAACAAGCTTCATCATTTTAAAGACAGATTTTGAAAACACAGTCTGATTTCAGTGGATTTCCAACTGATTTATAAGAAGCAACAGTCATCATGATCAATTATTAAAGGTTATACTTGGTTCTGCAACTACAATTTCTCCAGTCTTCCTCAGAGTGCAAACTCATCATGCTGAGATACTGTCCCTTGAAACTCCACTAGTCTTTCTTCCAAAATGGTCACTCTTGATACACAAGCGTGAAGGATAGTGATTGAAACTAAGTATCCGTAGGTCTAATAAAGTCAGTTCCATTTCTGACCTCAGCCAACGTCCATGAACATGCCTAAAGGGGTGAAGATCAAGATGGGTAAACTGGAAACATTTTCACTAACCATCCAACAAGGTCATGAAAATAGGATAATTGATCATTGTCATATTGCTATTTGTGGGACCTTGGTGCATGCAAATTGATCACCACATTTTGTTACTTTACTGCAGCGACTACTTTTCAAAATATAAATTGTCTTGGGATCTCAAAAACCAAGAAGTGTTGAAATGCATATCTATCCTTGTTGCTGCTGCCCTGGCTAAACCTTGTACTTGCACACTTTCCAAAGCATCTTTCCACATGGGAAATGCTCTCCTATTGTGGAGCTGCCATTGATTTCTAATAATACATAATCTTATGATTTCTCCCAGTAACAACAAGGTAATGGCATTTTGTAACATGAGATGAAATCTATCTCCATATATGACCTGAACAATTAAACTTCATCTTTTGCTATGAATGGACTTTAAATTTACCCAACTCGTTTATACAGTGCTAGAAGAATTAGTGATATTAGACTACGCACACTTAACTTGCTGATTCACTGTCGGATATTGGATATTATGAAACACCATATTCCCTGGTAACCTGATCAAAATGTGGGTCATCAGCCTCCCATCCCTTTTACTTTAACAACTGTATATTGTTTCCCTTATGTTCTTGATGCTGTAGTATGTTATGACCTTGTAGTTAATACTTTGAAAACTGGGCACAAAAAAACTATTAAAATGGTCAATTCAAATCTTAGGATCTTTGTCATTTGAACTTCAGACTGTCCTAACTTTCAAGTGAATATTTAAATTGTGGTAGTGATTTCATGCCGCGCTGTGATTAAGGGTGGATCAATATAAAATAACGATAGTATTCCAGCTGACACATTTCCCTGCTTCATTTGGGACGAAGGGAACATTAAAGTTCATTACATGTAAAGTCGATCTGAATGGATCCTAATAACTTTCTATTGTATTATATTGACTTTCCTCATCCAATCTATTCTGGGTTAATCTCAAAATGGTAAACAAAAACATAAGATGTGTAATCAACATGCACAGCATCTTATTTAGATAAAGGATGTGTGGAAGGAATTTGAGGGAGGTGATGATCTTGTGGTATTGTCACTTAACTATTCATCCAAAGGCCCAGGCAAATTCTGAGACCAGAGTTTGAATCCACTATGGCAGATCACAGAATTTGAATTCAATGAAAATCTGGAATTAAGAGTCTAACAATAACCATGAAACTATTGTCAATTGATGTGGCTTATCTAAAAATGTGGTTGACTTTTACCTTCTCACTTGATAATTAGGGATGGGCAATAAATACAGATCTAGCCAGCAATCCACATTTCATAAATTAATTTTTAAAAAGTAGTCACAGATGACGAAGCCATTTCAGTATCTGCTTTGAACATTTTTGCAGACTCAAGTTCAACTTACGAGCACTCTTGATTGAAAGTAAACATCTTTGTCACCAAAAATGATCATTTATATGGTAATCCTATTCCAATCATGACAGAAGGCAGCTCCTAGAATTACACTGCGTGGGAGCTTGCTCATGTGTGACATATGACACTAACAAGGCCTGATGTTGATCGCTGGAGATAGCTGGTATGAGCCTTGAACAACAGATGGGTAAAATAGTCATAGAGATATACAGCATGGAAACAGACACCTCAATGCAACTCGCCCATGCCGACCAGATATCCTAAAGTAATCTAATCCCATTTGCCAGCACTTGGCCCACATCCCTCTAAACCCTTCCTATTCATATACCCATCCAAATGCCTTTTAAATGTTGTAACTGTACCAGCCTCCACCACTTCCTCCGGCAGATCATTCCATACCACCTTCTGCGTGAAAAGGTTGCTCCTTAGGTCCCTTTTATATCTTTCCACTCTAACCACAAAACTATGCCCTCTAGTTTTGGACTCCCTCACCCCAGGAAAAAGACTTTGTTTATTTATCCTTTCCATGCTACTCATGATTTTATAAACCTCTATAAGGTCACCCCTCAGCCTTCGACACTCCAGGGAAAACAGCCCCACCCTGTTCAGACTCTCCCTATCGCTCAAATCTTCCAACCCTGGCAACATCTTTGTAAATGTTTTCTGAACCTTTTCAAGTTTCACAATGTCCTTCCGATAGGAAGGAGACCAGAAGCGGACACAATATTCCAACAGTGGCCTATCCCATGTCCTGTACAGCTGCAACATGATCTCCCAACTCCTATGCTCTGACCAGTAAAGGAAAGCATACAAAATGCTTTCTTCATTATCCTATCTATCTGCGACTCTACTTTCAAGGAACTATGAACCTGCACTCCAAAGTCTCTTTGTTCAGCAAAACCCCCCAGGACCTTACCATTAAGTGTATACTGATGAAGGGCTTTTGCCCGAAACGTCGATTTTCCTGTTCTTCGAATGCTGCCTGACCTGCTGTGTTTTTCAAGCACCACTCTGATCTAAACTCTGGTTTCCAGCATCTGCAGTCCTCTCTTTTGCCATTAAGTGTATAAGACCTGCTAAGATTTGCTTTTCCAAAATGCATCACCTCACATTTATCTAAATTAAACTCCATCTGCTACTCCTCAGCCCATTAGCCCATCTGATCAAGATCCCGTTGTACTCTGAGGTAACCTTCTTCGCTGTCCAATTTTGGTGTCATCTGCAAACTTATTAATTATACCTCCTATGTTTACATCCAAATCATTTATATAAATGATGAAAAGCAGTGAACCCAGCACCAAGCAACTCTCCATCTCCACTCTGTCTTCTACCTTTGAGCCAGTTCTGTATCCAATTGGCTAGTTCTCCTTGTATTTCATGTGATCTAACCTTGCTACTCGGCTTCCCAAGAGGAATCTTATCGAATGCCTTACTGAAGTCTATATAGATCACGTCTACAGCTCTGTCCTCATCAATTCTTTGTTATTAGGAGAGATGATGGCCCAGTGGTATTATCGCAGGGGATTGTCATTCCAGGGACCCAGGTTATGTTCCCAGTCTGAATATCACCATTGCAGATGGTGAAATTTGAATCCCATAAAAACCAGGAATTAAGAATCTAATGATGATTGTGAATTCATTGTTGATTGTTGGAAAAATGCATCCGGTTCACTAATGTCCCTCCAGGAAGGAAACAGCCAGACTGGCCTACATGTGACTCCAGACCCACAGTAATGTGGTTGGCTTTCAACTGCTCTCTAGGTAATTCAGGAAGGGCAATAACCCAGTCAGCAATGCACTCATCTCATAAATGAGAAAAGAAACTCAAGATGTTCTAAAGTCCCATACATACAAATGCACCTTAAATGAGTGGAGCAAGGCCGAAGACCGCTAAGCTCTAGTTGCTGACTTTGTAACACAGCTGCATTGCTCGCAGCAGTCATCATATATGCTTCCCAAGGATGCCTGACTATTCCTTAACAAGTTCAGCACCAAAACCACAGTTATTTTAAAGTTTCTCGCTTCCTCTAGAGTCATCAGATCTCAAACTATCAGGAACCCCAAGTTATGAAAAACCTTCATAAGGGAGACCTCAAATGTAGCCAGGGTAAGAGATGTCTGGCCCCTGCAATGTGGAGACCAGGATAAGGGAAGTGATGTTGATCTGTTCTCATCCCTTGGCAAGATGCTCTCAGGACAAACTGGTGAGCAATAGTTGACACCTTCATTCCTGTGTCAGTCCACTTTGCTGAATGTCATGCTCACTGTAGGGCACATCCCTGTCATTTTACCCATGGCCAAGCCTCTTCCTGAAAGAACCTTGCCTCTGCCTGGCTCTCCATGGAGGCCCATTTGGCTGAATGCCTAGAGAGAAGGCAAGGCTGGTGCCTTTGTCCCAGACAGCTACGATGGCTGAGGGTGGTCTATATAAAAAAAGAACAAAGAAAATTTACAGTCCAGGAACAGGCCTTTCAGCCCTCCAAGCCTGAGCCAATCCAAACCCACTGTCTAAACCTGTCACCCAATTCCTAAGCATCTGTATCCCTCTGATCTCCACTTACTTGTGCATCTGTCCCGATGCATCTTAAATGAGTCTATTGTGCCTGCCTCTACTACCTCTACTGGCAACGCATTCCAGGCACCTACCACCCTCTGTGTATCCCCCTTAAACTTTTCACATCTCACCTTGAAAGTGTGACCTCTCGTTATTGAATCCTTCACCCTGGGAAAAAGCTTATCTCTATCTACCCTGTCTATACCCTTCATGATTTCATAGACCTCAATTAGGTTCCCCCCCCGCCATCTCCTTTTTTCTAATGAAAATAAACCTAACCTACTCAACCTCTCTTCATAGCTAGCACCTTCCATACCAGGACAGGCAAAATCCGAGGACAGGCAAAATCGACGTTTCGGGCAAAAGCCCTTCATCAGGAATAAAGGCAGAGAGCCTGAAGCGTGGAGAGATAAGCTAGAGGAGGGTGGGGGTGGGGAGAGAGTAGCATAGAGTACAATAGGTGAGTGGGGGAGGAGATGAAGGTGATAGGTCAGGGAGGAGAGGGTGGAGTGGATAGGTGGAAAAGGAGATAGGACAAGTCCGGACAAGTCAAGGAGACAGTGTTGAGCTGGAGGTTAGAAACTAGAATGAGGTGGGGGAAGGGGAAATGAGGAAGCTGTTGAAGTCCACATTGATGCCCTGGGGTTGAAGTGGTCCGAGGCGGAAGATGAGGCGTTCTTCTTCCAGGCGTCTGGTGGTGAGGGAGCGGCGGTGGAGGAGGCCCAGCACCTCCATATCCTCGGCAGAGTGGGAGGGGGAGTTGAAATGTTGGGCCACGGGGCGGTTTGGTTGATTGGTGCGGGTGTCCCGGAGATGTTCCCTAAAGCGCTCTGCTAGGAGGCGCCCAGTCTCCCCAATGTAGAGGAGACCGCATCGGGAGCAACGGATACAATAAATGATATTAGTGGATGTGCAGGTAAAACTTTGATGGAAGTGGAAGGCTCCTTTAGGGCCTTGGATGGAGGTGAGGGAGGAGGTGTGGGCACAGGTTTTATAGTTCCTGCGGCGGCAGGGGAAAGTGCCAGGATGGGAGGGTGGGTTGTAGGGGGGGGCGTGGACCTGACCAGGTAGTCACGGAGGGAGCGGTCCTTGGGGAAGGCGGAGAGGGGTGGGGAGGGAAATATATCTCTGGTGGTGGGGTCTGTTTGGAGGTGGCGGAAATGTCGGCGGATGATTTGGTTTATGCGTAGGTTGGTAGGGTGGAAGGTGAGCACCAGGGGCGTTCTGTCCTTGTTGCGGTTGGAGGGGTTGGGTCTGAGGGCGGAGGTGCGGGATGTGGACGAGATGCGTTGGAGGGCATCTTTAACCATATGGGAAGGGAAATTGCGGACTCTAAAGAAGGAGGCCATCTGGTGTGTTCTATGGTGGAACTGGTCCTCCTGGGAGCAGATATGGCGGAGGCGGAGGAATTGGGAATACGGGATGGCATTTTTGCAAGAGATAGGGTGGGAAGAGGTGTAATCCAGGTAGCTGTGGGAGTCGGTGGGTTTGTAGAAAATGTCAGTGTCAAGTCACCCTAACTTTAAACAGCCGATTGGGTGCAGATGTTCGCAGGTAAAGGGACGGCTAGAAGATGATAAGCCTTCAGGAATGAGATAACGAGAATCCAGAGACAGTATATTCCTGTTAGGGTGAAAGTAAAGGCTGGTAAGTGTAGGAATGCTGGATGACTAAAGAAATTGAGGATTTGGTTAAGAAAAAGAAGGAAGCATATGTCAGGTATAGACAGGATAGATCGAGTGAATCCTTAGAAGAGTCTAAAGGCAATAGGAATATACTTAAGAGGGAAATCAGGAGGGCTAAAAGGGGACATGAGATAGCTTTGGCAAATAGAGTTAAGAAGAATCCAAAAGGGTTTTTACAAATACATTAGGGACAAAAGGATAACTAGGGAGAGAATAGGGCCCCTCAAAGATCAGCAAGGCAGCCTTTGTGTGGAGCCGCAGGAGATGGGACAGATAATAAATTAATATTTTGCATCAGTCTTTACTGTGGAGAAGGACATGGAAGATATAGAATGTAGGGAAATAGATGTTGGCATCTTGAAAAATGTCCATATTACAGAGGAGGAAGTGCTGGATGTCTTGAAATGCATAAAGATAAAGCCCCAGGACCTGATCAGGTGTACCCTCGAACTCTGTGGGAAGCCAGGGAAGTGATTTCTGGGCCTTTTGCTGATATATTTGTATCAATAGTTACAGGTGAGGTGCCGGAAGACTGGAGGTTGGCTAAGGTGGTAAAGACAAGCCAAGGAACTATTGACCAGTTGAGCCTGACGTCGGTGGTGGGCAAGTTGTTTGGAGAGAATCCTGAGGGACAGGATTTACATGCATTTGGAAAGACCAGGACTGATTAGAGACAGCAAAAGTGAGGACTGCAGATTCTGGAGATCAGAGTCAAGATTAGAGTGGTGCTGGAAAAGCACAGGTCAGGCAGCATCCGAGGAACAGGAAAATTGATGTTTCAGGCAAAAGCCCTTCATCAGGATTAGGGTTAGTCAACATGGCTTAGTGCATGGGAAATCATGTCTCACGAACTTGATTGAGTTTTTTAAAAAAGTAACAAAGAGGATTGATGAGGGCAGAGCAACAGACGTGATCTATATGGACTTCAATAAAGCATTTGACAAGGTTCCCCATGCGAGATTGGTGAGCAAGGTTAGATCTCGTAGAACACAGGGAGAACTAGCCACTTGGATACATAACTGGCTTGAAGGTAGAAGACAGAGGGTGGTGGTGGAGGAGGGTCACTTTTCAGACTGGAGGCCTGTGACCACTGGAGTACCACAAGGATCGATGTTGGGTCCACTACTTTTTGTCATTTATATAAATGATTTGGATATGAACATAGGAAGTATAATTAATAAGTTGCAGATGACACCAAAATTGGAAGTGTAGTGAACAGCTACAATGGGATTGAAATGGGATCTTGATTGGATGGGCCAATGGGCTGAGGAGTAGCAGATGGAGTTTAATTTAGATGAATGCAAGGTGCTGATCTTGGGAAAGCAAATCTTAGCAGAACGTATACACTTAATGGTAAGGTCCTAGGGAGTGTTGCTGAACAAAGAGACCTTGGAGTGCAGGTTCATAGCTCCTTCAAAGTAGAGTCGCAGGTAGATAGGATAGTGAAGGCAGCGTTTGGTATGCTTCCCTTTACCGGTCAGAAAATTGAATACAGAAGGTGGGAGGTCATTTTGCAGCTGTACAAGACTTTGGTTAGGCCACTATTGGAATATTGTGTGCAATTCTGGTCTCCTTCCGATCAGAAGGACATTGTGAAACTTGAAAGGGTTCAGCAAAGATTTACAAAGATATTTCCAGGGTTGGAGCATTTGAGCTGTAGAGAGGGGCTGAATCAGCTGGGCTGTTTTCCCTGCAGTGTCAGAGGCTGAGGGGTGACCTTATAGAGGTTTATAAAATTATGAAGGGCATGGACAGGGTAAATAGACAAAGTCTTTTCCCTGGGGTGGGGGTATGCAGAACTAGAGGGGATAGGTTCAGGGTGAGGGGGGAAAGATATAGAAGAGATCTAAGGTGCAACTTTTTCACGCAGAGGGTGATGCGTCCATGGAATAAGCTGCCAGAGGAAGTGGTGGAGGTTGGTACAATTGCAACATTTAAAAGGCATCTCGATAGGTATATGAATAGGAAGGGTTTAGAGGGATATGGGCCAAGTGCTGGCACATGAGATTAGATTAGGTTGGGATTTCTGGTTGGCATGGACGGGTTGGACCGAAGGGTCTGTTTCCATACTGTACATCTCTACAAGTCTATATTCTAATGACCGTGGCGTCTCGGACAACTAACTGCAACTCCGAATTTCAACTTGCCAAGATTGAGCGTGGCTGCCAGTTGGGAAAAATCTATTTCCACCATTTAAAATGCAGATTACTGAATTTAAAATGGGTAGACAGAAGAAAGCATAGCTCATTGTGTCCAAATACATCTCAGACAGGATTATTCAGCAACAGCAATTCACCATGATCGCTGCATAGGAAGCGCAACAAAAGAAGACGCTGTGAGTACTTTAAGTTCAAGCTAGGTGAGAAACATTCTGCTGAACTAAAGATCATCAAATCAACTTCTTCTAAACTGGACAAAAAAATTATAAAACCATTAAAATGTGACTTTGTTGCTGAGGTAAAGATACTAGACTTAAGTAAATAAAAACAAGCAGCCAGTTTAAGGACACCAATCTTGAACAAAAGCAGCTTCATTTAAAAGCTATTGATTCCAGTCTCAGTTAAATAAAATCATCTGGATATGAAGAGCCAGCATTTGCGCCACACCATCACCCATTCCCCCAGGGCTAGTTTAAATGAAGTAATTTACCTTCAGTATTTTACCATGTCACGATACTGTTATACAACAGAATAGGAAGATGGAAGGATTTGGAAGGCAAAAATTCAAGAGGTTGGGTACGAGGTGGTTAAAACATTCCGCCCAATTGTGGGGCAAAAGGGTATTGGGTCTCTATCAAAGAAACAAAGACTTTAAAAGGCAATGGCATTGTTGAGAGTGCCAGCAGGGAGTGCTACAGTGTTGTCAATCTAGCAGGTCAAAATATGTAGCAATGAGGACACTGAGAAGCAGAAACATATTTTATTATAAACTATGGCCTCATAGACCAGCACATTTCTCACTGTCCCAGGCTCGTCCTTAACTCTGGGGGGGGGGGGGCGGGAAGAGTGCAAAGAGGGGCATCAGATGAACCTAAAAATAAGGTGCTAGGCCTAGTATGCAGAAAGCTACATGTAAACCAAACATAGGAACAGTATGACATGTACCACAAGCAATCAGTGCATTCCTTCCACACAAAGGATGGGGGACAATTAAACAATGAACCAAAGGAAGTTCTATGAATATTCTGAACCTCAATAATGACAGGGCTCAATGTGTGAACTTAAAAGAAAAGGTTAAACCATTATGGGTTATCTTTAATCAGCAGTGCCAACTCAGATGATCCATCTTGGTTGACCATATAACAAGAGAGCATATGAAATCGCAGGAGTAGGGCCATTCTGTTCCTTGAGCCTGCTTTACCATTCACTAAGAACATGGCTGATCTGATTGTGGCCTTAACTCCATTTTTCTATCAGCCCCCATCTTATTCCCTCCTTCTCCACCTTCCACCACAATAACCTTCACTCTTGTAGATCAAAAAAATCCAACTCAGCCTTGGATGTTTCAATAACCCAGCTTCCACTGCATTCTGAAATAAATAATATAATCATTAGCCAATTCAGTTCACTCCATGGTCCATCAGATTAGATATATCAAAGATTATTAGTCTGAACAACAACCCAGATGTTTTCCTGAAGTTTTGTGCTTCAGAAACTGTCACACTTCTAGTCATGCTGTTGCAGTACAGAAAAAAAACACCAAGCATCTAATTGACAATGTGGAAAATTGCCCAGATATGTCATTACATTCTTGGTCTAAGCATGGACAAAACAACAAAACTCCAGAGTTGAAGTTCCCTTGAAATAAAAGCAATATTTGTGAGGAGGCTAAGCAAAATAAAAGTCTGTTGCAATCTGGCAAATCTCACTGCACTAACAGATAGAAAATAGTTTGACCATCTCAGTAACTGCAAGGGTTTTTCCAGACATCGTCCTAGGCCCAACCAACTACCTTCCCTTTATCATAAAAGTCTAGAGTGTTTAGGAAATACGGTGGCGCAATGATAATGGCCTTGAGTCTGAGCCAGAAGTTGCAGAGTTATGTTCCACCGCAGGACTGATGGCCATGAATGGCACTTTCATAACATGGCCAAACAGGTTAAAATCCACTTGTAAATCTTGTCAATAAACATCAATGGCAGAAAGAAAGGAAGGGACAAATTCCTGGTCAACCACATGATGGAAAGAATCTAAAGCCCCTACTATCACTATCTATAGCTCCAGCATAAGATACATACATAAAAAAGTACCATGTCACAGAACTGATAAGCCACTTGGCTGGACAAGTGGCATGGGCCAGATTTGTGGTAATAGCACACAGCGAGTGCTCTCGTTCAAGTGGTTTTAGAACCTGTCTCCTTGCCCTACCCACAATGGTCAGACCACCCTCGAACTCAAGAAGAATTGGGATATTTGCTGATGAATGCAATGTTGTTCAGCACCTTTTACAGCTCTTCAGATAATGAAGCCATCACGTCCATAAACATCAAGAATTGTACAATGCCAGATCAGGATTGATGTGTGACAATGGCTATTTGAGCATCACGCAATGACCATTTCCATAAACAACAAGGATCTAAGTATTGCCCCTTGCCATTCAATAGCATTTCTAATGTGCAATTCGCAATACCCACATCCTGGGGAGACCAATAAACTTAATTGGTACAATCACAGAGACCCATGGCCACAAGCAAAAGTCAGAAACTGGGAATTTTGCAACAAATGACTCAACTCATGATCTCCAAAAGCCTTTCTGTTCAGGCAAAAGTCAGGAAAATTCTCCATTGCTTGGACGAGTGCAGTTTCAACAACAGTGAAGGGGATTGATACCATTCAGGACAAAAGCAGTCTGTTTTTCCAACCCTCTATCCACAACCTGCCTGAAACACTCAGCGTCTCCACAGCCAGCACAGAGTGGCTGAAATTTGTATCCTCGATAGAATACACTGCAACAAATTTTCAAGATTGCTTGACTTCCAAAACTGCAATCTCTACCTTCTAGAAGGACAAGGTATGGAAACCTCACTACCTGAAAGCTTCCATCTAAATTATACACCATCCTTGTTTGGAAATATATCACCACTCTTTCATCATTGTTGGATCTAAATCCTGGAACTTGCAACCAAACAGCATTGTCAAGTGACAGCACATGGCGGGAATTTAAGTAAATGACTCACTGCTAGGTTCTCAAGGGCAATAAGGACACAGGAATAAATATTGGCCTTGTAAGGGATATCATATGTAATATATGAATACACGTTTTAGAAAGTGAGCCGTACTTTTCATGGAGAGCGTCTGGGATCAAAAGATTAGTTTGGGATTCAAGTAAATGACTCGCTGTTAGATTCTCAAGTGCAATAAGGACAGAGGAATAAATATTGGCCTTGTAAATTATACCATATTTTACGAATGCGTGCACGTTTTTGAAAACAAGCTGTACTTTTCATGGAGAACATCTGGGGTCAAAAGCTCGGCTTGGAGCTGCTGAGATAGCAAACAGTCTGCTTCAGCTCAAAGAAAATGGCTGTAAGGGGAACATAATCGATGATGAGGGCTGAAGGCAATGACATTTGTCTTCCCAATGATTAAGTGGCAAAGACTGTGGGTCATTCAGGTATGGGACATTCAGGCAGCTCACCCACCTAGAGTCAATGATGAGTAAGAGCAACATGGTATTGTAGTGGAGCGGAGTGCAAGCACGGCCTTGGGAGTGACTGGTTATATGAAACGTTGATGACATTAGGTCAATCCAATGATTTCAGCATCAAGACGCTGTCACAGCACAGCTTGTTTCCACAAAGCTGACTGCAGTGGCTCATTAATAGTGTACAGAACTATAATTAAATAGTTACTGTAATCCATCCAAGCATGTCATTACTGTGCAATATAACTTGGGTGTGTTGCATGATTGCAGATGAATGTTGTAAGTATTGATCGGCAGAACAGAAAACATGCTCAAAATGTAATAGCTAAAAGGAATTTTTAAAGACAGGCTTTTCAGCATGTGTCATGTGTCAAGATTGATTTACTGATGAAGGAAGTGCCATTGTCTACAAGTTGCATAGATGCTGCTGCATGTGATTCCTTGCCCATGATTAAAGAAAAAAACAATGTTGGATTTACATCATAGCTTTCACAGTCTCAGAATGTCCCAAAGAGCATTTCTGCCAATAACATGCTGCCATTGGTATTCAAAAGGCAAATGTGGTATTACACGTACAAGGTAAGATCAGCAACCAGGAAATAAAAGAAGGGCAAGTTATTGTTCTGGCGATGTTGTTTGTGAGATGATAGATCAGGAGAAGCACTCAAAGTATATGTCTCAAGTAATGTTGTGTAACTGAAACTGACAAAAGAGCAGTGATCTAATATCTTACTTCAGAAACTGCACTTCTGACAATGTGTATAGTCCCTCAGTACCATACTGAAGTGTTAGCTTCACTTGTGCACTTAGGCTCTGGAGTGGGGTTTTAACAAGCGATGAAAAATCATCATAATGGCAGAACTGCAAACCAGTGAAGGAGCATGTACAGCACAAGAGAATTACTGCCTAATATTCTATAGGGAAAAAGAAAGGGTCAGAAGTAAAAATAATCATTCATTCATTCTTACAAATAGTTTGTCATTCTGGACATATTACTCTCCCCAAATGCATCACTTTTTAAAAAGTAAAATCAGATCCTCTATTTCCCTGAAAGGCATTGATGATATGACTCAAGGGGAACCAGCTGCTCTCTAAAAAGTTCCGACATAAAAATTCCCATTGATTTATTATAGTTAGGGGAGTGTCTGTGTTATAAAGAACGTTAGTACAGAATTTCAGTAAGGGTATCGCAGTTTATTCCACCTCTTTGCACATTTTCTGCATAGCAGTTGAAAACCCTGCTGATTTTCTTCCCCTCCTTTCCTAGCCCAGCAGTGTTAGGGTTAATTGTAATGCATCTGATTAGATTAGATGATTAGATTCCCTACAGTGTGGAAACTGGCCCTTTGGCCCAACCAGTCCAGACCGACCCTCTGAAGAGTACCCACCTAGACCCATTTCCCCTCTGACTAATACACCTAACACTATGGGCAATTTAGCATGGCCAATTCACCTGACTTGCACATCTTTGGATTGTGGGAGGAAACTGGAGCACCCGGAAGAAACACAAGCAGACACGGGGAGAATGTGCAAACTCCACACAGACAGTTGCCAGTGGCTGGAATCGAACCTGGGACCCTGGTGCTCTGAGGCAGCAGTGCTAACTTAGCAGCAACCAGGCTTCACATTGGGAATTCTATGCAACTCGGCTATTGCGTTTAAGAGTGAAGTACTTGCAAGACAGCTGATGTTTACAAGGATGTTCAACGTAGGACTAGCCAGACAGACAATATTTCCAACCTACTACTGCCATCCTGCCCAAAATGTAATCCTTCTCAATCTACTTACTTTTTCCATCCTGATATTTTAAATTACCGTAATAACTAAACTTGAAATTAAATAACAAATGTAAGTAAACTAAACAGCATCATGCTATGCATGCATTGCCCACAGATACTCAAGACTGAAATTCTCAGTCTTAAAGTGATAGGCCTGAAGGTGGGGGAGGGCTGTCAATAATAATGGGGAGTTGAACCTAGGTAGTTTGCTAATGGCTGCAGGCAGGGACCCAGATTGGCTGGCCTCTGAATGGAGCATGTGACAAATGACCTTATTTAACGCCCCAATTAGTGGTGTTCAGCTCTGTTGAGATACCCTCCCACACTCCCTGATTCCATGGCAGTCCCAGGGTTTGGGGGAGGAGTGAAAATTGGGACTGGCATTGGCGTCAATGGCCTGTTCGCCCAACGAGAGGCAAGGGACGAGAAAGGCTATTCCCCATGTTCTGAATTGAGCAATTAGGATAGGTTTCCACTCTAAACTCAAAGCCTGCCTGCTCAGCGGCTCAGATATTTTATTTTAAAAAACACATACCTTTGTTTGGAGATGCCAGTGTTGGACTGGGGTGTACAAAGTTAAAAATCACACAACACCAGGTTATAGTCCAACAGGTTTAATTGGAAGCACACTAGCTTTCGGAGCGACGCTCCTTCATCAGGTGATAGTGGAGGGCTCAATCCTAACACACATGAAAGAAGTGAAAAACATGGTATTCTAACAGATGGAAGGCTAAACAGACAATCAATTTTTCAATGTATAATTTCAGTTACATCACACTGTAAATTTTTGCTATAAATTCTGTGTTAGGATGAGCCCTCCACTACCACCTGATGAAGGAGCGACGCTCCGAAAGCTAGTGTGCTTCCAATTAAACCTGTTGGACTATAACCTGGTGTTGTGTGATTTTTAACCTTATACCTTGGGACCTTCTTGTTCTCCTCCTAATTGGACTGGTGGCTTCAGGAGCCTACCCGCCATCTTTAATTGGTCAGAGAGTTCAGAGGTGGCCAGACAGAAGGTTAGGAATCTCCCTGTATCAATTCCACTGCCAGCAAATGCAGAGTCAGGACCTCATTTTCATCCTGAATGTAGGGTCTCAGATTCAACAGAAAAATTGTATCTTCTGTATAAGCATGTGTGTAAATTCATACATCTGTTTTAAACTTTGCACAAGGAATGTAAACAATAGAATGGATCGGTAAGCGAAAAGGCCCAGTTTTGACTGACCCAGTTATTCATTTAGAAACAGCCTAGTCTAGGTTTCTTAAAGTGAAAATAAAATCTGAAATGAATGTATCTCTCTTGCTCTAAAATCAAACAACATTTATATGTTAAAAAAATTATCTTAGCTCCATATGTAATTTACAGGATATTACTACTACATTTTAAATCTTATCCATGATCTTAGACAGATGTGCCACAGAATGATCAGTAACGATGCCTGTTCTAAAAATGCATACTATTTCTTCTCAGTTAGATTTGGGCTCCTTTCAGTTACAAATTTTATCTCAATTAACCAAGTATTGCACATGCATAGAAATCTATTACCATATATGAGTGAGTTAACAAAGCCATAGAGAGAGGAAAAAGAAAATCAGCATACACCTTTAAGGCTTTCCTTTGCCTAGTATGAAGTGCATGCTGTCAAAACAGACCAAGACCAAGAATAGTTTGGGGAGATCAAGAGACAAGTTACAAACAGCTAGGGACCCCCACATTTAGGAATAACACATGTGACTCTATGGGTTGTCTCTACCTTTAAATACATCTCTTTAACTTTATTTTTGCATTCTATTGTTCATCCTGATTGTACTTAATAAATCTAAACTGTACTGTATCACAGATGTCAGCATCTGATAATGTTTATTTTCCAGTTCCACTGCACTCAGACTGTGAGCCTAATGTTTCTCAAGGTGCCTAAAGTAAGTTTGCAAACATCTCTCAGGCAGAGGCTTCTGGTGTAACCTTATTTAATCATGAAAACTGAGGCAAGGGCAGAATTTGCTGATTATTATTGCTTTTGAGAAGATCAGGATGATGAACTGCCTGAATTCTTGCCCATTGGGCAGTGAATGTTCTCCAGCTGTGTTGTTAGAGGGAATTCTAAGATTTTTCTCCCAGTGATGTAGGGATGGCTATAATTTTCCAAGCCAGAAGTACATGATATCCACAACGTGAAGGTGACAAGATTGGAAGTTGCAGCAGCATTGAAAACTTGCAACAATGCATCTTGAACTTATGGGTGTTATAGAGAGAGTAGTTGTATTTTTAATTTCTACCATATACAACTGATACAGTAAAAATGAGACAGGATTTATGGAGTCAGGAGCTACTTAAGTAGATGCTGGGGTTATGGTAGCTGTTATATTTGTTTTCCCTCAAAAGGAAAAAAAAACAATAAAACTTGAAAGAATGGTTGTGGTCCAAACGTATCCTGTACACCTTAAATTTGGAACACCAGAGAGGTCTAGACCACTGATCCAGACACATGAGCACCATAAGTTGGTATCACTGATAACAAACACAATATGGTTGTTTTGTGCATCAACCCTGGTTCACTAATATCAATTAGAATGGATCACTGTCCTAGATGTGACTCCAGGCCAACAGCAATGTGATTAACCTTCAATTGCCCTCTGGAATGGCTGGATTTTCTTTTAATTCACTTGCGGGATGTGGGCATCACTGACTGCCCAGCATTTATTCCCTGCCCCCTCCCCCACCACCACCATCACCAATTGCCCTTGAGAAGGTGGTGAGCTGCCTTCTTGAACCATAGATTGAATGAGCCAATCAAGAATGCTCACCAGTATTCTCTCAAGGGAATTAGGGATAGGCAATAAATTCTGCCCTCATCATCAAAGGCTACATGCTATGGATTGATAAAGTCATGTTGCACAGAATACTCAGCCTCTGACCTGCTCCTGTAGCCACATTATTTAAATGCAACTGCTCATTAGTTCAAAGAGCTTGTTGTGTTCAGGTTCACAGTGACAAGGCTTTGGGATGTCCCACAAGTGTACACAGGGGTATTGCATAGTTAAACAGCTAAAAGCATCCAAATTAAATGGATGGATGCCTAGCCTTCCCATTGCCAGAGCCGCCTTGCTCACTTTACATAGAACATAGAACATAGAAGAATACAGCGCAGTACAGGCCCTTTGGCCCTCGATGTTGCGCCGATCCAAGCCCACCTAACCTATACTAACCCACTATCCTCCATATACCTATCCAATGCCCGCTTAAATGCCCATAAAGAGGGAGAGTCCACCACTGCTGCTGGCAGGGCATTCCATGAACTTACGACTCGCTGAGTGAAGAACCTACCCCTAACTTCAGTCCTATATCTACCCCCCCTTAATTTAAAGCTATGCCCCCTTGTAATACCCGACTCCATACGCGGGAAAAGGTTCACACTGTCAACCCTATCTAACCCCCTAATCATCTTGTACACCTCAATCAAGTCACCCCTAAACCTTCTTTTCTCTAATGAAAACAGCCCCAAGTGTCTCAGTCTATCCTCATACGATCTTCCTTCCATACCAGGCAACATCCTGGTAAACCTCCTCTGCACCCGTTCCAGTGCCTCCACATCCTTCCTATAGTATGGCGACCAAAACTGCACACAATATTCCAGATGCGGCCGCACCAGAGTTTTATACAACTGCATCATGACCTCAGGACTCCGGAACTCAATTCCTCTACCAATAAAAGCCAATACGCCATATGCCTTCCTCACCGCACTATTTACCTGGGTGGCAACTTTCAGAGATCTGTGTACATGGACACCAAGATCCCTCTGCTCATCCACACTACCAAGTATCCGACCATTAGCCCAGTACCCCATCTTTTTGTTATTCTTCCCAAAGTGAATCACCTCACATTTAGCTACATTGAATTCCATTTGCCACCTTTCTGCCCAGCTCTGCAGCTTCTCTATATCCTGCTGTAACCTGCCACATCCTTCCTCACTGTCAACAACTCCTCCGACTTTCGTATCATCCGCAAACTTGCTCACCCAACCTTCTAACCCCTCTTCCAGGTCATTTATAAAAATGACAAACAGCAATGGTCCCAAAACAGATCCTTGCGGAACACCGCTAGTGACGGCACTCCATGAAGAAACTTTGCCATCAACTACTACCCTCTGTCTTCTTCCATCCAGCCAATTCCTAATCCAAACCTCCAACTCACCCTCAATGCCATATCTCCGTATTTTCTGCAGTAGCCTACCATGGGGAACCTTATCAAACGCCTTACTAAAATCCATATATACCACATCTACCGCTTTCCCCTCATCAACCTCCTTCGTCACCTTTTCAAAGAATTTCACCTTTTCAAAGGTGAAATTTTAGTATCTCATTTCAGAGATACTAAAATTGAACAAGCAAAAATGCACCCTCCTCCCCTTACCAACAAACACTGCTCTCAGAGGATGTCCATGTCCATTAGATGAATAAAGAAGTCATTTTTTGCAGAATAGAACAAATAACAAAGAACAATACAGTACAGGAACTGGCCCCTTGCACCCCCCCTAGCCTGTGCCAACACATTTTGCCCTTCCATAGTAAAACTGTCTTCACTTACAGGATCGAACCCCTCTATTCCCTTCACGGTATCATTGTCACTACTCCAGAAATTCTCCCCCATTGAATCTTCATTCATCTGGCTGGGCTTATTTCCAAAACCAGGTCCAGTTTGGACTGTTACATACTTTATCAAGAAACCCTCCTGAATGGTCCTTACAAATTCTGCCCCATCCAAGTCCCTAGCATGTAGTGAGTCCCAGTCAACATAGGGGAAGTTTAAATCACCCACCAGAACAACTCTGCTCTTTTTACATCTTTCCACAATCTGTCCACATATTCTCTCCTCTATCTCCTGCTGGCTGTTGGGAGGCCTGTAATATTGTGATTTCACCTTTCCTAATCTGGAGTTCTACCCACAATACCTCACTGCATGAGTCCTCTGATATATCCTCCCTCAGTACAGCTGTGAGATACTCCTTTACCAGTAATGCAACTCTCCGACCCTTTTTACCTCCCCGTCTATCACACCTGAAACATCTAAATCATCAAACATTCAGATGCCAGTTCCTGTCCCTTTTTCAGCCAAGTTTTCGTAATCGCAATAATATCATAATTCCAAAGCTCTGAGTTCATCTACCTTCCCTCTTATACTTCTCACACATAGTACTCGGCTTTGGAGGTAAAATTACCCTGCTTTTTTCTTGATCCTTATAAGTTTCTTTATTGTAGCATAAAGGGTCAGTAGCACTAATATCTCAACTGCTATCTAGATAAGCTTGCTTCATGAAAACTACCACTCAAGAAATAATGCATTTTTTCATTAATTAAGCTGAATCTCGGCTCCTGCTATTTGGTCTAAAGAGCACAAAACATTTTCAATTTCTTACATTAGATAGAGGTTGATTGCATTGATTGAAGCTTGATCCTGGACACTTTTGTGCTCTAGAGCTCTAAAGCTTTGTCCATTAGGAAGTAAGTAAAAATGGCCCAACAATTAATATTGAATTGAGAAAGAATCTCATTCAAAACATGAATCATTCTAAAATGAAACCACTTATATTTGAATTTTACAAATTAAGTTCAGAGACTAATCTGAAAGGTTTCAAATATAAAAAAAGGTTTAAGATTAATGTGATTATTATGTTGATATAAATTGGCCATGTCGATATCGAGTTTGAGTGTACTAAATTATCAGTTGGATGCTGGGTTACTAAATAAGATTTTGTTCCTTTGCCCATTGTTGCCAGTAAAATGAAAACGTTAACCTCCTCTGATCTGGGTGCATGGTTGGAAATTATGTTTAAGTATTCAAACATCCTGTGTGTATTTTTGTACTCTTTAAATGAAGCAGATAATTGCTAGCTGGATTTTTCTGTCTGATTCAGAATGGAGTTGACTGTGAAGCATTAACAAAGCTTGCAGTTTCTTGGAAAAAATCCACACACTTTTGGGTATGAATGAATGCCTGTAATTTAGTAAACGTCACTGTGCATGAGATGGAATTGAGTCAAATGGCTTTAATTACATTTTCTGTAAACTGGCTGTTGCCTTTCCTACATCACAATGGTGATGACACTTTAAAAGTACTTCAAAACAGAAAATTCTGGAAATTCATCATAAAAATTCACAAAACCAAAATGTTAATTTGTTTGTCGCCACAGATGCAGTCATAACTTGCTAGTATTTCCACTGTTTCCGGTTCCTTATTTCAAATTTCCAGCATTACAGTACTCTGCCCTTCAAAAGTACTTCATGAGCTGTGAAGTGCCTTAGGATGTCCTGAGGTTGGCAATACTTTGTTTTCTTCCATTTGACTTTGAATGCTTATTATCACATAATGTTTGATAAATGGTAAGTGGACAACATTGTCGTCTCTGCTTCCTGATGGGTGTCAGGAGCAATGTTCTATTCTTAAAGACAGATGCAGAAACAATCATTCTATTGTGATGAGAAACAACGTTGGCACACAAGGACAGGGACCTGTATAGGGAATGGGTATAATTTGAAAATACTTGTCTAGTTGGAAACTAAGGGATACTGATTGGTCAGCTATTTCATAACTACTGGTTTTTATTTTCCATGAAGACGAGTAGACAGACTATTTGAGCAAGTTCCTGCCAGTTTGATTGAGGTTAAAATTATTCTTAATACATTATTGGTATGATAGATACAAACCATATTCCACCATATCCCAGTCCCTTTAAAGGTAACATTGCACTTTTCAGAGCCTCACTGTTTGAGGTACCTCACATCCAATCAAATGCTTTGAAGTGTAGTAACATTTATAATATAGAAACATGAAGATATTGACTGAGGTGTAAATAAATTATCCTTCCAGTAAATCTGCTTTGGTTTTTCCCTTCATTCCCTGCTATTTGACCTTTTGGATGTGTTTAATAGAATAATTAAACAGATGCTAAGGACAGTGACTAGTATATGGAGAAGTAATCAACGTTATCAGCCTTTTAGCAGATTACTGCTGCAGCTAGACTTTGGTTCTCCATGCAAAGTCGAATGCTGAAGCCAGGGTTGTCATCTTTTAGGTCAAACCATTCAATAATTCAGAATTCAAATCGGAGCACTTTTTCAGCTCGTGAAAGCCAGCACTTTCTACAGAAGAATTTTACTATACAGAGGTATAAAAATGCATCGAGGCAAAGAGGTGCAAACTGTCAATCTAAGTACCCTTCTCCTGGTTAGCTAAGACATTTAAGATACTCTTCAATAGCCCCTGTTTGGGAAGTGATATTTGTGGTGGAGCCCCTTTTAGTGTCAGGAACCAATCAGAATCAAGTTCAGGCTTCAGGAGAAGAAGAATGGGGATAAAAAAAATTAATTCTCAGAAATCACCAGAAAAAGATCTCCAGCATTCCTACATTAAGAATTACAGGTAGCTACTTCTAACAGCTGCCATGGACAACCAGTGTCTCATTGAAATAGATGTAATTCAACTTGAATGCATCAGCTACATAAACCATGAGACCATAAGATAATAGGAAATAGGAGCACAATTAGACCATTCAGCGCATCAAAACTGCTCCTCCATTCAATTATGGCCATTCCTCAACCCTATTCTCCTGCCTTGTCCCCATGATCCTTGATCCCCTTACCAATCAGGAACCTATCTATCTTTGTCTTAAATATGCTCAGTGACTTGGCATCCACAGCCTTCTGCGGCAATGCATTCCACAGATTCACCACCCTTTGGTGGCTGAAGAAATTCCTCCTCATCTCTGTTCTAAAGGATCATCCCTTCACTCTGAGGCTGTGCCCTTGGGTCCTAGTCTCTCCGCAAGTGGAAACATCATTTCCATTCTACCCAGGCCTCTCAGTATTCTGTAATTTTCAATTAGATCACCCCACCCCCACACCAATCAAACTTCTAACTCCACTGAATAAAGACCCAGTCCTCAACTGTTCTGCATATGATAACACCTTCATCCCTGTGGTCCTTCTTGTAAACCTCCTGTGGGCCCCCTCAAATGCCAGCACATCCTACCTTAGATTTGAGCCCCAAAACTGCTCACCATTCCAAATATGGTCTGACCAGAACCTTAAACAGACTCAGCAGCACATCTCTGCTCTTATATTCTGGCTGTCTTGAAATAAGTGCTAGCATTGCATTTGCCTTCTTAACTGCCAACTGAACCTGCAAATTAACTTAGGAGTCAGAGTTCAGGGATCTCCAAATGCTTCAGATTTCCAAAGCCTTTTCCGGTTTAGAAAAGTGCATGTCTCTATTCTTTCTAACAAAATGCATAACCTCACATTTTCTCACATTGTATTCCATCTGCCACTTTTTTGCCCATTCTCCCAGACTATCCAAGTCCTTCTGTAGTTTCCCCACTTCCTTAACACTACCTGTCCATCCATCTATCTTTATGTCACCTGCAAACTCAGCAACAATGCCCTCAGTTCCTTTGACCAGATCGTTAATGTATAATGTGAACAATCAAGGTCCCAAAACTGACCTCTGCAGAACTCCATTAGTGACTGGCTGCCATCCTGAAAGACCTTTATCCACACTCTCTGCCTTCTGCCAGTCAGCCAGTCCTACATCTCTGCCTTGCCTTGCCCCAAACACCATGGGCTCTTACCTTATTTAGGAACTTCCCGTGCAACACCTTGTCAGAGGCCTTTTGGAAATACAAATAGATCACATCAACTGGATCTCTGTTGTCAAACTTGCTCATTGCCTCCTCAAAGAATTCTAACTGAATTTTCTGGCATAATCTCTCCTTGAAACCATGCTGTCTCAGCTCTATTTTACCATGCACTTCCAAGTACTCTGCAATCTCATTCTTACCAACAACAGAGATAAGAGTAACCTGTCTTTAACTTCCTGTCTTTTTTCTCCCTTCTTAAACAGGTTGTTATATTACGCATTTTCCAGTCCTCTGGATCCTCCTTGATGTTAGTGATTCATGAAAGATCACCACCAATGCTTCCACAATCTCCTCAGCTATCTCCTCCTCTGGGGTGCAGTCCTTCTGGTCCAGGTGATTTATTCACCTTCAGCCTCCCCAGCACTGTCTCCTTAGTGGTGGCCACCATTCTTATCTTTGCCCCTGACTCTCTTGAAGTTCTGGTGTGCTGCTGGTGTCTTCCACCATGATACCGCTGCAAAATACCTATTCAGATCCTCTACTATTTCTTTGGTTGCCATTACTACTTCTCCAGTCTCATTTTCCAGTGCCCGATGTCCATTCTTGCCGCTGTCTTATCTTTTAGATATCTAAAAAAACTCTTGTAATTGTCTTTTACATTACTAGCTAGCATACTTCATGTTCTCCCCCTTAGAACTGTTTTAGTATTCCTTCAGCTTCAGCTTCCCATTAATCTTCACCACATTGTGTCTTCTATCTTTTGCTTTCATCCTGTCCCTGACCTCCATTGTCAGCCATGGTTGCCTTGTCCTTCCCTTAGCATGATTCTTCCTTGGGAAGAACTTTTGCTATACTTCCTGAATTACACCAGAAACTGCACCACCTTCCCTGCTCGACGCTCTTTCCAATCTTCTCTGGCCAGCTTCGCTTTCATGTCTTTGTAGTCATCTTTACTCAATTGTAATATCATTGCATCTGATTCCAGGTTCTCCCCCTCAAACTGCAGGGTGAATTCTATCATATTATGGTCACTTCCCCCTCAGGGATCCTTCACCTTATGCTGCCTAATCATGTCTGCCTCATTATACATCACTACCCAGGTAATTTCTATTCATATTACAATGGCTGACAAGTGGCTCCATGCAAATGGGGCCAGTTGTAATGAGCAGACACATAGTCTAATAACTCCAGACCAATTCAGGAAGACTGGCTCAAAGGCCCAGAAGTAGCAGTTAGCTTCCCCGAATTGTTGCGCAAGACACTGGACACATAATTTCTCCAGCTCTCCTAATGAGCATTTTACTTAATGCTGTTCTCCTACCCTCTCCTCTCAGACCTGTACAACATTCTTTTCCAGCCAGTCATCTACACACCATCAACTTTCATCTTCTGATTTTAATGGGCTGAAATGGTTTTAAAGAGGAAAGAGACAGACTTATAAAACGGCTGCAGTGTTCATCCGACCACAGGTTGAGTCACGTTCCAGAAACCAACATGGAAGCAGCAAAGTTGTTTGAGCAGAAATTAGCCTTTCTATCGAAAGAGTTTGAATGTAATCAGGTGCGACACGACTTGCACTTCCTACTTTCAATTTACAGAGGAACCTTGAATATTCAAATACCAATTATCTGAAAATCAGATTATCCAAAGGAGATCTCGAGGTCCCGACAGAAACAATGCATCAAAGACGTGTGTCCAACACTGATCGCGTTTTTTGTTTACTGTGATTAAAAGTGCTGCTGAGAACAGTCCTGGACTGATGGGAGTGCAGGCACCATCTCTAAATGACTGACCTCCCATCCCCTCTCTCTCTCTTCCCACACTTTCCCTGGAGTTTTACATAGGCGTGTACCCTAAACGTCCCCCCACCTTCCCCAGATAATCTCTCTAACATTTGCCCTGTACAGGGCAGAGGTAGAATCTGTCAAAACGTTGCAGTAAAAAGGTGTGTGCGCACGGGCAGGGGGTGGGGACAAGGTGGGCGTGTGGGCGGGCAGGGGGCGGTGTTGGGGGCAGATGGGGGTCAGGCAGGGGGTGGTGTTGGGGCAGACAGGGGGCAGGCAGTGTTGGATGGGGTTTGTGGGCGGGCGAGGGCTCGCGCGCACTGTGCTGCTGCTAATCTCCTGAGCAGGGAGCAGACTTAACAGAAAACTCTGTGCCCCAGAGGAAAGGCATTGAATTGATTAACCAAATAATCAATTATCCGAAAAAAATAGTGCCCGCCCATCTCGTTTGGATAATCGAGGTTCCTCTGTATTTCTTGATATGTTTCATATGGGATATGAAAGACTTACATGCAATTAGCCAGCTTTGAGTTGATGATACCAGACAAGAAAACACATGCACTAGCTGTATTTCAAGCAACTGCAATGGTAGAGCAGAGATGATAGATTTGTAACTATCGAACTGAAAGGTGCTCTCTATCGCACATAGTCAGAGAGTCATACAGCTAGGAACATGCCCTTCAGCCCACCATGCCTATGCCAACCAACAAACACCAAACTAATCCCATTTATCTGCACTTGGTCCATGGACTACTGTGCCCTGGCATTTTAAGTGCTCATCCAGATGCTGTTGAGAGTACCTGTTTCCACCACCCTGTCAGGGCAGCACATTCCATATTTCTACCACCCTCTGGGTGAAAAAGATTTTCCTCAGACCTCCTCTAAACCAGTTACTCCTCACATTAAACTTACGCCCTCTGATCGTAGTCACAGCTGCCACAGGAAAAAGATTCTCAATTTACTGTATCTATGCCTCTCAATCACATCTCCCCTCAGCTTCCTCTGTTCAAGGAAATCACACCTCGTCTAATCAGTCTCACCTCATAACTGAGACTTCCCACCCCAGGCAGCATCTTGAATCGTGTCTATAGTGTGGCAACCAGAACTGCAAACAGTGTTCCATCTGTGGCCTAACCAATACTCTATAAAGTTGCAATAAGGCTTCCTTGCTCCTATATTGTATGCTAATGAAGCAAATATCCCGCATACTTTCTTCACCACCCTGTCTACCTGTGCTGACACCTTCAGGGATCTAGGAGACAATGAGGTCTGCAGATGCCGGAGATCAGAGTTGAGTGTGTGTTGCTGGAAAAGCACAGCAGGTCAGGCAGCAGCCGAGAAGCAGGAAAATTGACGTTTCGGGCTGGAGCTCATTCCTGATGAAGGGCTCCAGCCTGAAATGTCGATTTTCCTGCTCCTCGGATAATGCCTGACCTGCTGTGCTTTTTCAGCAACACACTCAAAACCTTCAGGAATCTATGGACTTGTGCACCAGTATCCCTTTGTATTCCCGAGGGACCTACCACCATTGTATATATCCTTCCCTTATTATCACTTCACCCTTATTGGGAATAAATTCCTTGTGCCATTGTTCTGCCCAATTATCGATGATCAATAACAGACTGCAGTTCGAAATCCTACTCCTCACTATCACAACACCACCAATTTTCAAGTCATCAGAAAACTTACTAATTTATTCCTTCTACATTCACATCCAAGTTGTTAATGTACATAACAAACAGTAAGAGTCCTGGCCCATTCCTGCGGTAAACTGCTAGTCAGAGGCTTGCAATCTTAAAAACAACTCTTCACCATCACTTTTTGCCTCCAATTTGTAAGACAATTTTAGATGCAGTTTGCCATGAGCTTTTGCGTTTTCGACCATACTTCCATGTGGGACTTTGTCAATTGCCTTACTGAAGTCCATATAAACTACATCGACCGTAATACCCTCAGCAATAGAGTCATAGAGATGTACAGCATGGAAACAGACCCTTTGGTCCAACCCGTCCATGCCGACCAGATATTCCAACCCAATCTAGTCGCACCTGCCAGCACCCGATCCATATCCCTCCAAACCCTTCCTATTCATATACTCATCCAAATGCCTTTTAAATGTTGCAGTTGTACTAGCCTCCACCACTTCCTCTGGCAGCTCATTCCATACATGTACCACCCTCTGCGTGAAAAGGTTACCCCTTAGGTCTCTTTTATATCTTTCCCCTCTCACCCTAAACCTATGCCCTTTAGTTCTGAACTCCCCCATGCCAGGGAAAAGACTTTGTATATTTATCCTATCCATACCCCTCATAATTTTGTAAACATCCCTCAGCCTCTGATGGTCCAGGGAAAACAGCCCCAGCCTGTTCAGCCTCTCCCTATAGCTCAAATCCTCCAACTCTGGCAACATGCTTGTAAATCTTTTTTGAATCCTTTCAAGTTTCACAACATCCTTCCAATAGGAAGGAGACCAGAATTGCATGCAATATTCCAACAGTGGCCTAACCAATGTCCTGTACAGCCACAACATGGCCTCCCACTCCTGTACTCAATACTCTGGCCGAGAAAGGAAAGCATAACAAACGCCTTCTTCACTATCCTATCTACCTGCGACTCCATTTTCAAGGAGCTATGAACTTGCACTCCAAGGTCTTTGTTCAGCAACACTCACTAGCAACTTCAGCAACACTTACCATTAAGTGTATAAGTCCTGCTAAGATTTGCTTTCCCAAAATGCAGCTCCTCTCATTTATCTGAATTAAACTCCATCTGCCACTTCTCAGCCCATTGGCCCATCTGATCAAGATCCTGTTGTAATATGAGGTAACCTTCCTCACTATCCACTACATCTCCAATTTTGGTGTCATCTGCAAACTCACTAACTATAACTCTTATGCTCACATCCAAATCATTTACATAAATGATGATATATGTAATTACGTTAAATTAGTCAGACAGAAGCTCTCTCTAACAAATCCATGCTGACTATCCCTGATCTGCTCAATCTTTCCAAGTGTTGATTAATCCTGCTCCTCAATTTTTTTCCATAATTTCCCTACCATTGACATCAGACTAACTGGTCTGTAATTACCTGGCCTTTCCCTGCTGCCCTCCTTAAACAAAGGAACCATATTAGCTATCCTCCTTGTACTTCAACTCTAGCCAGTGAAATACTAAATATCTCCACCAGGGCTCCAGCAATCTCCTCTCCTGCCTCCCATTGCAACCTGGGATACACCTTAGGCCCTGCGGATTTATGCATTTTCGTGCCTGCTAAATTATTTAATATCATCCCTTATTATATTTAACATACTGGGCGGCACAGTGGCACAGTGGTTAGGTGAAGGGGTAAATGTAGGGGAATGGGTCTGTTGCTCTTCGGAGGGTCGGTGTGGACTTGTTGGGCCGAAGGGCCTGTTTCCACACTAAGTAATCTAATCTAATCTAATCTCGTCTAATCATACTCTCGAACCTCACCATCCCAAGGGAAATCTCCAGCTGCAATGTCTGTTTACTTTGTGATTACAGATGATAAATATTCATTTAGGACCTCACCTACATTCTCTGGTCTTTAGTAGGGCCCACTCTCTTTCCCTGATAATTGTCTTACTCTTTATACATTAAAACACCTTGGAGATTTTCCTCAGTCCTATCTGCCAATGACATTTCATGGTCCCTCTGTGGTCTCCTAACTTCTTTTTTCAAAAATGCACTCTGTGATACTCTTTTAGATTAGATTAGATTAGATTACTTACAGTGTGGAAACAGGCCCTTCGGCCCAACAAGTCCACACCGACCCGCCGAAGCGCAACCCACCCATACCCCTACATTTACCCCTTACCTAACACTACGGGCAATTTAGCATGGCCAATTCACCTGACCTGCACATCTTTGGACTGTGGGAGGAAACCGGAGCACCCGGAGGAAACCCACGCAGACAGGGGGAGAACGTGCAAACTCCACACAGTCAGTCGCCTGAGGTGGGAATTGAACCCGGGTCTCTGGCGCTGTGACACAGCAGTGCTAACCACTGTGCCACTGTGCCACCCTAAGCGGTCTCCACTGTTTTTCATGCTCTTTTTCTTTATCAAACTTGTGATATCCCTGGATACCCAGGTTTCTCTAGACTTACAGCCTTTGTCCTTCACTTAGAGGGACAGGCTAGCCCTGAACTCTCACTATATAGCAGTAAATGAACTTTGAAAATGCAATGCAGCTACTTTAGCGGTTGTAACTGAAAAAGCACGGGCACCTGACAGGGTTTAACATCTCATCCAAAAGACATTACCACCCTAATAAAGCGCTGGAATATTAATCTTAATGTTTGCACTCATCTCTATGTCATTCCGGTGCCAAAGAAGAAAAATCAGGCAATGTGCCATAATGACTACCACCTGGTGTCTTTGACATCCATCATTATGAAGTGCTTTGTGGGGTTAGTAATAGCACACATTAACTCCATCTCCTAGATTGCCTTGATCCGCCACATTCGCCTACTACCACAATAGCTCCACGGCAGACAAGCACCTCCCTCGACTTAAACTCATCCTGGAACATCTGGATAGCAAGGACACCCACATCAGACTCCTATTGATTTTCTTTAGCTCTGCCTTCAACACCATAATTCTAACAAAACACATCTCCAAACTCAGAACTAGGACTCTGCTCCCTCCTCTGCAACTAGATCCTTGACTTCCCGACCCACAAACAGCAATCAGTAAATAATATAATCCTCACACTGGTGCTCCACAAGGCTGTGGGCGGCACAGTGGTTAGCACTGCTGCCTCACAGCTCCAGAGACCCGGGTTCATTTCCCGCCTCAGGCGACTGACTGTGTGGAGTTTGCACGTTCTCCCCATGTATGCGTGGGTTTCCTCCGGGTGCTCCGGTTTCCTCCCACAGTCCAAAGATGTGCAGGTGAGGTGAATTGGCCATACTAAATTGCCCGTAGTGTTAGGCAAGGGGTAAATGTAGGGGTATGGGTGGGTTGCGCTTCGGCGGGTCGGTGTGGAATTGTTGGGCTGAAGGGCCTGTTTCCACACTGTATCGTAATCTAATCTAATCTAAAAAAAGGCTGGAAGATGCCTGCAAGGTACTCAGCCCCTTACTAAATTCCCTGTACACTCACTGTGGCCAAATTGAGCTCTAATTCTATTTACAAATTTGCTGGTGACGAAACACAGAGTACAGGAAAGAGGTAGACAGCTTAGTGGCATTGTGCAAAGACAACAATCTCTTTCAATATCAGCAAAATGAAGAACCTGGTCATCAACTTCAGGAAATGAATGGTGTTGAGGTGGAGATGATCAGAAACTTCAGGTTCCTAGGAGTAAATATCATCAATGATTTATCCCTATCTGTCCTTGTTGGTGCTACAGTCAAGAAAGCACCATCTACTTCCTTAGAAGGCTAAGGAAATTTGACATGCCCGCAATGACTCTTACCAATTTTTACAGATGCACTATAGAAAGCATCCTACCAGATGCATCACAGCTTGATACGGCAACTGCTCTGCCCAGAACAAGAAGAAATTACAGATTGGTGAACGCAGCCCAATCCAAACCAAAACCAGTTTTCTTTCCATCAACTCCGTCTACTTCATTGGGTAAGCAGTCAACTTAATCAAAGACCCCTCCCATCCTGGTTATACCCTCTCTATTTACTCACGGATTATGGGCATCTCTGGCTAGGTCAACATCTTTGCCCTTCCCCAATTGCCCAAAGGGCAGTTAAGAGTCAACCAAATTGCCGTGGGTCTGGAGTCACATGTAGGACAGACCAGGTAAGGATATCAGTTATCCTTCTCTAAAAGGACATTAATGAATCAGATGGGTTTTTCCGACAATTGACAATGGTTTCATGGTTATTGTCAGACTCTTAATTCAAGATTTTTACCGAAATTCCACTATCTGGCATCTAATTTTGGATTAATAACCTACCAATGATACCTCGAGGCCATCATCTCCCCTGACTCTTCCATCAGAATTTTGAACAGACCTCTCATATTAGAGTTGACCTTTCTCCGCACCTTCTCTGTAGCTGTAACACTATATTCTGCATTCTGTTCTATTACCCTGATGTACTTTTGTAAGGTATGATTTGCCTGGATAGTAAATTAAATAATTCTTTTCACTGTATCTCGGTACATGAAACAATAATAAATTAAATCAAAATTTAAAAATGGTTGGACTAGAATCAATATATACACACTGAGTAATTATTTGGACTCTTGACCAACGACCTTCCTACTTCATTACTTTCCTACTTTTTCTGGTTTTCTCCAATCAAATAAATATAAAAGAAGAAAAAATGTCTCAAAATGAAAGTGTTTATACAAACAGTTAAGCACTGGCTGATACATAATTCATGATGAAGGGCTTTTGCCCGAAACGTCGATTTTCCTGCTCCTTGGATGCTGCCTCACCTGCTGTACCTTTCCAGCACCACTCTCATCTAGACCCCGATACATAATTCATACTGAGTGGTTGCTCAGATTAAATTCTACAAGGGGTTTCAGCAAAATTCAAACACAACTTAGACATTTATGGTGCTCAGCCTAAAGAAAATGATGGGCTCTAGCAACAATTAATTAAGTCCAGTTTATATCAAGAGCATGTGTATTGAATATGTTCATTCAATGGATGGATTGTACAATAAATTTCATACTGAAGTGAATAGACCAGTTAATTTTTGTTATAGGCCAACTTCACATTTAGGCAGAGGTTATATGCACAAAAGAGAGCAGTGACTATTTGGAGGGAAACACTGACAAATACAAACTATTAAAATGGATTGCAAGTTCTCCGAAATGGAGTTGAGTGAGGGTGGGAAGAAAGCTGAATTGTTAAGCCTGTGTTCTTGTAACATTCTGCAGCAATGCAGTATTCGTTGGATTTTGTGGTGGTATTGATGTAAAGTACTGATGGCCGAGTGGTCATGTCACTGGACTAGTAAACCAGAACCATAGACTAAATGTTCTGAGGACATATTTTTTAAATCCACCATCGCAGATCTGGTGCATCTGGTTTACAAATATTCTTTAGGGAAAGAAATCTACCATCCTTGTGTGGTCTGGTCCACGTGTGAATCAAAACCCACAGTAACATTGCTGACTGAACTCTAGGCAGTTCAGAATGGGCAATAATTGATCACTTTGCCTTCATCCTATGTATGAATTTAAAAATGCACAGTTGGTTGGGGCTTGCCACCATTACTCCACAGAAGCTGGCAGTAATTTCCTAACATTACAAATTAACAGAGTACCACAGAAATTCAGAAGCTGCTGCCAGTAATTCTTGGTTCCTTCAGAGCATGGGCTGTTGAAGAACCTGTCCCCATGACTTCAATCAATTTCAGACGTCCTCGACCTTCAGAGAAGAAATTCCTTTTTAACTCAATCTTAAATGAGTGAACCCTTCTTCTAAGATGAGGCCCATTGTTCGTACACTCTCTCAAGGGGAAACAACCTTTCCATATTCACCTTTAATAATCTAACACACTGCAATAAGATTGGAATTTAGAAGAGGCAATGAGCACAGGTCCAACTTACTCAACCTCAGTCCCTCCATACCTAGTATCAGTCTGGGTGAACCTTCTCTTGACTATCTCTAATACCAATACATCTTTCCCGAGGTAGGGAACCCAAACGTTCACAATATTCCAGTTGTGGCCTGACTAGTGACTTGTATAGTTTTAGTCAAACAGCCCTCTTTTTAAACACTATTTCTTTAAAATAAAGGCCAACATTCCATTTGATTTCCTCATCACCCACTGAACCAGAATGCTAGCTTTGTGATTCATGGATGAGGACTTCCAAATCCCTCTGTTCCATAGCTTTCTGCAGCTTACTTAAATAATATTCAGCTCCTCTATTCTTCCTGATTCAGTGCATACCCGCACATTCCCCTAACCTGCCACGTTTGTGCCCAGTTGCTTAAGTTATATCCCTCTACAGACTCTTTGTCTCATCTTCCTCACTTGCCACAGTTTCACAACCATCTTTGTTGTTAAACCTTTCCTCAGTCCATTCCAGCCAGCTCTGCCTTCATCCCTTTGTAAATATCCTTATTTAAGCTTAGCGCTGTTGATTTCAACCAAGTTTCTCCCTCTAGAACTGAATGCTAAATTCTGCCATTTCATGGTTACTATTTCCTATGGGTTCTTTTATTCTGTCATCATTTATTAAACTTATTTCATTAAACATCACCAGATCCAGAATATGCTGGTCCCAGGTTGGATCCTCAACATATTTTTCTAGGGAACTGTCCTGAATACACTCATTTTTCTCTCATGGTTTTTTTCTGCCACTAAATATCCGAATCTATACAAAGTCACCCATGATTAATGTATTTTGTTATATGCCCTCATTGTCTCTTGATTTATTCTCTAAAGATATTCTGTCATAGCCTAAGAAAGATAACTCATCTCAAGACAGCAACAGAACCTATCCATTACATAACAGTGTAGAAACACAAGTCTCATGTGACAAGCCAACATAAAGAGTAGGCCAAAAAGCAGATACTAAAAAGAGTCACAACAGCATTACCAAACAAAAAAATAGCCACAAAAGGCACAAGCAATGACCAGCTATTACAAAAGAATACTACATCTATAAAACTACTTCTTTTCCAGAAGACATGCAGATGTAGGGCAGTGTCTTAGAGCAGCAAAATAAATGCCTACTTATAGAAAGCTTTGAAAATTATACAACTCTGGCATGAGAAAAAGACACCCATGCGTTCCTAGGGGAAATTAATGCAAACTTTTGATAGAACATGTTTATCTCAATGGGCATTTCATTAACTTTAAGCTTAATACATGGGCAAATGTCACTGCATTATGATCAAAACAACAGATCAAAAGCCATGGCTGACGGAACAAAGATAAAACTATATGGTACTTAAGGGGTAACTCTCATGAATAAAAAATATACAAGAAACTGTGCACCATAAAGAACATAACAATTATGAATTTATATCTCAATCACAATCAACATTTCTCACTTTTGGGCCTGCATACATGTCTTAACCTAAATGTCTTTGTAGTAACATATTAATCTAATTCTCAGAGACAGCCAACAGAAGCCAGGTTATCCCAAGTCTATTCAACAAGAAGATACTAAAGGAACAATGAGTCCAAGAACAAACTATTATTATCTGAACAGTCAGGGGTAATCAACAGAAAATTTCACTGGGTTTCCTACATTTATGGTAAAACCCAAAAAGGAAGCAAGGTCTACTGACATTAACTAATTTTGCATTCAAAAATTGCTCCACACTGTACACAGGAAGGAAAATCTGCATCTATATAGGAATGGAAGAGTTATTTTCCACTCCTGTCCTCACTTAAGAGCTTTGGGATGACAAATCTGCAAAATATGCAAGAAACAGCAAATGCTGACAAAAATGAGCAATATAACCCACTTGAATTCCCCAATTACTGACAGCTAAATCATCTGCAGAACAAAATGGTTTTAACAGATTTTAATTTGATGGCAGATGTTGAGATAACGCAAGTTCAAGAAGAACATTTCAAGTCTCCATCTTCTAGAGTGGAATCATCAGCACCAGTGATAGAGCTGAATTTTGACAGTGAAAGTCTTTTTCCTAGGATGATGTGTACAAGGGGCATAACTACAAATTTAGGAGTGATAGATTTAAGACAGATGTCAGAGGCAGGTTCTTTACGCAGAGAATGGTAAGGGCATGAAATGCCCTACCTGCTAATGTAGTCAACTCAGCCACATTAGAGAGATTTAAACAATCCTTAGATAAGCACATGGATGATTTTGGGATAGTGTAGGGGGCCAAGCTGAGAATAGTTCACAGGTCGGCGCAACATCGAGGGCCGAAGGGCCTGTTCTGTGCTGTATTGTTCTATGTTCTATGTTCTAATCCAAGTAAGCAATCCTCCAGTACCATGACTGAGTACAGAGAAATAACTGATGCACCTGTACAAAAACCACAGGAGGTGAATGAAGACATTAAACCTAAATCAAGAATTTGAAATAAAGAGTTTACCTAATTCACCACATATCAAAAGATTGACAATAAAGATTTCCTTGTACAAAACGAAGATGAGCTACATACAAATTCACGAAAGCCTGACCAATGTCTACAAATTCAGGGTACAGGAAATAAAAGTGAAAAATTACCAGGCTCCAAAATCCATGATACAGCAAAGAAGAAAGTAATTATTTCCACCAAGCAACTGTCCTCCACGATGGTAGTTTATGAGACTAAAAAGTGACATTATGGGGAAAGATTCACCAGGTAGCAAGACACTGTTATCAGAAGCAAGGACAGAATGGGACACCCACCACTCACTGGGGAAGAAGTCCCATCCTCTGAAGTTGCTGGCTGATCCAATTGCCACTAATCCTCTGTCATTGATGGGGTAAAAGGGTCCACTTAGGTTACAATTATAGAGGATCAATGGTAATTGAGCCTAAATAAGGAGAGGTTCCTATCTTAATAGATAGTTATTCCATGATTTCAATTAGGCACATATTGTATTAGTCCATTTGAAATTGTAACCAACACGATAAGGAACTTGGACTGGGCCTTTGGAAACAGTAACAGTAGTAGGGAACAGTTCCTACCAGAGAGCCAGAAGGCCTGGGTTTAAGGTGAAAAATAGACCGGAGAAGTAACCTTTTCACGCAGAGAGTGGTGCATGTATGGAATGAGCTGCCAGTGTAGGTGGAGAAGGCAGGTACAATTACAACATTTATTGGACAAATTGAGTTAGGTCAGATTATGACGTCTGTGCTGTATAAGTCTATAAACTTACAACTCTGTGACATAACATCTCTGAACAGGTTGACTAAATTATCGAGAAGGACAGTTGGGGATATCACTCTGCACCCAATGTCATCCTAAAATGCTTTGTCTTATACCCACCAAGCATCGTTAGATTGGGTAGAGTTTCATGTAGTGTCCAGAAAAGTTACTTTATACGTTTCCCCCACCACTCCCAGCCTCTTTTCAAGTAGTTAACATTTGTACATTCACATGTACAAATTACATTTACCATTCCCCATCTAACCAAAGTCTCTGATTTCACAAATTCAGGCTAATTAGAAGTCTTCACAAAACTCTAGAAAATGCTTTCTTTGGAAAGATTGGCAAATCTTTATCTTGAGGATTGTTAACTTTTATTCTGTTCTTGATCTGGTGTTGCCCATACACTGTCACTTCATTTGAGGACGTTTTTTCTGTTCGATGTTCTTGATTGAGTAGATTATTTCTATTAACTGTTAATGGTTGGTCCATTACCTTCTCTGGATGATCATTAATCTCCAGGCGACTTTCACAGCGAAGCTCTTCCCCGCTAACTCAGGTCACTTTGCACACAAGGAGATACACAAATCGCGTGCATCTACACACAATGAAGCTTGAGGCTCTTTGCTTTCTTTTAGTGCTCATTTACTTTGTATTTGGAAGTTGCCTGCCTCTGTTTTAGCAGAGGGTGAGGATGGCAGTTTTTTTTAGTAGTTCTGAATACTAAACGGTTAAAGGAGGTGGACATAGCGCTGTTTGGCAGAGTACTGTGCCAATGTCACATGTAACATGTATCAGCAGCTTATGTCGCAAACACAATGCAAATGCTTCAACCAGTGACTAAGTCTGAAAGTCAAAAGTAGACTGAAAAGGCTTTTGTCAGTCAGGGGGTGCCACTACACTCAGTCAAGGCACTTAGCAAGTGCCAGTTCAGGGAGTTGATCGCAGTCATTCAGGCACTTGGTCCTACAGATTGTGGGAATCACTATCCTTGGAGTTAGGGAACTGGATAACAGTCAGCCCTGCAGGTCAAGAGTAATCAGTTTGGGGATTACAGTCAGGGTGTGATGGAGTGTCACATCCAGGGATTGCATTGTTCTCAATCAGGGCTGCCTTGTCAAGTTACACAGGGGGATTGAGCCAAGGTAAATCCTGGGGTTTGGGCATTAACGGACAGGCGACAATCCATGGAGTCTAGGTCAAACATGATTCCCTACACGTCGTTGGGGCTTCCTGGCTGCTTAGCATGATGGTGAGGTGCAATATCGATTGCCAATGTCTGTCCAGCTGTACACGACATTGTAAAGTCAGTGCAGGTTCAAGGGATGCCATTGTTTTGGTAGGTATTTGCTGCATAGTGGTTTGCTGTATGAACAGCACGTGGTAAGATAGGGTGGAATTCAAGTGTGAGCGATGCCACAGAGGTGGGTAATTAATCTGGCAAGTTTGGTAATGTGCAACAAGAAAACCCACCAACCTCATGGCAAAAAGCCTTCAAAAATACTCAAAAAAACTTGGACTTATCCAAAAAAAAGTATAGGTTCTACTTCATTGTTCTTGGTTTGTAAAGCTTGGTTAGACTCTGCAGGTGGAATTTGCCCAGCCAGTTGCAGAATATGTTGCAACCCCCAAAAAAACAGAAGAGGTTGAACTGAAATTTCAACATGATCTTTCTCTTTTCCAGTTTTTCCTGGAATGGGCTATAGGTAGGGGGGAACCCAAAGGATTTGCAGGAACACAACTGAGGTACTTGAAAAGGCCTTAAAGATGGAATTTTCAAATTTCTCAACAATGCCCAAGTTTCATACTGTTTCAATGACTTGCCAGAATGGGAAGGCAACTGCACAGGCTGAACACACCACAGAGTGAATCTGACCTGTTATAATCAACATGTAAAGGTGAAACTAGAGAAAATCTCTGGTCAGCCACAGAGAAAAGGCTTGTGCTGAAAGCAGCAGGTCCTTCCCCTTAAAACCACAAATTTCATTAGGGACTATTGTATGAGGACCTGAAAGATTTAACTGACATCACAAAATAAGTTCCATGCAGTCATCAGGAAATGAATGACTGTACGTGGGGAGGAGATAATGTGCTGTATCAGTTTCAGTGATTCTTATTAGTGTTTACAGAAATGTAGCTAAAGAGCTGATGTATATTTATTCCTAAATTGTTCCAGATTTCTCACAGGAGACAATCATGTATGTTAGATTTAATGTGACCTATTAAGCAATATGTAATGAAACTTTACTGTTTAATCAAGGTAGTCTGTCTTCTACCTTAGGTATCATGTGGGCATTCTTCCCCACAAAGTACCAATAGCATACACTAATACCAATGAGGACGCTTGTAGTGCATTAGTATTGTCCCCTACATCTGAGTTAAGAGGTCCAGGTTCAAGACTCCCCTGTTCCAGGGATGTGTAATAACATATCTGAATAGGTTGATTAGAAAATACTTCAGACTTACACCAGAAAGAAAGATTGGTGACAGTGAATCTACCCAAGATATCCCAGGTAACTCTGGCAGAAACTGAAATTCACAATGAACTGGCAACCATGGCATATAATGTTATAAGGACAACAATTTTGTGCAATGTACTGTAGATTAAATATCTTGGACACCAGAGAGGGTAATTTCACCTTATTGCATGTGGCACTTCCATGGAGGTTTCATGGTGTGAAGCCTGCACTCTCCCTTACAGAAAGCCCAGTAGATTGCATGTCAATCAGGCAGCAGACTGGCTTTCTACCACAACTTTAGGAGATGAAAGGCATAAGGTCAAGGTGAACCGAGAAGAAATAGGATTGTAAAGGTAGCAGATTATAAAATTTAATATAATCGAGGACAATCATTCAACATGAGTGACAAGTTAATGCTAAATGGCAAGGTGAGAGCTAATGCAGCTAAGATGTCTCTGGGCCACCCCCAGCTCTTTATCAGCAACAGTTTGCCATGCTGTCAATCTACTGCTCCAGAGCTTCTCCCTCCATTATGTTAGGGTGGCTGTGGTTGCAGTTCCACTCAGCCTGCTGGTCCTATCCCTCTCCTTGGTGCTGTGAACACCTTTCTTCTACAACAAGAAAAGGCAGAGAGATACGAGGGTGAGGACTCAGGCTGCACATTCAATGAGAGTGACTATTAGGAATGGGAAGAAGAGGGCAATAGATTGAATGGGAGGGTGAGTATTATCTGTTGAGTTGGAGATTTGAGCAGAAAGCTGAAGAGAAAGCAATGAGAAAGAGACTTCAAGGTGTGTTGGTCAGGAGAGTACTGTGTGGAAGAATGCTAGAGAGGTGAGAGTGTGATGGTTGCCACTTGAGAGTACCAGCGTACTCATCTGGCCAGACTTCATGATGTTTTTATGGTACTGGATCCAGGTACTTTGCACTACTGTAGGGGAAATCAAGGGTTACAAGGAATGGGCAGGAAAGTGAATGTGAGGAATGTCAGATCAGGCTCAAGGGGCTGAATGGCCTGCACCTATTCCGTTATGGTCTCATGGTCTCACCAATTCCTGACAGTTCAGTAAAAACTGAAACCTGCTTGGTGAGGGTGGTTGTCCTCTTCCTATTGTTTTCAGGGAAGAAAACTCCTCTCAGCATCCTCACTGTTGGAATAATCAGTTCCAGGGGCACACTCCTGAATAGTTAGTGGTTCTCTGAGCACTTTGACAGTGCCAAACCTGTGCCTTTGCATCATAACCCTACACTTTGTTTCTAATTAAATAATCATCCAATGCCCTCTTGAATGTCTCAATTGACTCTTCCTCTTCTTCAACTGCAGGCTTGACAGGAAAAGTTTTATATATCTTGCAATGGCTTTAAAACTGCGCCCTCTGGTTCTCAAATCGGTTTACATGTGGGAACTGTTTCTCTGTATTTACTCTGTCCAGATCCCTCAGTATTTCGTAAACATCTTAAAAGGAAAATGTTTTTAGGTTTTTTTTACAAAATTACAAAACTAGTACAAAATAGTATAACTACTTTACAATATATTAGCAACAACAATATAAATAAACAGGCTACTAATCTACACTACAAACTACCAAAACACAGAAGAGGATAACTATATATATATATATATATATATGAAAGAAAGCTCTATATATAAAATAGAAGCTACAGTATGGTAAATAACTAACAAAAAGGAATAAATAAACAAACAAACAAACATTCAAAATAGAACTATACCAAGTCATAACAAGATAGCTTATTATAACAAGATAACATTCAATAAAGTTATAACAGTCAACACACACTCATTGCAGCTCCCCATCAGTGGGAGCAACAGTGAGCAGACCTGGATTTATACGGGATTCTTCCTCCCAGGGGTCCCCAAACCAACAGACATCATCCTCACAGCCAGACAAAGGCCAGATAATATAACCGATACATCTATATCGATATAACTCAAGAAGGGCCGCCATGTTCTATAAAACAATTCAGTTTTCTGCTGCTCCATATTCATAAGTAAGTCCAGGGGAATATGTTCCATAATTATCCTATGCTAATTTGAGTGTCCTGAGGGACTTTCCGATATCCAGCTCACTAAAATGTTTTTCCTCGCACAAAAAGAGAGGATAGTAAACAGTTTTTCCCATGTACATCTAGAGAGGGAAAGTTTGGAAAACCCAAAAGGAGAGACACCGGATCCAACCCAATCTCAGTTCCCAAGATCTTTGCCAAGGCGTTCACTACTTTGTCCCAGTACCTGCGGATCTTGTGGCATGTTCACAAACAACAATTTTGCACTAAGGGCACATTGGGGACGCTCCTATCTTAAACTTTGCAAGCCGTTCTGGTGCCATGTGAGCCCTATGAAGTATCTTCAATTGAATAGCTCGAATCCTATTACATATAGAGATCTTCCTAGCATTTTCCCAGATGTCCTCCCACATCTCTGAGGAGATTTCCACCCCTAATTCTTGAGTCCAGGTTTTATGTCGTTATTCCATGTCCTTTGACACATTATTACCTAGCAAGTGATAGAGAGGACTGACCAAGGGGCACCCACTGGCCAAGTATTTTCCCCATCACATCCAATTTATAAGGATTAACCATCAATATGGTCTCTTTTTTGCATAAAGTCTCGTAGTTGAAAATATCAGAAGAGGTCCTTGGAAAGTAGCCCGAACTTCTGACGCAACTGTTCGAAGTACATCATGATCTCCCCATCATTAAATCTCCCAAGCAGGAGACTCCTTTAGATTTCCAAAGTTTAAAGCCAGCGTCTATCAAACCTGGAGTGAAGGGGGAGTGTTTTGTAAATTAGCCTCATCCTGTCGCATCATCCTCCAAGCTTTGACTGTAAAAGCCCGATTGTCCTAAACACAATGATCCATGACAGTTCTCATCTTGTCCATAAACAACAGGTTGATGAGGGGGCATTTTGCCCGGGAAGCCTCGATGTCCAACCAAATTGATTATGGAGGCCCAATCAGCCAAACATGATAGCAAGGACCTCAGTTGGTACTTCCTACAGTCTGGGAAATCTAGACCCCTCCTTTTCTTGTGAGAGCTAAAGTTTATCTAATTTGATAAGGGGGCGTCTATATTGCCAAATAAAAGATCTGGGCCAGGCATAAGGCCTACGCAGCACTTACCTCGGCAATATCAAAGGAAGAATTCTCATGGGGTATAATAGGCAAGGAAGAACATTCATTTTGACCAGAGCTATCCTTCCCAACCAGGATATCAGAAGATCTTCCTAGCGCCGAGGGTCCTGCCTTATTTTCTCTAACAACTGCACATAATTTACATAGCTGATCGAAAGCCGGGATAATAAAGAGACACAAGTACAGAAAAACCTCCCTGTGACCACCGAAAAAGGGGAAATGAGTTCCATTTCCATAGTTGGATGTGCTGGTAAGACCTCCTACCGGCATGGCTTCTATTTTCATAAAATTAATTTTGTACCTGGAAAACACACCAAATAAATTAACCACTTGTATTAAGTGGGGCACAGATGTCAATAGGTCAGTTAAGAAAAGAAGGACGTCATCTGCATAAAGAGTAATTCTATGTTTGCCTGATCCTACCTCCAGGCCGTTATGCTGAGGTCCGTCTGAATGACCAGTGGTTTCGTCACTAGTGTGAATAATAGTGGCGAAAGAGGGCACCCTTGGCAACAACCTCTGCCAACACTAAAATTATCTGTTCTCATACCATCAGTAAGTACCGCTGCTTTCAGATCACTATATAGCACTGTAACCTATTTGGTAAAACCTCTCCAAGGCCAAACTGTTCCATAATATAAAAAAGATACAGCCATTCCACCCGATCGAATGCTTTCGTCTAGGAAAACAATCAAGCCCGGTATTGTTCTTTACTGGCATACTCACACCATATTTAGTGCTCTTTTAATATTATTAGTAGACCTACGACCCGTAACAAGGGAGATCCAGTGGATGTAGTGTACCTGGACTTTCAGAAAGCCTTTGATAAAGTCCCACATAGGAGGTTAGTGAGCAAAATAAGGGCACATCGTATTGGGGGCAAAATACTGACTTGGATTGAAAATTAGCTGGCTGACAGGAAGCAAAAAGTAGCGATAAACTGGTCCCTTTCAGAATGGTACTAGTGGGGTACCACAAGGTTTGGTGCTGGGACCGCAGCTGTTTACAATATACATTAATGATATAAATGAAGGCATTAAAAGTAATATTAGCAAATTTGCTGGTGACACAAAGCTGGGTGGTGGGGTGAAATGTGAGGAGGACGTTATGAGAATACAGGGTGACTTGGACAGGTTAGATGAGTGGACAGATGCATGGCAGATGCAGTTTAATATGGATAAATGTGTGGTTATCCACTTTGGTGGCAAGAACAGGAAGGCAGATTACTATCTAAATGGAGTCATGTTAGGTAAAGGGGAAGAGCTGTGTAATTGTAATCAACATTGAATTTGCACATATTGTCTATTAACAAACCCCGTCTGGTCCTCTTATGATAAATGGCAATACCCTCTCCAGTCTTAATGCCAGCATTTCCGACAGGATTTTAAAGTCCACATTCAATAAGGATATAGGCCTGTACGAAGTACAGTCTTCTGGGGCTTTCCCTTTCTTGAGAATGAGACAGATATTTGCTTCTCTCAAAGAGGACGGGAGACTACCCTGACTGAATGAATAGTTGTACATGTCCATAAGAGGTCCAGCCAGTTCATCTATAAACTCCTTATAGAACTCAGTTTGGAATCCATCTGGCCTGGGCGCTTTACTGCTCTGGAGCAGCCTCACCGCCTCCTGCACTTCCTGACTTGTCAAAGGGGCACTCAAAAAGGACACCTGTTCCTAGATTACACCCAAGAGGTCCAAGTTCTTAAAGAAGGACTCCATCTTCCTCATTCTATCCTCTCAGTCCTCTGACTGATACAGCTCAAAATAGAACTTTCTAAATGCTGCATTGATCTTTTTAGGATCACAGGTCAAAGTGCCAGTACTCTCTCTAATAGATGTAATAGTCTGGGGAGCCTTCTTCTTTCTGGCAAGGTATGCTAAAACTTGCCAGAAAGAAGGCGGCTCCCCAGTCCATCGCCGTACTCAAATAGTCTCTGCTTTGCAAACAGTATCTTCCTCTTCGCTGTTTGAGTAAGTGCAGCATTCAAAGTAGCCCTGAGGGATGTAATCCATTGTAATTTGGCTATGGACTGCCTATCAACATACGCTGACTCAGCTGCATTCAGGTGAGCCAGACGTTGTTCTCCCCTCTGTTGTTTCCGGGTTGCAGAATACGAGATAATCAAGACTCGCACATAGGCCTTCGCAGTCTCCCACATCATCAATGTGTTGCTGGCCGTACCTAAGTTAATATCCCAGAAAACTTTAAATTCCTGTGAAAAGTATTCTATAAACTTACTATCTTTCAGTAGGAAAGGGTCCAATCGCCAGTGCCGGGAGTCCATTTCATCACCACCAGCCTTAACCTCCATATACACTGCCGCGTGGTCAGAAACAGTTATATTCTCTATTTTGCAGGACAGTACCGAGTTCAAAAAGGTCGAAGGGACAAAAAAATATCAATTCTGGTATGGCACTTATGTGGGTTAGATTAAAAGGTAAAATCTCTACCCTCAGGGTGAAGACATCTCCACACATCTCCACACATCTCCACACCAGTCCCAACTCCCTATTCAAATCCACCAACTGCCTAGACTGCAGAGACATACCCACAGAGCTCCTCGGTATCCTATCCACCTCGGGATCAATGATACGGTTGAAATCTCCTCCTATAATTGTATAACATGACCCAAGGGCCATCAATCTGGAGAGCACAGCCGTTACAAAATTAAAAGGATGTGCCGAAGGGCAACATACATTCAAAATCCCATCCCATACTGCTCTCCATATATTACAGCTTTAAGTATAATAAACCGCCCGGACTCATCCTTTATTTGGCTTAACATTTGAAATGGAAGATTCTTCCAGATAAGAATGGCCACTCCTCTACGAGTTGAAAGATGAGAAGAACACCTGGCCAAACCCTCCCTGCTGCAGCTTCAAATGCTCCTTGTCAGTTAGGTGCGCTTCCTGTAATAGGGCTACATTGACCTTCTCTTTTTTAAGACTTGACAATATCGTTTTCCTTTTAATTGGTGAGTGACTCCCTTTAACATTCCAAGTGCACCATTTAGCCATGATCATCCAAGAGAGTGTGAGACCCCCCAGGAGGAAGAATCCCACTCATAGAGTACTGAGTAAAGAGCGTAAACAATTCACAGATTGAAAAATACAACCTTTAAAACTACTACATTAAAACTGCTAAAAATTACTCCTATGTAGTAACAACATAAAACATAATTAAAAGGAGACTTTCCCCTTGTCCACAGGGAGCACTCATACCATCCAATAATCCCACCCTGACTCCTTCCAGCTGGAGCATGCCCCAACCCTAGACATCACAAACAGATACCAATATCTTATAACAAGGCAGTTAAAAGGTGGGTACCGAACCCATCCCTTCCATACTACTACCCTAGGCATTCTTGGCAAAGCAGCAACATGAGATAAAATATATAAAATTATAATCCTGACATATATTAAAAGGCAAAGTCAAAAACACCCCCCAACAACCAAGTAAATCAACCAGAATACAAATAAAAATAAGAAAAAGAAATTAAAAAGTGGTGGGGGGCAAGAGAGATAAAATAGAATAAGTGTCCATACAATTCAGGACATTCAATTTAGAGTGTCCAAAAATTCTTTTTCCTTTTCCAGCAATCCAAAGCTAAACACAGACCCGCCGTGGCTGAAGTGCAGTGTTGTCGAATATCTCATGGAGTACTGAATATTCAGATTCCTCAGACGCTTCTTTACCTCGTCAAAATCACAACCAGGGAGAAGTCCTGAAAAAGCATTATTCTTTATCCCTTGTGCACCATAGCCTGGGGATCCATCCCCAGTGCTCTGGAGGCCTCCAGCAACATTTGTTTATCTCTATAATGTTGGAGTTGCACTAGAACCAGACGGGGGCGCGACTCCGATCCGGGCCTGCGTACTGCGACCTGGTGGGCCTACTCAACCCGCACCCGGCCTACTTCAGACTCCAGCCTCAGCAGTTGTGGGAGCCTGTTGCTCCGCCCCTCTGACATGTTGCCAGACAGTCTGAATCTCCAAGATCATGCTTTTGCAGCATGACTGAGATCGATTCCCACCTTGCCCAGGTGTCTTCCATCGATGGATTGATCCTCTCTCAGAATTTTATAAACTCCGAGACCAAACTCACCTCCGTAGGTAAATCCCGCAGTGTGGCTGCAGATGCATCTGTTGCTACAGTGGGGGTTGGGGGGGTCCTGTCTGTTGCTGGCCCCATGCCCCTTTGCCTTTAATCGTGTTAGAGTGCACCAAACTGCTCAAGTTTGGTGCAAAATGACTGTAGCAGCGAGGACAAAAACTATTTTTAGCAATTTAAGAGGTGCAGGGAGGGTAGGTGTCCCACTTTATCTGGGTCCTGGGCACAGCTCAGCAGACCCGGACCTACTGGGCCATCATCTTGAATCCCCCCGTAAACATCTATTAAATCTTCCCTCAGCGTTATCTTCTCCTAGAGAAACAATCCCACTCTCCAATATATTCTCACAACTGTCGGGTCTCATTCCTGGAACCATTCTTGTAAACCTCTTCTGCATTCTGTCCAATTCATTCATATTTTTCCTGAAGTGTGGCATCCTGAAATGTAGACACTACATCTGAGGCCTGTACGAGTTCAGCATAACCTCCTGCTCTTGTTCTCAATGCCCCCATTAACGAATGCTAGGATACTATATGCCTTGTTAAAAGCAGTGCTCTCTATCTATCCTGCCACATTTAATGATTTTCCTACTTACATACTCGGGATGCTCTACTTCTACACGCTGTTTAGAATAGTACTCTTTCTGTTATATCATAACTCATGTTCTATGAGTCAGTTGCCATGACTTCCATCCATTATGCAGCTCTTTACTCCCTCACACTGATTTGTTCTGAAAATCCTACTGCCACGGGTTGACTGGGTCTATTCAAGATTATTCCTTGGTACCTGAGGCTGTGATGCCTCCTGACCTCTGATTTTCCAGGGGATGCAGAGGTGAGATGCTAATTAGTTTCCAGGTGGGGAAGGATCATAATGAACACACGAATCAATGAGCTGTGCTCATGATCCAAAAATGGTCCCTTCACTCTGGCTTGTTCTCAAGAGACCATCTCCACGCCTTGGCCACATTCCAGCCTCAGTGGAGGCAGAGGGGCCTCATGAAGATGAAAACATTTGACAGTGATCTTTATATGCCTTCAGCTAATTAACTTTTCACCTCTTGTGGGAGGGTAGCCTTCCCCTCCCTAACTCAGGCTATTCTAAAAAACTCCCGAGACTGAAATATACGGTAGACTAACAAGCCAGCAGTAACAGGGAATCATCAAGCAGCCCTCTCACCTCCCCCACCCCGCCAAAAGCAAATGACATTTTGGCTTTAAGTCGCTGCTCAAAAGCATAGAGAAACCTCTGAGCAGCCATCAGCAAAATGTAAGTCACTATTGTCCCAGAAGCTTCTCTCTCATTCAGAAGAGTCACCTGGTAGTGAGTTAAACCTTGGGGTTCGCACACCACAGATACGGGACAAGGTTAAAAGGCAAGAACTTCAGCCAATAGGGGAACTGAATCTGTGCCATTAACATTGGCTTCCATCACAAACCAGTAGCCCACCCAATCATGCTAACCAACACTATTTCAGCAGAACAGACAGCAAAGCATAATCACTTCACTGCTGACCACAAACTGTTGCTAAGTCTGCAGTTCACATGCACTGCAAGGAAATAGAGAAGCATTTGGTTATCTCAGACAATAAGAATATGGACACAGGAAATATGTATTACATTTGGGCATACCACACAGCTGAACAGTACAACTTGTATCAAATGAACAGCGTGAATTAGATAGAATAATGTTGGCAAAGGTCACCGATTATGCTAATACAGAGCAATATCTTCTATCCTGAAACCCTGGGGACAAGTGGCCTTTATGAGCTTTGAGTAACTAAATTGTAAACCTGCTCTAAAAGAAAATGTTTATGATTCAATTGCACAGAGGAAATTTCTCTCTTTAGCCTCAGGCCCAAGCCATCATCTGTTCTTCAATCCTAAATACCTTCTAACAGTGAGCAAGAGGAGATAGTGGGGAAATGGAAATATAGCAGCTAGTGTCAGATTCTGAAATGCTGCAAACTTAAGTCTAATGTGTTTATTAAGGTGCTCTGAAAATCACCTGAGGTATGGTTCACAACAATCCGCAGAAAGCAGCTTCTGTTAATGTCATCAATGTGCCAAGTGACAACTTTGGAACGGTGGAAAAGGAGAATCAGAATCACAGAATTAGTGCTGAAGGAGACTATTTGGCCCAACACACAAAAATCATGGCTGCCTGAGTGAACATAATGTCTTAGTAACAATCTCCTGAAGGGCCTGTTCTGCGCGTATTGTTCCTATCATTTCCCCACTAACACGATTAGCCTAGATTTTCTGATAAGGATCGTAACACTAGCTTTGATCATGATCGAATCAAAAAAGGATCTACCTTCCTCCAATTTTTCCAAATGATCTTCTGCTGGTGGTTCCATTATATCTGATGCAGGAATTCTCGTTGGGAACAGTGCAGAGAATCTTTTCAGACGTCATTCCCTCATTTTAGGATATTTCTAAGTTTAAATGTTCCCAACATTCTTTTCACTAGAATTAGGAATCTGAGTGCACTACAGCCAAGTTTACAGATTTCACAAATATTGGTGAGGGTGACACAATTCACAGTGGGATACACGTTAAGTGAGTGAACAAAATTGTGGCAGATGGAATAAGGTGGGAAATAATTAAGGTTATACACTTGGGCAGGAAGAACAAATGGAGAAAGACTGTAGAATGCTAATAGCATAGATGGATTTGGGAGTCCTCATACATAAATCACAAAAAAAACCTAACATACAAGGCCAGCAGCTCATAGGGAAGGCAAATTGAACTTTGATGTTTACATCAATGAGAATGGAATATAAAAATAGGGGAGTGAACAATTTTTGGATCCCATATCTAAAGAAAGGTATATTGGCATTGGAGACAGTTTACAGAAAGTTCATTCAGCTGACACTAGGTATGGAGAGATTGTCTTATAAGAAGAAGTGAGGAGGTTGGGCCTGTACACACTGAAGTTCAGAAGAATGAGAGGTAACCTTACTGAAACATACAAGATTCTTAAGAGATTTGATAGCGTATTCACAGCAGAGTTATTTCCCCTTATAGAAGAGTCTAGGACCAGGGGCATAGTCTCAGAGTAACAGTTTGCACATTTAGGGATAAGGAGGAATTTCTTCTCCCTAAGGGTAGCCAATCTGTGGAATTCTTTACCACAGAGAGTAAGTGAGGCTGGGTCACCAAGAAAATACAAGGCTGAAACCGACTCTTTGAATGGCACAACAGACTTAATGGGCTAAATGGCCAAATTTTATTACTGTGATTGAATGGGTGACTTTGCAGATGTGTAAGGGGTAGTGTGGTAGCTGGAAAGATGCCAGCTGGATAATATGGCAGAAGGATTAGATTAGATTAGATTCCCTACAGTGTGGAAACAGGTCCTTCGGCCCAACCAGTTCACACCGACCCTCCAAAGAGTAACCCACCCAGGCCTGTTTCCCCTCTGACTAATGCATCTAACACTATGAGCAATTTAGCATGGCCAATTCACCTGACTTGCACATCTTTGGACTGTGGGAGGAAACCGGAGCACCCAGAGGAAACCCACGCAGACACGGGGAGAATGTGCAAACTCCACACAGACAGTCACCCAAGGCTGGAATCGAACCTGGGTCTCTGGTGCTGTGAGGCAGCAATGCTAACCACTGAGCCACCGTGCAGCCCATAGGATATTAAGACAGCAGATGGATAGGTGGCATGGTAGTGTGTAATTTTTCTTAAAAACCCAGTTTTGTTCAACGCGAAATAGCATTGTTCTTTAATCCCCACGTTAATAGGATTTTCTGGGGAATACCTATATCCACATCTGTCTTGGAGGGGTTGGTTCAGCTCAGTTGGTAGATGGCTGGTTTGCGATGCCAACACTGAGACGTGGTGAACCTCAGGTTAAACCATCACCAGTCACTTCTCTAATAAGAGAGCAGCCCTATAGTCTGGTAAGACTATGGTGACATTATGTTTGAGTGCCCATGCCAATCAACATTTGCTCAAAATCTCACTGGAGGAAAGTGATTAAAGAAAATAATTGGAGAAGCTCTTTGGATAACTAATCAATAATTGTTTCATATAGATTGTTGGGGTGTATATCTGCATCCTGCAAGTGAAAATCAAATTTGCATGAAAAAGCATGAATGGATGTGTGATTCACCCTTGTTCAATTATTTACGAACAGTGGTAACAAGTTCTCCAAGCATTAGTTTTCACCTTGGAAGTACAAGGAATAGTGTTCAATTATCTCAGCTGTAATTACAGGCTGCTGGCATCACACGATGCAATCCAGCACATGAGCTGGTTAATGGATGTACCCTATAGGTAGTTCTCCTTGAACACTTGTGTTCCTTTGCAACACTGTTATAGAAAATCATGCAATATTAATAAAGGGGCTTATGGAAAAAAAAACAGGGTTGGGTGATCCACCAAAGATATCAGTTAAAAAAATCAAAACAAAAATAATAGTTAGCTGAACACAAATGATCGCACAGTCTAAGTAAATCTTTAAATTATATATTTTAATTAAATAATACAGTAAATTTAACACTAACACTAAAATCACTGACTACAGTACTATACCTTTCACGAAGAACTTCACAAGAAAGTGCACAAACCAATTGATGCCAATACAGAATTCCAGTCCTCGACATTCTCCCCCGGTTTGAAATAAAGCTCCATCTAAATGTAGACTACAATTCCCAGTTTCAAGCTAAGTTTCAAGGTTTGCTGAGCTGATTGCATTCCTGTTTTAGCTGAACACATTGAATTTGCATTTTGCAGACAGAGGATCCTGAGGCTGGGTTTTGCTGTTCAAGTGTGCTGGGGATGGAATTGTGGAACAGCAAGCAGGGGTTTGCTTTATAAAAAGGTCTGCAATTCACCAATCACATTACAGCCAAATCACGTTTAATAAGCATGTGTTATAGAGAACTACCTGTATTTGTTAACTTGTGCATACTATTTGTACTCCTTAGCTTTGACTACTATATCATTGCATACAGACACACCACAGAAGGGCCACACTGTCTCTAGTTGAAACAGTCTCAGTGATGCAATCTGCTGGGTATATTTGTTACCTTGACAACCATTGGGCAATACATGTGCTATAGCAGGCATGCTTACACAGGGGACACTTAAGATGTGTATAATTATTGATCTGTCAAGAGCCACAGCTTAATTGTAAATCAAAGCTTTCAGCTTTTATATTTTTACGGAGCCTCTATGTAAAAACACTGACAGCCTCAGAGTGTGGTAATAACAGGAGTGAAATTTAGTGTAACATTTATGATCGCTTCCTGACTTGGTGCCAAGTTGCATCCAAGAGGTTTTGCTCTTTATTCATTCTCCTCGCCCACTTTTGAATTTCCCTTCCTATATTGAAAAGTAGTTGGCCAATTTTCACTTAGCCCCTTCAACATCAAAAAAAGAGGCAAGTGGTCCTAAAATGGGCTCATAGACAGCCCATTCCATTTAGCCGTGCGCTATTTTTAAAGTTGGAAATGTGGTGCTGGAAAAGCACAGGAGGTCAGGCAGCATCTTGGTTGCTGCCTGACCTGATGTGCTTTTCCAGCACCACACTCTCGACTCTGATCACCAGCATCTCCAATCCTCACCTTCTCCTAGCCATTTTAAAGTGGCTATTGCTGCATGATTGAAGCTCATGGTTAATATGAAGATCACTACACAACTGTATAGCTCTTGTACTGACTAATTTTGTTGGTAATGCAGTCAAATAGCATAGAACATGTTTTAAATTATTTCTTGTGGGGCCAGCAACCACTCTAGCCTCATTCTTCCAATCATGAATTCTGCTTCCAAGAACGTAGCTTCCTGTCATGCACCAGTCGTGATCCAACAAGCTGCACTGAGACACCAATGTGGGTGAGCAATACATTTGTTCTATTTAAATTAGGTGCAGGGTTGAAATCCTGTTGTGAAATTGGGAGTTCCACCTACCAGCTAGCTAGCCTGCAAGAGACTATGATGTCTTGTTTTGGGAAGGCTCGTCAAACCACATGCCCATCAGGCAGTGGCAAGGTCACCACAGAGCCCACAGTTGGAGTTCCTGAACACAAATTTACCAGTCAGTATGAGGCTGGGTTGGGGGAGTGGGGGGTTGTGGGGGATCCTCTGGTTGGGGATTGAAGAGTGAGTGCTATCAGGGTGTCAAGTGTAACAGCACTATGGCTTTAAGAGATGGATTTTGTCCTAGTTTCTTTGAGAGAGATTGGGGGACATCAGTCTATGAGAAGATAAACAATTCTGAAGCCTTGGGTGTTTTTTAAAATTGGAACAACAGAAACAGCCTGATTGGGTGCGGTCAAGTTCCAAACTACAAAACGAGGATTTTTAGTTTTAAAGTTTCCAGCAGCAGTTGCTGTTGAGGTCTTGAAGATGTGGAAACTACTTTTCCCTCAATTACAGCTAAAAGCTGGGGATTCTCAATCTTGGCTGCTGGCCTGCATGTGAGACAGTCTTCTGGAAGCGGAAAGGGAGCTGTGTTGGACAAGGTTAGGGGCGCAGGGTGGGAGCGGGCGGGAGGCAGTGTTGGACGGGGTCGGGGGGCGCGGGATAGGAATGGGCAGGGGGCAGTGTTGGACGGGGTTGGGGGGTGGGGTGGGAGCGGGCGGGAGGCGGTGTTGGACATGGTTAGGGGGTGGGGTGGGAGTGGGCGAGAGGCGGTGTTGGACAGGGTTGGGTGGTGGGGTGGGAGTGGGCGGGAGGCGGTGTTGGACGGGGTTGTGGGGTGGGGTGGGAGCGGGTGGGAGGCAGTGTTGGACAGGGTTGGGTGGTGGGGTGGGAGCGGGCGGGAGGCGGTGTTGAACGGGGTTGGGGGGTGGGGTGGGAGCGGGCGGGAGGCGGTGTTGGACGGGGTTGGGGGGACGGGGTGGGAGCGGGCGAAAGGCGGTGTTGGACAGGGTTAGGGGGGGCAGGGTGAGAGCAGGCAGGGGGTTGTGTTGGAGGTTGGGGTGGGAGCAGGTGGAGCGGCGGTGTAGGACTGGGTTAGGGGGGCGTGCGGGGGGGGTGTAGAACGGGGTTGGGGTCCAGTAGGGGCTCGCGCATGGTGTGCTACTACCTCATCTCCTGAACGGGGAGCGGACGTAATAGAGAACTCCAAGCTCCAGAGGAAAGGCATTGAATTGATTAACCGGATAATTGATTATCAGAGCCAAATAGTACCCACCCATCTCATTCGGATAATCGGGGTTCCTCTGTATTCTGTTAAGTGTTCCAGTAGAGTTAAGTTATTCCAAGTTGCTCTTTCTTTTGTTGTATTTTAACTACAGTGTTGGAATAAGTTGTGTTTTGCTTAACGTCAAATAGTTTGACCAATCAAACTGCATCTAGAACACAGCACCTTGCATTTACTTTTAAAAGAAGAAAACGTTATGGTCTAGGCTCCCTTCTTAATATGTTTTGAGGGGTCAAGCCTGGTTTGGTCCAGAAGAAGCAAACTCAAAGGGCTTGCTCCCAGCAGGGCAGCCTGGCTGATGTCCATTCCCTTAATCAGACACTGACTGTATGTGATCAAGGAACAAAATACCACAGACAAGCAACAGTTGGGTAGCAGTTGTCAGGAATATGCCCAACTACAGCTGGGTTCATCCCACCGGTGATGGGCTGAAGTCATTAATTGGCTACTCAAAGACATCAGCAGGTTGCAGGGAGAGAAGGTGGGCAATTTCCCCTCCCACCCAAAACTTAATTTTGATAGAAACAGAAAGGCCACAAGATTTAAGTCCAACACCACCATGTCTAGTTCAGTGCCCTGCCTATCTCCAAACTTGCTACCTCTAGGAGCAGAAAATTGTGCCCCTGCCGGTCTTGAAATGGTCAGAATTTAAAAGGTTAATTTAATTTGGTTGATATCCTGTTGAAATTGGGGTTTTACATCAATTGTAGATGCTCCTTCAAGCTGAAAATCAGATACCTCAATGTGGATAGTGGCCTCTGTAAAGAGAGATAATGGGAGGTGCTTAACATCACAGTTACCCTTTTCTCAGTGAGTGACAAAATCTCACATGCAGTCATAGAATCATAGATATACAGCACAGAAACAGATCCTTCGGTCCAATTCGTCCATGCCGACCAGATATCCTAACCTAATCTAATCCCATTTGCCAGTATTAGTCCATATTCCTCTAAACCCTTCCTATTCATATCCCCATCCAGATGCCTTTTAAATCTTGTTATTGAACTAGTCTCCACTACTTCCATACACACATCATCCTCTGCATGAAAAAGTTGCCCCTTAGGTCCCTTTTAATCATTCCCTCTCACTTTAAAACCTCTAATTTTGTAATCTAGTTTCCCACCCCAGGGAAAAGACCTTAACTATTCACCCAATCCATGCCCCTCATGATTTTGTAAACTTCGATAAGGTCACCCCTCGGCTTATAGTCCCAGCGTATTCAACCTCTCCCTATAGCTCAAACCCTCCAATCCTGGCAATGTCCTTGTAAATCTTTTCAGAAAATTTTGAAGTTTCACAATATTCTTCCTATAGAAGGGAGACCAGAACTGCGTGCAGTATTCTAAAAGTGGCCTAACCAATGTCCTGTACAGCTGCAAAATGACCTCCCAACTCGTATACTCAATGCACTGACCAATAATAATAAGCATTTCAAAGGTCTTCTTTGCTATTCTATCTGGAGACTCCATTTTCAAGGAACTATGAACTGCACTTACACTCCATGGTGCCTTTGTTCAGCAACACTCCCCAGGACCTTACCATTAAATGTATAAATCCTGCCCTGATTTGTAGCACCTCACATTTATCTAAATTAAACTCCATCTGCCACTCCTCAGCCCACTGGATCAATATCCCGTTGTATTCGGAGGTAACCTTTCTCGCTGTCCACTACACCATGGAATAAATGCAGTTCTGTCCGGGGTCGCTGGCAATCAAGAAAGCAATGCGTGGCTGTTTTTTTTCCTGTTTTGGGACAAATCAGAACCCCAAAGTACTAAGGGCATTATCAAAACTTTTAACTTTCAAAAGGTGTTTTTTTTGTTAAATATAAAACAGAGGATTGCTACAGACAAAATAAAAAGAGACTACAGACATAAACTTTCTCAGTCACTGTCGAAGAAGATAGGCTGTGGGACTCACAGAATGTTGCACCTGTAGAATGTCAGGGAAACTTCAAACAGACAGGAAGATGCAAGAGGAAGAGTAATGGGGGGCTGATAATAGTGAGTCACCCCCACCCACACCACCAACTGAAAGCCTAGTTGGTGTCTGCTGGTGGAAGGTGGTGTGCTAGTGACCTCAGGCAGCCATATGTCCTAGTTTGGATTGAGTACAAGTATGTTGTGAAGGTCACAGTTGAAGGATCACTCATTAGTCAACCCTCTGTTACAGGTAAAAGGACTCCTCCACTGAGTTCTAGAAGCCAACTAGGCAACAAACCATTTAGAAGGAATCACAAGAGCTTCATGCTACTGGCCTGCTATGTCAAAAGGAAACACAACAAAAGGATCTCATGCAAAAGCCAAAAATCCAGAAATCAACTTTTCACCAATAAATGTTCGATTATCTACTTTTGACAAGTGAACCAGAGAGACGGTCCCAATAACTTTTAACTATGTTTTTTCGCACGGGATTTCTATTCTAACTGTGTGTATGTGTACGTGTACGTGTGTTGTGTTTGTAATTCTTCCCACAATCAGGAACCAATAAACCCTCTCCTTTGTTAACTCAGAAAAGACTGGCTAAATTGGCTCCTTTTTTTCAAAACAATAAACACATGTGCATCCATAAAAGAGGGATCTTTTTTAAATTAAATCTTCTTGTGACCTAGCAAGATAACAGATGAATAAAGAAAGGGGAGCCAGTTCCAGCAGCTTAAGGATTTGGCATGACCATCTGCAGCCACAATAAAATGGAGAACCTTGCACAGAGCCTGGTCATAACAAATCCCAGAACCAACACAAGCTACTGTCATACCATGTTCTTGTTTAATTTAAAACGAGAGAATAATTCAGATTGAAGAGCAAGCTTTCCTTAGGCAGTACTTTACCCAGAGAGAGACCTTGTTGCTAATATTCCAAGCACCAGCATTTAGTCCTGACCCAGAATGCCCTTGAGAACCTTGTGGTAAGCCATTGTTTTGAACTTCTGTCAGTCCCTAACAACACTGTTGCTATAGTGTTAGAGGATTTCTTTATAAGGGAATGTGGGAAATTCATTAATGAAACCATTTCTGCACACCGATTCTATCACAGCTACACACAACACAATGTTGTATCATGGCAGGATTGGCTGGAATTTGTTTTGCAGCTATAGCAATTTAATAGATGTTGTTTGTCCAGCTCTTTTGGGGATCTAGAACTCAGTAATTTGCATTTCTCAGCAAAATACATGGAGCCAAATGTTTGTGAATGAGCTGGGAAAGTTGCTGACCTGGCAGATCTGCTTCCTTAAAAACAGTCCCATACCACTGTATTTCCATCCTGGGATGCAGGGGCAAAATGGAGTCAGACCCACAATTTCAGGGGGGGGGGGGGGGGGGGTACTGCCAAAGCCAGCAGGCTGGAATGCCTGGCACTGTTAACTGGGACATCAACACATTTAATGAAGAATTTCAAGCTCTCAAATGCCTATCCTTTACCTGCTCACCTCAATCCATTCTGCATGCACCTTCCACCATTCCATAACACTTTATGCCCCTGGTATCTCCATGTCAACCCAAACAAAATGTGATCACATCTTCTCTGTTGAAATATGAGGTTCTGGACGTTTTGAAAAACTTAACTAAGAATTCATAATAGACCCACTTATCAGATCAAATCCAGAGCAAAGTCAATAATGGAGGCCAATGAAAGTGAAACCCCTTTTTATAAGCTGAAGCTGTTGTTTCCAATCATTTCAAAGTTTGTCTTGAAGCTAGAGACACCAGGTATTTAGAGCTTAGTCCTTGATGCTGGAGTTTCCAACAACAGTTTTCTACATTGGCAAAGTAGTATAACACATGTCAACACTTACACAATGATGATCAACATAGTGGTCATTCTGCAGTAAAAAAAAATCTAAATCACAACTAAGTATCTAACTATTGAAACACAAGATCTTATTTCTGTATTCTAAAGCCTGCCACTGAAAGAATTCCAGGAGCATGTTGCTTTTACTTTGGTTCCTGCATCATCTGAGGTTATATGAACCATGTCTTCTAATAACACAGCTGGTTTCATTGAAAGGGTGGGCTATTAAATGGTCATCCTTGGAATAGAGTAGGAGGGAGGAGATTGCTGAGCATCCTTGTGTCACCCACATACTTATTTTGAGGCAATAAAAAAATCTAACAATACAAGAATAGGATGGGAATGCTGGAATGGGGCACTATCCTCGATTTTTGAATTGCCTACCTCCATTCTGATATGGACAGAGGCCGTAATCTCTCAGATACTAGCTATTTCCTTTAGTACTATTTTGTGCAGATATTACAAACATCACCAATTCTACAAATCATTAAATAGCACTCTGGATAGTATTAAAACAATTGCAAATTTATTTCACCACTAGGTTACAAAAGTCATTCAAACATTCATTATTCGCTCATCTACTTCCTTGCTTCATTTCCCACTAATTACCCCCCCCCCACACACACACACACACACACACATGCACACACACACACCTCACTCTAAGGGCAATGCAGAATCAAAGTTAAGTCACTATTTTGCACAATGGTCTGATACAGAATATTATACAGGTATGTGCTAACATTTTGGAGTTGGAAAATGAAGTCTATCCTATCGCTTCAGGCTACAAAAATTAAACACAAATTCCTAACACCAAACCAGCAAGGGAGTAGATGAGCGATCAATGAATGTTTGAATGACTTTTGTAATCTAGTGGTGAAATAAATTTGCAATTGTTTTAATACTATCCAGAGTGCTATTTAATGATTTGTAGAATCATACCCTAGACTTTTCAGAGCATTTTAATTGACTGACTGTGGCAGGACCCCTGCCTGAAGGGATGTCCCTTGACTTGACTGAAGAGTACATCCCTTAGACTTCGAGACATTGACCATTTGGTTGAAGCACGTGCAATGAATTTGTCATGTACATAGTTGGCACACAGTGCTGATGTGAGATAGATACTTGAAATATCAACATAGCACTCTGAATTATAGCAGCAGGTCGACTCTCATGACTGATGGTTGCTACCAACCATAACAAACTGTTAAGCTTTGTCTCCATACTGAAAGGCAAGACTGAAGAACTGTGAGCTTGTTCATACTGGTTGAGGGGAAGAAGTGCCAAAACACAAGGCAAGGCAGAGATACCATAAGCATCCAAATAGGCACAATGTAAATGAGCACTAGGCAAGCAAGTGAAGATTCTGGTTCATGAGATGGATGGCTTCCCCTGTGTACAAGGCAAAGTTGTAGTGGCATTCCAATGGGAGGTGCCAGTGCACTCAGAAGTATAATATTGATGTGCAGAACAGTTTATTGATTGGGTTGGATAGAAACCATGATAGCCAGATGCCAAGGTGCATGGATAGAGGGGTACCTGCAGTCACTACCCATGTTGTGTGCCCTGGAATATGGTATCAATGATCCACAATGGAAGTCCAGAGGAGCAAGTGGTGAGCTCAGGTTGCCAAGTCACTACTCAGACTTCTATGGAAGGAATTCTCAGCATCTAGCTTCTATCTGGTGAGCAGAAGAATGGAGGACTGCACACTAATGAGGGAAGATTAGGTAGTAATGAAATTGGTAATGACCATTAATCCATAAAATAGGCCGCTACCTGGTCACTACTGTCTAACACTTGATTGGAAACTGGAAGATTTTGCTCAATGTAGATAAGATCCTCAATGGACATCTCACCTGATTTTCCCAACTTTTTTGCTATGGTCCACATTAGAGCTGGGAAGAGTTGGCCCCTTTGCTTTAGCTCGACCTACTCCAAACGAAGTCTCTCAATGTGTTTTCCCAAATAAACCTTCACCATATTGGTCTGTCATGCCAGAGATTTCCAGGTGACAGCAGAGACACTTTTTGAGATGTTTTAAGGATAGCCCTAAAGTTAGTTTTCCTTTGTTCTCCTGACCAAATTCTGAGTTGCTCAATTGCTTAGGGTTTGTTGTCTGGTATTTTGATCTTATGCTGTCAAGTGGAGCAGGATGTTAATGATTGGTACCTCAATACTGGATAGGTTAGCTTGGGTGCAGATGACATTGTCGAAATGCTTTTCTTTTCGATAGATTTGTCCAGAGAATCTTGTGAAGGATCTACTAGTAGTAAACACCATAATTTGATCTGCTTTTTTTTAACCAATCATGCTTTCCCTCCCTATACTCTGGCTCAGCTGTTTGCTTTTATTTCCGCCCACATATTGCTACACATGCAAATGTACTTAATTTGGACCAATACTTCTAAAAAGCAAAACGCTTCAACTGCTGGAAACTTTTAAAGAAGAAAGAGCTTAAAAAAGGCAGCAGACATCGTGAAAGGAATGAAAATGTCTTTGTTTTCAGTACAAGTGTTTCTTCAGAATAGAAAATTAAGAGGCATACATGCATGTCATTGCATTGAGAAAAGTGAGGGGGGTGTTTAGACCAAAAATATGCAAGGAGGAACAATTTAGTAAATCCCTGTCAATTACACTAAGATGATAAATGCATTGCGACATATGGAATAGCTAAAAATAATTTAAAATGAACTGATACAGTCCACGTTTGATGTGGCACCAGTGGCAGAATCAGATGCTGAGACTAGCTTCAGCTGGGGGAGAAAAACTGGCCACAGTTTCTGCTCCTGTTAACCATTACCTGCTGAACCTATGTGGGCATCAAGTAGAGAGTAGGATATGATTCGGATCAGCGTTGCTGGCTCCTATGGCCAAGCAATCTATGGTTACTTGCTGTTAAAACTCACATGAAAAACTGTAATTGAGTCGGGTCTCAGAGGGCAAGTGTCACTCATGGACCATATCACAGCTAGATGTCCATGGTCATTTCCTACTCTTGACCTTCCTTTGATTCTTATGTTCTTTTTCAATTGCATCTTTGTCTTGTGAATTCTCCTATCATATTTAATGCTTTTTTAAAAAAAATCTCTGAATTCCTGTTTCCTTGGAAACATTATAAAAAAGCAACAACCATATTGCTCGGGAAAACAGCTCTTGATATTCTTAGAATATTAGGTCATGTTTGAAGTTTCCTTGACCTTAGAAAATCTGTACGATCAATCTGAGAAATTTCTTTCTTGTTAAATTTGGAGTTTGTGCAGATAAAATTCCATTGAGTTAATAGTAACATACTCGTCAAGGGACTAAAAATGTTATTGTGCAGCTAAAGGTGCCTCACCTATAGTTGTGGTAATTGTGCCCATTTGACTCTAGATTGACTGCACACTTGCAAAGACTTCTCCCAAAAGACAAAGTAGATTCAAATATCCTCCAGACACCAATTCCCCTGTACAGCAAACACTTTGTTGTTACATGTTACACTTTTGTTATTTTCAGTTCTTGGCACTGCTCGCTTTTTACTCTCAATAATCTTCCATTTCCTCCTTTCCGAACAGTAAAATGTGTAACGATTTCTTATTTTCTCACTAAGTGGACGTGACATTGGGAGGTTTCAAGCAGTTTCAGGTTCAGATTTAATTAGAGTACAACCAGTTAGCTGCATGGACCAATTAAGTACACCCCGGCAAATCTCTGGTTGAGTGTGGGTTGGAAATCAGACAATTTCATGCCTGCAGGAAAGATTTTAGGCAATTAGTTGCTATGTGTCTTCTACCCAATTACTGCTTTAATGTAGCTTATCTCAGCAGTTCTTCATCAAAAGAAATCTATATGATGATACATTGACATGAATAAGCCACACATTAGTTAGCATCTTTTTTTTTCAAAGGTAAGTATAGTATCACCCCAGAGGACCATATTGCTCTCTCATTAGAAGGTCACAGCTGATGATGGTTTAACCTGAGGGTCACCATGTCTCAGGCAAAGTGTGTGGTTGAAAATAGAGTCCTTCATGGTGATCTCAATTTGGCTGGTACGAGAATTATACTTACGCTGTCGACATCATTACATTGCAAATAGTTGTCCAACCAATTGAGCTAACCAACCTTCTTCATTTAAAGTATAGTTACAGCTATTAACATAGTTGTTAGCTGCTTGTACATCTGATCCAGGTTGTCAAGATTTCACTTGCTACTAGGTATACCAGCTTCTTAATTTATACCATGTTATATATTTTATGCATCTCCCTGATTAACTTCTCATCAAAAGCAGCACCATTGGTTGATACAAGTGTTTACCTTCTTACACCACTACCAATATGATTCAGGAATAAAATATCTAGCAAAAGAAGGACAAGTACAACTGGCCATTGCACACCCCACATGGCAGTGAGTTACGAATTCCAGCACATCCAATCTGAAAACGTGAGAAAACACAAATCCAATCAGTTTTAGCAAGTTCTGAATGGAATCAATCTTCTGCTTTAGCTGTGTTGGTGTTACAATAATATTGATTGTAACATTAATCTTTTTTGGCAATGGATTAAAAAATATTGCTTTAAACCAAGGAGTCTCAAAGGAGGTAGTTGCAGTTTTGAATATTGCGTTTATTGCACACACTCTCAATGTGCTCCAATATCGCTACCACAGAGCCAATTAGTTTTGTACTGGAGGACAATTGTTTGACGACATTTTGATTGGTTCCTGATCAGGTGATCACGACACGTGTGGCGCCAGTGCAAAGAAACCTCTAGCTTGCAAAAGAAAACCATTAAAAAAAATTTCCCACCCTACAGGAAACAGACAATTTCGCCAGAAATAGCTAGCTGCCTTCCAAACACCCTTCTCTTCAAACCTCCTGTTGAAGGAAGAATAAAACATCCTCAAAGACAGTGAAATTATAAACTCTGAACCAAATGAAAATCAGCATAGGTATGAAAACAATCATGTGTGACTAGAAAAAGAACTAAAATGAAAATTGAAAAGAAAGAAAGAAAATAACTCATCGAATCCTGTGGTCCAGACTGGTGCTATTGAACTGTTTCCACTCTCCCCAGCCAATTCCATTCACAATATCTACTTCGTCTGTTTTTGTACCCCTGCCAATTTAAGAAGGGTGGGATTCTAATTATGGAATTTTAGCTTAGCAATTCATTATTTTCTACTTGCCATTGTTAAAAACAACTTTGTTCATAAAAACAGTTAACTCCTTCCAAGAACAGAACCATCTGTTTTCATTGAATTTAAGTTGATCAGTCAGGTAAATTGGGGATTTTGGATAATTTGACTAGATCTTTTCACATTTCTAATGATTCTGAGAATTCATTTCCAGTGTATTACTCCAGTGAGTAATGACTTGAAGATTTCAAGTGATGGGGATGTCACCACATCCATTACCAGCTTGTTCCATTGTGGAATTGCCCATGAGAAGACAGATTGTTGCTACATTTTCTTACCACCAAATAGGATTTAGATAGCTATCTTATGTCTTGTTACTGCTAATGGCATGAGACACATGTTTCTAATTCTCTAAAGTTCATTCCATATAAGGTCAGTCTGTTTTTCTTTCCCTTCTTTGCGGTGTCGATTCCTATTCCACACCTTTATCAAGGTCATGACCACTGGCGTGCTTCTCAAACTGATCCATGCAGAATTGTGCAGCACAATTTCAGCTTACTTCACCGTACTTAAATCTCTCACCATTTAAGAATAACAAATACTCAATAAGTTATCATTCAGATATTTTTATTGCATTGCAGTCATAAAATTTCCATTTTGTGGGTTAAGTACCAGAAGCTTACCAAAATAAATGAATATAAACTGAGAAGAACCATGCAGAGGACTTTTGATATCACGCCTTCCCAGATGGTAAACTGCACTGTCGGAGATCATCCAAGTACAACAAATATAAATGTGACATACTGCAGATATTGGAAATCTGAAATACAAATAGCTGGCAAGCAGGCCCGGCAGCATAGGAACAACACAGGAATTAGGAGCACAGTAGGAAATTCTGCCCTTCAAGCCTGCCCTGCCATTTAACAGGATTATGGCCTGGTCTCAACTCCACTTCCCTGCCTGCTACCCAGAGCTCTTTATCCCACTTTTCATCAGAAACATATCTATTTCTTTTTTGAATCTGTTGATGGATCCTGCCTCCACTGAACTCTGGGGCAGTGAGTTCCACAGATTCACAAATACTCAGAGAGAAGTAGTTTCCCCTCATCTTAGTTTTGAACTGACTTCCTCTCACTCTATACCTACGACCTCTTCTTTGAGACTGTCCCAAAGGGAAAGCGTCTGTTCAATGTCCACCTTATCAATCCCTTTTAGCATTTTACATACATCAATCAGATTCCCCCCCTCATTCTTCTGAACTCATGCTAGTACAAGCCCAAGCATCTGTGAGTGAGAAACAGTTAATATTTTGTGACATTTCTTCAGAACTAATATTTCTTTCAGTATTGCACTTTGTCATCCCCCATCTGGTTTGGGACATGTCATGTTCCTTCTCAATCCTGTTTTTAAAAGTTAAAAATCACACAACACCAGGTTATAGTCCAACAGGTTTAATTGGAATCACTAGCTTTCGGAGCGCCGCTCCTTCATCAGGTGGTTGTGGAGGACACAATTATAAGACACAGAATTTACAGCAAACGTTTACAGTGTGATGTAACTGAAATTATACATTGAAAAATACCTTGATTGTTTGTTGAGTCTTTCATCTGTTAGAATGACCATGTTAGTTTCACTTCTTTCATATGTAAATCACAAAACTTTTTTTTAAAAGTTACATTCTCAGGTTAACTGTAACAATTGGTGTCAGCCAGATAATGTTGAAGGGGTTAGCCCCCTGTGTTCTCGGTCTGTGCCATAATGTTTAGATTGATTCTAATCTAAAAAGTGAGTTAAGACAGACTTACATGAATTCATGAAGCTTTTGAGCAAAGTACAATGTAACTCTGCAAGTACAAATTCACCACACAAACATACATGTATATGTGTGCATGTGTGTGTCTGGAGTGGGAGGGTTGTGAGTGTGAGAGAGTGTACGTGTGTGTGTGTATGTGAGTGTAGAGTGTCTAAATCTGTGAGGGGGGTGCATGTGCGAGTGTGGGAGTGTGCGTGTATGTCTGGGATGTGCGTCTGCGTGTGAGAGAGAGAGAGAGTATAGTGCAATAGTGGTCACCTGTAGTGTGACATGAACCCAAGGTCCCAGTTGAGGCCCTCCCAATGGGTACCGAACTTAACTATCAGCCTCTGCTTGGCCACTTTTCGCTGCTGCCTGTCCCGAAGTCCGCCTTGGAGGATGGTCACCCGAAGCTCCGAGGTCGAATGTCCTGAACCACTGAAGTGTTCCCCAACTGGGAGGGAACCCTCCTGTCTGTTGATTGTTGTGCGGTGCCCATTCATCCGTTGTCGTAGCCTTTGCTCGGTTTCCCCAATGTACCATGCCTCCGGGCATTCTTGCCTGCAACGTATAAGATAGACAACATTGGCGGAGTCACATGAGGACCTGCCATGTACAAGGTGGGAGGTGTTCCCACGTGTAATGGTGGTGTCCATGTCCACAGTCTGACACGTCTTGCAGCGCCTACCGTGACAGGGTTGTATGGAGTTGTCCTGAGAGCTAGGCAGCTTGCTACGAACATTGATCTGTTTGAGGTTTGGTGCTTGTTTAAAGGCAAGCAGTGGAGGTGTGAGGAAGGTCTTGGCGAGGTGCTCATCCTCCTTGATAATGTGTTGCAGGTCACGAAGAACATGGTGTAGTTTTTCGGCTCCTGGGAAGTACTGGACAATGAAGGGTATCCTGTCGGTTGCAGCATGTTTGAAAAAAACGTTTTGTGATTTATATATGAAAGAAGTGAAACTATCATGGTATTCGAACAGATGAAAGACTCAACAAACAATCAAGGTATTTTGCAAAGTATAATTTCAGTTATATCACTCTGTAAACTTTTGCTATAAATTCTGCGTCTTACAATTGTGTCCTCTACAACCACCTGAATGAGCCGCGCTCCGAAAGCTAGTGCTTCCAATTAAACCTGTTGGACTATAACTTGGTGTTGTGTGATTTTTAACTTTGTACACCCCAGTCCAACACCGGCATCTCCAAATCATGACTGTTTTTAAAAAACAATGTTCATCTCCTCACTTTACCACCTCAGCCTATGCCAAGTAAACAAGGTCTTCCACTCTGCCCTCAATCTTTTTGGCTGCTTCTTCAAAGACTCAATCAAATTTGAGAGACATGATTTCTCTCACAAAGCCATGCTGACTATCCTTTATCATTCCTATTGCTCCAAATGCATGCAACTCCTATCTTTCACAATCACCTCCAACAAATTATCCACTACTAATATCAGACTCACAGTCTATAGTTCCCGTATTTCTCCTTACAACCTTTCAAAATAAAGGCATAACATTTGCCATGCCCCAGTGCTTTGGCAACTCACCCGTGACTATAGATAAGACACGTATTTTTGCTGGGGTCCCGCAATTTCATTCCTGACTTCCCACAACGTCCTGGGATACACTTGATCAGGTCTTCAGAGATTTATTCGCCTTTATGTTCTGTAGACCTCAAGCACTTTGTCTTCTATAATGTGAACTGCTTTAAAAACATCACTATTTATTTTCTTGCTTCCATGTCCTTCTCCACAGTATTCATTTAATAGCTCACTTATCTCTGGAGGTTCAACACAAAAAGATGACTTTGTTGACCTTTGGAGGGACCCTACTCATTCCTTAGTTGCTCTTTGCACTTAGTGTATGTGTAGAATCTCTTTGGATTATCCATCATTTTATATGCAAAGGCTATCTCCTGAGTTCCCTCTTAAGAATGCCCCTACACCCTTTACACGCTTCATGAGATTCATTGGATTCCAGTTGTCTATATCCAATTTTTTTTTATTCTTGACTAGAACTAAATATCTTTATTCAATCATTAATCCCTAATCTTACCAGATTTACCTTTTCACTAAGAGGAAACATAACTCTGAATACAACTGAAGACTTCCACCGCTCAGTCATCCTTTTACCTGCAAACAGTCTACTCCAATCAACTTTTGAATGTTCTTGTTCCATACCATTATTCTGATTAAGAACTTTACCTTTTATGGAAGGCTTATCCTTTTCCATACCTATTTTAAGACTAATAGAATTATGATCACTAGTCCCACCACTAACACTTCAGTCACTTGCCCTGCCTTATTTCCTAACAGAAACTCAAGTCATGTTCCTTTAATATCAATATATGAATGTTCTCACTAAAAAAAATTTGTTTGAACCCATTTAACAAACTCTTCACCACCTGGACCTTTAACACTATGGCAGTCCCAGTTAATGTTATGAAAATTAAAATTCCCTATTACATCCCTATTATTCTTACATATATAGGATCCACAGATACCTTACAGAGTGGAAGCTGGCCATTCTGCTGATCAAGTCTGCACCAACAAAATTCGAACAGCATCCTTGCCAGACCCTATATTTCCCCCCCTAACAGTCTCTGTCGACATCTGTGGACACTATAGATAATTGAGCATGGCCTTCCACCTAACCCGCACATCTTTGGACTGTGGGAAGAAAGCAGAGCAACCGGAAGAAACTCATGCAGACATGGGGAGAATGTGCAAACTCCTCACAGACAGTCACCCAAGACTGGAATCAAACACAGATTCCTGGCACTATAAGGCAGCAGTGCTAACCCCTGAACCACTGTGCCACCTAACTTAAACCACCTTATCCATCTATGTTGCCACTTTCAGTGATCTGTGGACCTGTATGCCCCGATCCCTTTATGTTACTGCTCCTAAGGGTTCTGCCATTTCTTTTATGATTTGTACCCGAGTGTGATCTTCCAAACCACATCACCTTACATTTGTCCAGATTAAACTCCATCTGCCATTTCTCTGTCCAAATCTGCAATCTATCCACATCATGCTCTATCCATTGACAGGCCTCACCACTATCTGCAACTCTGTCAATTTTGGCACTATCCACAAAGTTACTACTTTGCCTTCCTCCAGATCATTTATATACATTACAAATAACTGCCCTCCCTCAGGCACAAAACCTCACTGGGTCTGGAAACATGGACTAGTCATGAAACAGGGATCTTAGTCCATTACGGAGTTAGTTGGAAATCTTTGTTGTAAGCAGACATTTCTCCACAGTGCACTCCACCTCCGAATTGCTTGCCCAGAGAAACAGTCCATATCTGTTTACAGCCTCTTTGGCTGTCTCCACAGCTTTATCTCCCACCAAACATGGGTCCGGTCAGTGAAGCTGGAGACATTACACAGAAACGTGTTATGAACCAGGCCAGATCCCCTCAAAATATTTTAAGAAGGTAGCCTAGACCCTAACCTTTTCTTATTTTAAAGGGAGATGTGAAGAGCCTATTCCTGGAGTAATGCAGCTGGTCAAACCACTCGTCCTTAAGCAAAAAAGAGAATTTATTTAAACACTACAGTTGAAACACAAACAAAAGAAAGTAGAATTTAGAATAACTTTATTTGAAAACTCAACTGACTCGATATAGCAACTTAACTAAGGAGCTGTTCCAATTCCTGTAACATCCATAAACACACCCCATGACAAAAGGTAAATTCAAACACAGATTCTCACAGGCAGGAAGAAACAACTTCTAATGAGATTTCAGAAAGAAAGCCAGTCAGGAACCATTTGCTGAAGCTTGGGACCTTTCTCCACTGCAAGCAGCTTCTCAGTGTTACAAATGACAAGAAACTAGAAAAAAACTTGAACTGGAAGGACTGACTGCTTTCCTGCCATTGTTAAACTCGGCTTTTGCCCAGACATTTCAGCACCTCTGCCTTTATGACCTCTCTGAAAAAAATCCAAGTACAAAATAACCTTGTTAAAGGGGTAGCATCATCACAGAAAATATAAGAGCAGGCGTAGGTCATTCAGCCCCTTGAGCCAGCTCCACATTTCAACATGATTAAGGCTAGTTGAATTCTCTAGTTACACTTCCATCCAATACTCCTTGCTTGCTTTGGACACAAGAATAAAACGCATGGCGCGAGAGATTCTTCTTTTAACATCTGAAATCCCAAACAGTGAGCTGCCAGTCTGTCCTCTTCTCAGCCAAATTTCTGTAAGAACAATCTGAAACTTGCCGAGTTCATTAGCCTTACTTCTAAGGCCCATTGCATTGAAGTAAATGCAATTTAATTCTTCAGTTACTTTGCTCTTTGAATTGCTCTCGTCTGTCTTTTCTATTTAATTTGCTCTTTTCTAATTCAGAACTATCCTCATCTGCTTGTATTTTCTTGCAAAGCTACGTAGGTGCCCCTCCCCTGCCCCCAAATTAACATACTATCCCAGATTCATGCTCACTGCCGCATAATGTCCTGCCTGTTCTCCTGCCAGGAAAGGCAGGATTCTGGGTAATCCAAGATGGAGGACGGGAAAAATTTCTGGCTTTAAGAGCTACTCCTTTTTTTGAGGTATTTTAGGTGTTGGAAGTGATTTCCTCGAATTCCAGGAGCAACAATTACTGTTTTATATGCTGTTGCATTATTTTGGAACTTTTGGGGAAAAAAAAGTCAAAACAACAGTTTTAAAAGGGAGAAGAACAGACAAAGGAAGCACATGGTGAGGACAGTGCAAGAGAGAGAGAGAGAGAGAGAGAGAAAACCTGCACAGTTACTGCCTTTGCTGTTTGAATTTCTGTATCGCTGGACATCGGAGTGCATCTAGGAAAATTAACAAACAATGAATTTCACAACTAATCTTGGAAGCGAAGTTCACAGCACAGAATCAGATAAGTTAATTGTTGTTTTAAGTCTGTCCAAGAGAAAGGCTGCAGTAGTGAGTATAGTGGATTCTTACTTGATTATATCTTTTTGGAGATAAGTCTCTTGATTAAACTTAAAATACAAGCCATAGCTATAAATTTAACCTGGGGCAGTGTTTGTAGAGGAATAAGATGGTGTTATTTTCTGGGTCTGTAGATTGTGAAGGAGCAAAAATGGCCTTTGCAGTGAGATGTACTTCTTGTCAGATGTGGGAGTTTAAAGAAAGTTTAAGGATTACTGCGGATTATATTTGCCATAAATGCTGTTGGGTGCGAATCTTATCAGATCGAGTGGATCGGTTGAAGAGACAGATAGAAGCGATGAGGAATTTGCAACAGCAACAGTATGTGATGGATGGCAGTTACAGGAAGGGGGGAAAGTCTCAGATACAGTCATATAGATGGGTTAACTCCAGGAAGGGTAAGAGAGGTAGGCAGCTAGTGCAGGAGTCTTTTGTGGATATACCAATTTCAAACAGGTATGCTGTTTGGAAAATGTAGGGGGTGGTGGATTCTCAGGGGAATGTAGCACAAACAGCCAAGTTTCTGGTTTTGAGACTGGCTCTAATGCAAAGAGGGGTACATTGACTTCCAAGAGATCAATTGTGTTAGGGGATTCTGTAGTCCGAGGTACAGACAGACGTTTCTGCGGCCAGCAGAGAAAAAGCAGAATGGTGTGTTGTTTCCCTGGTGCCAGGATCAAGGATGTCTCAGAGAGGGTGCAGAATGTTCTCACGGGGGAGAGGGGCCAGCAGGAAGTCATTGTCCACATTGGAACCAACGACATAGGAAGGGAAAAGGTTGAGATTCTGAAGGGAGATTACAGAGAGTTAGGCAGAAATTTAAAAAGGAGGTCCTCGAGAGTAGTAATATCTGGATTACTCCCAGTGCTACGAGCTAGTGAGGGCAGGAATAGGAGGATAGAGCAGATGAATGTATGGCTGAGGAGCTGGTGTATGGGAGAAGGATTCACATTTTTGGATCATTGGAATCTCTTTTGGGGTAGAAGGGACCTGTACAAGAAGGATGGATTGCACCTAAATCGGAAGGGGACTAATATACTGGCAGGGAAATTTGCTCGAACTGCTTGGGAGGATTTAAATTAGTAAGGTGGGGGGGGGGACCCAGGGAGATAATGAGGAAAGAGATCGATCTGAGACGGGTACAGCTGAAGACAGAGGTGAGTCAAACAGTCAGGGCAGGCAGGGAAAAGGTAGGACTAATAAATTAAACTGCATTTATTTCAATGCAAGGGGCCTAATAGTGAAGGCAGATGAACTCAGGGCATGGTTAGGAACATGGGACTGGGATATCATAGCAATTACAGTAACATGGCTCAGGGATGGGCAGGTCTGGCAGCTTAATGTTCCAGGATACAAATGCTACAGGAAGGATAGAAAGGGAGGCAAGAGAGGAGGGGGACTGGCGTTTTTGATAAGGGTTAGCTACGCTGAGGAATATTCTGGGAAATACATCCAGGCAAGTTATTTGGGTGGAATTGAGAAATAAGAAAGGGATGATCACCTTATTGGGATTGTATTATAGACCCCCCAATAGTCAGAGGGAAATTGAGAAACAAACTTGTAAGGAGATCTCAGCTATCTGTAAGAATAATAGGGTAGTTATGGTAGGGGATTTTAACTTTCCAAACATCGATTGGAACTGCCATAGTGTTAAAGGTTTAGATGGAGAGGAATTTCTTAAGTGTGTACAAGACAATTTTCTGATTCAGTATGTGGATGTACGTACTGGAGAAGGTGCAAAGCTTGATCTACTTTTGGGAAATAAGGCAAGGCAGGTGACTGAGGTGTCAGTGGGCAGCACTTGGGGCCATAATTCTATTAGATTTAAAATAGTGATGGAAAGGATAGACCAGATCTAAAAGTTGAAGTTCTAAATTGGAGAAAGGCCAATTTTGACGGTATTAGGCAAGAACTTTCGAAAGCTGATTGGAGGCAGATGTTTGCAGGTAAAGGGACAGCTGGAAAATGGGAAGCCTTCAGAAATGAGATAACAAGAATCCAGAGAAAGTATATTCCTGTCATGGTGAAAGGGAAGGCTGGTAGGTATAGGGAATGCTGGATGACTAAAGAAATTGAGGGTTTGGTTAAGAAAAAGACGGAAGCATATGTCACGTATAGACAGGATAGATCGAGTGAATCTTTAGAAGAGTATAAAGGAAGTAAGAGTATACTTAAGAGGGAAATCAGGAGGGGACATGAGATAGCTTTGGCAAATAGAATTAAGGAGAATCCAAAGAGTTTTTACAAATATATTAAGGACTAGGGAGAGAATAGGGCCTCTCAAAGATCAGCAAGGTGGCCTTTGTGTGAAGCCACAGAAAATGGGGGAGATACTAAATGAATATTTTGCATCAATATTTACTGTGGAAAAGGATATGGAAGAAATAGACTGTAGGGAAATAGATGGTGACATCTTGCAAAATGTCCAGATTACAGAGGAGGAAGTGTTGGATGTCTTGAAACGGTTAAAGGTGGATAAATCCCCAGGACCTGATCAGGTGTACCCGAGAACTCTGTGGGAAGCTAGAGAAGTGATTTCTGGGCCTCTTGCTGAGATATTTGTATCATCGATAGTCACAGGTGAGGTGCTGGAAGACTGGAGGTTGGCAAACGTGGTGCCACTGTTTAAGAAGGGCGGTAAAGACAAGCCAGGGAACTATAGACTGGTGAGCCTGACCTTGGTGGTTGGCAAGTTGTTGGAGGGAATCCTGAGGGACAGGATGTACGTTTATTTGAAAAGGCAAGGACTGATTAGGGATATTCAACGTGGCTTTGTGCGTGGGAAATCATGTCTCACAAACTTGATTAAGTTTTTTGAAGAGGTAACAAAGAAGATTGATGGGGGCAGAGCAGTAGATGTGATCTATATGGACTTCAGTAAGGCGTTCAACAAGGTTCCCCATGGGAGACTGATTAGCAAGGTTAGATCTCATGGAATACAGGGAGAACTAGCCATTTGGATACAGAACTGGCTCAAAGGTAGAAGACAGAGGGGGTGGAGGGTTGCTTTTCAGACTGGAGGCCTGTGACCAGTGGAGTGCCACAAGGATCAGTGCTGGGTCCTCTACTTTTTGTCATTTACATAAATGATTTGGATGCGAGCATAAGAGGTATAGTTAGTAAGTTTGCAGATGACACCAAAATTGGAGGTGTAGTGGACAGCGAAGAGGGTTACCTCAGATTACAACAGGATCTGGACCAAATGGGCCAATGGGCTGAGAAGTGGCAGATGGAGTTTAATTTAGATAAATGCGAGGTGCTGCATTTTGGGAAAGCAAATCTTAGCAGGACTTATACACTTAATGATAGGGTGCTAGGGAGTGTTGTTGAACAAAGAGACCTTGGAGTGCAGGTAGCTATGATAGTGAAGAAGGCGTTTGGTATGCTTTCTTTCATTGGTCAGAGTATTGAGTACAGGAGTTGGGGGGTCATGTTTCGGCTGTACAGGACATTGCTTAGGCCACTGTTGGAATATTGTGTGCAATTCTGGTCTCCTTCCTATCAGAAATATGTTGTGAAACTTGAAAGGGTTCAGAAAAGATTTACAAGGATGTTGCCAGGGTTGGAGGATTTGAGCTACAGGGAGAGGCTGAACAGGCTGGGCCTGTTTTCCCTGGAGCGTCGGAGGCTGAGGGGTGACCTTATAGAGGTTTACAAAATTACGAGGGGCATGGATAAGATAAAAAGACAAAGTATTTTCCCTGGGGTCGGGGAGTCCAGAACTAGAGGGCATAGATTTAGGGTGAGAGGGGAAAGATATAAAAGAGACCTAAGGGCAACTTTTACATGCAGAGAGTGGCATGTGAATGAGCTGCCAGAGGATGTGGTGGAGGCTGGTACAATTGCAACATTTAAGAGGCATTTGGATGGGTATATGAATAGGAAGGGTTTGGAGGGATATGGGCCGGGTGGTGGGACTAGAATGGTTTGGGATACCTGATCGGCATGGACAGGTTGGAATGAAGGGTCTGTTTCCATGCTGTACATCTCTATGACTCTATAAACATTATTCTTTTAAATATTGACAAACCTTGTTTAATTCAAGATTCATCCATAGTGCCCAAAATCTGACTGCCACTTCTACTTACCTCTGAGAGACTGTCCCCTTCAACAGTACCCTAAATGGATAAAGAGAAATAGCCATAGGAGAGTCCTGATCTATCTTTTCTGACTTTTTATTTCAAAATGTACTTTATTCATCAAAAATATATCTTCACACACACACAGAGTTTGGTTCTGTTTAGTAGCATATCAAGGAATCAAACATTGGTGTTTGATTCTAATCGAAACAAACCAAAGGCATCTCTTACTTCAATTGGACTATATTTACATGCATTTGAGGCACCAGGAGGGTCTGGTAACTGAACAAATGCCCATTTAACTTCAGCGGAAAGATCTTAGACAGTGGTCTTTCCCCACTGTGCCTCAGCAGCAGCTGCCCCAGGTTTTAGCGAGCCTTTCAGGATATAGCCCTGGACCTTGGAACGTGCCAGTCTGCAATACTCTGTCGAGGTCAACTCCTTGCTCTGGTAGGCCAACGAATTTTGGCCAGACCAAAGAACACCTTTCACCAAGTTGATGGTTCTCCAGATACAGATGATATTTGACTCTGTCCCGTGCAACAGACCTTAGAGCGCCCGCCCCCATCACGGAGCTACTCCGGACAAACCTCAATAAAAACCACAGCATCTTTCCCCAGACTTCCTGACAGTCACCAATCTGATATGATCTTGCTGAATTATCCGAATATTGGATTATCCGGCAAGATTGCAAGGTCCCCGATGCTTGACTAAACTATGTTATCTGGCATTCGATTATTCTGAATTCGATACTTCCCCGCACAGGTCCTTCGAATAATCGAGGTTCCTCTGTCGTCACTTCTCTAAATGTATTAGTCATCACTTGGTGTCTCCCCTCCTTGAATGGTGAGTTTCCCCCTTCACAGTAATTGAATGCAGAGGGAACAATTCCCACACTTTACTTCCCCTTCACAGCAGTGCCTCTTTCTACTGTGGAGTAAATCCACAAGCTGTTTTCTCTGCTAACAGGATGCTGCCAAATGATAAGGATGTTTACTATTACACAAATGAGTCATGAGATACACAGGTTCCCGTGCAGTTTTGATGGCTGGTATGTAGCCGTGTGTCCAACAACTAGTGGGCTGTATCAAACAATACATTGCACTGAATGTTTGCATTGGCAGCATGCCGCTTATGCTCAATCAGCCGTGCTTGCAAGCCTCAGAAAAATATATCCACTTTTAGATGTGATTCCGTTATTGGAAATTGTCGAGTAATGCGGACTGGGCTAGGAGTTACCCCAGAAACCAATTAAGATCATCAGTCATCCTCACAGTGCGGTGCACTTACATGGGTTAGAGGCTATGTATAGAAATAGTGAGAACCTTCTCTATTATGCAGGCAAAAAGTGTTAGCACAAACAGTACCAGTCATTTGGGCTCTGCTGACGCCTCAGCTAAATATATGGATATATGATTGATAAACGTACAGACCTGTATATACAAATGATAAATTCTGATCTCTGTATGCAAAGAAATGCAATGTTTACGTATATATGGCATGACCAACTGTACAGACCATCAAAATATTTTATGAATAAAGTATATTTTTGAAATTAAAAAAAACACCTTTTCTGAACCAAGGGATTGTACTTATATTTGTGTGCTCACGTGGGCCACATTCAGCTGGTTTTTCCACCACAGAGGACTTAAAATACGTGGTAATTGGGGTCTGCCCTTCTAGAATGCAAGAGGAACATAACAGCTTCACCTCATGCAGATTTTAACTGAGTTGGCATTGGTGGAAAGACAAGCTGGGAGCAGAGCTACAGTAAGACTGTCTCCTTAGCATACGAGGATGTATGCCAGTTGGAAGCTGTAACTTGACAAAGCAATTGGGATTTAAGTACGTACAAAGGCAGAGAAAGGGCTGGAGAGGAAGGGAAGTGGGGCAGATTGTGTTAGGATGGATGTGAAAAGACATTAAATGACAAAAGGAATGAAAACACAAAGCAAAAAGGGTTGGCAATGGAATCCAAAATGAAACAATTGATTTGTCTAGAAGGGGTATAAATGAGGCAAGGAGTATCATTACCAATAGTTGCTATCTGAAAAGTAGAATGAGGTCATAATCTAAATTACCGAATACTATGTTGAGTCTGAAAGGCAGTAAAGGAATTAATCAAGAGATGAATGCTGTTTTATGAGTTTACACTGAGCTTCAATGAAATAGTTGGGCGTTGGGTATGGCTGGTGTGGATTATCACAAAGTACTAAAACTACCTGAAAAGCTGTAATTATAGATTAGACAACAGAAACAATTCTGGTGAACAGTCTCCATCTATTTCTTTAATCATCCCTCATTACTGATAGACTACTCCTGGTGGGATGTTTCTATCATGCTCTGGTTCTCCCCACACCCTCCCCCCTCCCAACCCTGATTTTTAGATTTTAAATCTATAGGTGTTAATTTCCTCACTTGACTGTGATAGGGAGTACTATAGGTCAGTAACTGACAGCACCAGCGGGGAATGGGCTAAGGAAGCAATAAAGAGCTATTGTGAATGGCTCCAGGATGTCTGCAAGCTGTCAGGCACTGTAAGGGAAGGTTGTGATTGTCTCAGTAATTTTAATTTACAGTTTGTGTAAACATAAATACATTTTAAAAATGCATCAGACAGCTGACTTTAGGGATAGTCAAATAGTATTTGGATTATTTGAAAGTGACACCATAAGAATCTGCACACCTAACAAAACGCTGATATATGGAGGTAGGGATGACGATCATGGAGAGTGTCCAGACTAGAAAAGCTTTCCTTCCTTCCTCTGCCTATTGACATATGGTCCACTTTAAGTAAACATTGAAAGTGATTGTCATCTAACAGAGGTCTCTTCAACATTCCAGAAATGTCTAACTTGTGTAAATCTTACCTCACAGACTCAAGCTATTGCAACTCCAGACATCTCCTGATTGTAAACATGTAAACTTATTCCAGTAGCAATTGCTGTCTGCCTTTTACATTAGGTGGCTGGAATTTAATATTTTCCCACAGCGAGGGGCATTTAAATTGGCAGGGATAACGGGCAAGGACTCTAATTTCCACCCATGCTTCAATTAAGTTGTGTCGGGAACGTTCGCGGTCAGAGTTCCTGCCTGCTCCAATTTGAAGCCATTAGGTGGGCAATTAATATCTATTTAAGGGTATCATTCTGCTGCTATTGGTATTTAACAAATGATGAGGCTAAGAGTTGCCAGGCAGGCAGCCTGTTAAGCAAACCCTTGTTGTCAGACACTCGGTTCCGGACTAAGGGATCTGGCGTGTAAAGGGGCAAGAAGGACTCCTGAAAGCCCCATGCACTTCCTTCCAAGTCCAAAGCCCCCCCAGCCAGCAATCACATACTGCATTGACTGAGTGGCTACTGGTGTTGTCTGGCTAGCTCGCCAATTCTAGGTCTGTCATAGCTGCATGGCCAGTAGTTACCACCATGCCCACTGGTAACTTGCCAGCCTGTGACTGGTCAGTAGCTCTTGTTAAGCAGGAATTATATCCCTTCAGGAAGCTACCCACTCACTACTGATGCACTTATTAGCAATTAACACGACATGCCTTCTTAAAAGGAAATGGTGTGCGGGGTCTTGCCAGCTCACTGTCTGGTGAACAAGAGCCCCATCACCCAGAATAAGTCCCTCTCCCTGTTTACTGTTGCTCACTAGGTCCATACATATCCATCAAGTCTCAAATTCAACATTCAGCAGATTTGTGTTTACACTTCAAGATGATTGTTAGGAAGCATATCCTCAACACATCAACAGCTATGTGCCTATTACATCTGGATTATGGTGAGGCTAGGCACTATTATTGAAGTTGGACATAGCAGCTGTGTTGACCACCATCCAATGGGGCACATACTACGGTCGGGAGAAGCACAAAAACACACTTTCAATGCAGGTTTATACTTGTTAAATGTTGCACATGAAGATATTTTGGTATCCGCTCTTCCAGGAATGGTGATAGATTCACACGGCCAACTGTGCTATATATGTTAGTTTTTCGACCTGGCTCACAAGGAATGTTGGAAAAGATTGTGCTATATTTCATGGTTACTATGTTATAATACCTTTAAGAGGCATACTCATGGTTTCATTATGATAATATGTGACCAGAGGGTAGATAGATCTCATATACCTTAAGTTGAGATCACTTTAAGGATGACACATTGCTGAAAGCATGTTGCTCAATGCTTTCTGTTGTAATTTAATGTTTGTGCATGGTAGTCAGATATAATAAATATTTGTTAGATTCTTCAACACCACAATATTTGACATCGAGCTAACATAAACATTATTGCATCAGTTAAAATACCCTGTTAGAGGCAAAAATCACATCAGCACTGACTTTATGGAGCTGGTCCACATGCTTACTTTTCACTGCCTGGTTTCCTGACCCCTGGGAAATTTGTGCAGCAACAGTGAATTTTAAATCAGGTTTCAAATTGCACTTTATGAGGCAAATTTAAACATATTAACTGTGTTCCACTTCCCTAAGGGCTCAGATGCCACAGTTTCTGCCATTGTAATAAAAGGCAGTGAACATTTCCAATATTGCTGAGGCTGTAACCACTCCCAGCTTCCATCAATCATCATCTATCTTGCCATGGTGGACGAATACCAAAGCCATTGAGTAACGTCGTGATGTCAAATGCAAGGTTTGAATAGGATATAAATCTCACCTCGAGCTTTGTTTGCAGCACAGACCCAGAACAAACCAGTCAACTGCCTGAAAAGAATAAAAATTACATAATATTATTCAAAGCATAGGTTTTTAAAAATAACAGGTAAAGAGTGAGCTACAAGGTCAATATTAATTTTGGTGACTTTCAGAAAATGCCTTGCTTCACTCTTAACAAAATGACATTACCTAATTCCTTCCATTCCATAACAAATTTTCCATTATTCTAAACCAATGAAAAAGCTGGTGGAGTTCATGTGAGAAATCAACACTCCAAGGAACTAAGCGTTTACCAGGTCGAATTTCTTGGCAAAGGGTTTCTTGAAATCCTGCATGCTATTACATGCTAACAATGACATGACCGGAGGGCTTGACGTGCGCAACGCTGCAAACAACTATGACATTTACATTCTGGTATGACTGATCACTGCATAGACAACTTTGCTTCTTCATTTTTCGACAGTTTATATTTCCAGTACCTTGGTGATCCAGACTGTATTCCATGACGCAAGGTTCAGGTGTTACTTTGCATAAAGTTGAGATTGTTACTAACTCTTGACTACTGAATGCATTAGAGTTTGCAATTTGCACTTTTTGACTGTTAGCTGCTGTAAATTTTTATATTCATTACTATTTCTATTGCTAACATATTAGGATCAAGAGATATCCTTTCAGGACATTAGCCTGATGTTCATATTATTGTTAATTTTGTCTTTTTATATATAATTTTCAGTATATGGTTTTTGTAACAGGCATTATGACTTCATGGATTATTTGTAAAACCCTGACAAAACACCTTGTTTGCAGTTAAACCTGATCATTTAATGTAGCAGAATGTGCCAATCCCAACGCGACTGATTATAATTCTTCGGCAACCCATCTTCGGAGACCCCACAAAGAGATCAGGACAGAATGGGATAAGTACAGGCTGATGAATTGTCCCATTTAGGATAGCTGTTTAGACTTGGAAAGCATTCATTATGTCCCTGATGTGAGCAGAACCATGCAGGTGAAGAGTGCATTTGAGGCTACAACTGTAACCAGCATAAGTGTTTAAGCCACTCAGTTTTTTGAAGGTATTACAAACTCAAGGGCATGTATTACAGAACTGCAGACACAACCTTTGCTAATAGCACATGGTATATCAAACTGCACATCTAATTACAATTCAAAACTGTAACCTTTGATTTCTCTTTGCTGATATATAGAATGGCCAGGCAGACAGCACCCAGAAGAAATCTTGGCAGAACTTTACAGACATTTTCTTGGCAGGAATGTCCAGCTCTGCTCCAGGAGTGGAAACAGAGCCATTGTGCCACAGAGCTCTCTCCCTCCGTTCTATGACGTAGGTATGTGTTGTGAACAAAATGTCCTCTCCAACAAAGGTGGTTGAACCTGGATGGTAGGAAAGGCAACCTGAGTTTACACAGATTGAAATAGAGAAGGAAGTCCTCATACACCAGCTGGAGGCCTTGAAACGTGAACTACAGAAAGGTCACAAAAATGATCGGTCACCTCCAGAACAGACAGGACCTGTATCATGACCTGAAATTCCACCTGAAGGGGCACTCCAGAGCTGCACACAGCTGGAGCTATTTCATTGCCAAATTCATTGACTGCTACTTTGAATTTTTGCTTCAGGTCAGGGTGCAGCATCTGGGGAGGAACAGAATACAAAATATTCTTTTAATTGGATTTGATTATTGTCATGTACTGAGATACATGGAAAAGTATTGTTTTGCATGCTGTCAAGACAAATTGTCACGTTATATAAATACATCAGGGTAATAGAATGGAACACAGGATATAATACTACAGCTACAGAGATGCAGAGAAAAATTAACTTTAATATGAGATGCCAATCAAAAACCTGACAATGGGGAAGAAGCTGTTCTTGAATCTGTTAGCATGTGTTTTCAAGCTTTTGTATCTTCTACCTGATGAAAGAGGATGGAACGGAGTACAATTAGAGTGGGAGGGGTCTTTAATTAAGTTGGTTGCTTTCCCAAGGCAGCAGGAAGTGTAGACGGAGTCAATGGAAAGAAGGCTGGTGTGCATGTTGGACTGGGCTGCGTTCACAACTCTCTCATTTTTTACAGTCTTGGGCAAAGCATTTGCCATATCAAGCTGTGATGCATCCAGATAGGATGCTTTCTGTGGTGCATCCATAAAAATTGGTAAGAATCTTTATGGGCGTGCCAAATGTTTTAGCCTCCTGTTGCAGCATGACCTCCATAGGCCAAGGATCTAATCAGTCAAGTACTGCCGAGATGAGCGTAAGTGACTGCAGACCCTTCACCCACATTTATTGGCACAGGCAGAGTGCCCAGGGCTGAACTTCTATACTCACATCATAGGGTGGTAATTATTCTCTCTTACTTTGAATACGTAATGTTTCTTGAAGTATCTCTTGCATTACATAGGTGGGCTAAACATTGAAATCTCTCAGCAGCTCTCTAGCTCGAAAGCATGTACCACATAATAGAATGTAAACAGGAGACTGTCCTTGGTTTAAAGATGAACTCAATGTTTGTAAAGATGCTAGCTGTTATCGTATGGAGTTCCAAGTTAATACAGGACAGATCCATTTATATTCTTTGGAAAATATCTCTCAAATTTTTAAAGGAGTGCTGCAATTGATGTTGCCATGTACACATGCAGCAACACAAATTCACATATGCAGACTTTCATATCTATGTTCTCTTTGTGTGCTTCCCCACTCTGCACCCCTCCCCGACTCACCCAAAAACACAGAGAATCTATCAGACAGGACCTACATATAGCACCATAGGCAGTAAACTTATGGCATACAGACTGTATAATATCCTGGTCCCATACTACTGGCTTTCCTTTCTGGGTATGCACATCAACTTCCTTTCTCTTAGTTGCAGGGAGCTCATCTGCAGTCCTGTCCACTGAGAAACTATCCTGGTTGTAAGTGTGCACGGAAAATGTCCTGACGCTGCTAGTTGCCAGCCTTCGCCCCTCTCCATCATTGATCCTGCCGCTGCCATGGGGGCCAGTAAAGTTGTGCCCCAGGATGAAGTTTTTATATGGAAACTAATTCTGGCAGCAGATTATAACAGCAGGCTTTAAGGAAAGCAGCAGACAGGAAGGTGCAGATCAGTCAATACACCCTGCACTAGACTGCTCATATTTCTTTGTCCCACCTCAAGGTGATACAATTGCAGGCACCTGGCACTTACAGCTGAAAAGAAAACATTACTAAAAACAGCAGACAATTTCCATGACCATGACCTATAAAGCCTTTTTCTGACTGTTTGGTCTCCCTGGAAGAAAGCTTTAAAAACTCCAAAGTTTGCTGTTGTAAGCATCTTGAAACTGTCAAGAGCTCCTTCTGAAATTGACAGCTATTTCTGGAGTCTGGAAATTTAGCCTGTCAAAGGTGGGAATGCAGAAGCTGCTATCAATGATTCTACTCTTTTTCAACAGGTGATATTGACTCTGTAAAAGCCAGTGAAGATGCTGAGTGAGGTGTAACTTGATTTTTAAAATGGTGCGCAAAAGTTTTATAACTACTGCTGAACAGCTGCAAAGGCTAAAAGACAAATTTGTGGAATGTCAAATTTCTTAATGATTGGAAAACCTCACGATAAAGTTAAAAGTTTTGACAATTCATCTTCTACAATAATCCTTTGTGTATGTCCTAACCCTTTATGATCTGTAAAATTTAATTCAAAGTGATAAATTCAGTGTATTTTACGTCCTGTTTTGTTTTCTGGGATGACTGCTTAACCAACTTGCTGACCATCTTGTTGCTGGGCAGCTGGAAATCCCTTTGACTTGGTGACGGATTCCAACTTGTATCAGGAAAGGGGAAATCCACACCACGGAGATTACAAGGTCCTTATGGAATTTATTCAAAGTCAGAAGCAAGCACCATTGCTTCACCATCAACCACAAAATCTAGAACAAAAATACTAGCAGCGTCAGGACATTTTCCTTGGAATACAGATGGGGGCTGCGAATAATGTCAACTCATTCAGGTCTGCAGATTAGTGTTGCAGATTGTATAATGTACCAACTGTCCTGAAACATGTTGGAATTTAGAAAGACAAAAAGTGAACTCAATGAAACAAATAGGATTCTTGAAAGGGGTACAACACAGTAACAGGATGTTTGCCCTCATGGGATAATCTAGGACAGAAGGCACCAATTTAAGGCTGAGGAAGAATTTCTCTCCTCAAACTATTGAGGGCATTTAGATCTTCTTGCCACAGACAGCGGTGGGGGAAGAGTCCTTGAGTATATTTAAGGTTGAGATAGATTCTTGATCAGTAGCGGATCATGGGTTACAGGGAAAGGAGCAAGAAAGTGGACATGTATAATATTGGATCAGTCATGATCCCATTGAAAGATGGCGCAGGCTTGAGGGGTCAAAGTGCCTACCCTGTTCCTCACCCTTAACAATTTCTCCTTTGAATCCTCCCACTTCCTCCAGACCAAAGGGGTAGCCATGGGCACATGTATGGGCCCCAGCTATGCCTGTCTCTTTGTTGGCTACGTAGAGCAGTTGATCTTCCGTAATTACACCGGCACCACTTCCCACCACTTCCTCCGCTACATTGATGACTGCATTGGCACCACCTCGTGCTCCCGCGAGGAGGTTGACCAATTCATCAACTTCACCAACACGTTCCACCCTGACCTTAAATTTACCTGGACCATCCCTGACACCTCCCTCCCTTTCCTGGGCCTCTCCATCTCCATTAATGTCGACCGACTTGACACTGACTTTTTTTACAAACCCACCGAATCCCACAGCTACCTGGATTACACCTCTTCCCACCCTCCCTCTTGCAAAAATGCCATCCCATATTCCCAATTCCTCCACCTCCGCTGTATCTGCTCTCAGGAGGACCAGTTCCACCACAGAACACACCAGATGGCCTCCTTCTTTAAAGACTGCAATTTCCCTTCCCACGTGGTTAAAGATGCCCTCCAACGCATCTCGTCTACATCCCGCACCTCCGCCCTCAGACCCCACCCCTCCAACCATAACAAGGACAGAATGCCTCTGGTGCTCACCTTCCACCCTACCAACCTTCGCATAAACTAAATCAACCGCCGACATTTCCGCCACCTCCAAACGGACCCCACCACCAGGGATTTATTTCCCTCACCACCCCTTTCCGCCTTCCGCAAAGACCGTTCCCTCCGTGACTACCTGGTCAGGTCCCCGCCCCCCTACAACCCACCCTCCCATCCTGGCACTTTCACCTGCCACCGCAGGAACTGTAAAACCTGCGCCCACACCTCCTCCCTCACCTCTATCCAAGGCCCTAAAGGAGTCTTCCACATCCAAAGTTTTACTTGCACATCCACTAATATTATTTATTGTATCGGTTGCTCCCGATGTGGTCTCCTCTATATTGGGGAGACTGGACGCCTCCTAGCAGAGCGCTTTAGGGAACATCTCCGGGACACCCGCACCAATCAACCACACTGCCCCGTGGCCCAACATTTCAACTCCCCCCCCACACTCTGCCGAGGACATGGAGGTCCTGGGCCTCCTTCACTGCCGCTCCCTCACCACCAGACACCTGGAGGAAGAACGCCTCACCTTCCGCCTCGGAACACTTCAACCCCAGGGCATCAATGTGGACTTCAACAGTTTCCTCATTTCCCCTCCCCCCACCTCACCCTAGTTCCAAACTTCCAGCTCAGCACTGTCCCCATGACTTGTCCTGACTTGTCCTACCTGCCTATCTCCTTTTCCACCTATCCACTCCACCCTCTCCGCCCTGACCTATCACCATCATCCCCTTCCTCACTCACCCATTGTACTCTATGCTACTTTCTCCCCACTCCCACCCTCCTCTAGCTTATCTCTCCACGCTTCAGGCTCACTGCCTTTATTCCTGATGAAGGGCTTTTGCCCGAAACATCGATTTCGAAGCTCCTCGGATGCTGCCTGAACTGCTGTGCTCTTCCAGCACCACTAATCCAGAATCTGGTTTCCAGCATCTGCAGTCATTGTTTTTACCTCCCTATTTCTTGTGGTCTGTTGATATGAGTGCAAGTGTAAGAAAGGGTTAAGCATTAACTACTGACAAATATGATGTCATATAAACTCGGGCAAGGTGGCAACACTTTTGGATCTCATAGGTATAAGAGCCAACATAAGTCTTTGTCATGGTATTAGCAACAATGCCCGTCATGCTAATATAATTTGTATATAGTTGTTGAGATGCAATTGACTCCATTTTGATTTAAAACAAGAGCCTCTTTGCATCAAACTACCAGGTGGTATTCCTCTACCATAATAGACCAAATCAGGCTCTTATAGATCTCTCCTAGAAGAGAGAAAGGTGGCAAAAGAAATCAGATGGATTTTACACCAGGATAAGCTGTAGTGAGGATCCATAATGCAGTTTGTGTCCCCACCTCCACTGACAGCAATTACTTGCATGCACATATTAATTCCCTTCCTCCACTTAAACAGGATGATATCATAACATGTAATAACACTATAAAATGAATTAGTTCTCCTAGCGTCTTTTATAACAGCAATGAGATCTTTATGCTGCACCACTGTGTTACTATCAGCCCAATCACTTTTACCCCCCTTATCTTGGCTCTTGAAAATACATTAAACAGAAATATTAAGAGGCCAGTACTATCTAAATACCAACAATATCTCTGTTATCACCACTATCTCATATATCACTGAGGCCGAAATTTTCCAAATTTGGTTTAAATCCTATCTCTAACCTTTTAAAAAAATCCTGATCCTTGTCGAGTCAGAGTATAAAGTACAAAAGAAGCCCACCATGGAGTGTGTCCTTGTTTCTGGCTTTCTCTCTTGCCTGCCTTACAATAATCACTGCCTTATAGCTCATTTGCTTCCTTGTACTCACAATTGCCTCCCTCATTTGTTTCCTCCTCAATTTGTTTTATTTACACTGCTCAACCTCTAGTCTCAGGGAAAGACTTTCTCCACACTCATCATTACTGTTTGTCCACCAACAGTTTTACTGATCTTCACTGCAAGAACATTGGCATCATTTCAGATGGGTATAGGTAAATCCTTTAGCATGGTCTTTCCTTGTCTCAGAAATTGTCCCAAACACCCTCTTTCACCAGCCTGCAAGTAGGTATTAGATTAGATTCCCTACAGTGTGGAAACAGGCCCTTCAGCCCAAAAAGTCCACATCGACCCTCCGAACAGCAACCCACCCAGACCCATTCCCCTACATTGACTCCTGACTAATGCACCTAACACTACAGGCAATTTAGCATGGCCAATTCACCTAACCTGCACATCTTTGGACTGTGGGAGGAAACCACAGACACGGGGAGAATGTCCACACAGACAGTTACCTGAGGCAGGAATTGAACCTGGGTCCCTGTGAGGTAACAATGCTAACCACCGAGCCACCGTGCCACCTTCTCAAGAACAACAACAAATGCTGGAGGTCACAGCAGGTCAGAAAACATCCACAGAGAGACCAAATTAACATTGAGTCTAGATGACTCTTCAGAGCTGAAGTAAAGTGTGGAGGGACAGCATTTATGTTATAGTTTAGGGGTGGGGGGTGCAGAAGTGGAGTAGTGGGCATAGGGTGCTGGTTAAGAAAAGATGTTGATAATTCAGATTAAGTGATCAGGGCCACGTCATGCTCCCGCCAGGACACTGAAAGCTTCTTTCATTTTGCCTCCAATTTCCAGCCCTCTATAGCTTACACATTGCCCATCTCCAACACTTCCTTTTCTAGACCTCTGTTACCACTACAAAGCCACTGATTCCCATAGCTACCTTCATCACATCGCACATCCTGCAAGGACTCCATCCCCTTCCTCCAGTTCCTTCACATCTGTTCGGATGATGCCACCTTCCAAAACAGTGCTACTGACATGGTTTGCTTTTATAACTGTGGTTTCCCACCCACTGTGGTGACAGGGCCCTCAACCGCATCCATCCCATCACACATGCTTCTGCCCTTGCCCCGTCCCATCATTCAGCGTGATCAGGTTCCCCTTCTCCTCATTTTTCATTCCACCAGCCTCTGCATTCAAACAATTATTCACCATTTCAGACAGCAACAGCAGAACACCAAATACATCTTCCCCTCATTCCCTGTCTGCATTTTGCAGGGATTGTTCCCTCAGAGACACGAGTCCATTCCACAACCGCCAACACCAACCCCCCCCACCCCACCACCTCTTTCCACAGTACCTTCTCACGATACCGCAGGTGGTGCAACATCTGCCCTCCTACCTCCTCCCTGCTCATCATCCAAAGGCCTAAACAGTCTTTCCAGGTGAAGCAGCATTTCACCTGTACCTCCTCCAGTCTGATGTATTGTATTTGCTGCACCCAATGTGGCCTACTCTACATTGGGGAAACCAAATGCAGGCTGGATGACTGTTTTGCGGAATACCTCCAGTCTGTGCACAAACAGGACCCCAACCTTCATGCAGCCAGTAATTTTAACTCAGCTCGCCTCCAGAGAATCACAGCGCAAACTGGAGGAACAATATCTCATCGCCAGGCTAGGCTCTTTACGTCGATTTCGAAGCTTTTCGGATGCTGCCTGAATTGCTGTGCTCTTCCAGCATCACTGATCCAGAATCTAGGCTCTTTATTGCCTTCTGGACTTAATATTGAGTTCAACAACATTAAATTGTGAACATTTCTTCCTTTTCTTTTAACTTGTTATCACATCCTCCCTTCCCCCATCCCACATACTGTCTTTTCAAGTCTGGCAGGCGACACACCATTGTTCTGCCATTCTCACATTCTGATCACTTAGTCTGAACTATCAACATCTTTTCTCCACCAGCACCCGACACCCACCACCCACGACTCCCAGCACCTCCCCGCCCCATAGCATAAATGCTGCCCCCTCCACACTTCACTTCAGCTCTGAAGAAGAGCAATCTGATCTCAAAACATTAGTTTGCTCGCTCTCCATGTATGCTGTCTGACCCACTGTGATCTCCAGCGTTTGTTGTTTTCAGTACAGATTCCAGCATCTGCAGTAATTTGTTCCTACCTTCTCAAGAAGGATTCTTACTTACTTGTCACAAGTGTTAATCTTAAAAATCTTATCCAAGCGTACCTCAAGTCTATATTCCTACTCTTTTGGCACCATGCATTCCAGAGGTAGGTTAGTCAAAAGATATATTTTAAGGAGGAAGTTAAAATTGTTGAGAGAGGTGCAGTGGTATAGACTGGGAGGGAATTTCACAATATGGATTTCTAACATAGGATGAAATAGAAATTACTGGATTAAGACTGAAGCTAAAGAAATAGAACTACAGGGAAAGTTGCAATTCCAGAAAGTGAGAGAGAGGACGGAAACTGATAAACAAGATTGTGGTGCTTGTATTCACCTATTTCCTCCCAGCTGTTATATGATCTACAAATTAATCAACTGTTGCAACCAAAACTCACATTCTGTCAAATGTCTGCCCAGTTCCTCTTTCACTAAAAAGTATTTTTATTAATTTTAAAATGAACTCAACAGGGGATTCACTTACTTTATTAGATCAGATTCCCTACAGTGTGGAAACAGGCCCTTCGGGCCAACCAGTCCACATTGATCTTCTGAAGAGTAACCCACCCAGACCCATTTCCCTCTGACTAATGAACTTAACCTATGGGTAATTTAGCATGGCCAATTCATCTGACCTGCACATCTTTGGACTGTGGGAGGAAACCGGAGCACCCAGTGGACACCCACACAGACACGGGGAGAATGTGCAAACTCCACACAATCACCCGAGGCTGGAATCAAACCTGGGACCCTGGTGCAGTTAAGCAGCAGTGCTAACCACTGAGCCACCGTGCTGCCCCTGTGGGTTATCATAACACCTTGAGACATGAGTCTTGGGTGATTTTTCTAAAGCTAAAACTAGAAATAATACTAGCCTTTCGTGATAAAAAGAAGTAGCTGTTTTCAAAATCCACCATGATTTTAATTCTTTTTTCTTTACATATACCAGTAGATGTCTTTATATGGGGTAGGTAAAACACAGTATTTGAGTGGCATTAAAGTGGGATACTGTATTTGGATCAGGATGTATTGATGCAATGCATCGTAATGTAATATGGTCCACCCTTATTTTGACAATTCCGTGGTAAATGCGTGTTCAAATTATAATGGTAGCTACCTACATAAACATATTATCCTGCATCTCCACTGGCAGAGGTACTATGACAATGTGTAAAGTTTCCACTTGCTTTCGTTACAAATTTGAGAATGGAAATTTTAAGACATATGGAACATAATAGCCCAGATTTTGCTCACAGTGAAGGGCCAACACACATAACTCACTTCACTGATAATTACCTACTGAGTCTTCATGGGTTTGTCAGTAAAGATGTCCTCTAATCGAATTGTCTGTTTTTATGTGGTGACCTACACAGGAGATATGTGGCATCAGAGAGACAGTCATGATATAGCAAGGTTGTCCAATCAATCAGACTGAAAAATTTTCACTAAACCATCTACACTCCAAACCTTGAAGTAAGTATCAAGTAAGAAATATAAATGAGATATGAATCATCTTGAGAAAGTAAAGTAAAGATTGGGAAATACAGAGTAGATGTAAAGGGAAGAGATAGTAAGAAAGATTAGCAAGTTCTGAGAAGATTTGTAGCTCAGGTTGAGGTTCTGGATGTAGGTTTGCTCCTTGAGCTGGAAGATTCATTTTCAGATGTTTCATCACCATACTAGGTAACATCTTCAGTGAGTCTCCAGACGAAGCACTGCCAATGATTCCTGCTTTCTACTTATATGTTTGGGTTTCTTTGGGTTGTTGATATCACTTCCTGTGGTGATGTCATTTCCTGTTCTTTTTCTCAGGGTGTGGTGAATGGGGTCCAAGTCAATGTGTTTGTTGATAAAGTTCCGGTTGGAATGCCATGCTTCTAGGAATTATCGTGCCTGTCTCTGTTTGGCTTGTCCTACGATGGATGTGTTGTCCCAGTCAAAGTGGTGTCCATCCTTATCTGCATGTAAGGATACTAGTGAGAGAGGGTCATGTCGTTTTGTGGCTAGTTAATCTAAGAAGGACTAGATTAATTGTGAAAACTGGGCAGCATGCACAGGTTAGGCAAATGTTGTACACCTCTAACTTTATCTTCTACAAACTTTCCAGCATTAACACCCTTTTTGGAAATGAGACTCCATGTGAAAACTAACCTATCCAGCGCCAGTGAGGTGGATCATTTGTTGTGCTATTAAAAATCGGCAACCCCTGACTGCAGTAGCCCTAACTTCTTCAAGTGTTTTAGAATGGAACTAACAGGCAAGTAAATGAGGCTGACATCACTGAATGCCAAGTCCATAGGTTACGAATTCAATCAAGAGCACCTTGATCAGGAGCAGGTGTTCCTTACGTATTGCAGATACTGGAAATCTGAAAAAAAAACAAAGTGCTGGGGAAACTCAGCAAGTCTGGCAGCATCTGTACAGAAAACAAAACATTGAGTCCAATGATCCTTCATCAGAATACAACATTTCTTAAAGTGATTTTTGGATGACTGATTAGTTGTGCATTTGTGTAAAACAAAATTTGCGGCTAGATTTACCTTTTAACAATGTCAAGCACTGATAGCCTTGTCATTGTCATTGCTGGTTTCACTCCTTTTCTCTGGGGCCTGTTCGAACTAAAGTAACAGTGTAAATGGGCAACTTGTTCCAATAGACTCTTGAACCGCACTATACCAACCACCAATAGGTTTGAACAAGTGCTTACCCTCTCATTTTGTTTCCTGTTCTGAGAAGTTACATGCCTCACCATACCACAGTGATGCTGTTATGGTTTGTAAATTTGCAGGATTGAGGACTTTGGTAAAAAGCAATATTCCATGACACTGAATCATTTGATATTATTTTTTGTGTAATGTTTTGCATCATCATCCAAAATGCTTCTTTAAATTCAGGCCCCTGCTAGCACTTGTTGGCTGAAAGAGGAGATGAAATGACCTACCCTCCAATTTTTCAGCATTAAATCTTCATTAAGTCTGTTGGAGGCATGCAGACGTATTATGGTGTGGTTACCTGCAAACTTTTCTTTGTTATTTTGACAGGAAACCAGTTTCTGTTCAGCATTTTCGATTTTAGAAAAGTAAGAACAACAATTCTCTACATTTAGAATTGCAGAAATGAATTTGAGACCTATCAATGCCTTGAATTCAGTTTCTCCCATAAAATATGAATAAAGTATTTTGTCATTTTTTAAGGCAAGTTGTAGACAACAATCTGTCATTCACAAACTTGTCTTAACAAAGAAACTCACTGCTGGTGTGCTTTTCCTTGTATCTCAGTTGGTCTCCAGTGTCTTGCTGAAGTAACTATTGGAATGGCTTCTTATGTGATAACTATTCACCCCATTGCTTTTTACAACGGTAAACATCCTCATCCCTCTACCTCATCTTTTTCCTATAGCTCAACAATTATCTAAAGAGAGAGAATTGCCTGATTCTCTTTTGAAAGCGTATTGACTGAGTGTTGGCATCTTTCTTGACCACAGGGTGAATTGCAGTTGAATCTGATCATGTCCTCATTTGAATGAAGCCACGCAGGAAGACATACCTCTCAAATGGAGGAGCTGAATCACAGTCATGAGCGAAAACCTTGGCCCTTCCATGCTCTTGCTACTTTTACATTGAGGTCAACTAATAAATGTGTCTGTTCACCTGTGTGGTACAGTTATTTGTAGATAAACTTTATGTTTGTTCTTTAACCTGCTAGCAGAGACAAGAGATACAGAAAAAATATGCAAGGCCATCATTCTTTGTCACTGATGGAGGGATCAGGGAATGCACTGTCAAATAGCATTGGGTGTTAGATGGGAAGCAGACCTGGAAGAGATCATGGAGGCCAAAACTAATGAGAATGAGACATTGATATCAATGTACTGGGAAACTATGCCTATGGATGCCTTTGATGGCAGGGACTTTATATTGAGTGAATGTCACAGCTGAGCTTTGGCAGAGTTGGTGGTTGTTTAGTTTGGACCTTGGAAGATCAGTGAGGAGACTGGGAAGTATGCCTAGCTGAAAGTAAAACATAAACAAATCACTGGAAAATCTCAGGAGGTCTGGCAGTACCTGTAGAGAGAAAGCAGGGTTAACGTTTCAGGTCCAGTGACTTTCCTCAGAACTGATGCACAGATGCTGTGAGACCTGCTGAGTTTTTCCATTAACTTCTGCTTGTGTTTCTGATTTCCAGTTCTTTGTTTAGCTAAAAATTATCAAGATGAGAACAGATTTGACAGGGATGGGGCTAAGGTGGACACAAAGGCAATATTACAGAGGTGGAAGTAAACACAGTGGGCAGATTAGTTGTAGAGTTTAAATTATAGTTCTTGTCCAAGGTTAAACAGAAAATAATATTTGATCCTCAGTCAGGTTGAATGAGGAGCTGGGCAGAGAATGGGATCAGGTGGAAACGATTGGGGTCTAATATTGTGCCCTTCTGGCATGGAACTATTTTCCAAACTCAATGAACTGAACCAGATTATTTGAATCTTGCCAGCATTTGTTTGGAAAAAGATCAGACTCTCTACCAATAGCCATTGAATGGGCAGTTAAACAGCACAGTAACAAGAATGATAATAGAGTGCTAATGCTGCAGCAAAATACAAAAATAAAAAGCATTTTCTCAGGTAACGTTGCTGAGGTGTAGCATGTTAAGTAAACCTAAAAGGGAACCAAAGATGTAATCTTTGAGCATGCTGGAGGTGTTTATGCACAGATGAGACAGAAGTCACTGCAAGAAAAGAGCTGGTTACATTGGGACAGGGAAGAGTGAAAAAAAGGACAAGAAGCAGGTGAACACGTGTCAGAACATGGAACGATGAACTATTTTGAAGGGTGCTGTGAAAGTAGAGATGGGTTTTGTGAAAATTTTGCAAATAAGTTCGCAGTGCCACGATTAAGATAAATCAAACTGAAAAGATTAAAGACATATGTGGGTGTGGACGTGGAGCCAGATGACTATCATATTTGAGAATTATAAGAAAGGAGGTTACATATAGTTGAAATGGTTAAAAATGACAGTTGTCTAGCGTGGCCTTCTCACAGACTGGGTGATCACAGGAGGTAAATAATACCTTGACAAAGGGAACACTTAAAATGTCAACAAATATTCACTCAGTTAGTAAGATGGCTAACTTAGTAAAAGGTGAAACTCCAAGGTGATAAGAACTTAAGAAATAGGCACTGAAATAGGCCAAATTCTGCTCCAGAATCCAGTAAAATCTTGGGCTGCTCTTCCTTATGACTAATGACAGAGTGACAACATTCAAACTGTTATGGAGGCAGGGCATAAACGATTGTGGCAAGGGGAGGTTGACATAGCTGATCACAGAGCTTCCGTTTTTGAGTCAAATAAATTTCTAGCTTTTCACAAAGGTACAAAAAGGTATGAGAGTCGTAGAGACATACAGCACCTAAACAGTGCCTTTGGTCCAATTTGTTCATGCCAACCAGATATTCTAAATTAATCTAATCCCATTCGTCAGCATTTGACCCTTCCTGTTCCTACACCTATCAGATGCATTTTAACTGATGCAATTGTACCAGCCTCCACCACTTCTTCTGGCAGTTCATACCATACACACACTACCCTCTGTGTGAAAAAAGTTGCCTCTTAGGTCCCTTTTAACTCTTTCCCCTCTCATCTTAAACCTATGCCCTCTAGTTCTGGACTCCCCGACCCTGGAGAAAAAGACTTTGGCTATTCACCCTGTCAGTACCCCTCATGTAAACTCTATAAGGGCACCCCTCAGCCCCTGATGCTCCAGAGAAAATAGTCCCAGCCTATTCAGCCTCTCCCTATAGCCCAAACCCTCCAACCCTGCCAACATCCTTGTAAATCTTTTTTGAACCCTTTCAACTTTCACAACAAAGGGAGGGTTGGGAAGAGAGACTCTCAGAGAAAAAAGTGATTTGTCATGAAGAAGATTAAGGTTATCCTTTAAATCTGACAGGATTGCTTCATGAGGTACAGAATAAAGCAGAAAAATATAAATTCAAAAGTTCAGGTCTTCACTTGCCTGAAAATCCAAGAGATTTTTTCTCCCCCCTTTCTCAGGCAGCAACTGGAATCAGCACATGCTGATGGAATCAGTGACTTCATAGGAAACTCATAAACTGATTGGTTGGTGAATATCCAGTCTGAGTATCTGTTTGCAAATGTCTGGGTTTGTTGGAGTTGATTGGACAGCACTTTTACTTTCTGCATTCTAGTCTTCACTTTAAAGTAACTAACCTGAAAGTAAACTTAAGGAATGGCAAAACAGCTTTTTTTTTTAACCCATGTGATCTGCCCTCACTGACATGTGGAAAGTCATGGATGTTTGTTGTATCCAAGACAACCACATTGTCTGTCCAGCTTCAAAAATGTGAATTCATGGCTTGGAAAGTGGAGTGGAGGTTGAAGTCATTGTAGTGCATCTGCAAAGCTGAGACTGAAGTGGATAAAATGTTTAACAAAGTGGTCACTTTGCAGATTAAGGCACCTCTGTGACATTGGGAACATGCTGGGGCAGGTCAGACCTGTACAAAGATGGAGAGGTTACACATTAGTAGGGCCAGACCTAATATCCTCATGGGGAGATTGACTAGTGTTGCTGGGGAGCATGTAAAATAACTTGACTGGGGCATAGAAACCTGAAAGGAATTCAGATAGAATGAAATAAAGCAGCTTACGTGAATTAGTAAGACTGTAAATGGAGGTGGAAGGAAGCAGAAATAAATCAACTAGGGTCAAATTACACAATAATGTTAAAAAGGCAAAATTGAAAGCACATGATCTGAATGCATGTAGCATTTTCAACAAAATAGAGAAGTGCTGGTAGAAGTAAAAGAGTACTGTCTAATTGCCATTACTCATATGGTTGCTGGGAGGCTCAGGGTGGAAGTGACTATTGAACGATATTTGGGAAAGCACAGCAGGTTAGGCAGCATTCGAGCAGCAAGAGAATCGACATTTCGGGCAAAAGCCCTTCATCAGGAATGAGGCTGTGAGCTGAGGTGGGGGTGGGGGGGTCAGATAAAAGGGTGGGGTGGAGCTGCGGGGAAGGTAGATGGAAGTGAAGTAATGATGGTGATAGGTCAGAGGGGAGGGTGGAGCAGATAGGTGGGAAGGAAGGTGGATAGGTAGGACAGGTCATGAGGGTGGTGTCAAATTGGAAGGTTGGAAATGCCATAAGTTGGCAGGGGAAATGAGAAAACAGGTGAAATCCACATTGATGTCATGGGGTTGGAGAGTCCCGAGGTGGAAGATGAGGTGTTCTTCTTCCAGGCGTCGGGTGGTTAGGGAGTGGCAATGGTGGAGGCCCAGGACCTACATGTCCTTGGCGGAGTGGGAGAGGGAGTTGAAGTGTTCTGCCACGGGGCGGTGGGGTTGGTTGGTATGGGTGTCCTCTGCAAGTAGGCATCCGGAATCTCCAATGTAGAGGAGATCACACTGGGAGCAACAGATAGAGTAAATGTAGTGTGGAAATGCAGGTAAAACTCTGATGGATGTGGAAGTCTCCTTTGGGGCCTTGGACAGAGGTGAGGGGGGAGGTATGGGTGCAGGCTTTGCAATTCCTGCAATGGCAGGGGAAGGTGCCGGGAGGGGAGGTTGACATTTATAGAACTATAGAGTCAATGTGATGTATAGCACAGAAACAGACTCTTCAGTCCAACTCGTCCATGTGAACCAGATATCCTAAAGTAATCTAATCCCATTTGGCAGCACTTGGCCCATATTCCTCTAAACTCTTCCTATTCATATACCCCATACAGATGCCTTTTAAATGCTGTAATTGTACTAGCCTCCAACACTTCCTCTAGCAGCTCATTCCATACACACACAACCCTCTGTGTGAAAAAGTTGCCCTTTCAATCTCTTTTAAATTTTTCCCCTCTCACCTTAGACTTATGCCCTCTAGTTCTGGACTCCGCTGCCCCAGGGAAAAGACCTTGTCTATTTAACCTATCCATGCCCCTCATGATTTTATAAACCTCTATAAGGTCATCCCTAAGTCTCCGACTCTGCAGGCAAAACAGCCCCAGCCAATTCAGCCTCTCCCTATAGCTCAAACCCTCCAACCCTGACAACATCCTTTCAAGTTTCACCACATCTTTCTGATAGGAGGGTGACCGGAATTGTACACAGCATTCAAAAAGTGGCTTAACCAACATCCTATACAGCTGCAAAATGACCTCCCAACTATTATATTCAATGCTCTGACCAATAAAGGAAAGCATACCAAACACCTTCTTCACTATCCTATCTACCTGCAACTCCACTTTCAAGGAGCTATGAACCTGCACTCGAAGATCTCTTTACTCTGATTCTAGTTTAGATTTTTCTGTCTGCCAATTCATGCAAACTGGACAGAGTAAACTACTGCTTTGTGCATCAGGGGTAGAATATAATTCCTCACACCAGCTCTCAACCTTGCCCTTGTCTGAAACATAGTGACCCTCACCACCAGTTGTCTCTCTCTAATGTGTGTGCTGCTGTTTGGTCCTCTGGGACTATGGCAACTTTACCTTTATCTACAATTCCTTGAATGAGACGCTGTGCCAGAGGCAACTGCATTAATAATGTATCCAATGATTCAGTAGTATCATGCATCTGGAATCAAATTACAAATCATTGGCAGGTCATTCTTTTTGTAAGAATAAATATTAAAAATCATGGCCTCAGGCAATCGTGACTATTACATGGTGTGCATCAACTGCCTCTTTGTCATGTCAGATAAGCAAACCATGAAGTGCAAAGTTAAAGGCCTCACTTGGTTTAGCCATTTCTGCAACACTTCTTAGACCTGATGCTGGAAATCAAAGCTTCGGAACTGCTATGTTTGCACATCTAAGTATGTAAGGTCCACAAGGTGATGATCAAGGCTGGCTTCTTTTGGGAAGAGTTGCTACCACAGTAGATAAGTGCCTGAGTTTCACTCCCCCACTGTAACATTAGATATTTTATTCTGCAACTTGATAAGGTAAAAGTTTCTTGTGGATTCACGATATTGACATCTTTGCAAAGTGTCAAGACATAACATGCTATTTCATCATGATTGACTGGGGACTCAGGACACCAGAGATGGAGCCTGGTGTTGGAGTATTCCTGGTGAACTTGGTATGACTTAGACAACAGCTTTAAATAAGAGACCAATACAATGTCATCAGTAAGCCCCCAACCAGAAGAATAACCTTCAGTGGCTGCTGCACAGTGTCCAGAGAGAGGTGCAGCTGGTCAAGATCCTCCAGGAGGCTGAGGACAATAACCAAACCTGAATCTACCAAACTCACTCTCATTTTCTATATCTCTTAGAAACCCAGTGCAGATGGAGGCAACTGCAGATGTCCTGGGCCATCAACGCTGAACTGCATCATCTGCCAGAGCAGGACTTGCCTATCACCAACCTGCAAAGGTCTTCAACTGAAAATATTTCCACTTCATTAATGTCTAGTTTACCTGTGACCACAGGTGCCTGATTTTGGATACCCTGCACCAGATGCCCTGGGAACTGCCATGATGTTTATGTTCTAGAGAACTCACAGTTCTGCTTTCTTCCAAGATGCTCAGGCCAAATAAGGATGTCTGTTGGATAAGGTGGACCCACTGCAAAAGTGGCTGATGACACCTTTACAAAACCCTCAGAATGACGCAGAACAGAGTTGCATTGCTGGCCACCTGGGCCAATGTGGAATAGACTATAGGCCTACTTAAGAAGCTTTCACTCGGGCAGTACATTGCAGCATAGCCTGGAAAGGGCAAGCCACATTACTTTGACATGCTGCACCCTTAACAACTGAATTGTCTGAGGGTGAGGATCAGGCCATTGGTCACGAGGGACATGCAGGAGACTGTGATAGAGCTGGCACTGTTGAGAGTGTGATACCTCATTGAAACCCACTTCTGGGATGAATGAGCTGGGTCTGGACTTCCTTTTGTTGTATAGCCTCCTGTTGGTTACCTGGCAAGTAGCCCCTGGTCATTCCATACTACATGTGGACCTGGTTATTTCGGCAGTCTTCGATCTTTTCTGTTCCTAAATATTTCTTTTCTTATATATATATATATGATTATACACTTTCTACCTTTGGGTGATCCCACTTGTAACTTTCATTACAGGTTCTACTGAGTGTAGGGAGACAGCAGCAGTCAGAGACAGGGCAGTAATATCGTATGACACTGATGTTACGCGGCTTTTAAAGCTTCCATCAGCATATGGTATCTAAGTGTTGTGTGATGCTGTCTGTCATGACAGGCAGCAGTTTGGTTGTAAATTTGTCATACCTTCTTTTCATCCTTCCATCATCAGTTCCCGTTCAGCATTTCAAAGTTTATTTTGACATCTAAAATGCCCTGACGTGCTTGAGCATCCTATCGGAGAGAGTTTATCCTCAGACAGGCAGTGGTTTGTGCTCCTTCTCTCAATGAACCACTGCACTTTGAAGAAGAGAGAACATGTGTATGTCCCCATTCCTCTATCTCTCAGCCTTGAACGGCAGTGTGATCCCTTGAAAAGTTGACTGATACAATGAAACTTTGCAATATAGATGTGTGGAGTCATCACCGATTCCGTGTGCTCACTGGTAACATTAAATTATAAACAGGGCCTTGGATAGGGGTCATTCATTAGGTTCTAATAACTGGGGCCCAGGGTTCTCAGGGTGTGCTGTGCTTAGAGTCATACAGCATGGAAATATCCAGCTCCTCCATGCAACCAGTTATCCTAAACTGAACTAATCCCATTTGCCTGCATTTGACCCATAACCCTCTAAATCTTTCCTATTCATGTACCTCTCCAAATGTATTTTAAATGTTGCAATCATAACCGCCTCTAGCACTTCCTCTGACAGCTCGCTCCATAACAGGCACCACACTTTGTGAAAAAGTTGTCCTCAGGTTAGGGTGTCAGCGAGTGGCCCAGGCCAGACATTAGGGCCCTCTCAATTTCTCTTCCTGCCCTGAGTGTGAATGATTTCTGCAGGGCTAACCCCAATACAATCCACACTGTGTTTCTTTGGCCTCGGTGTTAACCGCATTAAAGACTTGCATGCAGTCATCAATGTCATGGTTCAAGTGTGAATGAGACCTGATGTCATCTATAGTCAAGAAGTTGATTACTTGTGAGTCATGAGCAATTCTTAAGAAATTCACCCTTTCTTTCAACCTTGGTATGTCTGAAGAGGTCACTCATCACTCAGATAGGGGAGACTTCACCAGATCCAACAGCAACAAGGACACTATAGAGTGCGTGTAAACATATATTTACCCGAGTGCAAAGTCATTTAAAATGATATTGCATCTGTGCTACCTTTGTGCCCTCAGTAGGTATTTCTCTTCCTTTCCCTCCCACGACATCGAAGCACAGAACCCACTGCTGGTGTGAAGGGAGCCTGCTATGTTCTTTGCCCTGTGGGTCGATCATTCGGTCATTCTCAAGGACATTTGGCTGAAAGGATCCAGATTGAATGCAGGCTCACCCTCCTTAGCTTGGACGACAGTAAGTGTTGGCTTCACATGCTGGGGAACCAGGTTGGGAACGATGGGCCAGGACTGAGGATTGGGGAGGATGGTCCGGGGATGTGGGATGGGGAGGATGGTCCGGGAATGTGGCATGGGGAGGATGGGCCAGGGATGCAGGGTGGGGAGGATGGGCCGGGGATGCGGGGTAGGGAGGATGAGCCGGGGATGTGGGATAGGGAGGATGAGCCAGGGATGTGGGGTGGGAAGGATGAGCCGGGGTTGCAGGATAGGGAGGATGAGCCAGGGATGCAGGATGGGGAAGATGGGCCAGGATGAGGGTGGGGAGGATGGGGCAGGGATGCGGGATAGGGAGGATGGGCCAGGGATGTGATGTGGGGATGTTGGGGCAGGGATGTGGGTTGGGGAGGATGAACCAGGGATGTGGGGTGGGGGGGATGGGCCAGGCATGTGGGATGGGGAGGATGAGCCAGGGATGTGGGATGGGGAGGATGAGCCGGGGATGCGGGATGGGGAGGACGGGCTGGGATTGCGGGATGGGCAAGATGGGCCGGGGATGTGGGGTGGGGGGGGATGGGCCGGGGATGTGGGATGGGGAAGATGGGCCGGGGTTGCGGGGTGGGGAGAATGGGCCGGGGTTGCGGGGTGGGGAGTATGGGCCAAGGATGCGGGATGGGGAGGATGAGCCGGGGATGTGGGGTGGGGGGGATGGGCCAGGGATGTGGGATGGGGCGGATGAGCCGGGGATGCGGGATGGGGAGAATGAGCCGGGGATGCGGGATGGGAGGGCGGGCTGGGATTGGGAGGTGGGCAAGATGGGCCGGGGATGTGGGGTGGGGAGTATGGGGCAGACATGCGGGATGGGGAGGATAAGCCAGGGATGTGGGGTGGGGAAGATGGGCCGGGGTTGCGGGGTGGGGAGAATGGGCTGGGGTTGCGGGGTGGGGAGAATGGGCCAGGGTTGCGGGGTGGGGAGTACGGGCCAGAGATGCGGGATGGGGAGGGTGGGCCGGAGATGCGAGATGGGGAGAATGAGCCAAGGATGTTGGGTCTGGACATGGGCCGGGAATGCTGGGTGTGGAGGATGGGATGTGGGATGGGGAGGATGAGCCGGGGATGCGGGATGGGGAGGATGGGCTGGGATTGCGGGGTGGGCAGGATGGGCCGGGGATGTGGGGTGGGAAGTATGGGGCAGGAATGCGGGATGGGCAGGATGGGGCCGGGATGCGGGGTGGGGTGGATGAGCCATGATTGTGTGGTGGAGAGGATGGGCCATGGATGTGGGGTGGGGAGGATTGGCCAGGGATGTGGGGTGGGGAGGATGGGGCTGGGATGTCGGGTGGGGAGGATAAGCCAGGGATACAGGGTGGGGAGAATGGGCTGGGGATGCGGGATGGGGAGGATGGGATTCAGGGTGGGTAGGATGGTCCAGGAGTGTGGGGTGGGGAGGATGATCCAGGGAAGCGGGATTGGGAGGATGGGCCGTGGTTGCGGGATTGGGAGGATGGGATGCAAGGTGGGTAGGATGGTCCAGGAGTGTGGGGAGGGGAGGATGGGCCGGGGTTGCGGGATGGGGAGGATGGTCCAGGGATGCGGGATGGGGAGGATGGGCCGGGAATGTTGGCGGGGGGGGGAAGAATGAGCCAGGAACGTGGGGTGGGGATGATGGGCCAGGATTGTGGGGTGGGGAGGATGGGATGCAAGGTGGGGAGGATGGTCTGGGGGTGTGAGGTGGGGAGGATGGGTCAGTGATGCGGGATGGGGAGGATGAGCCAGGGATGAAGGGTGGGAAGGATGAGCCAGGGATGTCGGGTGGGGAGGATGAGCCAGGGATGAAGGGTGGGGAGGATGGGCCAGGGGTGTGGGGTGGGGAGGATGGGCGGGGAATGTGGGATGAGGAGGATGGGCGGGGGAGTGGGATGAGGAGGATGGGCGGGGGACGTGGGGTGGGGAGGATGAGCCAGGGATGTGTGATGGGGAGGATGAGCCAGGGATGCGGGATGGGGAGGATGAGCCAGGGATGCGGGATGGGGAGGATTAGCCAGGGATGTGGGATGGGGAGAATGGGCTGGGGTTGCGGGGTGGGCAGGATGGGCCGGCGATGTGCGGTGGGGAGTATAGGGCAGGGATGCGGGTTGGGGAGGATGAGCCAGGGATGTGGGGTGGGTGTGATTTGCCGGGGATATGCGATGGGGAAGATGAGCCGGGGATGCGGGATGGGGAGAATGGGCTGGGGATGCAGGATGAGGAGGATGAACCCGGGATGCTTGATGGGCAGGATGAGCCAGGGAAGCGAGATAGGGAGGATTAGCCAGGAATGCTGGATGGGGAGAATGGGCCGGGGATGTGGGATGGGGAGATTGGCCGGGGATGAGGAGAATGGGCCGGTGTTGCAGAGTGGGAAGAATGGGCTGGGGTTGTGGGGTTGGGAGAATGGGCCAGGGATGCGGGATGGAGAGGATGGGCCTGGGATGTGGGGTGGAGAGGATGGGCCTGGGATGTGGGGTGGGGAGGATGGGCCTGGGATGCGGGATGGGGAGGATGGACCAGGGATGCCGAATGGGGAGGTTGGGCCAGGGATGTGGGGTTGGAAGGATGGTCTAGGGATGCGTGATGGGGAGGATGGTCCGGGGATGCAGGGTACGGAGAATGGGCCGGGGATGTGGGTGGGGAGGATGGTCTGGGGGTGCGGGATGTGAAGGATGAGCCAGGGATGCAGGGTGGGGAGGATGGGCTGGTGATGCGGGATAGGGAGGATGGGCTGGGGATGCGGGATGGGGAGGATGAGCCAAGGATGTTGGGTCGGGAGGAGGGGTCGGGAATGCGGCGTTGGAGGATGGGCCAGGGATGTGGGTTGGGGAGGATGGGTCAGGGATCCGGGATGGGGAGGATGGTCCGGGTGTGTGGGGTGGGGAGGATGGTCCGAGGGTGCGTGATGAGTAGGATGGTCCGGGAGTGCGGGGTGGGGAGGATGGGCCAGGGATGCAGAGTGAGAAGGATGGGCTGGGGATGCGGGATAGGGTGGATGGGCCGGGCATGCGAGATGGATAAGATGAGCCAGGGATGTGGGGTGGGGAGTATGGGGCAGGAATGCGGGTTGGGGAGGATGAGCCAGGGATGTGGGGTGGGGGGGATGGGCTGGGGATGTGGGATGGGGAGGATGAGCTGGGGATGCGGGATGGGGAGGATGGGCTGGGATTGCGGGGTGGGCAGGATGGGCCGGGGATGCGGGATGGGGAGGATGGGCTGGGAATGCTGGGTGGGCAGGATGGGCCGGGCATGCGAGATGGATAAGATGAGCCAGGGATGTGGGGTGGGGAGTATGGGGCAGGAATGCGGGTTGGGGAGGATGAGCCAGGGATGTGGGGTGGGGGGGATGGGCCGGGGATGTGGGATAGGGAGGATGAGCCGGGGATGCGGGATGGGGAGAATGGTCTGGGGGTGCGGGATGGGGAGGATGAGCCAGGGATTGGGGTGGGGAGGATGGTCTGGGGGTGTGGGATGGGGAGGATGAGCCAGGGATTGGGGTGGGGAGGATGGTCTGGGGGGCGGGATGGGGAGGGTGAGCCAGAGATGTGGGGTGGGGGGGATGGGCCATGGATGCAGGATGGGAAGGATGGGCCAGGAATGTGGGATGTGGAGGATGGGCCGGGATTAGAGGGTGGGACGATGTGCCGGGGATGCAGGGTGGGGAGGATGAGCCAGGGATGAGTGGTGGGGGGGATGGGATATGGGATGGGGAGAATGGTCCGGGAATGCTGGGTGGGGAGGGTGGTCGGGGAATGCTGGGTGGTGAGGATGGGCCGGGACTACAGGGTGGGGAGGTTGGGCTAGGGATACAGAGTGCGGAGGATAGGCCGGGGATACAGTGTGGGGAGGGTGGTCCAGGGATACGGGGTGGGGAGGGTGGGCCGGGGATATGGATTGTGGAGGAAGGGATGCTGGTAGGGAGGATGGGCCGGGGATGCAGGGTGGGGAGGGTGGTCTGGAGATACGGGGTGGGGAGAATGGGATGCTGGGTGGGGAGGATGGGCCAGGGTCAGGTAGTTGAACTGGTAACTTCAGGACTGTGCTGAGAAGATAATTCTGGGTGTTTTTTTGGGTTGCTGCCCCCTATGTGTGTCAGCTGGTACCACCAGTCTTCTGGAGAAGAAAAGGCACATGGAATGATGCTGAAGTCCCTTGTCCTCCTCTTGCCTTGCCATTGCTGCTGAATGCTGGTGGCTACACTGTCAGAATGCAGATCCATGCACATATCCAGCAGAAATTAAGAGTGCTACACTTGATCCCCTCATCCCCACGAGCTGCTAACTCAAACAAACACTTTTTCTTTATGTGGGGTGAGGAACCTAATGTCCAGCAGTGCCTCCCTTTGCCCATTCAACCTGGATATGAGACATTTTCTCTTGCAATAAGACAAAGGGAGGGTTAAACATGAGGGGAATGGATGGAAGAGCCTTATTGGTGAAGTGTTCTCAGTGAATCTGTTTGAAGTGTAGGGGACTAGGAAGGGTTAGTAATTTGGGAAGGTGAGGTGAGTGAAAGCTGTTGAGTGAATGTGCTGCATGGTTAAGATAGTAATTAATAAATCAAGATCTAAAAGCTTAGTGAGAGTGTGGAACTAAAAGACATTAGTATTAGTAAAAAATAGGGTAGGTGATGGTTGAGTGATATTATCGTCAGACTATTAATCCAGTGACCTGGGTTAATGTTCTGAGGACCCAGGTTCGAATCCTGCACATGGTGGAATTTGAGTTCAATAAAAGTTGGGCATTAAGAACCTAATGATTACCTTGAAATAATTGCTGATTGAAAGGAAAATCCTATCTGGTTCACTAATGCCCTTTAGGAAGGAAACTGCTGTCCTTACTAGTCTAGCCTACTCCAGTAAAATTGACTCTAAGTGCCCTCTGGGTAATTAGGGATGAGCAATAAATGAGCCAGTAACACCCATGTTCTGTGATTGAATAAAACAAAAAGTAGTACTGGAGAAATTAATGGGGTTGCAAAGTGATTAATTCCTAGCACCCAATGACCTACACCGTAAAGTGTTGAAAGAGAGGACTACAGGATACTGGATGCCTAATCATCTTTCAAAATTTTAGCAATTCCGCAATGGTGCTTGCAGATTGGAGAGCTGCAAATTTAATTCAATGGTTTAACTTAGGAAGGACAGACAAAGCGGGCAACTATAGATCTGTTAGCCTCATGCCAGTAATATGAAAAATTATGAGAATCTAATATAAAGTGTATGATTAGTTGATATTGAGAAATTAATTAGGCAGAGTCAATATAGATGTATTAAAGGGAAATCAAACTTGACAGATTTTTTAAGAATAGAGTTAATAAGGGGGAATAAGTGGTTGTGCTGTATTTGGATTTAGAATCATAGTCATAAAGCATAGAAACAGACCCTCTGGACCAACTAGTCCATGCCGACCATGTTCCCAAACCAAACTCGTCCCACCTGCCTGCGTTTGGCTCACATCCTCCAAATCTTTCCTATTCATGTACTTATCCAAATGTCTTTTAAACATTGTAACTGTATGTGCATCCATCACTTCCTCAGGAAGTTCATTCCACACACTTACCACTCAGTGTGAAAATATTGCCCCCATGTCCTTTTTAAATCTTTCTTCTCTCACCTTGAAAATATGCATGCCCCTAGTTTTGAATGCCCCCACCATAGGAAAAAGACTTTTGTTATTCACCTTATCTGTGCCCCTCATGATTTTATAAACTGCTATGAGTTCCAGCCTATCCTTACAACTCAACCCTCTATTCTCAGTAACATCCTGGTAAATCTTTTCTGAACCCTCTCAAGTTTAACTATATCCTTCCTAAAGCAGGGTGAACAGTATACAGTACTCCAGAAGGTGCCTCACCAATGTCCTGTACAGTCTTAAAATGACATCCCAACTCCTGTTCTCAAAGATCAGAGCAATGAAACAACTTCCTAACCACCCTACTTGTGACGCAAATTTCAAAGAATTATGTACCTGAATCCCTAGGTCTCTCTGTTCTATAACATCACCCTACCATTAACTATATAAGTCCTGCCCTTGTTTGTTTTACCAAAATGCAATACCTCACATTTATCCAAATTAAACTCCATCTGCCACTCCTCAGCCCATTGACCCAATTGATCAAGATCTGTTTGTCATCTTAGATAACCTTCTTCGCTGTCCACTATACCACCAATTTTGATGTCATCTACAAACTTACTAATCATGCCTCCTATATTCTCATCCAAGTTATTTATATAAATGACATTCAAAAGTGGACCTGATACCAAACAATGTTGAATGCTACTGGTCAGAGGCCTCCAGTCCAAAAAACAACCCTCCACAACTACCCTCTGCCTCCTACTGTAAAGTTAATTTTGTATCCAATTGGCAAGTTCATCCTGAATCATATGTGATCTAATTTTACTAATCAGTCTCCCATGCAGAACCTTATCAAAGGCTTTACCAATGTCCAAGTGAACAATGTCTACTGCTCTGCTCTCAATCTTTTTGGTTACTTTCTCAAAAACCTCAAATTTGTGAGACATAATTTTCCTGGCATAAAACCAGGGACTATCTCTAATTATTGGCAGCATGGTGGCTCAGTGATTAGCCCTGCTGCCTCACAGCACCAGGGACCCGGGTTTGATTCCACCCTCAGGCAACTCTCTGTGTGGAGTTTGCACATTCTCCCTGTGTCTGTGTGGGTTTCCTCTGGGTGCTCCAGCTCCCTCCCACAATCCAAAGATGTGCAGGTCAGGTGAATTTGCTATGCTAAACTGCCCATAGTGTTAGGTGCATTCATCAGGGGTAAATATAGGGTAGGGAAATCGGTCTGGGTGGGTTACTGTTCGGAGGGTCAGTGTGGACTTATTGGGCTGATTGGCCTGTTTCCACACTATATTCCTAGCCTTTCCAAATGCATGTAAATCCTACCTTTCATAATCATCTCCTAATAACTTACCCACCACCGATGTCAGACTCTCAGTCTATAGTTCCCTAGTTTCTCCTTACAGCCTTTCTTCAATAAATACACAACATTAGCCACTCTCCAATCCTTTGGCACCTCACTTACGAATATGGATGATATAAATATTGCTCCCAGGGGACCTGCAATTTCCTCCCTAACTTCGCACAATGCTTTAGAACACACTTGATCAGGTCCGGGAGATTGATCCACCTTTACGTTTTTTAAGACCTCCAGCACTTCCTCTTCTGTCAGGTAAATTATTTTCAAAACATCAATGTTTATTTCCTTGAATTTTCTGGCCTTCATTTCTCTCTCCACAGTAAAAGCTGACACAAAATATTCATTTAATATCTCCTTTATCTCTTGAAGTTCAATAGAAAGGTGGCCGTTGGTCTTTAAGGGGCCGTACTCTCTCTCTAGTTTCTCTTTTGTTCTTAGTGTGGAATCTCTTTGGATTATGCTTTAACCTTATCTGAAGGTACTCCCATGTATTTAGGTGGGGACTATTCCCCTAAGACATAGAAACATGAGTACGTGTTTGCTGCAAATGCAATGTGTTTGTCTCACAAGTTGTTGTTCTGTAGTGCAGATTGACAACGGCATACAGCTGTTCCACAATATGTGAACCCCCTAGACTGAGAACCGCTTAGCAAGACAGAATGTCTGTTTTTGTGACTATGATACTTGGCATGGCAAGGCAAGACATGGATGCTGTGAGCTTGCAGATAGGTGCTAAGTGAGGGAGTACTAGGAGAGCAAGTAAGCAGCCCTGAATTGCAGCCAAGTGCAGTCTGTGAGCTGGGTGCCTATCCATGTGTTCAAAGTGCCCCTTCTGCAGGCATTCAACTCTAGCTATTGGTGTGCCCTGTAATGCAAGTCTGAGCTTCTTCAAATGCATTGCTAGTGAAAAGGAAAAGCGGCAGGATGGTCATGATGGGTTAGCAGATGCCAAAATCCAATATCTGTGAATGAGGGATACCTGTATGCATGGTGCCCATTGATCATGCCCTGGGTTAGTTTTGTTGTAAGCAAAATGAATGTGAATGGTGAGCTGAATTTGCCAGGTATCACGCTGATTTCCTTGTCGAATTTTCCCTATGTTAGTTTGTTTGGCAAGTTTGGTAAAATGGGAATCTGGATATTAATGAAATGATCTGTATCATTAGCAAGGCATTTAGTATGTGTTAATCCCTGTCAATTGGCATCTCACCGTAACATTGTGAGAATCTCATCATGCTGCTTCTGAAAAGCATAGAAGATAGAACCAGATGATCTCAACATTGAGATGCTCTTTGCTGAACAGCTTATCTGATTCTGCCACACATGACCAGAGCCCATGTTGCTCAGATTTATGTAAGGTTCCACACATGGGTGGATGATATAGACAAAAAGGAAAACATTCTTTAGATCAGGAATCCACAAGGGATGGATGACTTCCTCACAGTTCCTTTGATTTTTAGCAATGATATTGTCAACCACAGTGATCCTCAGTCAGTCATGTCACCACAGACTTACCAGACCATAGGGCTGCTCTCTCATTAGAGACAGGCAGTGATTTAACTTGACAGCCACCACACCTCAGGTAAGGAGAGTCATTCATGGTAACCTTAGCCAGTGTGAGAATTGAACACACATTGTCGGTATCACAAACCAACCGTCCAGTCAACTGAGCTAAACCTCAATTCAGTAGTGAGTCATTGGATCAAGGTTATTTGCTTGAGCTAGTTTTTGCAGAATCTTTCAGTGCTGATTTTCTTCCATCTGGCTTGAACAAATTATCGGGCTTGCTTGCAGACTTCTGGAGGTCTGATCTAACTGTCTCTCACGTCTGTGACAAAATGCAACTTGAAGCCAATCCAAAGGCTGTTTTCTAAAACTCAAAGACACCTGGTGCAAGGTGACTCACAAAAGTTTTAAATCAACTTTCTCCCAAAATTACACCGATAAGTGAGTACCACAGAGTTCTGTTTTCTTTGAATTGTAAAACAACTAATAATACAAACTTCCATTTTCAGTTTATATTTCCAAACAAAGTATATGTGACCCTCCTATAAAGGACTGGAGGTGGAAGTCAATTAAGAATAATAGGCAGAGGATATCAAAGCTGAAGCAAGCAAGTGTTTGGGCAGGTAAACTGAAGTGGCAATGCATTGCTGATACAGGGCCAGAGAAGTCTGAGGTAGGTGTCAGAGATTATGGTGTCAGGATCATGTTGTCCTAGAGTGGAAGATGAAAAATGATGGAAGATTAAAGATATGAACAATGAGAGACAAAGAAGATCTTGAAAGTGGAGTGTTAATGGAATAGCTATTTTTGGGTGTGTTTACATGCAACGTGAACAATACACGTATGCTACTCAGGTAATTTGCAACCAGAAAACCATACTTTAAGAGGAAATCAATTTCTATCCATTCCCACCCTCATGTTCCTCCTATACAGGACCAGTTGCACCACTACATCCTGCTGAGCTAACTTCGTGATTTGATGATAGAATGTCTCTAGAAGAGCTAAACTTTGACAGCATCTAACATCAGCAAAACACCTCATGAATCTGCAAATCTCCTTCCAAAGGAGGATCAAATACCATTAAGTTGAAGCATTTTGAGTCCATTGTTAAAAACCTAAGTATATAATCTGTGCAAAGGCACTGTGTCATCAGCTGCCTGCCTCAGGTGGATGTAAAAGATCCAGTAACACTTTTTGAAGAAGAATATGGTGTTCTCTATGATGTCATAGATTATCCCTCAACTAACATCATTGAAAAAAACAGATTAGCTGGTCGTCATTTAAATATTTACACAAAATATTGCTGTACACATTTTGGTGACCGTGTTCCTTCATTATAGCGATGATGACATTTCCAGAATATTTGATTAGCTGCAATGTGCTTTGGGAAAAAAAATGAGGTTTGAAAGGCACTATTTGACATTCAGCTCAAGGGCAATTAGGTTTAGCAACAACTATTGACATGCCAGCAACAGCCACAACCCATACACAAATGGATGGCATGGTGGTATAGTGGTTAGCACTGCTGCCTCACAGCGCCAGGACCTGGGTTTGATTCCACCCTCAGGTGACTCCCTGTGTGGAGTTTTGAGCTGTCCTTGAGCTGCACAGTCGAAAGATGTGCAGGTTAGATGAATTGGTCACGCTAAATTGTCTATAGTGTTCAGGAATGTGTGGGTAAGGTAAGCTAGCCATGGAGAAGGGTAGGGGGATGGGTATAGGTGGGATGCTGTTCAGAGGGTTGGGTGGACTTGTTGGGCTGAATGGCCTGTTTCCACTCTGTAGGGATTCTATGATATCTATAGTGGAAATACAAATGCAAGAGAGAGATAGATGGCTACCACAGACTTGGACCTGTTTCCTTGCCCATCATACATTGATATGGACTGGTATCCTTCAAGCTTTGTAGCCAATTGTTTTTCTCTACTAGACATGCCCATGGTCCCTTGTGGTCTAAACAATAAGCTAAAGAATATAGAAAGTTAGTCAGGAATTTAAAAAGGAGGTCCTCAAGGGTAGTAGTAATTGGATTAGTCTTGGTGTTACGAGCTAGTGAGGATAGGAATAGGAGAAAGAGCAGATTGATGTATGGCTGAGGAGCTGGTGCAGGGGATCATTATTCAACCATTGGAATCTCTTCTGGAGTAGAAGTGACCTATATAAGGACGGATTGAACATGAATTGGAAGGGGACTCGTATGCTAGCAGGGAGATTTGCTAGAGCTGCTTGGGAGGATTTAAACTAGCAAGGTGTGGGTGGTGACCCAGGGAAATAGTGAGGAAAGAGATCAGTCTGAGATTGGTATAGTTGGGAAAAGGAGCGAGTCAAACAGTCAGGGCAGGCAGGAACAAAGCAGAGAACGAGGTAGGACTGATGAATTAAAATGAATTTATTTCAATGCAAGCGGCCTAACAGAGAAGGCAGATGAACACAGGGAATGGTTAGGAACATGGGATTGGGATATCATAAGCAATTACAGAGTCATGGCTCAGGAACAGATAGGACTGGCAGCTTAATGTACCAGGATACAAATGCTATAGGAAAGATAGGAAAGGGGGTGCAAGAGAGGAGGGGGAGTGGCGTTTTTGATTAGGCATAAAATTTATGGCTGTACTTAGGGAGGATATTCCTGTGAATACATCCAGGGAAGTTATTTGGGTGGAACTGAGAAATAAGAAATGGATGATCACCTTATTGTGATTCTACTATAAACCCCCCCAATAGCCAGCAGGAGATATCAGTATCAGTAAGATGACTGGTTATCTAGTAACAGTGGTTATGGGAGGGGAATTTAATTTTCCAAATATAGATTGGGACTGCCATTGTGTTAAGGGTTTACATAGAGAGGAATTTATTAGGTGTGTACAAAAAAAATCTTCTGATTCAGTATGTGGATGTACCAACTAAAGAAGGTGCAAACGTTGACCTACTAGAGTCAGAGTCATAGAGATGTACAGCATGGAAACAGACCCTTCGGTACAACCCGTCCATGCCGAACAGATATCCCAACCCAATCTAGTCCCACCTGCCAGCACCCGCCCCATATCCCTCCAAACCCTTCCTATTCATATACCCATCCAAATGCCTCTTAAATATTGCAATTGTACCAGCCTCCACCACATCATCTGGCATCTCATTCCATACACATACCATCCTCTGCGTGAAAAAGTTGCCCCTTAGGTCTCTTTTATATCTTTCCCCTCTCACCCTAAACCTATGCCCTCTAGTTCTGGACTCCCCGACCCCAGGAAAAAGACTTTGTCTATTTATCCTATCCATGCCCCTCATAATTTTGTAAACCTCTATAAGGTCACCCCTCAGCCTCTAACGCTCTAGGGAAAACAGCCCCAGCCTGTTCAGCCTCTCCCTGTAGCTGAGATCCTCTAACCCTGGCTCTTGGGAAATAAGGCGGGGCAGGTGACTGAGGTATCAGTGGGGAAGCACTTTAGGGCCAGCGACCATAATTCTCTTAGATTTAAAATAGTGATGGAAAAGATAGACTAGATCTAAAAGTTGAAGTTCTAAATTGAAGGAAGGCCAATTTTTATGATATTAGGTAAGAACTTTCAAAAGTTGATTGGGGCAGATGTTGGCAGGTAAAGGGATGTCTGGAAAATGGGAAGCCTTCAAAAATGAGATAAAAGAGTCCAGAGACAGTATGTTCTTGTTAGGGTGAAAGGTAAGGCTGGTAGGCGTAGGGAGTGCTGGATGACTAGAGAAATTGAAGTTTTGGTTAAGAGAAAGAAGAAAGCATACGTCAGGCATAGACAGGATAGATCGAATGAATCCTTAGAAGAGTATAAAGGCATGAGGGAAATCAGGAGGGCAAAAAGGAAACATGAGATAGTTTTGGCAAATAGAGTTAGGGAGAATCCAAAGGGATTTTATAAATACACTAAGGAGAACCCAAAGGGATTTAATAAATACATTAAGGACAAAAGGGTAACTAGGGAGAGAATAGGGCCCCTCAAAGGCCAGCAAGGCGGCCTTTGCGTGGAGCTGCAGGAGGTGGGCAAGATACTAAATGAGTATTTTGCATCAGTGTTTACTGTGGAGAAAGACATGGAAGATACAGAATGTAGAGAAATAGATGGTGACATCTTGAAAAATGTCCATATTACAGAGGAGGAGGTTTTAGATGTCTTAAGGTGGATAAATCACCAGGACCTGATCAGGTGTACCCTAGAACTCTATGGGAAGCTAGGGAAGTGCTTGCTGGGCCTCTATTTGTATCATCGATAGTCACAGGTGAAGTGCCAGAAAACTGGAGGTTGGCTAACGTGGTGCCACTATTTAAGAAAGGTGGTAAGGACAAGCCAGAGAACTATAGACCAGTGAGCCTGACATCAGTGGTGGGCACATTGTTGGAGGGAGTCCTGAGGGACAGAATTTACACTTATTTAAAAAGGCAAGGACTGATTGGGGATAGTCAACTTGGCTTTTCGTGTGGGAAATCATGTCTCACTAATTTGATGAGTTTTTTGAAGAAATAACAAAGATGATTGATGAGGGCAGAATGGTGGACATGATCTATATAGACATCAGTAAGGCATATGGCAAGGTTCCTCATGGGAAACTGGTAAGCAAGGTTAGATCACATCGAATACAGGGAGAACTAGCCATTGGATACAGAACTGGCTCAAAGGTAGAAGACAGAGTGTGGTGGTGAAGGGTTGCTTTTCAACCAGTGGTGTGCCACAAGGACCGGTGCTGGATCCACTGTTTTTCATCATTTCTATAAATGGTTTAGATGTGAACATAGGAGGTATAGTTAGTAAGTTTGCACATGATACCAAAATTGGAAGTCTAGTGGATGGCAAAGAAGGTTACGTCTGAGTACAGTGGGATCTTGGTCAGATGGGCCAATGGGCAGAGGAGTGGCAGATGGAGTTTAATTTAAATAAATGTGAAGTGATGCATTTGAAAAGCCAAATCAGAGCAGGACTTATACACTTAATGGTAAGGTCCTGGGGAGTGTTGCTGAGGAGAGACCTTGGAGTTCAGGTTCATAGTTCCTTGGAAGTGAAGTTGCAGGTAGATAGGATGGTGAAGAAGGCGTTTAGTATGTCTTCCTTTATTGGTCAGAGCACTGAGTAAGTGAGTTGGGAGATCATGTTGCAGCTGTATAGGACATTGGTCAGGCCATTTTTGGAATATTGTGTGCAATTCTGTTTTCCACCTATCAGAAAGATATTGGGAAACTTGAACGGGTTCAGAAACATTTTACAAAGATGTTGTCAGGGTTGGAGGATTTCAGCTCTAGGGAGAGACTGAACAGGCTGGGGCTGTTTTCCCTGGAGCATCGGAGGCTGCAGGGTGCCCTTATAGAAGTTTATAAAATCATGAGGGGCATGGATAGGGTAATGGGGTGGGGGAGTCCAGATCTAAAGCGCATTGGTTTAGGGTGAGAGGGGAAAAATTTAAAAGGGACCTAATGGGCAACATTTTCACGCAGAGGGTGCTATGTTTACAGAATGAGCTACAACATTTAAAAGGCATTTGGAGGGGTATACGAATGGGAAGGGTTTAGTGGGATATGGGTTGAATGTGTGGTGCTGGAAAAGCACAGTGCGTCAGGCAACATCCAAGGAGCAGGAGAATCAATGTTTCTCCTGCTCCTCGATGCTGCCTGACCTGCTGTGCTATTCCAGCACCGCACTCTTGACTCTGATCTGCAGCATCTGTAGTCGTCACGTCCTCCTTTTAGAGGGATATAGGCCAAGTGCTCGCAAATGGGGCTCGATTAATTTAGGTTATCTGGTCAGTATGGACGAATTGGACCAAAGGGTATACATCTCTATGACTCTAAAGAGTAGAGCTGGAAAAAGCATAGCAGGTCAAGCAGCATCAGAGAAGAAAGGGAGTCATGGTTTCAGGTCAAAGGTTCCAATCTGAAATCTCAATTCCCCTTCTTTATGCTGCTTGACCTGCTGTAATTTTTCCAGCTCCACTCTGACTCACTAGCATCTGCAGTTGTCTCCATAAAGCTCTCAAAGTACCTTATGTAAAGAAGTGGTTTAAGCACTTATATGTGTTTGCAAGCATCTTTTTACATAGCTTCAGAATCCTTCCTCCTTTGGAGATCATGGTGCAGAATATAACTTCAATATACAGTACACCACTTAAGTGTATCACAGGCCAAGGTGAATCAATAAAGCCCCCTCTGAATGTCTACAATGGGCTCACACCAATACACATGCAAATTATCTGTCCCATTTTCTACAATTTTGCAATGAGAAAAAAGATGTATTTTGGGTGAGGATAAATAGTAATTCTACGGTCTCAAGACAAGGAAAATAAAATTGCATCTCAAAAGAATTTAAAATGGACACTGGACTAATGTATCTGAACAATAATTCCACATATTTAATGTCACTTACAATGACGTTTTGGACTTGTGTATGTTTGATGAAGCCGCAGCAAAATCTATGGAACATCACCATTTATCACACTAGAAAACTGCACTGCCAGCCCGTGTGCCCCAGGGCAACAGGAACGGTTGAGTCCACACTGCCAGGCCCGTGTGCCCCAGGGCAACAGGAACGGTTGAGTCCGCACTGCCAGGCCTGTGTGCCCCAGGGTAACAGGGACAGATGGACCTGCACTGCCAGGCCCATGTGCCTCAGGGTAACAGAGAGAGATGAGCCCGCACTGCCAGGCCCGTGTCCCTCAGGGTAACAGGGACAGATGAGCCCGCACTGCCAGGCCCGTGTGCCCAGTAACAGGGAGAGATGAGCCCGCACTGCCAGGCCTGTGTGCCCCAGGGTAACAGGGACAGATGAGCCCGCACTGCCAGGCCCATGTGCCCGGTAGCAGGGAGAGATGAGCCCGCACTGCCAGGCCCGTGCCCGGTAGCAGGGAGAGATGAGCCCGCACTGCCAGGCCCGTGTGCCCGGTAACAGGAAGAGATGAGCCCTCACTGCCAGGCCTGTGCCCGGGAGCAGGGAGAGATGAGCCCGCACTGCCAGGCCTGTGTGCCCTAGGGTAACAGAGAGAGATGAGCCCGCACTGCCAGGCCCATGCCTGGTAGCAGGGAGAGATGAGCCCGCACTGCCAGGCCCGTGTACCCCAGGGTAACAGGGAGAGATGAGCCCGCACTGCCAGGCCCGTGTGCCCAGTAACAGGGAGAGATGAGCCCGCACTGCCAGGCCCATGTGCCCCAGGGTAACAGGGAGAGATGAGCCCGCACTGCCCGGCCCGTGTGCCTCAGGGTAACAGGGAGAGATGAGCCCGCACTGCCAGGCCCGTGTGCCTCAGGGTAACAAGGAGAGATGAGCCCGCACTGCCAGGCCCGTGTGCCTCAAGGTAACAGGGAGAGATGAGCCCGCACTGCTAGGCCCGTGTGCCTCAGGGTAACAGGGAGAGATGAGCCCGCACTGCCAGGCCCGTGTGCCTCAAGGAAACAGGGAGAGATGAGCCCGCACTGCTAGGCCCGTGTGCCTCAGGGTAACAGGGAGAGATGAGCCCGCACTGCTAGGCCCGTGTGCCTCAGAGTAACAGGGAGAGATGAGCCCACACTGCCAGGCCCGTGTGCCCAGTAACAGGGAGAGATGAGCCCGCACTGCCAGGCCCGTGTGCCTCAGGGTAACAGGGACAGATGAGCCCGCACTGCCAGGCCCGTGTGCCTCAGGGTAACAGGGAAAGATGAGCCTGCACTGCCAGGCCCGTGTGCCCCAGGGTAACAGAGAGAGATGAGCCTGCACTGCCAGGCCCGTGTGCCTCAGGGTAACAGGGAGCAATGAGGCCGCACTGCCAGGCCAGTGTGCCTCAGGGTAACAGGGAGAGATGAGCCCGCACTGCCAGGCCCTGGTGCCCCAGGGTAACAGGGAGAGAAGAGCCGCACTGCCAGGCCCGTGTACCTCAGGGTAACAGGGAGAGATGAGCCCGCACTGCCAGGCCCGTGTGCCCCAGAGTAGATGAGCCCGCACTGCCAGGCCCGTGTGCCTCAGGGTAACAGGGAGAGATGAGCCCGCACTGCAGGCCCGTGTGCCTGGTAACAGGGAGAGATGAGCCCGCACTGCCAGGCCCGTGTCCCTCAGGGTAACAGGGAGAGATGAGCCCGCACTGCCAGGCCCGTGTGCCTCAGGGTAACAGGGAGAGATGACCCCGCACTGCCAGGCCCGTGTGCCCGGTAACAGGGAGAGATGAGCCTGCACTGCCAGGCCTGTGTCCCTCAGGGTAACAGGGAGAGATGAGCCTGCACTGCCAGGCCCGTGTGCCTCAGGGTAACAGGGAGAGATGAGCCCGCACTGCCAGGCCCGTGTGCCCAGTAACAGGGAGAGATGAGCCCGCACTGCCAGGCCCGTGTGCCCCAGGGTAACAGGGAGAGATGAGCCCGCACTGCCAGGCCCGTGTGCCCAGTAACAGGGAGAGATGAGCCCGCACTGCCAGGCCCGTGTGCCCGGTAACAGGGAGAGATGAGCCCGCACTGCCAGGCCCGTGTGCCCGGTAACAGGGAGAGATGAGCCCGCACTGCCAGGCCCGTGTGCCTCAGGGTAACAGGGACAGATGAGCCCGCACTGCCAGGCCCGTGTGCCCCAGGGTAACAGGGAGAGATGAGCCCGCACTGCCAGGCCCGTGTGCCTCAGGGTAACAGGGAGAGATGAGCCCGCACTGCCAGGCCCGTGTGCCTCAGGGTAACAGGGAGAGATGAGCCCGCACTGCCAGGCCCGTGTGCCCCAGGGTAACAGGGAGAGATGAGCCCGCATTGCCAGGCCCGTGTGCCTGGTAACAGGGAGAGATGAGCCCGCACTGCCAGGCCCGTGTCCCTCAGGGTAACAGGGAGAGATGAGCCCGCACTGCCAGGCCTGTGTGCCTCAGGGTAACAGGGACAGATGAGCCCGCACTGCCAGGCCCGTGTGCCCGGTAACAGGGAGAGATGAGCCCGCACTGCCAGGCCCGTGTCCCTCAGGGTAACAGGGAGAGTTGAGCCTGCACTGCCAGGCCCGTGTGCCTCAGGGTAACAGGGAGAGATGAGCCCGCACTGCCAGGCCCGTGTGCCTCAGGGTAACAGGGACAGATGAGCCCGCACTGCCAGGCCCGTGTCCCTCAGGGTAACAGGGACAGATGAGCCCGCACTGCCAGGCCCGTGTGCCTCTGGGTAACAGGGACAGATGAGCCCGCACTGCCAGGCCCATGTGCCCGGTAGCAGGGAGAGATGAGCCCGCACTGCCAGGCCCGTGCCCGGTAGCAGGGAGAGATGAGCTCGCACTGCCAGGCCCGTGTGCCCGGTAACAGGAAGAGATGAGCCCGCACTGCCAGGCCCGTGCCCGGTAGCAGGGAGAGATGAGCCCGCACTGCCAGGCCCGTGTGCCCGGTAACAGGAAGAGATGAGCCCGCACTGCCAGGCCCGTGTGCCCTAGGGTAACAGAGAGAGATGAGCCCGCACTGCCAGGCCCGTGCCCGGTAGCAGGGAGAGATGAGCCCGCACTGCCAGGCCCGTGTGCCCGGTAACAGGGAGAGATGAGCCCGCACTGCCAGGCCCGTGTGCCCCAGGGTAACAGGGAGAGATGAGCCCGCACTGCCAGGCCCGTGTGCCCAGTAACAGGGAGAGATGAGCCCACACTGCCAGGCCCATGTGCCCCAGGGTAACAGGGAGAGATGAGCCCGCACTGCCCGGCCCGTGTGCCTCAGGGTAACAGGGAGAGATGAGCCCGCACTGCCAGGCCCGTGTGCCTCAGGGTAACAGGGAGAGATGAGCCCGCACTGCCAGGCCCGTGTGCCCTAGGGTAGATGAGCCAGCACTGCCAGACCCGTGTGCCTCAGGGTAACAGGGACAGATGAGCCCGCACTGCCAGGCCCGTGTCCCTCAGGGTAACAGGGACACATGAGCCCGCACTGCCAGGCCCGTGTGACTCAGGGTAACAGGGAAAGATGAGCCCGCACTGCCAGGCCCGTGTGCCCCAGGGTAACAGAGAGAGATGAGCCCGCACTGCCAGGCCCGTGTGCCTGGTAACAGGGAGAGATGAGCCCGCACTGCCAGGCCCGTGTGCCTCAGGGTAACAGGGAGAGATGAGCCCGCACTGCCAGGCCCGTGTGCCTCAGGCTAACAGGGAGAGATGAGCCCGCACTGCCAGGCCCATGTCCCTCAGGGTAATAGGGAGAGATGAGCCCGCACTGCCAGGCCTGTGACCCTCAGGGTAACAGGGAGAGATGAGCCCGCACTGCCAGGCCCGTGTTCCTCAGGGTAACAGGGAGAGATGAGCTCGCACTGCCAGGCCCGTGTGCCCCAGGGTAGATGAGCCCGCACTGCCAGGCCCGTGTGCCTCAGGGTAACAGGGACAGATGAGCCCGCACTGCCAGGCCCGTGTGCCCAGTAACAGGGAGAGATGAGCCCGCACTGCCAGGCCCGTGTGCCTCAGGGTAACAGGGAGAGATGAGCCCGCACTGCCAGGCCCGTGTGCCCCAGGGTAACAGGGAGAGATGAGCCCGCACTGCCAGGCCCGTGTGCCTCAGGGTAACAGGGAGAGATGAGCCCGCACTGCCAGGCCCGTGTGCCTGTTAACAGGGAGAGATGAGCCCACACTGCCAGGCCCGTGTGCCTCAGGGTAACAGGGACAGATGAGCCCACACTGCCAGGCCCGTGTGTCTCAGGGTAACAGGGAGAGATGAGCCCGCACTGCCAGGCCCGTGTGCCCGGTAACAGGGAGAGATGAGCCCGCACTGCCAGGCCCGTGTGCCTCAGGGTAACAGGGACAGATGAACCCGCACTGCCAGGCCCGTGTGTCTCCGGGTAACAGGGAGAGATGAGCCCGCACTGCCAGGCACGTGTACCCGGTAACAGGGAGAGATGAGCCCGCACTGCCAGGCCCGTGTCCCTCAGGGTAACAGGGAGAGATGAGCCCGCACTGCCAGGCCCGTGTGCCTCAGGGTAACAGGGAGAGATGAGCCCGCACTGCCAGGCCCGTGTGCCTCAGGGTAACAGGGAGAGATGAGCCCGCACTGCTAGGCCCGTGTGCCTCAGAGTAACAGGGAGAGATGAGCCCGCACTGCCAGGCCCGTGTGCCCAGTAACAGGGAGAGATGAGCCCGCACTGCCAGGCCCGTGTGCCTCAGGGTAACTGGGACAGATGAGCCCGCACTGCTAGGCCCGTGTCCCTCAGGGTAACAGGGACAGATGAGCCCGCACTGCCAGGCCCGTGTGCCTCAGGGTAACAGGGAAAGATGAGCCTGCACTGCCAGGCCCGTGTGCCCTAGGGTAACAGAGAGAGATGAGCCTGCACTGCCAGGCCCGTGTGCCTCAGGGTAACAGGGAGCAATGAGGCCGCACTGCCAGGCCTGTGTGCCTCAGGGTAACAGGGAGAGATGAGCCCGCACTGCCAGGCCCTGGTGCCCCAGGGTAACAGGGAGAGATGAGCCGCACTGCCAGGCCCGTGTACCTCAGGGTAACAGGGAGAGATGAGCCCGCACTGCCAGGCCCGTGTGCCCCAGAGTAGATGAGCCCGCACTGCCAGGCCCGTGTGCCTCAGGGTAACAGGGAGAGATGAGCCCGCACTGCAGGCCCGTGTGCCTGGTAACAGGGAGAGATGAGCCCGCACTGCCAGGCCCGTGTCCCTCAGGGTAACAGGGAGAGATGAGCCCGCACTGCCAGGCCTGTGTGCCTCAGGGTAACAGGGACAGATGAGCCCGCACTGCCAGGCCCGTGTGCCCGGTAACAGGGAGAGATGAGCCCGCACTGCCAGGCCCGTGTCCCTCAGGGTAACAGGGAGAGATGAGCCTGCACTGCCAGGCCCGTGTGCCTCAGGGTAACAGGGAGAGATGAGCCCGCACTGCCAGGCCCGTGTGCCTCAGGGTAACAGGGACAGATGAGCCCGCACTGCCAGGCCCGTGTCCCTCAGGGTAACAGGGACAGATGAGCCCGCACTGCCAGGCCCGTGTGCCTCTGGGTAACAGGGACAGATGAGCCCGCACTGCCAGGCCCATGTGCCCGGTAGCAGGGAGAGATGAGCCCGCACTGCCAGGCCCGTGCCCGGTAGCAGGGAGAGATGAGCTCGCACTGCCAGGCCCGTGTGCCCGGTAACAGGAAGAGATGAGCCCGCACTGCCAGGCCCGTGCCCGGTAGCAGGGAGAGATGAGCCCGCACTGCCAGGCCCGTGTGCCCGGTAACAGGAAGAGATGAGCCCGCACTGCCAGGCCCGTGTGCCCCAGGGTAACAGAGAGAGATGAGCCCGCACTGCCAGGCCCGTGCCCGGTAGCAGGGAGAGATGAGCCCGCACTGCCAGGCCCGTGTGCCCGGTAACAGGGAGAGATGAGCCCGCATTGCCAGGCCCGTGTGCCTGGTAACAGGGAGAGATGAGCCCGCACTGCCAGGCCCGTGTCCCTCAGGGTAACAGGGAGAGATGAGCCCGCACTGCCAGGCCCGTGTGCCCCAGGGTAACAGGGAGAGATGAGCCCGCACTGCCAGGCCCGTGTGCCCCAGGGTAACAGGGAGAGATGAGCCCGCACTGCCAGGCCCGTGTGCCCAGTAACAGGGAGAGATGAGCCCGCACTGCCAGGCCCATGTACCCCAGGGTAACAGGGAGAGATGAGCCCGCACTGCCCGGCCCGTGTGCCTCAGGGTAACAGGGAGAGATGAGCCCGCACTGCCAGGCCCGTGTGCCTCAGGGTAACAGGGAGAGATGAGCCCGCACTGCCAGGCCCGTGTGCCCTAGGGTAGATGAGCCAGCACTGCCAGGCCCGTGTGCCTCAGGGTAACAGGGAGAGATGAGCCCGCACTGCCAGGCCCGTGTCCCTCAGGGTAACAGGGACACATGAGCCTGCACTGCCAGGCCCGTGTGACTCAGGGTAACAGGGAAAGATGAGCCCGCACTGCCAGGCCCGTGTGCCCCAGGGTAACAGAGAGAGATGAGCCCGCACTGCCAGGCCCGTGTGCCTGGTAACAGGGAGAGATGAGCCCGCACTGCCAGGCCCGTGTGCCTCAGGGTAACAGGGAGAGATGAGCCCGCACTGCCAGGCCCGTGTGCCTCAGGGTAACAGGGAGAGATGAGCCCGCACTGCCAGGCCCGTGTCCCTCAGGGTAATAGGGAGAGATGAGCCCGCACTGCCAGGCCTGTGTCCCTCAGGGTAACAGGGAGAGATGAGCCCGCACTGCCAGGCCCGTGTGCCCCAGGGTAACAGGGAGAGATGAGCCCGCACTGCCAGGCCCGTGTGCCTCAGGGTAACAGGGAGAGATGAGCCCGCACTGCCAGGCCCGTGTGCCTGTTAACAGGGAGAGATGAGCCCACACTGCCAGGCCCGTGTGCCTCAGGGTAACAGGGACAGATGAGCCCACACTGCCAGGCCCGTGTGTCTCAGGGTAACAGGGAGAGATGAGCCCGCACTGCCAGGCCCGTGTGCCCGGTAACAGGGAGAGATGAGCCCGCACTGCCAGGCAGGTGTGCCTCAGGGTAACAGGGACAGATGAGCCCGCACTGCCAGGCCCGTGTGTCTCCGGGTAACAGGGAGAGATGAGCCCGCACTGCCAGGCACGTGTACCCGGTAACAGGGAGAGATGAGCCCGCACTGCCAGGCCCGTGTCCCTCAGGGTAACAGGGAGAGATGAGCCCGCACTGCCAGGCCCGTGTGCCTCAGGGTAACAGGGAGAGATGAGCCCGCACTGCCAGGCCCGTGTGCCTCAGGGTAACACGGAGAGTTGAGCCCGCACTGCCAGGCCCGTGTGCCTCAGGGTAACAGGGAGAGATGAGCCCGCACTGCCAGGCCCGTGTGCCCCAGGGTAACAGGGACAGATGAGCCCGCACTGCCAGGCCCGTGTGCCCGGTAACAGGGAGAGATGAGCCCGCACTGCCAGGCCCGTGTCCCTCAGGGTAACAGGGAGAGATGAGCCCGCACTGCCAGGCCCGTGTGCCCCAGGGTAACAGGGAGAGATGAGCCCGCACTGCCAGGCCCGTGTGCCCAGTAACAGGGAGAGATGAGCCCGCACTGCCAGGCCTGTGACCCTCAGGGTAACAGGGAGAGATGAGCCCGCACTGCCAGGCCCGTGTTCCTCAGGGTAACAGGGAGAGATGAGCCCGCACTGCCAGGCCCGTGTGCCCCAGGGTAGATGAGCCCGCACTGCCAGGCCCGTGTGCCTCAGGGTAACAGGGACAGATGAGCCCGCACTGCCAGGCCCGTGTGCCCAGTAACAGGGAGAGATGAGCCCGCACTGCCAGGCCCGTGTGCCCCAGGGTAACAGGGAGAGATGAGCCCGCACTGCCAGGCCCGTGTGCCTCAGGGTAACAGGGAGAGATGAGCCCGCACTGCCAGGCCCGTGTGCCCTAGGGTAGATGAGCCAGCACTGCCAGGCCCGTGTGCCTCAGGGTAACAGGGAGAGATGAGCCCGCACAGCCAGGCCCGTGTCCCTCAGGGTAACAGGGACACATGAGCCTGCACTGCCAGGCCCGTGTGACTCAGGGTAACAGGGAAAGATGAGCCCGCACTGCCAGGCCCGTGTGCCCCAGGGTAACAGAGAGAGATGAGCCCGCACTGCCAGGCCCGTGTGCCTGGTAACAGGGAGAGATGAGCCCGCACTGCCAGGCCCGTGTGCCTCAGGGTAACAGGGAGAGATGAGCCCGCACTGCCAGGCCCGTGTGCCTCAGGGTAACAGGGAGAGATGAGCCCGCACTGCCAGGCCCGTGTCCCTCAGGGTAATAGGGAGAGATGAGCCCGCACTGCCAGGCCTGTGTCCCTCAGGGTAACAGGGAGAGATGAGCCCGCACTGCCAGGCCCGTGTGCCCCAGGGTAACAGGGAGAGATGAGCCCGCACTGCCAGGCCCGTGTGCCTCAGGGTAACAGGGAGAGATGAGCCCGCACTGCCAGGCCCGTGTGCCTGTTAACAGGGAGAGATGAGCCCACACTGCCAGGCCCGTGTGCCTCAGGGTAACAGGGACAGATGAGCCCACACTGCCAGGCCCGTGTGTCTCAGGGTAACAGGGAGAGATGAGCCCGCACTGCCAGGCCCGTGTGCCCGGTAACAGGGAGAGATGAGCCCGCACTGCCAGGCAGGTGTGCCTCAGGGTAACAGGGACAGATGAGCCCGCACTGCCAGGCCCGTGTGTCTCCGGGTAACAGGGAGAGATGAGCCCGCACTGCCAGGCACGTGTACCCGGTAACAGGGAGAGATGAGCCCGCACTGCCAGGCCCGTGTCCCTCAGGGTAACAGGGAGAGATGAGCCCGCACTGCCAGGCCCGTGTGCCTCAGGGTAACAGGGAGAGATGAGCCCGCACTGCCAGGCCCGTGTGCCTCAGGGTAACACGGAGAGTTGAGCCCGCACTGCCAGGCCCGTGTGCCTCAGGGTAACAGGGAGAGATGAGCCCGCACTGCCAGGCCCGTGTGCCCCAGGGTAACAGGGACAGATGAGCCCGCACTGCCAGGCCCGTGTGCCCGGTAACAGGGAGAGATGAGCCCGCACTGCCAGGCCCGTGTCCCTCAGGGTAACAGGGAGAGATGAGCCCGCACTGCCAGGCCCGTGTGCCCCAGGGTAACAGGGAGAGATGAGCCCGCACTGCCAGGCCCGTGTGCCCAGTAACAGGGAGAGATGAGCCCGCACTGCCAGGCCTGTGACCCTCAGGGTAACAGGGAGAGATGAGCCCGCACTGCCAGGCCCGTGTTCCTCAGGGTAACAGGGAGAGATGAGCCCGCACTGCCAGGCCCGTGTGCCCCAGGGTAGATGAGCCCGCACTGCCAGGCCCGTGTGCCTCAGGGTAACAGGGACAGATGAGCCCGCACTGCCAGGCCCGTGTGCCCAGTAACAGGGAGAGATGAGCCCGCACTGCCAGGCCCGTGTGCCCCAGGGTAACAGGGAGAGATGAGCCCGCACTGCCAGGCCCGTGTGCCTCAGGGTAACAGGGAGAGATGAGCCCGCACTGCCAGGCCCGTGTGCCTGTTAACAGGGAGAGATGAGCCCACACTGCCAGGCCCGTGTGCCTCAGGGTAACAGGGACAGATGAGCCCACACTGCCAGGCCCGTGTGTCTCAGGGTAACAGGGAGAGATGAGCCCGCACTGCCAGGCCCGTGTGCCCGGTAACAGGGAGAGATGAGCCCGCACTGCCAGGCCCGTGTGCCTCAGGGTAACAGGGACAGATGAGCCCGCACTGCCAGGCCCGTGTGTCTCCGGGTAACAGGGAGAGATGAGCCCGCACTGCCAGGCACGTGTACCCGGTAAGAGGGAGAGATGAGCCCGCACTGCCAGGCCCGTGTCCCTCAGGGTAACAGGGAGAGATGAGCCCGCACTGCCAGGCCCGTGTGCCTCAGGGTAACAGGGAGAGTTGAGCCCGCACTGCCAGGCCCGTGTGCCTCAGGGTAACAGGGAGAGATGAGCCCGCACTGCCAGGCCCGTGTGCCTCAGGGTAACAGGGAGAGATGAGCCCGCACTGCCAGGCCCGTGTGCCTCAGGGTAACAGGGAGAGATGAGCCCGCACTGCCAGGCCCGTGTGCCTCAGGGTAACAGGGAGAGATGAGCCCGCACTGCCAGGCCCGTGTCCCTCAGGGTAACAGGGAGAGATGAGCCCGCACTGCCAGGCCCGTGTGCCTCAAGGAAACAGGGAGAGATGAGCCCGCACTGCTAGGCCCGTGTGCCTCAGGGTAACAGGGAGAGATGAGCCCGCACTGCTAGGCCCGTGTGCCTCAGAGTAACAGGGAGAGATGAGCCCGCACTGCCAGGCCCGTGTGCCCAGTAACAGGGAGAGATGAGCCCGCACTGCCAGGCCCGTGTGCCTCAGGGTAACTGGGACAGATGAGCCCGCACTGCTAGGCCCGTGTCCCTCAGGGTAACAGGGACAGATGAGCCCGCACTGCCAGGCCCGTGTGCCTCAGGGTAACAGGGAAAGATGAGCCTGCACTGCCAGGTCCGTGTGCCCCAGGGTAACAGAGAGAGATGAGCCTGCACTGCCAGGCCCGTGTGCCTCAGGGTAACAGGGAGCAATGAGGCCGCACTGCCAGGCCTGTGTGCCTCAGGGTAACAGGGAGAGATGAGCCCGCACTGCCAGGCCCTGGTGCCCCAGGGTAACAGGGAGAGATGAGCCGCACTGCCAGGCCCGTGTACCTCAGGGTAACAGGGAGAGATGAGCCCGCACTGCCAGGCCCGTGTGCCCCAGAGTAGATGAGCCCGCACTGCCAGGCCCGTGTGCCTCAGGGTAACAGGGAGAGATGAGCCCGCACTGCAGGCCCGTGTGCCTGGTAACAGGGAGAGATGAGCCCGCACTGCCAGGCCCGTGTCCCTCAGGGTAACAGGGAGAGATGAGCCCGCACTGCCAGGCCCGTGTGCCTCAGGGTAACAGGGAGAGATGAGCCCGCACTGCCAGGCCCGTGTGCCCGGTAACAGGGAGAGATGAGCCCGCACTGCCAGGCCTGTGTCCCTCAGGGTAACAGGGAGAGATGAGCCTGCACTGCCAGGCCCGTGTGCCTCAGGGTAACAGGGAGAGATGAGCCCGCACTGCCAGGCCCGTGTGCCCAGTAACAGGGAGAGATGAGCCCGCACTGCCAGGCCCGTGTGCCCCAGGGTAACAGGGAGAGATGAGCCCGCACTGCCAGGCCCGTGTGCCCAGTAACAGGGAGAGATGAGCCCGCACTGCCAGGCCCGTGTGCCCGGTAACAGGGAGAGATGAGCCCGCACTGCCAGGCCCGTGTGCCCGGTAACAGGGAGAGATGAGCCCGCACTGCCAGGCCCGTGTGCCTCAGGGTAACAGGGACAGATGAGCCCGCACTGCCAGGCCCGTGTGCCCCAGGGTAACAGGGAGAGATGAGCCCGCACTGCCAGGCCCGTGTGCCTCAGGGTAACAGGGAGAGATGAGCCCGCACTGCCAGGCCCGTGTGCCTCAGGGTAACAGGGAGAGATGAGCCCGCACTGCCAGGCCCGTGTGCCCCAGGGTAACAGGGAGAGATGAGCCCGCATTGCCAGGCCCGTGTGCCTGGTAACAGGGAGAGATGAGCCCGCACTGCCAGGCCCGTGTCCCTCAGGGTAACAGGGAGAGATGAGCCCGCACTGCCAGGCCTGTGTGCCTCAGGGTAACAGGGACAGATGAGCCCGCACTGCCAGGCCCGTGTGCCCGGTAACAGGGAGAGATGAGCACGCACTGCCAGGCCCGTGTCCCTCAGGGTAACAGGGAGAGATGAGCCTGCACTGCCAGGCCCGTGTGCCTCAGGGTAACAGGGAGAGATGAGCCCGCACTGCCAGGCCCGTGTGCCTCAGGGTAACAGGGACAGATGAGCCCGCACTGCCAGGCCCGTGTCCCTCAGGGTAACAGGGACAGATGAGCCCGCACTGCCAGGCCCGTGTGCCTCTGGGTAACAGGGACAGATGAGCCCGCACTGCCAGGCCCGTGTGCCTCTGGGTAACAGGGACAGATGAGCCCGCACTGCCAGGCCCATGTGCCCGGTAGCAGGGAGAGATGAGCCCGCACTGCCAGGCCCGTGCCCGGTAGCAGGGAGAGATGAGCTCGCACTGCCAGGCCCGTGTGCCCGGTAACAGGAAGAGATGAGCCCGCACTGCCAGGCCCGTGCCCGGTAGCAGGGAGAGATGAGCCCGCACTGCCAGGCCCGTGTGCCCGGTAACAGGAAGAGATGAGCCCGCACTGCCAGGCCCGTGTGCCCCAGGGTAACAGAGAGAGATGAGCCCGCACTGCCAGGCCCGTGCCCGGTAGCAGGGAGAGATGAGCCCGCACTGCCAGGCCCGTGTGCCCGGTAACAGGGAGAGATGAGCCCGCATTGCCAGGCCCGTGTGCCTGGTAACAGGGAGAGATGAGCCCGCACTGCCAGGCCCGTGTCCCTCAGGGTAACAGGGAGAGATGAGCCCGCACTGCCAGGCCCGTGTGCCCCAGGGTAACAGGGAGAGATGAGCCCGCACTGCCAGGCCCGTGTGCCCCAGGGTAACAGGGAGAGATGAGCCCGCACTGCCAGGCCCGTGTGCCCAGTAACAGGGAGAGATGAGCCCGCACTGCCAGGCCCATGTGCCCCAGGGTAACAGGGAGAGATGAGCCCGCACTGCCCGGCCCGTGTGCCTCAGGGTAACAGGGAGAGATGAGCCCGCACTGCCAGGCCCGTGTGCCTCAGGGTAACAGGGAGAGATGAGCCCGCACTGCCAGGCCCGTGTGCCCTAGGGTAGATGAGCCAGCACTGCCAGGCCCGTGTGCCTCAGGGTAACAGGGACAGATGAGCCCGCACTGCCAGGCCCGTGTCCCTCAGGGTAACAGGGACACATGAGCCTGCACTGCCAGGCCCGTGTGACTCAGGGTAACAGGGAAAGATGAGCCCGCACTGCCAGGCCCGTGTGCCCCAGGGTAACAGAGAGAGATGAGCCCGCACTGCCAGGCCCGTGTGCCTGGTAACAGGGAGAGATGAGCCCGCACTGCCAGGCCCGTGTGCCTCAGGGTAACAGGGAGAGATGAGCCCGCACTGCCAGGCCCGTGTGCCTCAGGGTAACAGGGAGAGATGAGCCCGCACTGCCAGGCCCGTGTCCCTCAGGGTAATAGGGAGAGATGAGCCCGCACTGCCAGGCCTGTGTCCCTCAGGGTAACAGGGAGAAATGAGCCCGCACTGCCAGGCCCGTGTGCCCCAGGGTAACAGGGAGAGATGAGCCCGCACTGCCAGGCCCGTGTGCCTCAGGGTAACAGGGAGAGATGAGCCCGCACTGCCAGGCCCGTGTGCCTGTTAACAGGGAGAGATGAGCCCACACTGCCAGGCCCGTGTGCCTCAGGGTAACAGGGACAGATGAGCCCACACTGCCAGGCCCGTGTGTCTCAGGGTAACAGGGAGAGATGAGCCCGCACTGCCAGGCCCGTGTGCCCGGTAACAGGGAGAGATGAGCCCGCACTGCCAGGCAGGTGTGCCTCAGGGTAACAGGGACAGATGAGCCCGCACTGCCAGGCCCGTGTGTCTCCGGGTAACAGGGAGAGATGAGCCCGCACTGCCAGGCACGTGTACCCGGTAACAGGGAGAGATGAGCCCGCACTGCCAGGCCCGTGTCCCTCAGGGTAACAGGGAGAGATGAGCCCGCACTGCCAGGCCCGTGTGCCTCAGGGTAACAGGGAGAGATGAGCCCGCACTGCCAGGCCCGTGTGCCTCAGGGTAACAGGGAGAGTTGAGCCCGCACTGCCAGGCCCGTGTGCCTCAGGGTAACAGGGAGAGATGAGCCCGCACTGCCAGGCCCGTGTGCCCCAGGGTAACAGGGACAGATGAGCCCGCACTGCCAGGCCCGTGTGCCCGGTAACAGGGAGAGATGAGCCCGCACTGCCAGGCCCGTGTCCCTCAGGGTAACAGGGAGAGATGAGCCCGCACTGCCAGGCCCGTGTGCCCCAGGGTAACAGGGAGAGATGAGCCCGCACTGCCAGGCCCGTGTGCCCAGTAACAGGGAGAGATGAGCCCGCACTGCCAGGCCCGTGTGCCCCAGGGTAGATGAGCCCGCACTGCCACGCCCGTGTGCTTCAGGGTAACAGGGAGAGATGAGCCCGCACTGCCAGGCCCGTGTGCCCGGTAACAGAGAGAGATGAGCCCGCACTGCCAGGCCCATGTGCCCGGTAACAGGGAGAGATGAGCCCGCACTGCCAGGCCCGTGTGCCCGGTAACAGGAGAGATGAGCCCGCACTGCCAGGCCCATGTGCCCCAGGGTAACAGGGAGAGATGAGCCCGCACTGCCAGGCCTGTGTGTCTCAGGGTAACAGGGCGAGATGAGCCCGCATTGCCAGGCCCGTGTGTCTCAGGGTAACAGGGAGAGATGAGCCCGCACTGCCAGGCCCGTGTGCCCCAGGGTAACAGGGAGAGATGAGCCCGCACTGCCAGGCCCGTGTGCCCCAGGGTAACAGGGAGAGATGAGCCCGCACTGCCAGGCCCGTGTGCCCAGTAACAGGGAGAGATGAGCCCGCACTGCCAGGCCCGTGTGCCCAGGGTAACAGGGAGAGATGAGCCCGCACTGCCAGGCCCGTGTGCCTCAGGGTAACAGGGAGAGATGAGCCCGCACTGCCAGGCCCGTGTGCCTCAGGGTAACAGGGAGAGATGAGCCCGCACTGCCAGGCCCGTGTGCCTCAGGGTAACAGGGAGAGATGAGCCCGCACTGCCAGGCCCGTGTGCCTCAGGGTAACAGGGAGAGATGAGCCCGCACTGCCAGGCCCGTGTGCCCGGTAACAGGGAGAGATGAGCCCGCACTGCCAGGCCCGTGTGCCTCAGGGTAACAGGGAGAGATGAGCCCGCACTGCCAGGCCCGTGCCCGGTAGCAGGGAGAGATGAGCCCGCACTGCCAGGCCCGTGTGCCCGGTAACAGGGAGAGATGAGCCCGCATTGCCAGGCCCGTGTGCCTGGTAACAGGGAGAGATGAGCCCGCACTGCCAGGCCCGTGTCCCTCAGGGTAACAGGGAGAGATGAGCCCGCACTGCCAGGCCCGTGTGCCCCAGGGTAACAGGGAGAGATGAGCCCGCACTGCCAGGCCCGTGTGCCCCAGGGTAACAGGGAGAGATGAGCCCGCACTGCCAGGCCCGTGTGCCCAGTAACAGGGAGAGATGAGCCCGCACTGCCAGGCCCATGTGCCCCAGGGTAACAGGGAGAGATGAGCCCGCACTGCCCGGCCCGTGTGCCTCAGGGTAACAGGGAGAGATGAGCCCGCACTGCCAGGCCCGTGTGCCTCAGGGTAACAGGGAGAGATGAGCCCGCACTGCCAGGCCCGTGTGCCCTAGGGTAGATGAGCCAGCACTGCCAGGCCCGTGTGCCTCTGGGTAACAGGGACAGATGAGCCCGCACTGCCAGGCCCGTGTCCCTCAGGGTAACAGGGACACATGAGCCCGCACTGCCAGGCCCGTGTGACTCAGGGTAACAGGGAAAGATGAGCCCGCACTGCCAGGCCCGTGTGCCCCAGGGTAACAGAGAGAGATGAGCCCGCACTGCCAGGCCCGTGTGCACGGTAACAGGGAGAGATGAGCCCGCACTGCCAGGCCCGTGTGCCTCAGGGTAACAGGGAGAGATGAGCCCGCACTGCCAGGCCCGTGTGCCTCAGGGTAACAGGGAGAGATGAGCCCGCACTGCCAGGCCCGTGTCCCTCAGGGTAATAGGGAGAGATGAGCCCGCACTGCCAGGCCTGTGTCCCTCAGGGTAACAGGGAGAGATGAGCCCGCACTGCCAGGCCCGTGTGCCCCAGGGTAACAGGGAGAGATGAGCCCGCACTGCCAGGCCCGTGTGCCTCAGGGTAACAGGGAGAGATGAGCCCGCACTGCCAGGCCCGTGTGCCTGTTAACAGGGAGAGATGAGCCCACACTGCCTGGCCCGTGTGCCTCAGGGTAACAGGGACAGATGAGCCCACACTGCCAGGCCCGTGTGTCTCAGGGTAACAGGGAGAGATGAGCCCGCACTGCCAGGCCCGTGTGCCCGGTAACAGGGAGAGATGAGCCCGCACTGCCAGGCAGGTGTGCCTCAGGGTAACAGGGACAGATGAGCCCGCACTGCCAGGCCCGTGTCCCTCAGGGTAACAGGGACACATGAGCCTGCACTGCCAGGCCCGTGTGACTCAGGGTAACAGGGAAAGATGAGCCCGCACTGCCAGGCCCGTGTGCCCCAGGGTAACAGAGAGAGATGAGCCCGCACTGCCAGGCCCGTGTGCCTGGTAACAGGGAGAGATGAGCCCGCACTGCCAGGCCCGTGTGCCTCAGGGTAACAGGGAGAGATGAGCCCGCACTGCCAGGCCCGTGTGCCTCAGGGTAACAGGGAGAGATGAGCCCGCACTGCCAGGCCCGTGTCCCTCAGGGTAATAGGGAGAGATGAGCCCGCACTGCCAGGCCTGTGTCCCTCAGGGTAACAGGGAGAAATGAGCCCGCACTGCCAGGCCCGTGTGCCCCAGGGTAACAGGGAGAGATGAGCCCGCACTGCCAGGCCCGTGTGCCTCAGGGTAACAGGGAGAGATGAGCCCGCACTGCCAGGCCCGTGTGCCTGTTAACAGGGAGAGATGAGCCCACACTGCCAGGCCCGTGTGCCTCAGGGTAACAGGGACAGATGAGCCCACACTGCCAGGCCCGTGTGTCTCAGGGTAACAGGGAGAGATGAGCCCGCACTGCCAGGCCCGTGTGCCCGGTAACAGGGAGAGATGAGCCCGCACTGCCAGGCAGGTGTGCCTCAGGGTAACAGGGACAGATGAGCCCGCACTGCCAGGCCCGTGTGTCTCCGGGTAACAGGGAGAGATGAGCCCGCACTGCCAGGCCCGTGTGCCCCAGGGTAACAGGGAGAGATGAGCCCGCACTGCCAGGCCCGTGTCCCTCAGGGTAACAGGGAGAGATGAGCCCGCACTGCCAGGCCCGTGTGCCTCAGGGTAACAGGGAGAGATGAGCCCGCACTGCCAGGCCCGTGTGCCTCAGGGTAACAGGGAGAGTTGAGCACGCACTGCCAGGCCCGTGTGCCTCAGGGTAACAGGGAGAGATGAGCCCGCACTGCCAGGCCCGTGTGCCCCAGGGTAACAGGGACAGATGAGCCCGCACTGCCAGGCCCGTGTGCCCGGTAACAGGGAGAGATGAGCCCGCACTGCCAGGCCCGTGTCCCTCAGGGTAACAGGGAGAGATGAGCCCGCACTGCCAGGCCCGTGTGCCCCAGGGTAACAGGGAGAGATGAGCCCGCACTGCCAGGCCCGTGTGCCCAGTAACAGGGAGAGATGAGCCCGCACTGCCAGGCCCGTGTGCCCCAGGGTAGATGAGCCCGCACTGCCACGCCCGTGTGCTTCAGGGTAACAGGGAGAGATGAGCCCGCACTGCCAGGCCCGTGTGCCCGGTAACAGAGAGAGATGAGCCCGCACTGCCAGGCCCATGTGCCCGGTAACAGGGAGAGATGAGCCCGCACTGCCAGGCCCGTGTGCCCGGTAACAGGAGAGATGAGCCCGCACTGCCAGGCCCATGTGCCCCAGGGTAACAGGGAGAGATGAGCCCGCACTGCCAGGCCTGTGTGTCTCAGGGTAACAGGGCGAGATGAGCCCGCATTGCCAGGCCCGTGTGTCTCAGGGTAACAGGGAGAGATGAGCCCGCACTGCCAGGCCCGTGTGCCCCAGGGTAACAGGGAGAGATGAGCCCGCACTGCCAGGCCCGTGTGCCCCAGGGTAACAGGGAGAGATGAGCCCGCACTGCCAGGCCCGTGTGCCCAGTAACAGGGAGAGATGAGCCCGCACTGCCAGGCCCGTGTGCCCAGGGTAACAGGGAGAGATGAGCCCGCACTGCCAGGCCCGTGTGCCTCAGGGTAACAGGGAGAGATGAGCCCGCACTGCCAGGCCCGTGTGCCTCAGGGTAACAGGGAGAGATGAGCCCGCACTGCCAGGCCCGTGTGCCTCAGGGTAACAGGGAGAGATGAGCCCGCACTGCCAGGCCCGTGTGCCTCAGGGTAACAGGGAGAGATGAGCCCGCACTGCCAGGCCCGTGTGCCCGGTAACAGGGAGAGATGAGCCCGCACTGCCAGGCCCGTGTGCCTCAGGGTAACAGGGAGAGATGAGCCCGCACTGCCAGGCCCGTGCCCGGTAGCAGGGAGAGATGAGCCCGCACTGCCAGGCCCGTGTGCCCGGTAACAGGGAGAGATGAGCCCGCATTGCCAGGCCCGTGTGCCTGGTAACAGGGAGAGATGAGCCCGCACTGCCAGGCCCGTGTCCCTCAGGGTAACAGGGAGAGATGAGCCCGCACTGCCAGGCCCGTGTGCCCCAGGGTAACAGGGAGAGATGAGCCCGCACTGCCAGGCCCGTGTGCCCCAGGGTAACAGGGAGAGATGAGCCCGCACTGCCAGGCCCGTGTGCCCAGTAACAGGGAGAGATGAGCCCGCACTGCCAGGCCCATGTGCCCCAGGGTAACAGGGAGAGATGAGCCCGCACTGCCCGGCCCGTGTGCCTCAGGGTAACAGGGAGAGATGAGCCCGCACTGCCAGGCCCGTGTGCCTCAGGGTAACAGGGAGAGATGAGCCCGCACTGCCAGGCCCGTGTGCCCTAGGGTAGATGAGCCAGCACTGCCAGGCCCGTGTGCCTCTGGGTAACAGGGACAGATGAGCCCGCACTGCCAGGCCCGTGTCCCTCAGGGTAACAGGGACACATGAGCCCGCACTGCCAGGCCCGTGTGACTCAGGGTAACAGGGAAAGATGAGCCCGCACTGCCAGGCCCGTGTGCCCCAGGGTAACAGAGAGAGATGAGCCCGCACTGCCAGGCCCGTGTGCCTGGTAACAGGGAGAGATGAGCCCGCACTGCCAGGCCCGTGTGCCTCAGGGTAACAGGGAGAGATGAGCCCGCACTGCCAGGCCCGTGTGCCTCAGGGTAACAGGGAGAGATGAGCCCGCACTGCCAGGCCCGTGTCCCTCAGGGTAATAGGGAGAGATGAGCCCGCACTGCCAGGCCTGTGTCCCTCAGGGTAACAGGGAGAGATGAGCCCGCACTGCCAGGCCCGTGTGCCCCAGGGTAACAGGGAGAGATGAGCCCGCACTGCCAGGCCCGTGTGCCTCAGGGTAACAGGGAGAGATGAGCCCGCACTGCCAGGCCCGTGTGCCTGTTAACAGGGAGAGATGAGCCCACACTGCCTGGCCCGTGTGCCTCAGGGTAACAGGGACAGATGAGCCCACACTGCCAGGCCCGTGTGTCTCAGGGTAACAGGGAGAGATGAGCCCGCACTGCCAGGCACGTGTGCCCGGTAACAGGGAGAGATGAGCCCGCACTGCCAGGCAGGTGTGCCTCAGGGTAACAGGGACAGATGAGCCCGCACTGCCAGGCCCGTGTGTCTCCGGGTAACAGGGAGAGATGAGCCCGCACTGCCAGGCACGTGTACCCGGTAACAGGGAGAGATGAGCCCGCACTGCCAGGCCCGTGTCCCTCAGGGTAACAGGGAGAGATGAGCCCGCACTGCCAGGCCCGTGTGCCTCAGGGTAACAGGGAGAGATGAGCCCGCACTGCCAGGCCCGTGTGCCTCAGGGTAACAGGGAGAGATGAGCCCGCACTGCCAGGCCCGTGTGCCTCAGGGTAACAGGGAGAGTTGAGCCCGCACTGCCAGGCCCGTGTGCCTCAGGGTAACAGGGAGAGATGAGCCCGCACTGCCAGGCCCGTGTGCCCCAGGGTAACAGGGACAGATGAGCCCGCACTGCCAGGCCCGTGTGCCCGGTAACAGGGAGAGATGAGCCCGCACTGCCAGGCCCGTGTCCCTCAGGGTAACAGGGAGAGATGAGCCCGCACTGCCAGGCCCGTGTGCCCCAGGGTAACAGGGAGAGATGAGCCCGCACTGCCAGGCCCGTGTGCCCAGTAACAGGGAGAGATGAGCCCGCACTGCCAGGCCCGTGTGCCCCAGGGTAGATGAGCCCGCACTGCCACGCCCGTGTGCTTCAGGGTAACAGGGAGAGATGAGCCCGCACTACCAGGCCCGTGTGCCCGGTAACAGAGAGAGATGAGCCCGCACTGCCAGGCCCATGTGCCCGGTAACAGGGAGAGATGAGCCCGCACTGCCAGGCCCGTGTGCCCGGTAACAGGAGAGATGAGCCCGCACTGCCAGGCCCATGTGCCCCAGGGTAACAGGGAGAGATGAGCCCGCACTGCCAGGCCTGTGTGTCTCAGGGTAACAGGGCGAGATGAGCCCGCATTGCCAGGCCCGTGTGTCTCAGGGTAACAGGGAGAGATGAGCCCGCACTGCCAGGCCCGTGTGCCCCAGGGTAACAGGGAGAGATGAGCCCGCACTGCCAGGCCCGTGTGCCCCAGGGTAACAGGGAGAGATGAGCCCGCACTGCCAGGCCCGTGTGCCCAGTAACAGGGAGAGATGAGCCCGCACTGCCAGGCCCGTGTGCCCCAGGGTAACAGGGAGAGATGAGCCTGCACTGCCAGGCCCGTGTGCCTCAGGGTAACAGGGAGAGATGAGCCCGCACTGCCAGGCCCGTGTGCCCAGTAACAGGGAGAGATGAGCCCGCACTGCCAGGCCCGTGTGCCCCAGGGTAACAGGGAGAGATGAGCCTGCACTGCCAGGCCCGTGTGCCTCAGGGTAACAGGGAGAGATGAGCCCGCACTGCCAGGCCCGTGTGCCCAGTAACAGGGAGAGATGAGCCCGCACTGCCAGGCCCGTGTGCCTCAGGGTAACAGGGAGAGATGAGCCCGCACTGCCAGGCCCGTGTGCCCCAGGGTAACAGGGAGAGATGAGCCCGCACTGCCAGGCCCGTGTGCCTCAGGGTAACAGGGAGAGATGAGCCCGCACTGCCAGGCCCGTGTGCCTGTTAACAGGGAGAGATGAGCCCACACTGCCAGGCCCGTGTGCCTCAGGGTAACAGGGAGAGATGAGCCCGCACTGCCAGGCCCGTGTGCCTCAGGGTAACAGGGAGAGATGAGCCCGCACTGCCAGGCCCGTGTGCCTGTTAACAGGGAGAGATGAGCCCACACTGCCTGGCCCGTGTGCCTCAGGGTAACAGGGACAGATGAGCCCACACTGCCAGGCCCGTGTGTCTCAGGGTAACAGGGAGAGATGAGCCCGCACTGCCAGGCCCGTGTGCCCGGTAACAGGGAGAGATGAGCCCGCACTGCCAGGCAGGTGTGCCTCAGGGTAACAGGGACAGATGAGCCCGCACTGCCAGGCCCGTGTGTCTCCGGGTAACAGGGAGAGATGAGCCCGCACTGCCAGGCACGTGTACCCGGTAACAGGGAGAGATGAGCCCGCACTGCCAGGCCCGTGTCCCTCAGGGTAACAGGGAGAGATGAGCCCGCACTGCCAGGCCCGTGTGCCTCAGGGTAACAGGGAGAGATGAGCCCGCACTGCCAGGCCCGTGTGCCTCAGGGTAACAGGGAGAGATGAGCCCGCACTGCCAGGCCCGTGTGCCTCAGGGTAACAGGGAGAGTTGAGCCCGCACTGCCAGGCCCGTGTGCCTCAGGGTAACAGGGAGAGATGAGCCCGCACTGCCAGGCCCGTGTGCCCCAGGGTAACAGGGACAGATGAGCCCGCACTGCCAGGCCCGTGTGCCCGGTAACAGGGAGAGATGAGCCCGCACTGCCAGGCCCGTGTCCCTCAGGGTAACAGGGAGAGATGAGCCCGCACTGCCAGGCCCGTGTGCCCCAGGGTAACAGGGAGAGATGAGCCCGCACTGCCAGGCCCGTGTGCCCAGTAACAGGGAGAGATGAGCCCGCACTGCCAGGCCCGTGTGCCCCAGGGTAGATGAGCCCGCACTGCCACGCCCGTGTGCTTCAGGGTAACAGGGAGAGATGAGCCCGCACTACCAGGCCCGTGTGCCCGGTAACAGAGAGAGATGAGCCCGCACTGCCAGGCCCATGTGCCCGGTAACAGGGAGAGATGAGCCCGCACTGCCAGGCCCGTGTGCCCGGTAACAGGAGAGATGAGCCCGCACTGCCAGGCCCATGTGCCCCAGGGTAACAGGGAGAGATGAGCCCGCACTGCCAGGCCTGTGTGTCTCAGGGTAACAGGGCGAGATGAGCCCGCATTGCCAGGCCCGTGTGTCTCAGGGTAACAGGGAGAGATGAGCCCGCACTGCCAGGCCCGTGTGCCCCAGGGTAACAGGGAGAGATGAGCCCGCACTGCCAGGCCCGTGTGCCCCAGGGTAACAGGGAGAGATGAGCCCGCACTGCCAGGCCCGTGTGCCCAGTAACAGGGAGAGATGAGCCCGCACTGCCAGGCCCGTGTGCCCCAGGGTAACAGGGAGAGATGAGCCTGCACTGCCAGGCCCGTGTGCCTCAGGGTAACAGGGAGAGATGAGCCCGCACTGCCAGGCCCGTGTGCCCAGTAACAGGGAGAGATGAGCCCGCACTGCCAGGCCCGTGTGCCCCAGGGTAACAGGGAGAGATGAGCCTGCACTGCCAGGCCCGTGTGCCTCAGGGTAACAGGGAGAGATGAGCCCGCACTGCCAGGCCCGTGTGCCCAGTAACAGGGAGAGATGAGCCCGCACTGCCAGGCCCGTGTGCCTCAGGGTAACAGGGAGAGATGAGCCCGCACTGCCAGGCCCGTGTGCCCCAGGGTAACAGGGAGAGATGAGCCCGCACTGCCAGGCCCGTGTGCCTCAGGGTAACAGGGAGAGATGAGCCCGCACTGCCAGGCCCGTGTGCCTGTTAACAGGGAGAGATGAGCCCACACTGCCAGGCCCGTGTGCCTCAGGGTAACAGGGACAGATGAGCCCACACTGCCAGGCCCGTGTGTCTCAGGGTAACAGGGAGAGATGAGCCCGCACTGCCAGGCCCGTGTGCCCGGTAACAGGGAGAGATGAGCCCGCACTGCCAGGCCCGTGTGCCTCAGGGTAACAGGGACAGATGAGCCCGCACTGCCAGGCCCGTGTGTCTCCGGGTAACAGGGAGAGATGAGCCCGCACTGCCAGGCACGTGTACCCGGTAACAGGGAGAGATGAGCCCGCACTGCCAGGCCCGTGTCCCTCAGGGTAACAGGGAGAGATGAGCCCGCACTGCCAGGCCCGTGTGCCTCAGGGTAACAGGGAGAGATGAGCCCGCACTGCCAGGCCCGTGTGTCTCAGGGTAACAGGGAGAGATGAGCCCGCACTGCCAGGCCCGTGTGCCTCAGGGTAACAGGGAGAGATGAGCCCGCACTGCCAGGCCCGTGTGCCTCAGGGTAACAGGGAGAGATGAGCCCGCACTGCCAGGCCCGTGTGCCCCAGGGTAACAGGGACAGATGAGCCCGCACTGCCAGGCCCGTGTGCCCGGTAACAGGGAGAGATGAGCCCGCACTGCCAGGCCCGTGTCCCTCAGGGTAACAGGGAGAGATGAGCCCGCACTGCCAGGCCCGTGTGCCCCAGGGTAACTGGGAGAGATGAGCCCGCACTGCCAGGCCCGTGTGCCCAGTAACAGGGAGAGATGAGCCCGCACTGCCAGGCCCGTGTGCCCCAGGGTAGATGAGCCCGCACTGCCACGCCCGTGTGCTTCAGGGTAACAGGGAGAGATGAGCCCGCACTGCCAGGCCCGTGTGCCCGGTAACAGAGAGAGATGAGCCCGCACTGCCAGGCCCATGTGCCCAGTAACAGGGAGAGATGAGCCCGCACTGCCAGGCCCGTGTGCCCGGTAACAGGAGAGATGAGCCCGCACTGCCAGGCCCATGTGCCCCAGGGTAACAGGGAGAGATGAGCCCGCACTGCCAGGCCTGTGTGTCTCAGGGTAACAGGGCGAGATGAGCCCGCATTGCCAGGCCCATGTGCCCCAGGGTAACAGGGAGAGATGAGCCCGCACTGCCAGGCCTGTGTGTCTCAGGGTAACAGGGCGAGATGAGCCCGCATTGCCAGGCCCGTGTGTCTCAGGGTAACAGGGAGAGATGAGCCCGCACTGCCAGGCCCGTGTGCCCCAGGGTAACAGGGAGAGATGAGCCCGCACTGCCAGGCCCGTGTGCCCCAGGGTAACAGGGAGAGATGAGCCCGCACTGCCAGGCCCGTGTGCCCAGTAACAGGGAGAGATGAGCCCGCACTGCCAGGCCCGTGTGCCCCAGGGTAACAGGGAGAGATGAGCCTGCACTGCCAGGCCCGTGTGCCTCAGGGTAACAGGGAGAGATGAGCCCGCACTGCCAGGCCCGTGTGCCCAGTAACAGGGAGAGATGAGCCCGCACTGCCAGGCCCGTGTGCCCCAGGGTAACAGGGAGAGATGAGCCTGCACTGCCAGGCCCGTGTGCCTCAGGGTAACAGGGAGAGATGAGCCCGCACTGCCAGGCCCGTGTGCCCAGTAACAGGGAGAGATGAGCCCGCACTGCCAGGCCCGTGTGCCTCAGGGTAACAGGGAGAGATGAGCCCGCACTGCCAGGCCCGTGTGCCCCAGGGTAACAGGGAGAGATGAGCCCGCACTGCCAGGCCCGTGTGCCTCAGGGTAACAGGGAGAGATGAGCCCGCACTGCCAGGCCCGTGTGCCTGTTAACAGGGAGAGATGAGCCCACACTGCCAGGCCCGTGTGCCTCAGGGTAACAGGGAGAGATGAGCCCGCACTGCCAGGCCCGTGTGCCTCAGGGTAACAGGGAGAGATGAGCCCGCACTGCCAGGCCCGTGTGCCTGTTAACAGGGAGAGATGAGCCCACACTGCCTGGCCCGTGTGCCTCAGGGTAACAGGGACAGATGAGCCCACACTGCCAGGCCCGTGTGTCTCAGGGTAACAGGGAGAGATGAGCCCGCACTGCCAGGCCCGTGTGCCCGGTAACAGGGAGAGATGAGCCCGCACTGCCAGGCAGGTGTGCCTCAGGGTAACAGGGACAGATGAGCCCGCACTGCCAGGCCCGTGTGTCTCCGGGTAACAGGGAGAGATGAGCCCGCACTGCCAGGCACGTGTACCCGGTAACAGGGAGAGATGAGCCCGCACTGCCAGGCCCGTGTCCCTCAGGGTAACAGGGAGAGATGAGCCCGCACTGCCAGGCCCGTGTGCCTCAGGGTAACAGGGAGAGATGAGCCCGCACTGCCAGGCCCGTGTGCCTCAGGGTAACAGGGAGAGATGAGCCCGCACTGCCAGGCCCGTGTGCCTCAGGGTAACAGGGAGAGTTGAGCCCGCACTGCCAGGCCCGTGTGCCTCAGGGTAACAGGGAGAGATGAGCCCGCACTGCCAGGCCCGTGTGCCCCAGGGTAACAGGGACAGATGAGCCCGCACTGCCAGGCCCGTGTGCCCGGTAACAGGGAGAGATGAGCCCGCACTGCCAGGCCCGTGTCCCTCAGGGTAACAGGGAGAGATGAGCCCGCACTGCCAGGCCCGTGTGCCCCAGGGTAACAGGGAGAGATGAGCCCGCACTGCCAGGCCCGTGTGCCCAGTAACAGGGAGAGATGAGCCCGCACTGCCAGGCCCGTGTGCCCCAGGGTAGATGAGCCCGCACTGCCACGCCCGTGTGCTTCAGGGTAACAGGGAGAGATGAGCCCGCACTACCAGGCCCGTGTGCCCGGTAACAGAGAGAGATGAGCCCGCACTGCCAGGCCCATGTGCCCGGTAACAGGGAGAGATGAGCCCGCACTGCCAGGCCCGTGTGCCCGGTAACAGGAGAGATGAGCCCGCACTGCCAGGCCCATGTGCCCCAGGGTAACAGGGAGAGATGAGCCCGCACTGCCAGGCCTGTGTGTCTCAGGGTAACAGGGCGAGATGAGCCCGCATTGCCAGGCCCGTGTGTCTCAGGGTAACAGGGAGAGATGAGCCCGCACTGCCAGGCCCGTGTGCCCCAGGGTAACAGGGAGAGATGAGCCCGCACTGCCAGGCCCGTGTGCCCCAGGGTAACAGGGAGAGATGAGCCCGCACTGCCAGGCCCGTGTGCCCAGTAACAGGGAGAGATGAGCCCGCACTGCCAGGCCCGTGTGCCCCAGGGTAACAGGGAGAGATGAGCCTGCACTGCCAGGCCCGTGTGCCTCAGGGTAACAGGGAGAGATGAGCCCGCACTGCCAGGCCCGTGTGCCCAGTAACAGGGAGAGATGAGCCCGCACTGCCAGGCCCGTGTGCCCCAGGGTAACAGGGAGAGATGAGCCTGCACTGCCAGGCCCGTGTGCCTCAGGGTAACAGGGAGAGATGAGCCCGCACTGCCAGGCCCGTGTGCCCAGTAACAGGGAGAGATGAGCCCGCACTGCCAGGCCCGTGTGCCTCAGGGTAACAGGGAGAGATGAGCCCGCACTGCCAGGCCCGTGTGCCCCAGGGTAACAGGGAGAGATGAGCCCGCACTGCCAGGCCCGTGTGCCTCAGGGTAACAGGGAGAGATGAGCCCGCACTGCCAGGCCCGTGTGCCTGTTAACAGGGAGAGATGAGCCCACACTGCCAGGCCCGTGTGCCTCAGGGTAACAGGGACAGATGAGCCCACACTGCCAGGCCCGTGTGTCTCAGGGTAACAGGGAGAGATGAGCCCGCACTGCCAGGCCCGTGTGCCCGGTAACAGGGAGAGATGAGCCCGCACTGCCAGGCCCGTGTGCCTCAGGGTAACAGGGACAGATGAGCCCGCACTGCCAGGCCCGTGTGTCTCCGGGTAACAGGGAGAGATGAGCCCGCACTGCCAGGCACGTGTACCCGGTAACAGGGAGAGATGAGCCCGCACTGCCAGGCCCGTGTCCCTCAGGGTAACAGGGAGAGATGAGCCCGCACTGCCAGGCCCGTGTGCCTCAGGGTAACAGGGAGAGATGAGCCCGCACTGCCAGGCCCGTGTGTCTCAGGGTAACAGGGAGAGATGAGCCCGCACTGCCAGGCCCGTGTGCCTCAGGGTAACAGGGAGAGATGAGCCCGCACTGCCAGGCCCGTGTGCCTCAGGGTAACAGGGAGAGATGAGCCCGCACTGCCAGGCCCGTGTGCCCCAGGGTAACAGGGACAGATGAGCCCGCACTGCCAGGCCCGTGTGCCCGGTAACAGGGAGAGATGAGCCCGCACTGCCAGGCCCGTGTCCCTCAGGGTAACAGGGAGAGATGAGCCCGCACTGCCAGGCCCGTGTGCCCCAGGGTAACTGGGAGAGATGAGCCCGCACTGCCAGGCCCGTGTGCCCAGTAACAGGGAGAGATGAGCCCGCACTGCCAGGCCCGTGTGCCCCAGGGTAGATGAGCCCGCACTGCCACGCCCGTGTGCTTCAGGGTAACAGGGAGAGATGAGCCCGCACTGCCAGGCCCGTGTGCCCGGTAACAGAGAGAGATGAGCCCGCACTGCCAGGCCCATGTGCCCAGTAACAGGGAGAGATGAGCCCGCACTGCCAGGCCCGTGTGCCCGGTAACAGGAGAGATGAGCCCGCACTGCCAGGCCCATGTGCCCCAGGGTAACAGGGAGAGATGAGCCCGCACTGCCAGGCCTGTGTGTCTCAGGGTAACAGGGCGAGATGAGCCCGCATTGCCAGGCCCGTGTGTCTCAGGGAAACAGGGAGAGATGAGCCCGCACTGCCAGGCCCGTGTGCCCCAGGGTAACAGGGAGAGATGAGCCCGCACTGCCAGGCCCGTGTGCCCCAGGGTAACAGGGAGAGATGAGCCCGCACTGCCAGGCCCGTGTGCCCGGTAACAGGGAGAGATGAGCCCGCACTGCCAGGCCCGTGTGCCCAGGGTAACAGGGAGAGATGAGCCCGCACTGCCAGGCCCGTGTGCCTCAGGGTAACAGGGAGAGATGAGCCCGCACTGCCAGGCCCGTGTGCCTCAGGGTAACAGGGAGAGATGAGCCCGCACTGCCAGGCCCGTGTGCCTCAGGGTAACAGGGAGAGATGAGCCCGCACTGCCAGGCCCGTGTGCCTCAGGGTAACAGGGAGAGATGAGCCCGCACTGCCAGGCCCGTGTGCCCGGTAACAGGGAGAGATGAGCCCGCACTGCCAGGCCCGTGTGCCTCAGGGTAACAGGGAGAGATGAGCCCGCACTGCCAGGCCCGTGTGCCTCAGGGTAACAGGGAGAGATGAGCCCGCACTGCCAGGCCCGTGTGCCCGGTAACAGGGAGAGATGAGCCCGCACTGCCAGGCCCGTGTGCCCCAGGGTAACAGGGAGAGATGAGCCCGCACTGCCAGGCCCGTGTGCCTCAGGGTAACAGGGAGAGATGAGCCCGCACTGCCAGGCCCGTGTGCCTCAGGGTAACAGGGAGAGATGAGCCCGCACTGCCAGGCCCGTGTGCCTCAGGGTAACTGGGAGAGATGAGCCCGCACTGCCAGGCCCGTGTGCCCCAGGGTAACAGGGAGAGATGAGCCCGCACTGCCAGGCCCGTGTGCCTCAGGGTAACAGGGAGAGATGAGCCCGCACTGCCAGTCCCGTGTGCCCCAGGGTAACAGGGAGAGATGAGCCCGCACTGCCAGGCCCGTGTGCCTCAGGGTAACAGGGAGAGATGGGCCCGCACTGCCAGGCCCGTGTGCCCGGTAACAGGGAGAGATGAGCCCGCACTGCCAGGCCCATGTGCCCCAGGGTAACAGGGAGAGATGAGCCCGCACTGCCAGGCCCGTGTGCCCCAGGGTAACAGGGAGAGATGAGCCCGCACTGCCAGGCCCGTGTGCCTCAGGGTAACAGGGAGAGATGAGCCCGCACTGCCAGGCCCGTGTGCCCGGTAACAGGGAGAGATGAGCCCGCACTGCCAGGCCCATGTGCCCCAGGGTAACAGGGAGAGATGAGCCCGCACTGCCAGGCCCGTGTGCCCAGTAACAGGGAGAGATGAGCCCGCACTGCCAGGCCCGTGTGCCTCAGGGTAACAGGGAGAGATGAGCCCGCACTGCCAGGCCCGTGTGCCCCAGGGTAACAGGGAGAGATGAGCCCGCACTGCCAGGCCCGTGTGTCTCAGGGTAACAGGGAGAGATGAGCCCGCACTGCCAGGCCCGTGTGCCTCAGGGTAACAGGGAGAGATGAGCCCGCACTGCCAGGCCCGTGTGCCTCAGGGTAACAGGGAGAGATGAGCCCGCACTGCCCGGCCCGTGTGCCCCAGGGTAACAGGGAGAGATGAGCCTGCACTGCCAGGCCCGTGTGCCCGGTAACAGGGAGAGATGAGCCCGCACTGCCCGGCCCGTGTGCCTCAGGGTAACAGGGAGAGATGAGCCCGCACTGCCCGGCCCGTGTGCCTCAGGGTAACAGGGAGAGATGAGCCCGCACTGCCAGGCCCGTGTGCCCGGTAACAGGGAGAGATGAGCCCGCACTGCCAGGCCCGTGTGCCCGGTAACAGGGAGATATGAGCCCGCACTGACAGGCCCGTGTGCCCGGTAACAGGGAGAGATGAGCCCGCACTGCCAGGCCCGTGTGTCTCAGGGTAACAGGGAGAGATGAGCCCGCACTGCCAGGCCCGTGTGCCCGGTAACAGGGAGAGATGAGCCCGCACTGCCAGGCAGGTGTGCCTCAGGGTAACAGGGACAGATGAGCCCGCACTGCCAGGCCCGTGTGTCTCCGGGTAACAGGGAGAGATGAGCCCGCACTGCCAGGCACGTGTACCCGGTAACAGGGAGAGATGAGCCCGCACTGCCAGGCCCGTGTCCCTCAGGGTAACAGGGAGAGATGAGCCCGCACTGCCAGGCCCGTGTGCCTCAGGGTAACAGGGAGAGATGAGCCCGCACTGCCAGGCCCGTGTGCCTCAGGGTAACAGGGAGAGTTGAGCCCGCACTGCCAGGCCCGTGTGCCCCAGGGTAACAGGGAGAGATGAGCCCGCACTGCCAGGCCCGTGTGCCCCAGGGTAACAGGGACAGATGAGCCCGCACTGCCAGGCCCGTGTGCCCGGTAACAGGGAGAGATGAGCCCGCACTGCCAGGCCCGTGTCCCTCAGGGTAACAGGGAGAGATGAGCCCGCACTGCCAGGCCCGTGTGCCCCAGGGTAACAGGGAGAGATGAGCCCGCACTGCCAGGCCCGTGTGCCCAGTAACAGGGAGAGATGAGCCCGCACTGCCAGGCCCGTGTGCCCCAGGGTAGATGAGCCCGCACTGCCACGCCCGTGTGCTTCAGGGTAACAGGGAGAGATGAGCCCGCACTGCCAGGCCCGTGTGCCCGGTAACAGAGAGAGATGAGCCCGCACTGCCAGGCCCATGTGCCCGGTAACAGGGACAGATGAGCCCGCACTGCCAGGCCCGTGTGCCCGGTAACAGGAGAGATGAGCCCGCACTGCCAGGCCCATGTGCCCCAGGGTAACAGGGAGAGATGAGCCCGCACTGCCAGGCCTGTGTGTCTCAGGGTAACAGGGCGAGATGAGCCCGCATTGCCAGGCCCGTGTGTCTCAGGGTAACAGGGAGAGATGAGCCCGCACTGCCAGGCCCGTGTGCCCCAGGGTAACAGGGAGAGATGAGCCCGCACTGCCAGGCCCGTGTGCCCCAGGGTAACAGGGAGAGATGAGCCCGCACTGCCAGGCCCGTGTGCCCAGTAACAGGGAGAGATGAGCCCGCACTGCCAGGCCCGTGTGCCCAGGGTAACAGGGAGAGATGAGCCCGCACTGCCAGGCCCGTGTGCCTCAGGGTAACAGGGAGAGATGAGCCCGCACTGCCAGGCCCGTGTGCCTCAGGGTAACAGGGAGAGATGAGCCCGCACTGCCAGGCCCGTGTGCCTCAGGGTAACAGGGAGAGATGAGCCCGCACTGCCAGGCCCGTGTGCCTCAGGGTAACAGGGAGAGATGAGCCCGCACTGCCAGGCCCGTGTGCCCCAGGGTCACAGGGAGAGATGAGCCCGCACTGCCAGGCCCGTGTGCCTCAGGGTAACAGGGAGAGATGAGCCCGCACTGCCAGGCCCGTGCCCGGTAGCAGGGAGAGATGAGCCCGCACTGCCAGGCCCGTGTGCCCGGTAACAGGGAGAGATGAGCCCGCATTGCCAGGCCCGTGTGCCTGGTAACAGGGAGAGATGAGCCCGCACTGCCAGGCCCGTGTCCCTCAGGGTAACAGGGAGAGATGAGCCCGCACTGCCAGGCCCGTGTGCCCCAGGGTAACAGGGAGAGATGAGCCCGCACTGCCAGGCCCGTGTGCCCCAGGGTAACAGGGAGAGATGAGCCCGCACTGCCAGGCCCGTGTGCCCAGTAACAGGGAGAGATGAGCCCGCACTGCCAGGCCCATGTGCCCCAGGGTAACAGGGAGAGATGAGCCCGCACTGCCCGGCCCGTGTGCCTCAGGGTAACAGGGAGAGATGAGCCCGCACTGCCAGGCCCGTGTGCCTCAGGGTAACAGGGAGAGATGAGCCCGCACTGCCAGGCCCGTGTGCCCTAGGGTAGATGAGCCAGCACTGCCAGGCCCGTGTGCCTCTGGGTAACAGGGACAGATGAGCCCGCACTGCCAGGCCCGTGTCCCTCAGGGTAACAGGGACACATGAGCCCGCACTGCCAGGCCCGTGTGACTCAGGGTAACAGGGAAAGATGAGCCCGCACTGCCAGGCCCGTGTGCCCCAGGGTAACAGAGAGAGATGAGCCCGCACTGCCAGGCCCGTGTGCCTGGTAACAGGGAGAGATGAGCCCGCACTGCCAGGCCCGTGTGCCTCAGGGTAACAGGGAGAGATGAGCCCGCACTGCCAGGCCCGTGTGCCTCAGGGTAACAGGGAGAGATGAGCCCGCACTGCCAGGCCCGTGTCCCTCAGGGTAATAGGGAGAGATGAGCCCGCACTGCCAGGCCTGTGTCCCTCAGGGTAACAGGGAGAGATGAGCCCGCACTGCCAGGCCCGTGTGCCCCAGGGTAACAGGGAGAGATGAGCCCGCACTGCCAGGCCCGTGTGCCTCAGGGTAACAGGGAGAGATGAGCCCGCACTGCCAGGCCCGTGTGCCTGTTAACAGGGAGAGATGAGCCCACACTGCCTGGCCCGTGTGCCTCAGGGTAACAGGGACAGATGAGCCCACACTGCCAGGCCCGTGTGTCTCAGGGTAACAGGGAGAGATGAGCCCGCACTGCCAGGCCCGTGTGCCCGGTAACAGGGAGAGATGAGCCCGCACTGCCAGGGAGGTGTGCCTCAGGGTAACAGGGACAGATGAGCCCGCACTGCCAGGCCCGTGTGTCTCCGGGTAACAGGGAGAGATGAGCCCGCACTGCCAGGCACGTGTACCCGGTAACAGGGAGAGATGAGCCCGCACTGCCAGGCCCGTGTCCCTCAGGGTAACAGGGAGAGATGAGCCCGCACTGCCAGGCCCGTGTGCCTCAGGGTAACAGGGAGAGATGAGCCCGCACTGCCAGGCCCGTGTGCCTCAGGGTAACAGGGAGAGATGAGCCCGCACTGCCAGGCCCGTGTGCCTCAGGGTAACAGGGAGAGTTGAGCCCGCACTGCCAGGCCCGTGTGCCTCAGGGTAACAGGGAGAGATGAGCCCGCACTGCCAGGCCCGTGTGCCCCAGGGTAACAGGGACAGATGAGCCCGCACTGCCAGGCCCGTGTGCCCGGTAACAGGGAGAGATGAGCCCGCACTGCCAGGCCCGTGTCCCTCAGGGTAACAGGGAGAGATGAGCCCGCACTGCCAGGCCCGTGTGCCCCAGGGTAACAGGGAGAGATGAGCCCGCACTGCCAGGCCCGTGTGCCCAGTAACAGGGAGAGATGAGCCCGCACTGCCAGGCCCGTGTGCCCCAGGGTAGATGAGCCCGCACTGCCACGCCCGTGTGCTTCAGGGTAACAGGGAGAGATGAGCCCGCACTACCAGGCCCGTGTGCCCGGTAACAGAGAGAGATGAGCCCGCACTGCCAGGCCCATGTGCCCGGTAACAGGGAGAGATGAGCCCGCACTGCCAGGCCCGTGTGCCCGGTAACAGGAGAGATGAGCCCGCACTGCCAGGCCCATGTGCCCCAGGGTAACAGGGAGAGATGAGCCCGCACTGCCAGGCCTGTGTGTCTCAGGGTAACAGGGCGAGATGAGCCCGCATTGCCAGGCCCGTGTGTCTCAGGGTAACAGGGAGAGATGAGCCCGCACTGCCAGGCCCGTGTGCCCCAGGGTAACAGGGAGAGATGAGCCCGCACTGCCAGGCCCGTGTGCCCCAGGGTAACAGGGAGAGATGAGCCCGCACTGCCAGGCCCGTGTGCCCAGTAACAGGGAGAGATGAGCCCGCACTGCCAGGCCCGTGTGCCCCAGGGTAACAGGGAGAGATGAGCCTGCACTGCCAGGCCCGTGTGCCTCAGGGTAACAGGGAGAGATGAGCCCGCACTGCCAGGCCCGTGTGCCCAGTAACAGGGAGAGATGAGCCCGCACTGCCAGGCCCGTGTGCCCCAGGGTAACAGGGAGAGATGAGCCTGCACTGCCAGGCCCGTGTGCCTCAGGGTAACAGGGAGAGATGAGCCCGCACTGCCAGGCCCGTGTGCCCAGTAACAGGGAGAGATGAGCCCGCACTGCCAGGCCCGTGTGCCTCAGGGTAACAGGGAGAGATGAGCCCGCACTGCCAGGCCCGTGTGCCCCAGGGTAACAGGGAGAGATGAGCCCGCACTGCCAGGCCCGTGTGCCTCAGGGTAACAGGGAGAGATGAGCCCGCACTGCCAGGCCCGTGTGCCTGTTAACAGGGAGAGATGAGCCCACACTGCCAGGCCCGTGTGCCTCAGGGTAACAGGGACAGATGAGCCCACACTGCCAGGCCCGTGTGTCTCAGGGTAACAGGGAGAGATGAGCCCGCACTGCCAGGCCCGTGTGCCCGGTAACAGGGAGAGATGAGCCCGCACTGCCAGGCCCGTGTGCCTCAGGGTAACAGGGACAGATGAGCCCGCACTGCCAGGCCCGTGTGTCTCCGGGTAACAGGGAGAGATGAGCCCGCACTGCCAGGCACGTGTACCCGGTAACAGGGAGAGATGAGCCCGCACTGCCAGGCCCGTGTCCCTCAGGGTAACAGGGAGAGATGAGCCCGCACTGCCAGGCCCGTGTGCCTCAGGGTAACAGGGAGAGATGAGCCCGCACTGCCAGGCCCGTGTGTCTCAGGGTAACAGGGAGAGATGAGCCCGCACTGCCAGGCCCGTGTGCCTCAGGGTAACAGGGAGAGATGAGCCCGCACTGCCAGGCCCGTGTGCCTCAGGGTAACAGGGAGAGATGAGCCCGCACTGCCAGGCCCGTGTGCCCCAGGGTAACAGGGACAGATGAGCCCGCACTGCCAGGCCCGTGTGCCCGGTAACAGGGAGAGATGAGCCCGCACTGCCAGGCCCGTGTCCCTCAGGGTAACAGGGAGAGATGAGCCCGCACTGCCAGGCCCGTGTGCCCCAGGGTAACTGGGAGAGATGAGCCCGCACTGCCAGGCCCGTGTGCCCAGTAACAGGGAGAGATGAGCCCGCACTGCCAGGCCCGTGTGCCCCAGGGTAGATGAGCCCGCACTGCCACGCCCGTGTGCTTCAGGGTAACAGGGAGAGATGAGCCCGCACTGCCAGGCCCGTGTGCCCGGTAACAGAGAGAGATGAGCCCGCACTGCCAGGCCCATGTGCCCGGTAACAGGGAGAGATGAGCCCGCACTGCCAGGCCCGTGTGCCCGGTAACAGGAGAGATGAGCCCGCACTGCCAGGCCCATGTGCCCCAGGGTAACAGGGAGAGATGAGCCCGCACTGCCAGGCCTGTGTGTCTCAGGGTAACAGGGCGAGATGAGCCCGCATTGCCAGGCCCGTGTGTCTCAGGGAAACAGGGAGAGATGAGCCCGCACTGCCAGGCCCGTGTGCCCCAGGGTAACAGGGAGAGATGAGCCCGCACTGCCAGGCCCGTGTGCCCCAGGGTAACAGGGAGAGATGAGCCCGCACTGCCAGGCCCGTGTGCCCGGTAACAGGGAGAGATGAGCCCGCACTGCCAGGCCCGTGTGCCCAGGGTAACAGGGAGAGATGAGCCCGCACTGCCAGGCCCGTGTGCCTCAGGGTAACAGGGAGAGATGAGCCCGCACTGCCAGGCCCGTGTGCCTCAGGGTAACAGGGAGAGATGAGCCCGCACTGCCAGGCCCGTGTGCCTCAGGGTAACAGGGAGAGATGAGCCCGCACTGCCAGGCCCGTGTGCCTCAGGGTAACAGGGAGAGATGAGCCCGCACTGCCAGGCCCGTGTGCCCGGTAACAGGGAGAGATGAGCCCGCACTGCCAGGCCCGTGTGCCTCAGGGTAACAGGGAGAGATGAGCCCGCACTGCCAGGCCCGTGTGCCTCAGGGTAACAGGGAGAGATGAGCCCGCACTGCCAGGCCCGTGTGCCCGGTAACAGGGAGAGATGAGCCCGCACTGCCAGGCCCGTGTGCCCCAGGGTAACAGGGAGAGATGAGCCCGCACTGCCAGGCCCGTGTGCCTCAGGGTAACAGGGAGAGATGAGCCCGCACTGCCAGGCCCGTGTGCCTCAGGGTAACAGGGAGAGATGAGCCCGCACTGCCAGGCCCGTGTGCCTCAGGGTAACTGGGAGAGATGAGCCCGCACTGCCAGGCCCGTGTGCCCCAGGGTAACAGGGAGAGATGAGCCCGCACTGCCAGGCCCGTGTGCCTCAGGGTAACAGGGAGAGATGAGCCCGCACTGCCAGTCCCGTGTGCCCCAGGGTAACAGGGAGAGATGAGCCCGCACTGCCAGGCCCGTGTGCCTCAGGGTAACAGGGAGAGATGGGCCCGCACTGCCAGGCCCGTGTGCCCGGTAACAGGGAGAGATGAGCCCGCACTGCCAGGCCCATGTGCCCCAGGGTAACAGGGAGAGATGAGCCCGCACTGCCAGGCCCGTGTGCCCCAGGGTAACAGGGAGAGATGAGCCCGCACTGCCAGGCCCGTGTGCCTCAGGGTAACAGGGAGAGATGAGCCCGCACTGCCAGGCCCGTGTGCCCGGTAACAGGGAGAGATGAGCCCGCACTGCCAGGCCCATGTGCCCCAGGGTAACAGGGAGAGATGAGCCCGCACTGCCAGGCCCGTGTGCCCAGTAACAGGGAGAGATGAGCCCGCACTGCCAGGCCCGTGTGCCTCAGGGTAACAGGGAGAGATGAGCCCGCACTGCCAGGCCCGTGTGCCCCAGGGTAACAGGGAGAGATGAGCCCGCACTGCCAGGCCCGTGTGTCTCAGGGTAACAGGGAGAGATGAGCCCGCACTGCCAGGCCCGTGTGCCTCAGGGTAACAGGGAGAGATGAGCCCGCACTGCCAGGCCCGTGTGCCTCAGGGTAACAGGGAGAGATGAGCCCGCACTGCCCGGCCCGTGTGCCCCAGGGTAACAGGGAGAGATGAGCCTGCACTGCCAGGCCCGTGTGCCCGGTAACAGGGAGAGATGAGCCCGCACTGCCCGGCCCGTGTGCCTCAGGGTAACAGGGAGAGATGAGCCCGCACTGCCCGGCCCGTGTGCCTCAGGGTAACAGGGAGAGATGAGCCCGCACTGCCAGGCCCGTGTGCCCGGTAACAGGGAGAGATGAGCCCGCACTGCCAGGCCCGTGTGCCCGGTAACAGGGAGATATGAGCCCGCACTGACAGGCCCGTGTGCCCGGTAACAGGGAGAGATGAGCCCGCACTGCCAGGCCCGTGTGCCTCAGGGTAACAGGGAGAGATGAGCCCGCACTGCCAGGCCCGTGTGCCTCAGGGTAACAGGGAGAGATGAGCCCGCACTGCCAGGCCCGTGTGCCTCAGGGTAACAGGGAGAGATGAGCCCGCACTGCCAGGCCCGTGTGCCTCAGGGTAACAGGGAGAGATGAGCCCGCACTGCCAGGCCCGTGTGCCTCAGGGTAACAGGGAGAGATGAGCCCGCACTGCCAGGCCCGCGTGCCTCAGGGTAACAGGGAGATATGAGCCTGCACTGCCAGGCCCGTGTGCCCCAGGGTAACAGGGAGAGATGAGCCCGCACTGCCAGGCCCGTGTGCCCGGTAACAGGGAGAGATGAGCCCGCACTGCCAGGCCCGTGTGTCTCAGGGTAACAGGGAGAGATGAGCCATCACTGCCAGGCCCGTGTGCCCCAGGGTAACAGGGAGAGATGAGCCCGCACTGCCAGGCCCGTGTGCCCGGTAACAGGGAGAGATGAGCCCGCACTGCCAGGCCCGTGTGCCTCAGGGTAACAGGGAGAGATGAGCCCACACTGCCAGGCCCGTGTGCCTCAGGGTAACAGGGAGAGATGAGCCCGCACTGCCAGGCCCGTGTGCCCCAGGGAGAGATGAGCCCGCACTGCCAGGCCTGTGTGCCCGGTAACAGGGAGAGATGAGCCCGCACTGCCAGGCCCGTGTGCCTCAGGGTAACAGGGAGAGATGAGCCCGCACTGCCAGGCCCGTGTGCCTCAGGGTAACAGGGAGAGATGAGCCCGCACTGCCAGCCCCGTGTACCTCAGGGTAACAGGGAGAGATGAGCCCGCACTGCCAGGCCCGTGTCCCTCAGGGTAACAGGGAGAGATGAGCCCGCACTGCCAGGCCCGTGTGCCCGGTAACAGGGAGAGATGAGCCCGCACTGCCAGGCCCGTGTGCCCGGTAACAGGGAGAGATGAGCCCACACTGCCAGGCCCATGTGCCTCAGGGTAACAGGGAGAGATGAGCCCGCACTGCCAGGCCCGTGTGCCTCAGGGTAACAAGGAGAGATGAGCCCGCACTGCCAGGCCCGTGTGCCTTAGGGTAACAGGGAGAGATGAGCCCGCACTGCTAGGCCCGTGTGCCCGGTAACAGGGAGAGATGAGCCCGCACTGCCAGGCCCGTGTGCCCGGTAACAGGGAGAGATGAGCCCGCACTGCCAGGCCCGTGTGCCCGGTAACAGGGAGAGATGAGCCCGCACTGCCAGGCCCGTGTGCCCGGTAACAGGGAGAGATGAGCCCGCACTGCCAGGCCCGTGTGCCCGGTAACAGGGAGAGATGAGCCCGCACTGCCAGGCCCGTGTGCCCGGTAACAGGGAGAGATGAGCCCGCACTGCCAGGCCCGTGTGCCTCAGGGTAACAGGGAGAGATGAGCCCGCACTGCCAGGCCCGTGTGCCCGGTAACAGGGAGAGATGAGCCCGCACTGCCAGGCCCGTGTGCCTCAGGGTAACAGGGAGAGATGAGCCCGCACTGCCAGGCCCGTGTGCCCGGTAACAGGGAGAGATGAGCCCGCACTGCCAGGCCCGTGTGCTCGGTAACAGGGAGAGATGAGCCCGCACTGCCAGGCCCGTGTGCCCGGTAACAGGGAGAGATGAGCCCGCACTGCCAGGCCCGTGTGCCCGGTAACAGGGAGAGATGAGCCCGCACTGCCAGGCCCGTGTGCCCGGTAACAGGGAGAGATGAGCCCGCACTGCCAGGCCCGTGTGCCCGGTAACAGGGAGAGATGAGCCCGCACTTCCAGGCCCGTGTGCCCCAGGGTAACAGGGACAGATGAGCCCGCACTGCCAGGCCCGTGTGCCCCAGGGTAACAGGGAGAGATGAGCCCGCACTGCCAGGCCCGTGTGCCTCAGGGTAACAGGGAGAGATGAGCCCGCACTGCCAGGCCCGTGTGCCCCAGGGTAACAGGGAGAGATGAGCCCGCACTGCCAGGCCCGTGTGTCTCAGGGTAACAGGGAGAGATGAGCCCGCACTGCCAGGCCCGTGTGCCCCAGGGTAACAGGGAGAGATGAGCCCGCACTGCCAGGCCTGTGTGCCCCAGGGTAACAGGGAGAGATGAGCCCGCACTGCCAGGCCCGTGTGTCTCAGGGTAACAGGGAGAGATGAGCCCGCACTGCCAGGCCCGTGTGCCCCAGGGTAACAGGGAGAGATGAGCCCGCACTGCCAGGCCCGTGTGCCCCAGGGTAACAGGGAGAGATGAGCCCGCACTGCCAGGCCCGTGTGCCTCAGGGTAACAGGGAGAGATGAGCCCGCACTGCCAGGCCCGTGTGCCTCAGGGTAACAGGGAGAGATGAGCCCGCACTGCCAGGCCCGTGTGCCTCAGGGTAACAGGGAGAGATGAGCCCGCACTGCCAGGCCCGTGTGCCCCAGGGTAACAGGGAGAGATGAGCCCGCACTGCCAGGCCCGTGTGCCCCAGGGTAACAGGGAGAGATGAGCCCGCACTGCCAGGCCTGTGTGCCCCAGGGTAACAGGGAGAGATGAGCCCGCACTGCCAGGCCCGTGTGCCCCAGGGTAACAGGGAGAGATGAGCCCGCACTGCCAGGCCCGTGTGCCTGAGGGTAACAGGGAGAGATGAGCCCGCACTGCCAGGCCCGTGTGCCCCAGGGTAACAGGGAGAGATGAGCCCGCACTGCCAGGCCCGTGTGCCCCAGGGTAACAGGGAGAGATGAGCCCGCACTGCCAGGCCCGTGTGCCCGGTAACAGGGAGAGATGAGCACGCACTGCCAGGCCCGTGTGCCCAGTAACAGGGAGAGATGAGCCCGCACTGCCAGGCCCGTGTGCCCCAGGGTAACAGGGAGAGATGAGCCCGCACTGCCAGGCCCGTGTGCCCCAGGGTAACAGGGAGAGATGAGCCCGCACTGCCAGGCCCGTGTGCCTCAGGGTAACAGGGAGAGATGAGCCCGCACTGCCAGGCCCGTGTGCCTCAGGGTAACAGGGAGAGATGGGCCCGCACTGCCAGGCCCGTGTGCCTCAGGGTAACAGGGAGAGATGAGCCCGCACTGCTAGGCCCGTGTGCCCGGTAACAGGGAGAGATGAGCCCGCACTGCCAGGCCCGTGTGCCCGGTAACAGGGAGAGATGAGCCCGCACTGCCAGGCCCGTGTGCCCGGTAACAGGGAGAGATGAGCCCGCACTGCCAGGCCCGTGTGCCCGGTAACAGGGAGAGATGAGCCCGCACTGCCAGGCCCGTGTGCCCGGTAACAGGGAGAGATGAGCCCGCACTGCCAGGCCCGTGTGCCTCAGGGTAACAGGGAGAGATGAGCCCGCACTGCCAGGCCCGTGTGCCCGGTAACAGGGAGAGATGAGCCCGCACTGCCAGGCCCGTGTGCCTCAGGGTAACAGGGAGAGATGAGCCCGCACTGCCAGGCCCGTGTGCCCGGTAACAGGGAGAGATGAGCCCGCACTGCCAGGCCCGTGTGCCCGGTAACAGGGAGAGATGAGCCCGCACTGCCAGGCCCGTGTGCCCGGTAACAGGGAGAGATGAGCCCGCACTGCCAGGCCCGTGTGCCCGGTAACAGGGAGAGATGAGCCCGCACTGCCAGGCCCGTGTGCCCCAGGGTAACAGGGAGAGATGAGCCCGCACTGCCAGGCCCGTGTGCCCGGTAACAGGGAGAGATGAGCCCGCACTTCCAGGCCCGTGTGCCCCAGGGTAACAGGGACAGATGAGCCCGCACTGCCAGGCCCGTGTGCCCCAGGGTCACAGGGAGAGATGAGCCCGCACTGCCAGGCCCGTGTGCCTCAGGGTAACAGGGAGAGATGAGCCCGCACTGCCAGGCCCGTGTGCCCCAGGGTAACAGGGAGAGATGAGCCCGCACTGCCAGGCCCGTGTGTCTCAGGGTAACAGGGAGAGATGAGCCCGCACTGCCAGGCCCGTGTGCCCCAGGGTAACAGGGAGAGATGAGCCCGCACTGCCAGGCCCGTGTGCCTCAGGGTAACAGGGAGAGATGAGCCCGCACTGCCAGGCCCGTGTGCCCCAGGGTAACAGGGAGAGATGAGCCCGCACTGCCAGGCCCGTGTGCCTCAGGGTAACAGGGAGAGATGAGCCCGCACTGCCAGGCCCGTGTGCCTCAGGGTAACAGGGAGAGATGAGCCCGCACTGCCAGGCCCGTGTGCCTCAGGGTAACAGGGAGAGATGAGCCCGCACTGCCAGGCCCGTGTGCCCCAGGGTAACAGGGAGAGATGAGCCCGCACTGCCAGGCCCGTGTGCCCCAGGGTAACAGGGAGAGATGAGCCCGCACTGCCAGGCCCGTGTGCCCCAGGGTAACAGGGAGAGATGAGCCCGCACTGCCAGGCCCGTGTGCCTCAGGGTAACAGGGAGAGATGAGCCCGCACTGCCAGGCCCGTGTGCCTCAGGGTAACAGGGAGAGATGAGCCCGCACTGCCAGGCCCGTGTGCCCCAGGGTAACAGGGAGAGATGAGCCCGCACTGCCAGGCCCGTGTGCCCCAGGGTAACAGGGAGAGATGAGCCCGCACTGCCAGGCCCGTGTGCCCGGTAACAGGGAGAGATGAGCCCGCACTGCCAGGCCCGTGTGCCCGGTAACAGGGAGAGATGAGCCCGCACTGCCAGGCCCGTGTGCCCGGTAACAGGGAGAGATGAGCCCGCACTGCCAGGCCCGTGTGCCCGGTAACAGGGAGAGATGAGCCCGCACTGCCAGGCCCGTGTGCCCGGTAACAGGGAGAGATGAGCCCGCACTGCCAGGCCCGTGTGCCTCAGGGTAACAGGGAGAGATGAGCCCGCACTGCCAGGCCCGTGTGCCCGGTAACAGGGAGAGATGAGCCCGCACTGCCAGGCCCGTGTGCCTCAGGGTAACAGGGAGAGATGAGCCCGCACTGCCAGGCCCGTGTGCCCGGTAACAGGGACAGATGAGCCCGCACTGCCAGGCCCGTGTGCCCGGTAACAGGGAGAGATGAGCCCGCACTGCCAGGCCCGTGTGCCCGGTAACAGGGAGAGATGAGCCCGCATTGCCAGGCCCGTGTGCCCGGTAACAGGGAGAGATGAGCCCGCACTGCCAGGCCCGTGTGCCCCAGGGTAACAGGGAGAGATGAGCCCGCACTGCCAGGCCCGTGTGCCCGGTAACAGGGAGAGATGAGCCCGCACTTCCAGGCCCGTGTGCCCCAGGGTAACAGGGACAGATGAGCCCGCACTGCCAGGCCCGTGTGCCTCAGGGTAACAGGGAGAGATGAGCCCGCACTGCCAGGCCCGTGTGCCTCAGGGTAACAGGGAGAGATGGGCCCGCACTGCCAGGCCCGTGTGCCTCAGGGTAACAGGGAGAGATGAGCCCGCACTGCTAGGCCCGTGTGCCCGGTAACAGGGAGAGATGAGCCCGCACTGCCAGGCCCGTGTGCCCGGTAACAGGGAGAGATGAGCCCGCACTGCCAGGCCCGTGTGCCCGGTAACAGGGAGAGATGAGCCCGCACTGCCAGGCCAGTGTGCCCGGTAACAGGGAGAGATGAGCCCGCACTGCCAGGCCCGTGTGCCCGGTAACAGGGAGAGATGAGCCCGCACTGCCAGGCCCGTGTGCCCGGTAACAGGGAGAGATGAGCCCGCACTGCCAGGCCCGTGTGCCTCAGGGTAACAGGGAGAGATGAGCCCGCACTGCCAGGCCCGTGTGCCCGGTAACAGGGAGAGATGAGCCCGCACTGCCAGGCCCGTGTGCCTCAGGGTAACAGGGAGAGATGAGCCCGCACTGCCAGGCCCGTGTGCCCGGTAACAGGGAGAGATGAGCCCGCACTGCCAGGCCCATGTGCCCGGTAACAGGGAGAGATGAGCCCGCACTGCCAGGCCCGTGTGCCCGGTAACAGGGAGAGATGAGCCCGCACTGCCAGGCCCGTGTGCCCGGTAACAGGGAGAGATGAGCCCGCACTGCCAGGCCCGTGTGCCCCAGGGTAACAGGGAGAGATGAGCCCGCACTGCCAGGCCCGTGTGCCCGGTAACAGGGAGAGATGAGCCCGCACTTCCAGGCCCGTGTGCCCCAGGGTAACAGGGACAGATGAGCCCGCACTGCCAGGCCCGTGTGCCCCAGGGTCACAGGGAGAGATGAGCCCGCACTGCCAGGCCCGTGTGCCTCAGGGTAACAGGGAGAGATGAGCCCGCACTGCCAGGCCCGTGTGCCCCAGGGTAACAGGGAGAGATGAGCCCGCACTGCCAGGCCCGTGTGTCTCAGGGTAACAGGGAGAGATGAGCCCGCACTGCCAGGCCCGTGTGCCCCAGGGTAACAGGGAGAGATGAGCCCGCACTGCCAGGCCCGTGTGCCCCAGGGTAACAGGGAGAGATGAGCCCGCACTGCCAGGCCCGTGTGCCCGGTAACAGGGAGAGATGAGCCCGCACTGCCAGGCCCGTGTGCCCAGTAACAGGGAGAGATGAGCCCGCACTGCCAGGCCCGTGTGCCCCAGGGTAACAGGGAGAGATGAGCTCGCACTGCCAGGCCCGTGTGCCCCAGGGTAACAGGGAGAGATGAGCCCGCACTGCCAGGCCCGTGTGCCCCAGGGTAACAGGGAGAGATGAGCCCGCACTGCCAGGCCCGTGTGCCTCAGGGTAACAGGGAGAGATGAGCCCGCACTGCCAGGCCCGTGTGTCTCAGGGTAACAGGGAGAGATGAGCCCGCACTGCCAGGCCCGTGTGCCCCAGGGTAACAGGGAGAGATGAGCCCGCACTGCCAGGCCCGTGTGCCCCAGGGTAACAGGGAGAGATGAGCCCGCACTGCCAGGCCCGTGTGCCTCAGGGTAACAGGGAGAGATGAGCCCGCACTGCCAGGCCCGTGTGCCTCAGGGTAACAGGGAGAGATGAGCCCGCACTGCCAGGCCCGTGTGCCTCAGGGTAACAGGGAGAGATGAGCCCGCACTGCCAGGCCCGTGTGCCCCAGGGTAACAGGGAGAGATGAGCCCGCACTGCCAGGCCCGTGTGCCCCAGGGTAACAGGGAGAGATGAGCCCGCACTGCCAGGCCCGTGTGCCCCAGGGTAACAGGGAGAGATGAGCCCGCACTGCCAGGGCCGTGTGCCTCAGGGTAACAGGGAGAGATGAGCCCGCACTTCCAGGCCCGTGTGCCCCAGGGTAACAGGGACAGATGAGCCCGCACTGCCAGGCCCGTGTGCCCCAGGGTCACAGGGAGAGATGAGCCCGCACTGCCAGGCCCGTGTGCCTCAGGGTAACAGGGAGAGATGAGCCCGCACTGCCAGGCCCGTGTGCCCCAGGGTAACAGGGAGAGATGAGCCCGCACTGCCAGGCCCGTGTGTCTCAGGGTAACAGGGAGAGATGAGCCCGCACTGCCAGGCCCGTGTGCCCCAGGGTAACAGGGAGAGATGAGCCCGCACTGCCAGGCCCGTGTGCCCCAGGGTAACAGGGAGAGATGAGCCCGCACTGCCAGGCCCGTGTGCCTCAGGGTAACAGGGAGAGATGAGCCCGCACTGCCAGGCCCGTGTGCCTCAGGGTAACAGGGAGAGATGAGCCCGCACTGCCAGGCCCGTGTGCCTCAGGGTAACAGGGAGAGATGAGCCCGCACTGCCAGGCCCGTGTGCCCCAGGGTAACAGGGAGAGATGAGCCCGCACTGCCAGGCCCGTGTGCCCCAGGGTAACAGGGAGAGATGAGCCCGCACTGCCAGGCCCGTGTGCCCCAGGGTAACAGGGAGAGATGAGCCCGCACTGCCAGGCCCGTGTGCCTCAGGGTAACAGGGAGAGATGAGCCCGCACTGCCAGGCCCGTGTGCCCCAGGGTAACAGGGAGAGATGAGCCCGCACTGCCAGGCCCGTGTGCCCCAGGGTAACAGGGAGAGATGAGCCCGCACTGCCAGGCCCGTGTGCCCGGTAACAGGGAGAGATGAGCCCGCACTGCCAGGCCCGTGTGCCCAGTAACAGGGAGAGATGAGCCCGCACTGCCAGGCCCGTGTGCCCCAGGGTAACAGGGAGAGATGAGCTCGCACTGCCAGGCCCGTGTGCCTCAGGGTAACAGGGAGAGATGAGCCCGCACTGCCAGGCCCGTGTGCCTCAGGGTAACAGGGAGAGATGAGCCCGCACTGCCAGGCCCGTGTGCCCCAGGGTAACAGGGAGAGATGAGCCCGCACTGCCAGGCCCGTGTGCCTCAGGGTAACAGGGAGAGATGAGCCCGCACTGCCAGGCCCGTGTGCCTCAGGGTAACAGGGAGAGATGAGCCCGCACTGCCAAGCCCGTGTGCCTCAGGGTAACAGGGAGAGATGAGCCCGCACTGCCAGGCCCGTGTGCCCGGTAACAGGGAGAGATGAGCCCGCACTGCCAGGCCCGTGTGCCCAGTAACAGGGAGAGATGAGCCCGCACTGCCAGGCCCGTGTGCCCCAGGGTAACAGGGAGAGATGAGCCCGCACTGCCAGGCCCGTGTGCCCCAGGGTAACAGGGAGAGATGAGCCCGCACTGCCAGGCCCGTGTGCCTCAGGGTAACAGGGAGAGATGAGCCCGCACTGCCAGGCCCGTGTGCCTCAGGGTAACAGGGAGAGATGAGCCCGCACTGCCAGGCCCGTGTGCCCGGTAACAGGGAGAGATGAGCCCGCACTGCCAGGCCCGTGTGCCCGGTAACAGGGAGAGATGAGCCCGCACTGCCAGGCCCGTGTGCCCGGTAACAGGGAGAGATGAGCCCGCACTGCCAGGCCCGTGTGCCCCAGGGTAACAGGGAGAGATGAGCCCGCACTGCCAGGCCCGTGTGTCTCCGGGTAACAGGGAGAGATGAGCCCGCACTGCCAGGCCCGTGTGCCCCAGGGTAACAGGGAGAGATGAGCCCGCACTGCCAGGCCCGTGTGTCTCCGGGTAACAGGGAGAGATGAGCCCGCACTGCCAGGCCCGTGTGCCTCAGGGTAACAGGGAGAGATGAGCCCGCACTGCCAGGCCCGTGTGCCTCAGGGTAACAGGGAGAGATGAGCCCGCACTGCCAGGCCCGTGTGCCCGGTAACAGGGAGAGATGAGCCCGCACTGCCAGGCCCGTGTGCCCCAGGGTAACAGGGAGAGATGAGCCCGCACTGCCAGGCCTGTGTGCCCGGTAACAGGGAGAGATGAGCCCGCACTGCCAGGCCCGTGTGCCCCACGGTAACAGGGAGAGATGAGCCCGCACTGCCAGGCCCGTGTGCCCCAGGGTAACAGGGAGAGATGAGCCCGCACTGCCAGGCCCGTGTGCCTGAGGGTAACAGGGAGAGATGAGCCCGCACTGCCAGGCCCGTGTGCCCCAGGGTAACAGGGAGAGATGAGCCCGCACTGCCAGGCCCGTGTGCCCCAGGGTAACAGGGAGAGATGAGCCCGCACTGCCAGGCCCGTGTGCCCCAGGGTAACAGGGAGAGATGAGCCCGCACTGCCAGGCCCGTGTGCCCCAGGGTAACAGGGAGAGATGAGCCCGCACTGCCAGGCCCGTGTGCCCGGTAACAGGGAGAGATGAGCACGCACTGCCAGGCCCGTGTGCCCAGTAACAGGGAGAGATGAGCCCGCACTGCCAGGCCCGTGTGCCCCAGGGTAACAGGGAGAGATGAGCCCGCACTGCCAGGCCCGTGTGCCCCAGGGTAACAGGGAGAGATGAGCCCGCACTGCCAGGCCCGTGTGCCTCAGGGTAACAGGGAGAGATGAGCCCGCACTGCCAGGCCCGTGTGCCTCAGGGTAACAGGGAGAGATGGGCCCGCACTGCCAGGCCCGTGTGCCTCAGGGTAACAGGGAGAGATGAGCCCGCACTGCTAGGCCCGTGTGCCCGGTAACAGGGAGAGATGAGCCCGCACTGCCAGGCCCGTGTGCCCGGTAACAGGGAGAGATGAGCCCGCACTGCCAGGCCCGTGTGCCCGGTAACAGGGAGAGATGAGCCCGCACTGCCAGGCCCGTGTGCCCGGTAACAGGGAGAGATGAGCCCGCACTGCCAGGCCCGTGTGCCCGGTAACAGGGAGAGATGAGCCCGCACTGCCAGGCCCGTGTGCCCGGTAACAGGGAGAGATGAGCCCGCACTGCCAGGCCCGTGTGCCTCAGGGTAACAGGGAGAGATGAGCCCGCACTGCCAGGCCCGTGTGCCCGGTAACAGGGAGAGATGAGCCCGCACTGCCAGGCCCGTGTGCCTCAGGGTAACGGGAGAGATGAGCCCGCACTGCCAGGCCCGTGTGCCCGGTAACAGGGAGAGATGAGCCCGCACTGCCAGGCCCGTGTGCCCGGTAACAGGGAGAGATGAGCCCGCACTGCCAGGCCCGTGTGCCCGGTAACAGGGAGAGATGAGCCCGCACTGCCAGGCCCGTGTGCCCGGTAACAGGGAGAGATGAGCCCGCACTGCCAGGCCCGTGTGCCCCAGGGTAACAGGGAGAGATGAGCCCGCACTGCCAGGCCCGTGTGCCCGGTAACAGGGAGAGATGAGCCCGCATTTCCAGGCCCGTGTGCCCCAGGGTAACAGGGACAGATGAGCCCGCACTGCCAGGCCCGTGTGCCTCAGGGTAACAGGGAGAGATGAGCCCGCACTGCCAGGCCCGTGTGCCTCAGGGTAACAGGGAGAGATGAGCCCGCACTGCCAGGCCCGTGTGCCTCAGGGTAACAGGGAGAGATGAGCCCGCACTGCCAGGCCCGTGTGCCCGGTAACAGGGAGAGATGAGCCCGCACTGCCAGGCCCGTGTGCCCAGTAACAGGGAGAGATGAGCCCGCACTGCCAGGCCCGTGTGCCCCAGGGTAACAGGGAGAGATGAGCCCGCACTGCCAGGCCCGTGTGCCCCAGGGTAACAGGGAGAGATGAGCCCGCACTGCCAGGCCCGTGTGCCTCAGGGTAACAGGGAGAGATGAGCCCGCACTGCCAGGCCCGTGTGCCTCAGGGTAACAGGGAGAGATGAGCCCGCACTGCCAGGCCCGTGTGCCCGGTAACAGGGAGAGATGAGCCCGCACTGCCAGGCCCGTGTGCCCGGTAACAGGGAGAGATGAGCCCGCACTGCCAGGCCCGTGTGCCCCAGGGTAACAGGGAGAGATGAGCCCGCACTGCCAGGCCCGTGTGCCCCAGGGTAACAGGGAGAGATGAGCCCGCACTGCCAGGCCCGTGTGTCTCCGGGTAACAGGGAGAGATGAGCCCGCACTGCCAGGCCCGTGTGCCTCAGGGTAACAGGGAGAGATGAGCCCGCACTGCCAGGCCCGTGTGCCCGGTAACAGGGAGAGATGAGCCCGCACTGCCAGGCCCGTGTGCCCGGTAACAGGGAGAGATGAGCCCGCACTGCCAGGCCCGTGTGCCTCAGGGTAACAGGGAGAGATGAGCCCGCACTGCCAGGCCCGTGTGCCCGGTAACAGGGAGAGATGAGCCCGCACTGCCAGGCCCGTGTGCCCGGTAACAGGGAGAGATGAGCCCGCACTGCAGGCCCGTGTGCCTGGTAACAGGGAGAGATGAGCCCGCACTGCCAGGCCCGTGTGCCTCAGGGTAACAGGGAGAGATGAGCCCGCACTGCCAGGCCCGTGTGCCCCAGGGTAACAGGGAGAGATGAGCCCGCACTGCCAGGCCCGTGTGCCTCAGGGTAACAGGGAGAGATGAGCCCGCACTGCCAGGCCCGTGTGCCCCAGGGTAACAGGGAGAGATGAGCCCGCACTGCCAGGCCCGTGTGCCCCAGGGTAACAGGGAGAGATGAGCCCGCACTGCCAGGCCCATGTGCCCGGTAACAGGGAGAGATGAGCCCGCACTGCCAGGCCCGTGTGCCCCAGGGTAACAGGGAGAGATGAGCCCGCACTGCCAGGCCCGTGTGCCCCAGGGTAACAGGGAGAGATGAGCCCGCACTGCCAGGCCCGTGTGCCCGGTAACAGGGAGAGATGAGCCTGCACTGCCAGGCCCGTGTGCCCCAGGGTAACAGGGAGAGATGAGCCCGCACTGCCAGGCCCGTGTGCCCCAGGGTAACAGGGAGAGATGAGCCCGCACTGCCAGGCCCGTGTGCCCCAGGGTAACAGGGAGAGATGAGCCCGCACTGCCAGGCCCGTGTGCCCGGTAACAGGGAGAGATGAGCCCGCACTGCCAGGCCCGTGTGCCCCAGGGTAACAGGGAGAGATGAGCCCGCACTGCCAGGCCCGTGTGCCCCAGGGTAACAGGGAGAGATGAGCCCGCACTGCCAGGCCCGTGTGCCCCAGGGTAACAGGGAGAGATGAGCCCGCACTGCCAGGCCCGTGTGCCCCAGGGTAACAGGGAGAGATGAGCCCGCACTGCCAGGCCCGTGTGCCCGGTAACAGGGAGAGATGAGCCCGCACTGCCAGGCCCGTGTGCCTGGTAACAGGGAGAGATGAGCCCGCACTGCCAGGCCCGTGTGCCCGGTAACAGGGAGAGATGAGCCCGCACTGCCAGGCCCGTGTGCCCAGTAACAGGGAGAGATGAGCCCCCACTGCCAGGCCCGTGTGCCTCAGGGTAACAGGGACAGATGAGCCCGCACTGCCAGGCCCGTGTGCCTCAGGGTAACAGGGACAGATGAGCCCGCACTGCCAGGCCCGTGTGCCTCAGGGTAACAGGGAGAGATGAGCCCGCACTGCCAGGCCCGTGTGCCTCAGGGTAACAGGGACAGATGAGCCCGCACTGCCAGGCCCGTGTGCCTCAGGGTAACAGGGAGAGATGAGCCCGCACTGCCAGGCCCATGTCCCCGGTAACAGGGACAGATGAGCCCGCACTGCCAGGCCCGTGTGCCTCAGGGTAACAGGGAGAGATGAGCCCGCACTGCCAGGCCCGTGTACCCCAGGGTAACAGGGAGAGATGAGCCCGCACTGCCAGGCCCGTGTGCCTCAGGGTAACAGGGACAGATGAGCCCGCACTGCCAGGCCCGTGTGCCTCAGGGTAACAGGGACAGATGAGCCCGCACTGCCAGGCCCGTGTGCCCCAGGGTAACAGGGAGAGATGAGCCCGCACTGCCAGGCCCGTGTGCCTCAGGGTAACAGGGAGAGATGAGCCCGCACTGCCAGGCCCGTGTCCCCGGTAACAGGGACAGATGAGCCCGCACTGCCAGGCCCGTGTGCCTCAGGGTAACAGGGAGAGATGAGCCCGCACTGCCAGGCCCGTGTGCCCCAGGGTAACAGGGAGAGATGAGCCCGCACTGCCAGGCCCGTGTCCCCGGTAACAGGGACAGATGAGCCCGCACTGCCAGGCCCGTGTGCCCGGTAACAGGGAGAGATGAGCCCGCACTGCCAGGCCCGTGTGCCCGGTAACAGGGAGAGATGAGCCCGCACTGCCAGGCCCGTGTGCCCGGTAACAGGGAGAGATGAGCCCGCACTGCCAGGCCCATGTGCCCCAGGGTAACAGGGAGAGATGAGCCCGCACTGCCAGGCCCGTGTGCCCGGTAACAGGGAGAGATGAGCCCGCACTGCCAGGCCCATGTGCCCCAGGGTAACAGGGAGAGATGAGCCCGCACTGCCAGGCCCGTGTGCCCGGTAACAGGGAGAGATGAGCCCGCACTGCCAGGCCCGTGTGCCCCAGGGTAACAGGGACAGATGAGCCCGCACTGCCAGGCCCGTGTGCCCGGTAACAGGGAGAGATGAGCCCGCACTGCCAGGCCCGTGTGCCTCAGGGTAACAGGGCGGGATAATGTGAACCAATAGGATTGGAAGGCGGAGACAATGGTTTGGAACATCCGGACGTTCATCAGCCAATCAGCCGCCCCGCCTCCGTCCCCCCCTGATTGGATAGTTCTCTGTGTGTGGGCGTGGTCTCCGCCCTGAGAATCGCCGGTAATTTTCCACACTGTTTTTTCCGATTGAGAAGCAGTTTTTAAAAAAAAAACCCCAGAAGCCGCGGAGTTGAACCGGGCCCGAAGTTAGAAATAACTACTCGCCCCGCCTTCTCCAACGGTTCCTGCGTCACGTAGCGACAGGAACGTTTCACGACAGCCGTAAATGCGGCGGCGGTCTATAAAAGGCGCTGGCGGCGCACGTTTGCGTCGAGTGGGGCTTTTGTGTGAGAGCCGCGGGGTGGTGAGGGGGCGCTGGGGGGCAGCGAGGGGCACTTTATAGTCGGGATAGGGCCAAGTCAGTAGCGTTTATCCCGGTCATGTATTCTGGTCACGGGGTTTAATCATGACTCGAGTCAGTTAATTAAAAAAAAAAGTTGCTGCTGGCTCAGATGCGAGTTTAAAACAGAGAGAGAGAGAGAGAGTATGTTCCTGTCTGTGAGCCAGAGTTTGCTTATCACTGCAACAAAATAATAGCGTGGGAGTGAGAGCAGGAGGGAGAGCTGGGCTGCTTCCTCTTCCATTTTAAAATTTAAATCCCTGAGTTTTGTTTTTTTTTTGGGGGTGGGTTGCTCGCTGGCTTTTTGAATCAGAAGGAAGCATTAACTTAGAATTGTCACCCGAGGGGCTTGTAATCTGCGGAAGTTGCAGTTTTTGTTTTTCTCTGTTCGCCCCCTCTCTCTCTCTCTCTCTCTCTCTACCCCCCCTCCCCATCCCCGGTGTGAGAGGAGCGGGGGGGCAGTCAGCAGCAGCAGCAGCCGCCTTCCCGCACTCGGGAGCCTGGGCTCCAGCCAGCGGGGCTCTCTTTATCATCCCCCCCCCCCACCACCCTCCACCCACCCTCCTCCCGAGTGATGCTTTGTGTTGCGTTGTGTGTCCGCAAATTTTCACAATCACCATGAGCATGGCCAACGACACATACGCGTTTGTTAAAGACATTAAACCAGGAATGAAAAATTTAAATGTCATCTTTATTGTTCTGGAAATAGGTAAGTTAGGCAGGGGCTCCAGCCCTGAAAAAAGAAATTGATCGTTTAAATAATGACCAGACGGTCTTATCTATTTAAGTTTACTAAAAAAACCCAAGACACGCTGGAAGTATGATCATTGAGTCCTTTTGAAAAAACATGGAAAGTGAACCAAGCCAGTTTTTTTTTTATTAAAAGTGTTAGCGAGGTACAGGTCAGCTTCCTATATCAAAGCGACGCCTCCAAATTTCTTTTATCTGTGAGTTTTATTTCTGGTGCAGTTAAGTGCATCCGCTTCTGGACAGCCTTATGAATGTACGCTTCTGAAACTAATTATAGGTTCTTTTTTTTTATTCACTCTCTGTGCAGGTCGCGTTACCAAAACTAAAGATGGACATGAAGTGAGGTCGTGCAAAGTAGCCGACAAAACTGGCAGCATCACAATTTCAGTGTGGGATGAGGTTGGAGGTCTAATTCAGCCCGGGGATATCATTCGCTTGACGAGAGGGTACGTCAATGTGGCCAAATGGCAGAACGTGTCCGAATGACACAGCGTGCCAGTATCGTTAGATGTCTGTTTACAGTAAAAATGTTAACCATTGCAAACTGGCAGGCGTTCAGTTACAATGGCAATTCGGGGAATGGGTAAAGAATGCTAATTTAAATTGCATTGGGATTCTTGATGATCCTGCCAGGATAATTAAACACGTTTCATTTGGACCTAGTAGGTGAGGTGTCAGTTTTCTGCCTGAATAACAAAACCTAAGAATATGACTCCCATGGTGCACGAAGTCCTTTGGAGATACTGGAGCTGAATGGACTCCTGTAAAATAAGCTTAGTGATATGAAGTTTTTCAAATGATTAAAATTTAACAATGACATTAATTTGTATAATCTTAATGGAGATGTGCAATGACCACTTGATCCACTTAGACTATTAAGAATTTGCAACTGATCAATGCCAAATGTTTTTTCAGAATCTGTTTTGTATAGATGTTAACCTGTCTTCAACTATGGCTAACTCATCACTATATGCAGTTCTGTTCCCCTCTGTTTCAGTTTTCAGCCATAAGTCACTCCCATGTTCTAATGCTGATATCCTGTTAGTAGTTTTAATAAGTCAACTCTTGACTAGGTTGTCTTACATCTTCCCACTGAATAATGGGGACATTTTAGGAGCTGAACTGTGGCTTGAAATACCATGTCATGTGTTCTCTTCAGAGCTGTCTTCATCTTTGCCCCTCTGACTGTTTCAACAATTATGACTTTATATTGCTCATTTTTAAAATTAACCCCCACAAGGTACTTCAAAGGAGCTTGGCACTACCACACAGTGAGATTTGATGTAAAAAGTAAGCTGTGGAAAGTAATTTTAAGTAGTGTCTTAAAGGACGATAGTAAGAGAATTCTTGAGGCTAGGACCTTAGTAACTGGAGGTTTGTTGACTTTGGTGTGGTCACGCATGCATGAGGGGCTAGAATCAGAATTGCGCATATCATAGAGGCTTTAAGATTAAATAGCAAACATTGAAGGTGTTTAGGGATTCTAAAACAGTATGAGAATTTTTTAAAAAAATACTTGACTGACTAACTGTAGGTCTGTGAACCTGGTGGATGGGGAAACTGGAGTTCCTGAGAGTTAGAATGTGAGCAGCAGTTTGGATGGCGTCCAGTTTACATGGTAGAAAGAGGGACACCAGTCAGGGATGCATTGGAATAGACAAGGAAATAGGTTTGTTTTGAAGAAAAAAAATCTCATGAGTACTGGATGCCATTGAAGCAGTTGAGAGAGGTGATCAAGCAGAGCTGGGTGCCATCAGAGCATGTCTGAAAGTTAATGCTATGTTTAGGGGTGATGTTCCTGTGGGGTAGCATTTAGATGAATGCCTTCTTCAGGCCTTTCCTGAAGAAGGGCCTGTGCCCGAAACGTCGAATCTCCTGTTCCCTGGATGCTGCCTGACCTGTGCTGTTCCAGCAATAAAGTTTCAACTTTGATCTCCAGCATCTGCAGACCTCACTTTCTCCTAGCATTTAGATGAGCAATAAGGAGCCCAGGATAGATTTTGGATGTGTTTTGGTTGGGGAGGGGGTTAGACAGGTTGGTAACCTGCCATTGTAAGTGATTCTCTAGCTAAGATTCTGAGTCCAGTTAGAATAACCGTACCTAGCTGGCTGCCAAGGAGAGGATTTGAGGTGGTCGATGTGGCCACCATCAGTCAAAAGTTGTCAAACTCCAGGATGAAGTGACAAGGTTTTTCCCTCCTTCATCCTTAGGGTATAATTTCTGACTTATTGGTCTGAGTCGCCTTAGTACAAGAGCTGGAATGGAAACAGGATTGATGGGAGTTGTACATGGCCTTCCAAGAAATGATGGAAAGGTATCTGGGAGGTGAACGTGCATTAAACGACATTGAAGAAGAGAATGAGATGAGGATGGGATATAGTTTGCCAGGATGGCAGGGTTGAGGTTGGTTTTCTTGTTTTAGAGAGGGGTAATGAGGTCTGAGGACTAGCGCAAATCTTCCCTTTTGAGTTCTCATGCACCTTTTGGCTGTACTAAGTCCTTGCAAGTTGACTACTGTCTGATACACTTCAATGTATAATATATTGCTTGCAGTCACATGTCCACTTTCTCTGTGTAATTTGTTAACCTTGGTAACGACTGTCCTATGACTTTATTCTCTCCCTGGTCCATCTGCAAGTGCCAGATTCTTGCATTCCTACATATCCCACTGTAAATATTATGTCTCCAAATCAAAGCTATTGTTATTTCATTACCACCTTTTGGTATTCTGCTAAGCCTCTGAATTTATGCTGCTCTTGAAATTATGAACACTAAGTTTCTTGTTTATTGATCTTGTAACTTTTAATTCTGCCACTAACCTTTGATTGAAGGGCCCAGATCTTGCTGGAGTGAGGAACCTTCGCCATCGTTCAGCTCCAAGATACTGGAAGTTCAAGCTGACAACAGAATGGTGACAGCAACTAGGATCTGTGTATGATGGGACCAAAGGACTATCTCTTCAATAATTGAGAAAGAGACACTAGTAATAGATGGAGGGTGAATTAATTAAACTGGGGGCAGAATGAGCGAAGGGTCAAAAGATGAGATTGAGATACCCTTAAGTTTGAGAATTTTCTGCATGGGGCAAAATTACACTCAACTATTGCAGTTTATTTTCTGAACTGGAGTTGGTTGGAATTACTATGCAGTTAAAAGGTGTTTCTGCTAAATACCACTTAACTTTGTGCAACTCCAGCAAATTCCAAAAAGAATAATATGAAGGGTAAAGCTATGATGCTGTTTGTGTGAAGGACAATGAAAAAAACCAAGCCAGCCAATAATCTTGTAGCTATTTGTAATTCTGCCTGGACCATTTGCCCATTTTCCCAATGATACTGGTGAACTGAGTATTATCGTTCCAGCAAGATGTGAGCTGTAACTTTTGCTATGCTGCCTCTTGCATCAAATAGCCAACCAGTTTTCACTCTGCCCTTTTTGATATTTAAACTATGGCATGTCTTCTGTTTTGTTACAGATCCACTTGCGTTGTCTTCTTGCATTCCACTATCATTGCACTTCACTCATTGTATCTTTCACACCGAGTTTTAAGATCCTCTGCCTTCCCAGCTCTCCTGCTGAATGTTTGTTTGTATTGCTGCTTCCTATAACACTCCTGTCCTGCTCCAGGGTCTGATTATCCTAAAGTTTTTTTAATGGATTGATTGAAAGATGGTACACGTTTCAAGCTGAATGGAGGTTCAGCATTGTGCTAAATTGAACTTGACTAAATTCATGTTTGACTTCACACAACGTTAATCTTTATTTCCCTGAGGTTGACCATATGCGGTATACTGAACATTAGCTGAGATCTGATCATTTGCCTGGCTGAACATTGAAATTGTGACTATATTTCACAGACATTCGTGTTTTTTTTCTAAAAAAACATTGTGGATAAATGAACTCTGTTCAGACCCAGGATCCATATGTGAAGGACAATGTCAAATATCTACATCATCCTTAACCTACAACTTATTACAAGCCCACTTTTTAAAAACGGAGGCATTTCTTACAGCTAAAACCGTACAGGTTGAATGGAAGAAGCACCTTTTTTATGTTTGGCTACAGATACAGGAACCTCAGGGGCTCGGGGTACAGTATTTGCAATTTATCACTGGATTTATTGTTAAGGAAATCAAAGCACCTGAAGCCTTTTCTGAATGAATAAATACTGGAGTATAAATCTGTAATATTCTAAGCAGATTTTCTGAAAATTCTGTAATATATTCAAACACAGCCTCGTGTTTGTACTTTTAAACACTGCCAAATCACTGAAGCAAACAACATTTCTAAAGTTGATTTTTGCACTGTCTGGTTCATTTCCAACACTGGATGTTTCCAGGGCAAATTGTTCCAGGTTAGAGTTAAATGACTAGCCATCAAACAAGCATTTGTCATGGTTATGTTTGACATCTGCATGAAAATTGTATTTCTCAATAAGTTTCCTTGTTATCATAGTACAAAATAATGGCAGATGAGTTTACACACTTCAAGCTGTTTGCATAAAGGTGAAAGCTCCAGTGCTATTTGAGCAATACTGAGGCCCAATATGTGTATATATAGATGGTTTAATTCAGTTATCCACTTCATAAAAATGATGCAAAAGCTCAGTGTAGAAGCAAAATTATCCTTTGTTTCTGTCTGACTCCCTATAAGCACGAGCTGTACTTCTGTAGCATCTACATATTTTCCATCCTTCATAGGCAGTTTACCTTAAGACAGTTATGGTGAGAACATGCCTGTTATTTACTAAGCAGCTTTAAATCTGCTGAACGATGTTCAGTTTGTTTTTCACTGTGCAATGAATTTGACGTGTTGCAAACCAGTGGGGCCCATGTCAGCACTACAGTTTGTTCAACTGTATTAATCTTGAAATGGTGTGCAGCGTTTATTTTTCTTCTGCTTTCACTCTTAACTTAAATGGGAAGGCCAAGCCTCTTAGCATGAGGCAAGATAGATGGGCAAAAGCAGGAAATGATTCTTGACGTCATTTGGTGAGTGTGTGGTTTACACACATCTGTTAACACGTCAGTTTCCTATTTTGCTGCCTTCACGTTGCAACTTCTTTCTGATTTTTTTTTTTAAGCAATTTTTCTAGTCCAGAAAAGAAATCTTGTGCAAAAGGATGATTAACTTCTGATTTCTCTAGACTTAAGTTAAACGAAGTTCTGGTCAATTTTATTTTCAAATGGCTGTAACTCCATTTTTAGATTTTGCTGGCATTTATACTTGTGGGAAAAGGGGAATTTAATTGTGCTTGTCAAAAAAAAACTTTGTCTAAAAATACACAGCAGTCATACAAACATTACTTCAAAAGTGGGCAAGGATCAGTTCTGTGATTATCACTGATCTTAAAAATGTTTGAGCCCTTTCAAACACGGTGGCACAGTGGTTAGCACTGCAGCCTCACAGCGCCAGAGACCCGGGTTCAATTCCCGCCTCAGGCGACTGACTGTGTGGAGTTTGCACATTCTCCCCGTGACTGCGTGGGTTTCCTCCGGGTGCTCCGGTTTCCTCCCACAATCCAAAAATGTGCAGGTTAGGTGAATTGGCCACGCTAAATTGCCCGTAGTGTTAGGTAAGGGGTAAATGTAGGAGAATGGGTCTGGGTGGGTTACGCTTCGGCGGGTCGGTGTGGACTTGTTGGGCCGAAGAGCCTGTTTCCACACTGTAGGTAATCTAATTCAAAATCTAAATCTAATCTAATTTCAGCAGCTGAAGGGTGACTGTATAACCTCATAATTTTGAAGGAGAGTTTATGGTCTAATTGTAATGAAATGAACTTTGGGTTTAGCATATAATGAAGTATCTGATTTGGACGTAACAATATTATATATCAAAACAGAATTAAAGTAGTAGATTTTGTGTACTTGTATCATATGCACACTTTTTTGATTTTGAATAGTTCTAGAATGATTTGAGTTTAATTACTTGTTTAGATCCGAAATATAGGTGCTATAGTTGGTCCCTGATACTTGTTCAAATTTCACTTGGTCGTTAGTAGTTTACAATGGTGTCAATTTCTATATCACTGGCAGACAGTAAGATTGTTCTTTTATGATGCAAAATTCTCAACTGCTGAAGCAAGCAACTAATCTGATGGCTAGGCAGTTTAAGTGTAAAGAGTCACAAGTCTAAAAAAATGAAAGGCATCTACGTGGAAAACAAAAGCATCCTTGAAGGTGGAGGGAGCATTTGGCCTGTTCTGCAAATTAACGTGATGGAATTATGGATCCATATGGATTAAGACAGAATTCATGAAATATAACCAGTTACTGTGTGGCCCAATTTTCCATATTCCAGTGCTGGTTACTTGAGCAGAACCTACTCGCTCAACATTTTATTTAATTTTCAGTCCCTTTTAAATCTTCCACAAGTAGCTTGAGAAACTACTCTGTTGCCTAAACCACTGGCAATAAACCATCCTGATTATTTTTGGTATCCACTGTCATCAAGAGGCAATTAATGGTGTTCTTGTTATAATCAGTGCAGACTGCTTATATGTTGTACAAAGAGCCATTACCTCCAACCAATTCATCCTTTTCTGTAGACCAGCCCAAAAATAATCCATTTGAAATCAGTGTATTAACTGGTAATTGTAGACCGTTTTCTCACTATTTTCCAATGCAGTGCTTTTATTTGTTAACTTGTATTTATTGCGATTGGGGAAACTTCTCTCAACAGACGTTATTATGCACATACACAAATGTAAACCAGCTTTTAAATGCTGAATATAAAACCAAAATATGGTTAAGATGTATGCTATTAGAACATTCTAACAATATTAAAACTTAAGTGAAAATGGAGATGTGGCTGACAGCTGCGCCATTTCCTGAGTGACTCAATTTTTAAAATTTCCTGTTTATGGAGGATCTCCTGAGCTGTACAATTGAAATTACAGGCTACTAAATATCTGCAAATGGAGCAAATGCAAAAAGGCTGAATGGTCTACTCCTATTTTCAAAGTCTTTTTACATGTTTGTGCCATTTAAAGCATTTAATGAAAGTTACCATTCCACTCCTAAAGGTTGGAGCTGGAAGAACAAACTAATTTTAGATACCTCTATTCTGGGGTAGAGTTTGTCATAACTATTTGGTTGAAGCTTTCATTCTTGAAGGGAATGGCAAAAAGATTAGGCCTAATCTGGCATTGATGGTTATTTTATTTGAGTACATGTGACAATAAAATCTAAAATTTTTTCTTTGGACTAGACGTTTCTGCCATCCTGTGGCAGGAGGTGGTAATTGTATGTACTTAACTTTTTACAAGTTGTAGTGGAAGATGTGCTATTAAGTTACTGGACTCACTGCAGAGCCTCTTTGTTTAGTAGTGTGCTCCTAAGGTTTTTCCTCTTGCATTTTGTAGAGTATTTGAATTATTTTACAATTTTTAATTCACTGATTTTTCTCCATGACCTTTGTTTGCTCAGCTATGCTTCAATGTGGAAAAACTGCCTAACACTCTATACCGGGAGAGGTGGCGATCTTCAAAAAATAGGAGAGTAAGTATGATTGGGTGACATCAAGAATTCCCAGGAAACTAGCTGTGTTCAAGTTCATTCTTGTAAACTGTCACACTGACTTCATTCATTTATAGTTCTTGTGCATCTGGGCAACAAGTCATGTATCTGTGGGGCTGTACCCAATAGCATTGGTGCCTTCAGGTAAGCAGAGAACTGGAATGAGAAATTTCAGAATCTGCTTTCTTTTAATATATTGTTTCTGCATTTGTTCCCCCAGTCCTTCTACTGGTGGATATTTTAGTCTCTTAACAGGACTAAAATAAAAGCTTAATTGCTAAGTTGAGCTTGCTACTGCTTTCTACAGAGATTTAAGCACAATTCTAATAGAGCAAAAATAGCAGGAAGAGAAAATGCTCCTTCCCAAAGTTTGCTCTCCATCAATAAAGTTATTGTTGATTCAGGCTTGGCTTGCACTCACTCTGTATTCCACAATAACCTTTTGAGTTTCCTATTGTTCAATCTGACTTAAAACAACCTTGTGTATTTTTGGTGAAATAGACTCCACAACTCTACAGAATTTCAAGATTTTCAGTGCTCAGAAGAAATTTCTCTATCTTTATTAGCACACCAGTTTCTTCAAAGACTATAGATTGAGCTGAGTCAAATCAATGGGTAGAGTGTAATTAATGTTCAAGTCATAGATTTCTATTCTCTACACCAGCTGAGTCAGACATGGTTTTGGTGGTGCCTGACTTTCTTCTCTGTAAAACAAAATGGCATATTGTTTTGGTTTGAATGATTGTCAAAGATCTGCCTTTGGGCAGAGAACTTGATATTGCATCAGTCACATTTGTGCATGTACTTAATTTCTATATCAACTTTTGCAGACTCTGCATTTTCCTCAACTTATTTTCTATGCATCATCTTAATGTCAGCAGATTTGACCACAGTCCAGTCAGTCCTTTCATCCAGTGCATTAATAGTTTGTAAATACTTGTGGCCTGAGCATCCTTCCCTGTGCAGTAACATTTTTCAGAATTGTTTTGGTTGACCCATTCTCTATCCATGCTTGTATTACCCACCCCTTTACCATGAAGTCTTCAATTGTGTGGTAATGTTTCTGTTTAGTAACTTAAATGCTGTGTTATGTCCGTATCCTAGTCAGTACAAAACATTTGGGGCTTTAATTGCTTTGGTTTTTCATTTATTCTCATTAAAAATAACTGGTTTGACTTTCTGCTCCAAAAATGTACATCTTATTTTTGGAGTTGTGGGAAAGACCACGGGCAAGACTAATTTAACATCAAATAACTAGGAATCTTTGTTTAGTTTTGGGATCGCATTGCATGATTCACAATGCAGGACCTGAACTAATAGCCTTACCACTAATTTGTCAAGGGGGCTATTTTGATGTATTCTCCACAGTGGAACATTAGTTGCAAAGATATTGATAATGAAGCCTCAGAAATTCTATTTTTTTTTGTATGAATGTTTTCATGGTATTTCTGGACTGCAAAAGATGTATTATTGCTGACATAACCATTTGAATCTCCACATAACAAAGTCATTACTTGTATAATATGTAACCTGTATAACATTGTGCTTGCTTGCAATGTCTGTAAGTAAATTTTAGGGTGGGGATGAGAAGGTAGACGTGGGACCAAGTTAATGAGAAGCAGGAGGTGATTGATGCAGATCTGGCTGTTTTTCTCCAGATATCTCTAACCCAATACAAATTGCTGGATAAACAGCAGCATTTATGAGAAAGTGGGTTTGAAATATTAATTTTACTTTCTCTTCTCAGATGCTGTCAGACCAGCTGGGTTTCCACAGCAGTTTTCTGCTTAAGATTGTCAGTATCTGTCGATCTTTTTTTTTATTTCATCTGACTTGTGCCTGAAGTGACAATTAGCCACTTTTGTAACCTGTTTCTGGCCATGCAAGTCTCGTGAGGTGGGGATTTAGGGTTGTAGGGAAATGTGGAGGTGGTGATGGTACTGGCGAAGAGACTGTGTACTGCTACTTTGTGCCAATACTGCTCTGATTATGTTTAACCTAAAGATGTTTCCTTTATTTCCTTTTGGTCAGTACATCAGCTGATGGTAGCTGAAAGCAGGGCAGTTATTTTTCAACTCTGTAGATCCTCCATTTTGCTGCCCCTCATCCGATGTTGCAACTAATTTCAAATTTTTGCTGAGTGTAATATTTTAATGTTTTCTTTACTTTGCTGTCAGGTTTTGTATGGTATATTCAGAAGTACCCAACTTTAGTGAACCAAATCCAGAATACCTCAACCAGCTGAACCAAACAAACAAAGTTGTAAGTGGCATTAGGATTGTTGAAAGCATGTTCTGTTGGCATTATGATGCTTTTTAAAAAATCAATATGCTCTATTTTGTGTAACTCTTTTTACTGCAGAGTTTTATTCCTCATTGTCTGTGATTACTATTCTTTCTTTTTAAATTTTAAATGGTTTACCAAGGCACAAAGTGAACATAGAAACAATTCTCCTCCTAGTCAGCTGGCTACAAATGGACAGATGCAAGCAGGTAAGCTTGGAATGCAGATCACTCTACAGTAAGATAGATGTGCTAGTGGATCACGGCAGTGTCTGTTTGTTCTTCTGTACTTTCTTCATTTTAACTCCTCATATACCCTGTATTCTAATCATTCGTTGCCTTTTAATTTTATCAACTGATCTGCAGAAAACTTGCACCTTTGCTAAACTCTACTTCTGAAAATATTTATCCTTGCTAACATTAACCAATGAAAATATTTCTAATTTTAATGTTTTACTGATGCCCTAGCAAATATAGTCGTAGGGATGTATAGCACGGAAACAGACCCTTCGGTCCAACTTGTCCATACCGACCAGATATCCCAACAAATCTAGTCCCACCTGCCAGCACCCATCCCATATGCCTCCAAATCCTTCCTATTCATATACCTATCCAAATGCCTCTTTAATGTTGCAATTGTACTGGCCTCCACCATTTCCTCTGGCAGCTCATTCCATATACTTACCATCCTCTAGTGAAAAAGTTGCCCCTTAGGTCTCTTTTATATCTTTCCCCTCTCACCCTAAACCTATGCTGTCTAGTTCTGGACTCTCTTTTTCCCTCACCCACCCCACGAAAGAGACTTTGTCTATTTACTCTATCCAGCCCCTCAGAATTTTATAAGCCTCTATAAGGTCACTCCTCAGCCTCTGGTCCAGGGAAAACAGCCCCAGCCTATTCAACCTCTCTCTATCGCTCAAATCCTCCAACTGTGGCAACATCCTTCAAATCTTTTCTGAACCCTTTCAAGTTTTACAACGTCTTTCTGAAAGGAAGGAGACCAGAAATAAGAATTAAGTCATTGTTAGGCTTTAGGTGTTATCTAGAAAATACATATTTTGAAATAAAATCAGAAATTGCTGGAGAAACTCAGCATGTCTTTAAGCATCTGTGGAGTGAGAAATAATGTTTTCTATTGAATGATATCCAGCTGCATTTTTTTAAAAGGGAAAGAATCTATTGTTTTGTTTAGGGAAATGCTTGACAAGGTATCACTTAAAGCTGTTTAGCAAAACTGAGTCACGTGGATTCGGCTAGGTATCAGATCAAATGTTCAAGGTGAAAAGCTGCAAGTTATAGCAAATGGTCATCTTTCAGATTGAAGGATGGTGTTGTTTACTAATGACCACTTTTTTACATATAAATTAGATATCTGAATATAATGCAATTAGCAAATTATGCTAGATTTGTAGTATTGGCTGATAATGACGATACCAATTGGCCAAAACATTCAGGCTAGCAAATTGGGCAGGTATGTAGCAGATGGAATTTAATAGAGAAATGACGTAATGAATTTTGGCAGCAGATTAGGGTGAGGCTTTATTGTCACAATAGCATGATGAACCTGGGTGTTAATGAGCCCTCTTCTTTTGAAGAAGGCAGAAGTTTCAATGCTTAGGAAAGTATATCAAATATTGACTGTAATTATGCGTCAAACACAGAAGTTGAAGTTTTATGAAGATAAGGTCCCATCTGGGTTATTCAGCAGTTCTGGTCACCACCCTCTAAGTATATGGGTGCTCTTGAAAGGGTGTAGAGACGACTTACCAGAATTATGCCAAGAATAGGTTACTTTTGTGGCAAGTTGGATGTGCTGAAGTTCTCTTGGAGCAAAGAAAATGAGGGAAGGTTTGATAGAGGATCGCAACATGTGTTGATCAGGTAGACAAAAATTACTCTTATTGCCTGACACAAGGATCAAGTTCTGGGCAGCCAATATAGGGGAATGCGAGAAGAGCTCTTCATTTGAATAGTACTGACTGGGAATTGTTTTGCAAGAATGGTGGAAGTTCAGATAAAAGATTTGAAAGAAAGTTATTTCTTCCCAGCATGAAGGAGTTAGCTTCTGTTGAGATTGGAGAAGCTGGGGTACTTGCTCTTAAAGCAGAAGTGGAGGAGGGCATCCAAAGTTGTCCAGGTTTTGCTACAAGTGGGGTGAACTATCCTCTAAGTGTGATGGTAAACAGAATTTACAATCATTAGTGAAAGGACTAGAGAATCTTCATTGTTTTTTGGGTAAGGAGAAGGATGTTTTTGTTATTTGGAAGCTTAAAGCCGGCAGCAGCGTGATTGGTTCAGTGGCTCAGTTCTGATTTCTGTTCTGAAGTCTTAAGAAAACAGATTAGATTTTGTATGCTGTTTTTGCTGCTTGCTGATGTAACACTACATCAATGAACAAGTTAGTTGCAGTTAAACTGCTGAAGCATCCGACTGCAATTCACTTATCAAGTATGTAATGTCCTGAGTTGTGAAAAGATTAAATATTTATAGAACCAAGTTTTGAAATGATCCATTTTAAGGCTGGGGAATATTTCCTAGCAATGTGATTTTGGCATCTGTCCCTAACTTGGTGTCGTTATGAGTGTTTGGAGTAATTCTGTCTGTGTCCCCATAACACTGTTGATAAATGTGTGGAGGTCTAATTTAAGATGTCTTCTAACCCCCATTGCAAATTTGGAATGCTGACAAAGCCCCACCCCTGTTAAACTACATAATTCCTCTTCCAGTTGCACATTATCACATTTGTTTGTAGATACATTCTCTGTAGAAATTAGCAGCTGTTTCCTGTCTCTCAACAATGGCTACACTTCAGAAAGTACTTAATTAACTCAGGATTTTAAGACTTCATGAAAGGCTTGCTTTTGTTCAGTGCCCTTTTGGCTGGACAGTCTCTAGAATAGTCGGCAATTTCAGGATAAATGGGGTTAGTCATTTAGGATTGAGGAAATATTTGTTTTAAGGAATGTAAATCTTTGGGAATTCATGGTGCTCAGGATAGAGAATTCCCAAAGATTTGCAGTCCTTAAAATAAATATTTCTTCAATCCTAAATGGCTGACCACATTTATCCTGAAATTGACTATTCTACACTGTCTGGCCAAAAGGATTAGCCCTTCTCATATCTTCTATACCCACCCTTTTCCAGTATTTTACTCACTACTTTCCTATGTGACCACCCTAGTCCTTGAGAGCTATAGAGCAAATGGACAGACTCTAATTGATCTGATATGACAGCCCTTCCATGAAGGAATCCAATATAACGAACTTCGGTTGCATCCTCAGTATATTCTTTCTTTTGGTGCAAAGACAAAAACTCTACATAGTATTCAAGGTGTCAGAGATGTACAGCACAGGAACAGACCCTTCAGTCCAACCCGTCCATGCCAACCAGATATCCCAACCCAATCTAGTCCCACCTGCCAGCACCCGGCCCATATCCCTCCCAACCCTTTCTATTCATATATCCATCCAAATGCCTCTTAAATGTTACAATTGTTCTTGCTGTAGACTTCTAAATAATTACAGCAAAACTTTCTTACCTTGTAATGCATTCCACTTGCAATATACCATCTGAGTATAATGTTATTTTTGATTCAAAATCCCAAGTTTACTCTGAATTCTAATATTTAATGACTTGTTTTTTAATGCTTTTTCATTCCTACCAAAATGGATGATTTCGGTTCCCTAATATTATTTTTCTGCATCACCATCTGCTACCTTCAATCTTGAAGAACAACTTGTTGAATACCTTCTGAAAGTTTAAGTCCTGCATGTGCTTTTTGCCATATATCCTGATAATTACATCCACACAATAATTGATCTATCAAGCAAGATTTCCTTTCATTAGTGACTGTCTATACATTTACTCTCTAACACCAAAGTGTATTGCTGCTATTTCTTGAACATGTTTGATTTGAAAGTCTACTTAATGTTCAAATGAGTTTGATATGTAGCATTTTTCACAATATAAACATTAATGTCAAGGATTTTGTTAATCATTTTTTGTTTAGGAAATGGCTCACAATGTGGGCCATTGCAAGGGGGACTTCCCCCATCAAGCAATAACCATCAACATCAGAACCCTAACTTTGTAGGTGGTGGAAGACCCAATGGACGGGGACCAATAAGTCAGCCACCGATGACTCTAGCGCAAGGATCTGCAGCAGTGACCACTGTTAGCAATGGAAGAGACCCACGTAGAGCATTCAAAAGATGACGTGCCAAATGTGTATATCGGCCTTGTTCAAACCTACACCCTACTTGAACCCACTCGATGCACTTTTATTTTTACATAACTGAGTTTGTATGTTTTGTTTTAATCCTCTTAATTAAGATGGGATTTTGAACTGTAAAACATTGGCTCAATAGTTGAGGTGATTTGCAGTGTTCAAGCTGCACAAACTTATTTTGAGCTGAAAATGAGTTGTGAAAGTAGAGGTGATTGTGTTGAGAGCAGTGGGGGAAAATAAATTAGGTAAAATGTCAATAAAATTCCATTAAATTACTGATAGCGTGTAGTGAAAGGCATTCTGTCACCTTACTATCATTGGGTGTGTTCAGTTGAATCTTGTTCATGTATTCTGTGCTAAATTTACAAAGGAGCTATCTCTCCAACTGGTTTATCATAGTGCAGGAAATTGATGTTATGCTCCAGTGAGTTTTTAAAAAAAAAAAACTGTTTTCCATTTAAAATTAACTTCCAAAGCTAAGAACTTGGGTTTCACCTATAGTCTCTCATCCCCAGCCAGAGTAGCAGTCTGACTATCTAATGGTTTGGTTCTGTGGCTTGAAGGGAGGGTAAAATAACAGCTTGCTTCCTTCAGGCTGCTGAGCAGTATCCTGCTGGAGGAGAGCAGGATGGAGGGTTGGCATATTCTATTTAATCATGCTTTACTGTTGAATAGTTTGCTGCTAAATTTAAGGAATATCACTAAGAACACAAGGTGGCTGGCATCTGTTAGTATATCTGTCTTCAATCCCTTTTAATGTTGGAAGATTCTGAGGAAATGCCATTGAATTCTTTAAAAGCCATAGGTCAAATCACATGCAGAAGTAGTCTGTAATTGCACTTTTATTGGGCATCAGTTGTTGCATTGACATCATGCAGTTTAACATTGGATCAGAGCTGACAGTAAGGTTGTCCGTACTGTTGCTACAGAAATGTTTACTATTTATAAATGTATAACTGGTTTAGGTCAGATTTTAACATGTCTGCTTACATGCTAGTTTTAATGAGCACATGCACCAATGTGAATTTTAATATCTTAAACCTTAATGTATAAGTTTAAGTAATTTATTTCTTGCTTCCAGCTGTGTTCTACAATTTTAAACTATGATCTAGGCCTAACTTTAGATACATAATTACACCATTGCTGCTGTGCTTCCCCCATTTAAAGAGGGGTGGGGAAGTTATTCCACTGCCTGAGCCTACGGTTCCATCTGTGGGACTTGGATTCTGTGAATTACCTACCACACTTGCTGCATTGTGGTGGTGACGACAATTCAAAAGTAGTTCAGTGGTGGCCTAAAGAGAGAAATGGTACTGTGCAATTTTAAGTTTCTTCTTTTATACCTATGTGCACAATGGTATACAGCAAACCTAAAGTGTTATTTTATTTGTCAGGTTTTTCACCCATATGCTTTAAATGCTGTCCCAGTCCCCTTAAATTTAAATCAATACCCGATGGCTACATTTAAATCTATTAAAGGGAATTGTAGGTTTGTTATTACAGATCATGTGATCTGTTAAAGCCAGTGGCTAATTGAAAATTTGAAAGAAATTTAAAATGCTTTTTTCTGTGTTTATTGCAATTCACTAAGTTTAAGGAAATCTGTTATGATAAGCAGAATTTGAACAAATTGCTACTGAATTTCTGTAGTAATCAGAAGTAGCAACAATATCACAATTTTTTTCTGAAGGACCAGAGGAAAGAATTGCCAAATAACTATATAGAAGATGGGGAGGTTGGTTGGATGTTTCTACCCCATACCCTCTTCCTTGTCTAGCCCTAAGCAACCTCCCTATCTTCAATATAGTGGTTTAGTAATTCTAAAATAATTAGAGATCTTACCACTTGCTGAGGCATCTGAATGAAATCTTTAGTTTGAAAATTTTGTAATATTTTCCAAATCAGCTGGTTAGCAAATAGCAGTTCTTTCCTCTGGTCAAATCAAATATCCCTGATACTGCTGCCTTTGATCCTATTAGTTTTCTTTCCTGGCCCCTCCATCTAGTACCAGCTCCCTTCTACATACAGTTAACTTCCATCAGGGCTATTAGATTCTGCACAATAGTACCATACATGGTTGTTTTTGTGACACAAAACACTAAAGTTACTTTGTAGTTGGCCTGGTCTTCCTAGAGCTCCCTGAACTTTGAGATCAAGGCTTGAGCCTTTCTTGCTGAACGTATCTCTCCAGCTCACTAAAAGAACTGGAAGCTTTCACTTTTGTAATGTGTTTATAATGTATTTTTGCTAGTGGTTGATAACTTTAAAAAAAAAAGCCATGACTTTACATTTACAATACAAATGGGCTTGCTTCCAGGCCTAGCTGTAACTGATGCATGGCCTTAGGAAGGCTAGTACAATGGATCAAGAGCACTTCATGATGCGATGAGAGCGATATATATAGCAAGAATGTTTATGTCAATGCCAACTGGTGTGTTTTATTTTCAGCTGATGTATCGAAATAGTTTTTTATTGGCTCTGTTTTTTTTTAAAAAAACTTGTTCCTTGACGTTTCTCCCTCTGTTTTATGGGTGATGGTTGCTGCCATTAGAAATGTTGAAATGTGCCTTGTACTATTTTGTTTCTGTATATAATGGGGGGAGTATTACACCCCATTCCTAGCTGAGGGTCTTTGGTACTTACCTGGAAATTTCAATGTTTCTAACGCTTTACTAGTAAGAAATCTGCTGACAGTTCATTACTTCGGCTGTATCTGCTGTTAAGTTGAAAGTACACTGGCCCTCGGAGGGCCGTAAGTATATTCTTGTCGGTAAATGAATCCTGAAAGGGTGCAGCTGGTTATGCAAGAACCATTAGTTGCTATCACATGTTTCTCTTTCGTATTCTTGTTAATTTACAAACATGCATCATTTCTTTAAACACTCACCGGCCATTCTGCACCGCAATGATTTACTGAGGAATAGATTTTCCTTGTCAGTTATAATGATGAGCGCGCAATAGTTAAAAGCTGGCTAACCTGCACGTTCAATAAAGTTATCTGAAATAGCCCGAGCGCGCGTTAGTGTCGAGTTGAGGGGGTTAACCTTTTGGGGTTAAACAGTACCAGTTGTATCCGGCAGCTGGCGGTATTCTGGTTAAATATTAAATATTAATCTTTCCATTAACACAGTCACCGAGTCATAGAGCACAACGAGTCGGCGTTGCTGGTAGAATTTGCTTTGTACGTTTGAGAGCTTACCGAAAATTGCACCATTTTTTTGCCAATACCGCAGGCGATGCGGCAATGCAAACGGAACTTCTGAAACACATTACACAATATCCATAATCACTGCTTGATTAAAGGATGACATTCTCTTCATGTCTACTCCTTAACGTTTTCTCCTGGAATATTTAATGAATGTTTTCATTTTTTACAGTTGGGCTTGTCATTGAAATTTGCTATAGGGGAAATAATTCTTTTAAATACGAGCCATAATGCGTCGAACATATTTTGATCGATTCTGGGTCAAAAATACCTTTTCCAACATGCTTATAATTTAAATACCCAAACTCGCGGCTGATGACCTTTACTGTCATTTGACGTCTTCGAGGAGAGACCGCTTTTGTAGGCCAGATTCGTTAGCAATTTTTTCGTTTTCTCTATTTTGTTTTAAATGTAATATAATCCAGCTCTTTGCACTCGGATTTATAGTGCGTTTCTACTTTAATAAAATGCCTCAGCGCTGTTCACCTGAAGGGTTTCATATAGAGTTTGGCACGAAGCCCTACAAGGTGGTATTAAGGTAGATTGGCAAATGCTAAATAAAGACATGTCAAGTCTTACAAAGGAGCGGGGTAGAGAATGTAGGAAGGGAATCCAGATGTTATGCTTTAAGACGGCTGCTCGCCTATGAGCGAGCTACAGTGAAAAGTGAGGCTGTGCAGTTCACTAGCATTGGAGGATTGTAAGGCTCGAAACAATGGCAGAGATGGAGGCGTGAAGCCATAAATGTATAAATAACATATTCCATCTAGTCTTTAGGGCTCGCCGCTGACATTTCAGTGTTTTGAACTTTGCATTGTATCCATTAAGTGGCACGTTTCTTAAATCTGAGAATGCATTCACTGCACTGAAATGGGGTCACAATAGGGAAGGTTAGAAACAATTTTCCACCTTCCCTGATCCTTTTCTACACTCCCCTGCGCCTCTCGCTCGAAAATATTGAACGTCAATTGTATTGAAAAGACAGGACGTAAAGGTTGGAATTGGGAGGGAAGGGTACCGCTTGTGATTTGAAGCACTGTTGTCCTTGAATGGGAATAAACCCTTCAGCATTGGCGATTAACTGCAATTTCCTTCCAAGCTTTATCAGGTAGGAGTATCCAGCATTTAAAAAAAATGAAATAATAAGCTAATAGGGGGAGAAAAAAATGAACACAATACCTGTCACTGGGGGGAAAAAACCCTGAGGAAACTGATGGAGCTCAAGGCCTTAAGACCTAATGGATCGTAGGAACGTAAGGGAAGCAGCTGCCAAGGTTATGGAAACACTGGTAGTAATCTCTCAAGCCTCCTTAAGGCTCTATTGATAGCTTGTAGAATATTGGAAAACTGTTACTGTAACATGTTTATTCAAAAAGGGAGCCAGAAACCGTTTCTGTAATTGAGGAGTCCGCAGAGCATTTGGAAATACGTAACATGATGAATTAAGGTCAGCACAGCTTCACGAAGGAGAAATCATGTCTGATAAATTCATTTTTTTTTAAAGAGATGGCAGGCAGGTTAAAGGAGGACCTGTAGCTGTAATCTATTTGGAGTTCCAAAAGGTTTTCAATAAGGTACTGAATATACATCAGCAGAACCCATGGCATTGGGAGGTGGGATATTCACATGAATTGAGGATTGGATAGCTAATAGAGAGTTGCGATATGGGAGATATTTTCAGGATAGCAACCTGCAACTAGTGGAGTGCCACAGGGATAAGTGCTGAGGCCACAATTATATATGATATATATCAAGGTCTTGGGTGACAGAAGTGAATTTACTGTTGCCAAATTGTGGATAATACAAAAAATTGGAAGGTAAGTAGTGAACATGATAGAGAAGGATATAGACTGCTGATGTGAGTGGACAAAATCTTAGCAGATTAAATGTAATGTGGAAAAATGTGAGTTTTTTCCCCTTGGCAGGAAAAATAGAAGAGCTAATTATTCTTCAATTGTGAAATGCAGCACGGAGGGCCTTGTGCATGAATCACCAAAAGCTAACATCTAAGGTCAGTGTATAATAGCAAGGCAAATGGAATATTGGCCTCTTTATTAAAAGGGGCGGAGTATAAAAGTTGGGAGGTCTTGCTGCAAATATGCAAGCGAGTAGGCGAAAGTGAGGACTGCACAGCAGGTCAGACAGCATCCGAGGAGCAGGAAAATCGACGTTTCGGGCAAAAGCCTTTCATCAGGAATGTGCTTTTCCAGCACCACTCTAATCTATACAAGCCACTAGTCAGGCCACACTTGGAATACCATGAGCAGTTTTGGTCCCCTTAGAAAATATATAGTTGGAAGCAGTCCAGCGAAAGTCCATGGGTATTGATGATTATTGAAACATAAGATTCTGAAGGGTAAATGTGGGAAAGTTGTGTCATTTTGTAAGAGTCAAGGACTAGAGTGCCTAATATCAGTGAAGATAGGCAACCACCCAAAGCAAAGATGAGGATTTTTTTTCACTCTGAGGCAAGTGAGACTGCGGAACTCTTTACCTCAACGGACTGTGGAGGTTGGGTCATTAAGTGCATTGAAAAAGTAGCCCCGAAAACGATTTAGAAAAGCTCAATAGGCAACCTTGAAAAAAAATCCAGATAAAGGTTGGACGGCCAACGGTGGAGCAAATTTGAGGGGCTGAATGCTGTTATCTGTTAATATCAAATCACCTCTTGGTTAACCATGTTAATCCCATCTATGTAACCCTGCCTCTCAACCAGCTTCAAAGTGTTGCCCATCTCCTCGTCTCAGCGCCTCCCCACGAGCGCTAGATAAATGCAAGTTGTGGTTTCGTGTTATCTTACCCACTGGATCTCGACCTCACATGCATTGCAGGGAACTCACGAGTCCTGCTTTAAGTTTCCTCCTGTACAGGAGGTACGAGATCTCGGTTGTATTTCAAGACAGAGCTTATAGATACTGGAGGGTCTGTAAGGCTGCAGCGTCAAATCCCCTTTGTTCTGTCGCGTGTTTGTAAATGCAAGCAAACGCAGTGTGGACTGATAACTGTGGTCAGGTAATCAGGGTGCGTGCTACAACTGATATTAGAAATCTCTTGGAGGTCAGCAGGAAGCCATGTACATGGAAAGTCATTCTGTCTCAACTTTTTCTGACAGATGGACTGGAAACATGATAATGTACAGAACAGGGAACATCAAGTCTGTTAATTTGCTGCTATCGAGGCGTTAACAAGACTGAGGCAGTGCAGGGGGATGTTTTGTATCCGCAGGATTAATTTCGACAGCATCTGAGAAAATCATCTAAAAACAAAGGGCACAGAAAGAGGCCATTCAGCTCATCCTGCGCAGGCAAACACCAGCTTTCTTTTTGTTTTGTTTTCTTATTCTGTCGTTACATGCAGGAAGACTGGAGGATGGATAATGTGGTGCCATTATTTAAGAAGGGTGGTAAGGAAAACTTTAGCCCATTAGGCGTGACATCAGTGGTGGGTTAGTTCTTGGAGGGGATTTTGAGGAACAGGATTTACATGTATTTGGAAAGCGTGGACTGATTTGAGAGAGACATGGTTTTGTGCGTGGGAAATTGTGTCCCACTAACCTGATTGAATTTTTTTGAAGAAGTGACAAAGAAGATTGATGAAGGCAGAGCAGTGGATGATGTCCATGTGGACTTAGTTAAAAACAGGACACCAGGTTATAGTCCAACAGGTTTATTTGAAAATACAAGCTTTCGGAGCGCTGCTCCTTCGCCAGGTAGCTATATGGACTTCAGTAAGTCATTTGACAAGGTTCTGGAAACCTTATGCCCAAAACATCAATTCTCCTGCACCTCGGATGCTGCCTGACCTGCTGCGCTTTTCCAGTGTTCAGAGTGTGTTGCTGGAAAAGGACAGCTGGTCATGCAGCATCTGAGGAGCAGGAGAATCGATGTTTCTGGCATAAGCCCTTCATCAGGAATGAGGCTTGTGGGTTGGGGGGCTGTGAGATAAATGGGATTGGGGTGGGGCTGGGAGGAAGGTAGCTGGGAAAGTGAGAGGTGGATGAAGGTGGGGGAGAAGGTGATAGGTCAGAGGGGGCAGTGATGGATGGGTCTGGAGGGCGGGGCCGAGTTGAAGACTTGCAACTGGGATAATGTGTGGGGGGGGGGGGGGGAATGAGGAAGCTGTTGAGATCCGCATTGATCCCCTCTAGTTGCAGGGTCCCAAGGTGGAATATGGGGCATTCTTCCACCAGCGTCAGATGGTAATGGTTTGGCGGTGGAGGAGGCCCAGGACCTGCATGTCTTTGACAGAGTGGGAGGGGTTGAAGTGTTTAGCCACAGGGCAGTGGGGTGGGTGGGTGCAGGTGTCCCAGAGATGTTCTCTGAAATGATCCACAAAGTAGTGTCCTGTCTCCCCGATGTAGAGGAGACCACATCGGGTGCAACGGATGCAGTAGATGTTCAGCCACGGGGTGGTGGGCTTGATGGTTCAGCCAGGGGGTGGTGAGGTCCGTGGTTCAGCCACAGGGTGGTGTGGTCAGTGGTTCAGCCACGGGATGGTGGGGTCGGTGGTTCAGCTAAGGGACGGTGAGCTTGATGGTTCAGCCAGGGGGTGGTGGGGATGGTGGTTTAGCCATGGGGCGGTGGGATCGGTGGTTCAGCCAGGGGGCGATGGGGATGGTGGTTCAGCCACATGGCGGTGGGATCGGTGGTTCAGCCACAGGGTGGTGCGGTCGGTGGTTCAGCCACGGGGCGGTGGGGATGATGGTTCAGCCACAGGGAGGTGGGGTTAGGGGTTCAGATAGGGTGCGGTGGGGTTGGTGGTTTAGCCACGGGGTGTTGGGGATGCTGGTTCAGCCAAGGGGCAGTAGGGTCGGTGGTTTAGCCACAGGGCAGTGGGGTCGGTGGTTCAGGCACGGAGCAGTGGTTCAGCCACGGGGCAGTGGGCTTTGTGGTTTAGCCACGGGGTGGTGGGGTCGGTGGTTCAGCCACAGGGTGGTGGGGTCGGTGGTTTAGCCACGGGGCGGTGGGCTTAGTGGTTTAGCCACGGGGCAGTGGGGTCAGTGGTTTAGCCACGGCGGGGTGGGGTCAGTGGTTCAGCCAGGGGGCGGTGGGGTCAGTGGTTCAGCCACGGGGCAGTAGGGTCGGTGGTTTAGCCACACTTTTTCAGTGCTACACGTTTTGACTCTTGACTCTCCAGCATTTGCAGTCCTCACTTTCTCCAAGGTTCCACATGGTAGACTGGTTAGAAAAGTTAGATCACATGGAATCCAGGGAGAGTTAGCCATTTGGATACAAAATTGGCTTGAAGGTAGGAGACAGAGAGTGATGGTGGAGGGTTGTTTTTCAGACTAGGCTGGTGACCAACAGTGTGCCACAAGGATTGGTATTAGTCCACTGCTTTTTGTCAGTTATATAAATGATGTGGGTGTGACCATAGTTGAATAGTTAGCAAGTTTTCATATGACACCAAAACTGGAGGTGTAGTGGACAGTGAAAAAGGTTATCTCAGTGTATAATGGGACCTTGATCTGATGCCGATGGGTCAAGAAGTGGGCAGATTGAGTTCAATTTAGATAAATATGAGGTGATGCATTTTGGTAAGATAGATTAGGGCAGGGCTTATACACTTAATGGTAGGATCCTGGGGAATGTTGCCAAAGAGATGCAGGTTCATTGTTCCTTGGAAATGGAGTTGCAGTTGACGGGGTCATGAAGGAGGTGTTAGGTACACTTACCTTTATTGAGTGTAGGAGTTTGGATGTCAAGTTGCAGCTGTACAGTACATTGGTTATGCCAGTTTTGGAATACTGTGTTCAATTCTGGTCTTCCTGGTATAGGAAAGATGTTAAACCTGAAAGGGTTCAGAAAAGATTTATAAGGATATTGCTAGGGTTGAAGAGTTTGGGCCATAATGAAAGTTGTAAAGGCTGGGGCTGTTTTTCCTGGAGTATTAGAGGCTGTGGGGTGACCTTACAGAGATTTATAGAATTATGAGGGGCATGGATAGGGTAAATAGCTAAGGTCTTCTTCCCATGGTTGGGGTGTTCAAAGATAGATGCTATTGGTTTCAGGTGAACGGAGAAAGATTTAGGAGCGACCTAAGGGGCAACTTGTTCACACAGAAAGTGGTGTGTGTATGGAATGAACTGTCAGAGGAAGTGGTGGAGCTGGTACAATTACAACATTTAAAAGGCACGTGGATGGGTACATGAATAGGGAGCATACAGAAGGATATGGGCCCAAGTGCTGTATCATCAATAGTTACAGGTGAGGTGCCAGAAGACTGGAGGTTGGCTAATGTGGTACCGTTATTTAAGAAAGGTGGTAAGGACAAGCCAGGGAACTATAGACTGGTGAGATTCTCATTTGCAGTGGGCAAGTTGTTGGAGGGAATCCTGAGGGACAGGATGTACATGCATTTGGAAAGGCAAGGACTGATAAGGGATAGTCAACATGGCTTTGTGCAGGGGAAATCAGGTCTCATAAACTTAAGATTAAGTTTTTTGAAGAAGTAACAAAGAGGATTGATGAGGGCAGAGCGGTGGACATGATCTGTATGGACTTCCGTAAGGTGTACCACAAGGTATCGCATGGGAGACTATTAGCAAGGTGAGATCTCATGGAATACAGGGAGAACTGGCCATTTGGATGCAGAACTGGCTCAAAGGTAGAAGACAGAGGGTGGTGATAGAGGTTGTTTTTCAGACTGGAGGCTTGTGACCAGTGGAGTGCACAAGGATCGGTGCTGGGTCCACTACTTTTCATTATTTGCATAAATGATTTGGATGTGAGCATAAATGGTATAGTTAATAAGTTTGCAGATGACACCAAAATTGGAGGTGTAGTGGACAGCGAAAAAGGTTACCTTGGATTACAATGGGATCTTGATCAGATGGGCCGATGGGCTGAGAGGTGGCAGATGGAGTTTAATTTAGATAAATGCAAGGTGCTGCATTTTGGGAAAGCAAATCTTAGCAGGTCTTATACACTTAATGATAAGGTCCTCAGGAGTGTGGCTGAACAAAGAGACCTTGGAGTGCAGGTTCGTAGCTTCTTGAAAGTAGAGTCACAGGTAGATAGGTTAGTGAAGAAGGCGTTTGGTATGCTTTCCTTTATTGGTCAGAGCATTGAGTATAGGAGTTGGGAGATCATGTTTCAGTTGTGCAGGACGTTGGTTAGGCCACTTTTGGAATATTGTATGCAATTCTGGTCTCCTTCCTATTGGAAGGATGTTGTGAAACTTGAAAGGTTTCAGGAAAGATTTACAAGGATGTTGCCAGGGTTGGAGGATTTGAGCCATAGGAAGCGACTGAATAGGTTGGGGCTGTTTTCCCTGGAGCATTGAAGGCTGAGGGGCATGGATAGGATAAATGGACAAAGTTTTTTCCCTGGAGTGGGGGAGTCCAGAACTAGAGGACATAGGTTTAGGGTGAGAGGGGAAAATTATAAAATTGAATTTATTGTTGCATGTATCAAGACACAATGAAAAGCTTTGTCTTGCGAGCAATACAGACGGATCACAGAGTTAAGTAGCATAGTTAAACAGCGGCAAAACCAAAAAATTCAGAGTTTGTGAGTCCATTCAGTATTCGAACAACAGTAGGGTAGAAACTGTTACGAAAACAGCTGGTGCATGTGTTCAGGCTTCCTACCTTCTCCCCGATGGTAGAAATGCATTGCCAGGGTGGGATGGATCTTTGAGGATGCTGGCAGCCTTTCCTTGACATTGGGCCTGATAGATGGATTCTACAGATGAGAGGTTGGCCTTTGTGATTGTCCGGGCCGAGTTCACCACTTTCTGTAACCATCTCCGGTCCTGAATGGTACAGTTGCCATACCAGGTAGTGATACATCCAGGCAGAATGCTCTCGATGGTGCACCTATAAAAGTTCACAAGGGTATTCGCCGCCATGCCAAATTTCCTCAGCTTTCTGTGGAAAATCTACAGGTCAACTTTTTCACACAGAGGGTGGTGCCAATTGAATTGATGAAAGCTGGTACAACTGCAACATTTAAAAGGCATCTGGATGGGTATATGAATTGGAAGAGTTTGGAGGAATATGGGCCAAGTGTTGGCAAATAGAACTAGATTAGGTTGGGGATATCTGGTTGGCATGGATGAGTTGGACCGAATAATCTGTTTCCGTGCTGTACATCTCTATGACTATGACTCTAAATGTGAGTAGATTGATGTAGGATATCTAATTGGCAAGGATGAGTTGGGCTGAAGGGTCTGTTTCATGCCATACAACTGTATGACTATGACTGTGTACCGTGTGGGAACTTATGATAGCGATAGTGACAACAGATTGTGCTGGTTTTGAGTGCTTTGATCACAGTGTGCAAATATATTGGTGATTTTCTTGAACAAGTTTTAGAATTAATAACTCACTGGCTGAAATTGTTAATGGTAGGGACCAGAAGTCATTGTACTTCCAATCAACCAAATTGATTGTCATCCTTTCTGACTTAATTCTTAAGGAAAAGAAGTTACTTGATTTTTTTTTGTTTCTTTTTCTCATTTGCATTGTTTTCATTCACATTCATTTGAGCACATTAAAGCCACTGATCATTTTATTATGAGCATTATCATTCAAGCCTCACATTTGATACCAATACACATTTATCTGATTTTTATTTCCTACTGCAATCTTCAATGTCTTCTTGTTGCTTTGGAATTTATCATAATTTTGAACTGGAATGTGTTTGAGTACCATCTGTACTAGACTTCCTAATAAAAACATAACATAGGAATAGAGATGCTTTTCTACTGGGAGATCCACAATTAAATAAAAACTTTGCAGCCAGTAATTATTTTGTCTTTCCATGAGGGTTCTGCAACTTTAGAACTCTACCTCAGAAGGTTGTAGAACTGTGGTCTTTGAGCAGTTTAAAGGCAGATGTAGATAGATTCCTCTTAGTTGAGGGAATCAGGTCATCCGGGAAATGGAATTTGAAATGCATACAGACCAGTGATTATTGTATTGAATGGTAGAACAGGTCAGAAGGGCTGAATGGCTTACTTTTGTGCCAATTTTGTATTGTAAGAGGACATCTTCTTTAATTTTTGATTAAGGGGTCAGTGTCACCATCAACATGAAATTGGTTAAGTGGCAGGCAGGAAACAAAGAGAAGTGGTGAATTTATTTGTCAGACTGGAGGGGAGTACTGCATGGGATAGTGTTCCCAGAAGTCGGGAATAGCACTGCTGTTTTTTGATACATTTTGGTGTGGAGTATCAGTAGTACCAGGAACCTGCTGATCTTTCTTTAATTTGATGGCAGATCCCAGAGACAGCTAATTAGGAGATTATCTATAGAACTATGCTGAGTCATTCAAGTGAGTGTGTGTTTGGGAATTCCATTTAATTTCACATTATGATCCTGATGCCTGGGGAAATAAAAATCAGCCCTTAATTTCTTAAATCACTCCAGAACCTTACAACAACCGAGGGAAGTCTTTGGGTGTCACACCAGCTGGCTATCTTATACTGTCCTTTTGTCCTGCACTGACTTACAAAATCATGATTACCAATATGAACCTCTTTGGTTCTGAAAAACTAATTTTGTTTTTGTGTGGAGTTTCATTTCTTCAGGAAAAAAAATGTAAAAATCACATTTTATCAAAACACAAACACTTTTAATATTAGTAAAGATTGTTTTGAAATATTTAAATTTATCTTAAATCAATATGTGTGCTCCAATCTTTATCAGGTTATAAATGTAATTCTTATTGCCGCTTTTTAATTTCTGCTTCACTGTGAAAATTGTTCAATCTTATCGACTGATGACTTACCAGCTTCTTGTCCTATTCCTAGATGCCAGAGATCCCTTGTAGACAGCACTAAATTAAAACCTATGGTGATGAGGAAATCAACACTTTAAAGCCTGCTAAATCTTTCTGGATGGACTTTTTTTCCAGGCTAGCGATGAGCTTATTCATATAATCTATTATCTCGGACCCATTCGATGCTGCGTGTTGCAATACAATTAAATTGTGAAGTTAGGTGCAAGTCTAGTTTTTTTTCCATACAATTGAATTGCACACAGTATTGATTCTGCAAAGCCATGCTGACTAGATTTCCAAATACAAAACTAGTACACAATATCCCTCACTCTATCATTACTATCAGGGGGGTCATGATCTGTGAACCCACTTCCAGCACCTTCTGAGGTAGAGTTTTATGAAGAATGCAGAAGTACATGATAGCAGCACTCCCTCTAAGGCAGCACATTCACAGCCCCTCTGATATTCCACGATCAGCAGAGACCTATCAATCATGGCATTGACTTCTGGAAGTTGCTGCCGTGCACTTCAGAGCCATTTTCTGATATCACCCGGAGTGAATTAAATTAATAAACAGTTGGATGCACTGGAAATAGCAAAGGCTATGGACCTTGGTAACAATCCTGCAATAGTACTGATGACTTGTGTTCCAGAGCTAGCCACAACAACTCAACAAGCATTACAACTTAACAAGTACTGTTATAATTCTTTTGACAGAACGTTTCAAATCTGCAAGCTCTACCACACAGAAAAACAAGGGCAGCTGTTGCATTGGAGCATCGCTACTTGCAATTCCCCTATAAACCATGACCTTGATTTGGAACTATACTACTGTTCCTTCAGTCTTCGTTGGTCAAAGTCCTGGAGCTTTCTAACATCATTGTGTTCGAACGTACCTACCTCACCCAACAACTCAGAATCAAGGGCATTTAGGGCTGACAATAAGTATTGCTGTAGCCAGAAATGTGCATCCAGTGAATAATTTAAAAGGGAAGCCAACAACAACTTTTATTAACATTAAATGTTTATCCCAACCCTTTCCTGTAATTAGGCATCATAGAACATATATATGACATAGAACAATACCCAGAAACAGTCTTTATGACTCACCATGTCTATGCTGACCAGGACGTCATTCTCAACTAGAGTCATAGAGATGTACAACTTGGAAACAGACCCTTCGGTCCAACCTATCCATGCTGACCAGATGTCCCAACCCAATCTAGTCCCACCTGCCAGCATCCGGCCCATATCCCTCCAAACCCTTCCTATTCATATACCCATCCAAATGCCTCTTAAATGTTGCAATTGTACCAGCCTCCACCACTTCCTCTGGCAGCTTAGATCCATATCCCTCTGTTCACTACCTGTTCAAGTGTTTGTCTAAATTCCTCTTAAACTTTGCTATCATATCTGCTTCTACTAATTGGATACAAAATTGGCTTGACAGTAGGAGACAGAGGGTGGTGGTGGAGGATTGTTTTTCAGACTGGAGGCCTGTGACCAGAGGTGTTCCACAGACATCAGTACTGGGTCCACCTTTGTTTGTCATTTAAATAAACGTTGGATGAGAATATAGGAGGCATGGTTAATAAGTTTGCAGATGACACCAAAATTGGTGGTACAGTGGACAGTGAGGCAGGTTATCAAAGATTACAAAAAGAGCCAGATCAATTGGGTCAATGGGCTGAGGACTGGGAGATGTGGTTTAGTTCAGATAAATGCGAGGTACTGCATTTTGGTAAAACAACCAAGTGCAGGATTTATACCAAGTGCAGTTAATGATAGGGCCATGGGTCATGTTGTAAAACAGAGGACCTAGGGGTTCAGGTACATAATTCTTTGAAATTTGTGTCATAGATAGACAGGGTGGTTAAGAAGGCGATTAGCAAGCTTGCCTTCATTGCTCAGACCTTTGAGTATAGGAGTTGGGATGACATATTGAGGTTGTACAGGACATTGATGAGGTCTCTTCTGGAGAATTATGTGCAGTTCTGGTCACTCTGTTATAGGAAGGACATTATTAAGTTGGAGAGGGTTCAGAAAAAATGACCAGTTTGTTGCTGAAAATGGAGGGTTTGTATTATAAAAATAGGCTGGATAGGTTTGGACTTCTTTCACTGGAGGTTGAGGGCTGACCTTGTACAGGTTTATACAATCATAAGGGGTATAGATAAGTTGAATAGCATTGTTCTTTTTCCCTGGGGGTGGGTGACATCAAAACTAGAGGTCATTTATTAAGTTGAAAGAAAAAAGTTTTAAAAAAGAACATGAGGGGTAACTTTTTTTAAACAGAGAGAGCATTGTGTGTGGAATGAGCTGCCAGAGAAAATGATGGATGCAGGTACATGATAATGTTTAAAATACATTATCCCCGAAGCATCACTCTCTTGCTCCTGTGATGTTGCTTGACCTGCTGTGCTTTCTGCAGCGCCACGCTTTTTCAACTCTGACTCTCCAGCTTCTGTAGTCCTCGCTTTCTCCTAAGAGAAAGTGAATAAGAAAAGTTCGGAGGGAAATGGGTCAAATGAAGGCAAGTGGAGCTAGTTTAGTCTGCGATCATGGTGGGTATGGACTAGTTGGACTGAAAAGTCTGTTTCCATGTTGTATGACTCTATGACCTCCTCTAGCAGCGCGTCCTAACACTTGCCTCGCACATCATTACAATTTCCCCCCTGTCACCTTAAACCTATATCCCTTCCAAACTATTTCATGGGAATATTATTAATACTGTGACTCAGCTATTAGGGGAGATGACTAAAGATTTGGTCCAAATGAGTGCTTTAAAGGAGTGTAATAGAGAAGCAGAAAGATCTGGGGAGGGAATTCCGGGGATTAGAGCCTAGGCAGTTTTACAGGATTAAGAATATCAGGTCGCAGTAGGTGATTTTCTGTTTTAGAAATAGAACGTAATATCTATACTTTTTTTTGTATACTCGCTCGGAGCTTCTAAGTATTGCATTGCTTTATGGAGTCTTGGGGTATTAAAGGCGAAGTGTACAGTTCAGTCAGTAGATGGCACTCTGACTTCGTACAAGGCTTCGGTGTGCAGTAATTGATCCTTTAAACTGCAACGATAAATCGTATTGTACGATATCCTTTATGGTAGTAAGTATTTATTAAAAGTGGTTTGTGGCACAAGGCGCTCTAAATTAGACTATAATCGGATCGATTAGCCACACTTAACATCAGCTTTATGTCATTATGTTATTTTCTCTGATTATCATTCCTCACACCCAACATCAAGTCTTGATATCGATCACTCCATGTTATCTTCAGGTTACCTAACCCCATCCAACTTTAAATGAGAGATCCTTTGATAGATTTATTTACTCCCATACAAAGCCAGAGCTCTTTTCAGCTTCTGATTTATTGTGTATCCATGCATCCACCTCTTCCTGTTGCTCAATGAACTTCTTCTAGAACCCCTATAGCTTCAGAATGCCTTCCTCTCCAACATCTACCGGCCTTCTTGGGCTTTTGGTAACCTCTCTAAGAAGTCATTTATTGGTTTCCCATTCCTTTCACCTCTGCATTAAAAGATTAAATAAATACAAGTTATTGTTGAATACAGAAAAGTAGAGCACATTTTCTTACCCAAAGCATCATAATCACAAATGGTGCCTAGAAGGGGCAGAAAAGTAAAGCTCACTAATAACCATATACAGCTCTATTCCAAATTCCGGCTTTAATTTAATCTGAAAACAAAACTGCAGCTGCTGCAGATCATAAACAAAAATGGAAATTGATGGAAAAGTTCAGCAGATCTGGCAGTATATGTGTACAGGAAGTTTGAGGAAGGGTCACTCGACCCAACTCTCATTTCTGTCCACGATGCTGCAAGACCTGCTGAGCTTTTCCAGCAATTTCTGTTTTTGTTCCAGTTGTTACCGACAGGTAAAGGAATCCAGTTGTGATTAGTGTGTAATCCCAGCATATCTTGTTTTGAACAGTCACGATATGTCAACACAGCCTTCTCTGTGACATACAAATTCTGGCAAGTAAAAGTACATGAATTATCGCTCAAAAGTGTGCATCAGTGCCGAAACTGTCACTGAGATACATGCTTACGTATTCTTCTGTTTGACACCACAAAACTCACACCAGAAAACAACTGCGAATTAAATTGGACTAGTAGACACAGATATCTGCAGGAATTAGGGATGAATGTAGGAAGATATGTATTCTACATTGTTTTAAATCAGCGAAATATGTTATTAATGGTTGATTACCATAGTGTTGTTATGGATGGTAAGGAATAACTAGAAAGAAACCACTTTTAAATCATCTTTATTTGCATATTTAATTATGATAATAAAACATTTAAGCTTTAATTTTGTTTTGTAGCAAACAGGAAAACAACAAGAATGTGCACAAAGTAATATATTACATATGGAGATAATTAGATTGTATACTTATTGTGGCATTATATTTCAGGAAAGCTTTACTCAAATCAGCAATAAAGTGTGATAGAAACTGGAATTCATCCACATTACAGAGACCATGAACTGACACCAGGGTAACTGAACTGCTTACATTTACATTGGGAGTAACAATAACTAAAAAAGTAGCACTGTAAAGTTTGAGTTAACCAGTTTTATGCACAAATTTTTTCCCCCAAATTGGTGTATACCAAAATAGCTTGCATCTATGAATCAAAATAGAGTATTTTTATGTATGAAACAGATACATTTCAATGTTTGTCCTACAACTTTCATTCATTGCTCTAAGTATAAAAACCACGTAACACAAACTTTGTCCAGAGTTTCAAAACCATTTTTACTTCCTCACCACGTACACAATTGTATAAACACAGCCCAGTGCCATTTTTCATAACTTTGACTATTACTCACTTATCTCTTCCCTTTCATTTTCCCTCCTCCGACATGCTTCAAATCTCCCTAACCTAGCCACTCACTTCCCATATAGTTACAGTAGCTAATAACTATAAGCATGATTTTTGTGTAGAAATTGAGGTTTATTGATCCACTTCCCAGGGATTTAGGCAGTTTGCTTTATCTGCAGAACAGCGGGCTCGTCTGTTTCCTCAATGTGCAACTCTATATTCGGCCCTATGTGTCTTACTTTGCCTTCTGATGGGACTTCAGGGTGGGTCTCCAGCAAAATATCAGCCTCCTCTGTGCTTTCTGCCTTCATCACAATGCCCCTGTTATTGCTACTTCCCATTGCCAATTCTGCCTCTTTCACTTCATCTTCTGCATCCTCCATCATCTCCTTAACCTCTTCAGTTGTCAAAACGTTGGGGCCCAAGTGTACTTCAGGGAACTCGCTGTCTTCAGGAGAACCAGATGGGTCAGTTTCCATGGTAACAACTGCATCACTGGGGCTCTGTGGAGGAGTCTCCCCATTCCTCACCTTTTTCACCTTGAACGTCATAGGGGTTACTCTGAAGTTGGAGGACTTAGCTGACTGCGATTTCTGTTGATTTGGGGTGAGTGACTTCTTAATCTTCTCTCGTCTTTCTGGAGATACAATCTTTGTGCCAAACTTATTCATCCTTTTCTCAATGTTCTCACGGGAAAATGCTTTCTTGATACTATCAACTTTCTTCATGCTTGATCGCTTGATTTTTGCAGCCCTGGACTGTTCCAACTTTTCAGATCTTTCCCCATCATTGTCTTCACCTTCATGGATGTCTTCATCAGAGGACAGTTCCAGCGAAGGAAGACTATCTTCCACTGGTTTGTTCTCATCCACACATTCCTCTGCTGCCACATCATCTTTTGGCTTCTCAGCAAAAACTTTGGCTGGAATCTCTGTTTCCTCCTGCAATTATTCATTAAGCAGAAATTAACAGTTGCTCACACCACAGAACTTTAAAAACACAATTAAAGCTTTCCAAAAAAGAGCTACAGAGCAAGACTGCTCCTTCTTAGCTTTTAAAAATTTTGCTTCTTAACTATATATTAATAGCTGAATGTTAGAAGTTCTGCATCAAAAAGGCAACTGAACAACCTAACTGATGCAACAGTAAACTGAGAAAACAGCTTTTTGATTGAGTGTGAAAACTTGAGTAAGGTTACTATAAATTTTATCTTAAGAACTAAAATTCACTGGAAATAAATCAGCAGGTTATGAGTTCAATGATCAGCACTTAGTAAAAATCTGAGGAACACAAAGCCTGGTTGGTCAACAGATTCAGAAAAACTCAGAATTGCTCCATGATTGACAGATGGCATTCACTCTCATTTACTGTGATGACTCTAATTGAGATTTACTTCTGTTGGCTTCATATCTATCTTTTGCCCATGATTCTCTTCTGGGCACATGTGCTTTGGGTTGAGATTCTGGTCAATATTAGCCAACTAACCTAACAGTAACCCAAAAAGTTAAATACAGATTATTTACTTTCAAGCACTGGTGAATTTCCCAGAGAGTCCCATTCCAGGATCTGATAGTCATGAAAGGCGCATTCACAATATGACCAATCAAGTGATTATCAACCTGTAATCTTTCCCAATATGCCAAATGGCAAGACGGTAAGACCTGTCCTGTCAAAACTGAGAGCTGCAGTGCAACAACCGCCCACGTTAAAACAGCCAACGGCAGTCCTCATGGCAAGAGTCCTCCTCACTGAGGATCTTACCAATCAAATCAACTTATGAGTTGGAAGCCGCGTTGATGGAAAGCTGGGCTAGAAAGACATGTAAATGTCAATGCATATCGACTGCTAATCACTGTTATGACGAATAACTTTTCCTCCAAGATCAAATCTGGTGAGTTCGAGAGAGAAATTCTCGAAGTCCAAGGAATTCAAAGCAAAATACTGCGACTGCTGTAAATATAAACGTGGCCCCACGATTACTTAAATGGGAAGGAATTCCCCGCGTTGTGACTCATTCCCCTAGAATCTCACTCGAAATGGGTAATGCAAGCTTAAGCTGATGAAAGCTTCAAACCGATCAACCTCGCAACCCTCAAATTAATGCTACACGTTCGGAATGCGTTTGAGAAGCTGTTGTGAGGTGTTAAGTTTCAGGCGGGACGATCGCGGACTTTACTGCTGTGCATTCCAACCCCATCCCACCCTTCCCGAAAGTAAGCTGCTCCCGGGCCAGTGAAGTGACTGCAGCTCCAGCACAAGAGGCGCACGCAGCTGAGAGCGGGAGGATTCACTGCCAAACTCAGCCCAACCCAACCCAACCCAACCCGTACCTGCTCACACACCAAACACAGAGATTAATCCGCCATACAGCGACATGGAAAAGCCATCAGGATTCAAGAGGGTAGGGCGGGGACCAAGTCGATTATACTATTAATATTTCAAACACATCACGGGGGAGCAGCCGAACTATTTGGGTCAGTTTTGCAAAACAGAACCCAACGAAAAAGCAACTGCTTTTGAAACAAGCTGATCGAAAGGGTTCAGAGAGCCAAATATGCAACGTACTGCACATGTTTAATCACTTGTAATCCTTTGTCCAAAAGGGTGCTTGTGCCCAGTCCAGATACAGTGGGTCTAAAAAGGCTGGGTCGGGTGCAATTGCTAATTCCACTCCCAAGTGCAGGATAATTCTCTGAATTTGCCAATAAGCAGTAAGAGATTGCTGTGGACAGGTACTGGTCAGCACTTTACCCTGAGGGTTTGTGACCCACCCGTTTGGAGAGCAGCATCGCTCTGCAGGAAGGGCTGGGTGCCCGTTGGCCAGTTTAACTTACCTGGAAGATCAGCACTCTGAAGTTGTTCTTCTTCAGGAGCTGCGCCTGGTTGCTCTCGAGCTTCTTGACCTGCACCGCCTGCTTGTCCAGGCGCTCCCGCATCTCCTGCACGTTGCTACTGACTTTCCTCGACTTGTCCAGCAGCTTGTTGACGGTGTTGCTGGTGGTGGTGTGACTCTTGGAGAGTTTGGTGATGTCGCTCTGGATGCCCCTGACCGAGCTCTCCACCCCGATCTGACGATGCTCCATCTTCCTCTGGTTATCCTGCACCGTGTCCAGCATGTTCACCAACTTGTCGAGCAGAGCCAGCACCGTGATCGCGTTAACCTGCGAGCCGTCCATCAGCGAGCCGCCTGCCGGGGCCGGAGCAGGGGCCGGGCTCGGGGGCGAGCTGGATTCCACACTCGGGCCGGCCTCCGGGCTGCCTTGCACGGCCTGCCCGCTGCTTTTCTCCGCTTGCACTCCGTCTTCTCCCATCTCCCCTGCAACTCGATCTCGGCGCTGCAGCCGGGAGAGAGTTGCAAACTGCAAAGACTAAAGCTCACACCCCTCCCTCCTTCTTTCAGACCGGTTCCCTCCTCCTTGCCTTGGGGCTGTTTATTGTAACTTCTCTCCACCGCCTGCCTGCGGCGACCCAGTTACGGAAAATTCCCAAGGTCCAGTGCTATACGTGTCCGCCCAGTAAAACTGTGCCTTGCTACAGGCGGGGTTTGGGCTCCCTTGGAAATTACTTTTTTCCATAAATGCCATAACATTTTGCAAAACGTCCGGATCCTGTTAAAGCAAATCAAAGGGAGCCTGGCCCCCTGCCCACTGTTGCAATTGGCTGAAGGGGGCGGGGAGGAAGGGTCGATGTGACGGGTGCGGTTTTCCTGGACGTTTGCTCCTACGTTCTAAAGTTGTGCAAATGTAGCTGTGCACTGGTCGTTCCTCATAGGAACACCACTGACCTTTGTACACACTGCACAAACAGACTTTAAAATAAGCCATTTGTAATGCAATAGCAGCTGTTTACTTGAAATCGCGTCTTTAAAAAACCGTTGCTTACATGCAACCATCTAATTTAAGTGTAAACTTAAAATGAATCTTGGGAATCGCTGTATTTTTTTTGTTTCGAAACTGCCGAGAACTTTTCAGCCCTGGCTTGGGCAAGGTTAGACCGAGACAACTTTAGTAGGAGCGAAGGTTTTCCTGCAGGTGGCAGTAAAGTTCTTGCAGTTGAATCCACGGAATGTGAAGGAGGGGCTAGGGATATTTAGCTTGTGATGTAAAGTGCTCAGGATAGTTTACCAAAGTACCTTTAGTTTTCAGCACCCGTGTTCTGCAACAATGTACACTCAAGCGCGCACCTTGCGAGTCATATTCAGCAATCACTGATTCCCAACATATTGTTAATATAAATACATTTGTACACCACAGCAACAACCTACGACTTTAGATCCGGCAACACATATCCTTCCACGTTGTTGTTGAGAGAAAGTCCCACGTCCTCATCTTTGCCATATACTGTATTCCACATGCTAATACAACACACGCACACACACCAACCTAGGCTAGAAATCAGGACAGCAAAAAAAGTAAACATATGCTGAAATTATTCAACTCAGGCAGCATCTGTGGAGAGAGATAAACAGTCAACTTTCTTTTACTTGGTTAAAAATGATAAGGTTACTAACTTCGAGTCATCCTCAAAGGCCCTAGAAGCAGTAACTCTAATTATTTCTCCACAAAGGCTGCCCAATGGATTTTTACAGGAACTTTGTCTTGATTTCACAAATCAATGTTGCACTGATTCGAAACTTTCAACAGGTCAGGGAGTATCTGTAGAAAGAGGGAACTGGGTAACTTTGCTAATGCAATCTTTCACTCCTCACCTCATTAATGAATAGCCTTAAACCCCCCCGCCAAAGGGTATAAGCGGCCATTATTCATGGTCAATGAGTAGACCGTCAGAGGGGTTCTTGGTGAAGGAAGCGGTGAACTACATCCGCCAGTCAATCGCCTTGACTTTCAAATTGGAAATTAACGCCATCTAGTTTCTCACAGTGCGTGAGGGAATTATGAACTGCATACAAGGAATGAGATTGGCTAATAATAAGATGTAATTAATGCAAATACATAAGGAGCTCGCTCACTGCTCACTAATGAGGTTTTTATCTAACTTTTTCTTAACGTTGAAAAAAGTTTTTTTTTCATTCTCACCTTATTTTACCACATTTCTTGCTGTTGAGCCACCTGTTCGAGGACTGCGAAAATTCCCAGGAATATTTGGCAATCATTCAGCTCTATGACTCTTAGTCTGAACTTGGCTTTGCTGGCATCGGTTGGAGAAGGGGAGGGGAGGTTTTATTAATAGGAGAAAGTTAGGACTGTAGATGCTGGAGATCAGAGTCGAGAGTGTGGTGGTTCTCAGGTTTCGTTAGTAGCCACTTTCAACTGGTAGAGTCGAAAAGTGTGATGCTAGAAAAGCACAGCAGGTCAGGCAGCATCCGGGAAGCAGGAGAGTCGACGTTTTGGGCAAAAGCCCTTCATCAGGAAGCATTAGTCTATATCCCGCTCCGACGTACATGCAAGTGTTTAAAAGTGTGCATTTCACTATGTTTACACAACTTATTTCAGTGTGTTAACGGAAAGTAAGCAAACAGAGATATGCAAAGTTCTCTTTACCAGTTCATGTGCTTGGCTGATTAAACACTTAAAGCTAAACACTGCAGTTACCTCCTTTGCTCGACTAACTGTTCTTGACACATTTTGAGCCACACAAACATATCTTTGAGGAACACAAATTTTTAACAATGATGCAGGTCTTTTAAGGTGATTTGTCAAGTTTTGCTTTTTTTAAATCAACGATGAGGTGTTATGATAGATTAGTGGCTCAGTGGTTAGCACTGCTGCCTCACAGCACCAGGAACCCGGGTTCGATTCCAGCCTCGGGCGATTGTGTGGAGTTTGCACATTCTTCCCGTGTCTGCGTGGGTTTCCTCTGGGTGCTCCGGTTCCCTCCCACAGTCCAAAGATGTGCAGGTCAGGTGAATTGGCCATGCTAAATTGCCCATAGTGTTAGGTGCATTAGTCAGAGGGAAATGGGTCTGTGTGGGTTACTCTTCAAAGGGTCGGTTTGGGCTTGTTGGGCCGAAGGGCCTGTTTCCACACTGTAGGGAATCTAATCTAATAACTAATAAAGCTCTAACCAACAGCTCAACCAATGGCATTTATACAGCCACTGTGCTTGTTTAATTCCATCCGCCTGCCTGCCCCAAGTGTCTCAGTATTGCGGCTTTGTCTGCCTGTATTATTGGTGGTATGATTGGTTGTCTGCCTGTGCCATTTGTTGCATGTTATAGAGTTATAGAGATGTACAGTATGGAAACAGACCCTTCGGTCCAACCCGTCCATGCTGACCAGATATCCCAACCCAATCTAGTCCCACATGCCAGCACCTGGCCCATATCCCTCCAAACCCTTCCTATTCATATACCCATCCAAATGCCTTTTAAATGTTGCAATTGTACCAGCCTCCACCACTTCCTCTGGCAGTTCATTTCATACACATACCACCCTCTGCGTGAAAAAGTTGCCCCATAGGTCCCTTTTATATCTTTCCCCTCTCACCCTAAACCTATGCCCTCTAGTTCTGGACACCCCGACCCCAGGGAAAAGACTTTGTCTATTTATCCTATCCATGCCCCTCATAATTTTGTAAACCTCTATAAGGTCACCCCTCAACCTCCGACGCTCCAGGGAAAACAGCCTCAGCCTGTTCAACCTCTCCCCAAAGCTCAAATCCTCCAACCCTGGCAACATCCTTGTAAATCTTTTCTGAACCATTTCAAGTTTCACAACATCTTTCAGATAGGAAGGAGACCAGAATTGCACTCAATATTCCAACAGTGGCCTAACCAATGTCCTGTACAGCCACAACATGACCCCCCCAACTCCTGTACTCAATACTCTGACCAATAAAAGAAAGCATATCAAACACCTTCTTCACTATCCTATCTACCTGCGACATGTGTGTGTGTATATGTCTGTTCCTTGTCATTGTCTATGGTCTGCTTGTCACTGACCTTCTTTAGTTTGTGTATTTGGCTGTCTGTCCTGATTTTGGGCCTACTTGTCCCTGATTGTATTTTTTGTGTGTCTGACTCTTCTGGACTGTGCATGTCTGCCTGTCACTATTTGCATGTGGGTGTGGTTCCACCTGCTCCTGGAACCAAGCTTGTTTCTTCCTAATTAGGTATGTGTGTTTGAATGTTTATCTGGTTGTCCCTGATCCTTGTATGCATACCATCTGCCTTGATTGTGGGTAGAATCTACTGAAGCACCCAAGAGAGGAAAATGAGGCAGATACTTAATTATGCAGGAGGTGAAATGTCAAATTCCTGATGCCATATGGAAGTTGGGAATTGATTTGATGACAGATCAAAGACTGATCATGATTCCCAATAGCAAATAGCAGGTACCTATTTTTAATGCATTAAAACAATGTTGACCAAGGGGACATAAATTTAAGGTGAAGGGTGGAAGGTATAGGGGAGATGTCAGGGGTGGGTTCTTTACCCAGAGAGTGGTGGGGGCATGGAATGCGCTGCCTGTGGGAGTGGTAGAGTCAGAATCTTTGGTGACCTTTAAGCGGCAATTGGATAGGTATATGGATGGGTGCTTAAGCTAGGACAAATGTTCGGCACAACATCGTGGGCTGAAGGGCCTGTTCTGTGCTGTATTGTTCTATGTTCTATGTTCAATGTAGATTGTACCCTTTGTGATTAAGTCAGTAGCAAATGAGAATTACATGTCTTCAGATTCATGACTGGTTAATTGGTGTGCAGCAGGCAATTTGGAGAGAGAAGTGAATTTGGAAAGAGAAGTTCTTTTACTTATGAGGAGAACGTTACTGGATTGGAGGGAAGAAGTGCAGGTGGCAATGTCCAGGTAGTTTGGACATGGCTGTCCATGGGAGAGAAGTTGGGTTGTGGTGGGAAAAGAGAGGGAGCTGGATGATTCAGCGAAGTTAAATCACTCCCAAATGCAGATAGAAGATCTGGCCAATGGTGTGCTCGGAGAAATAACCAAGTTCAGCTCAAGGTAAGATCGGGAGGATTGTGGATGTGTATTGACAAGAAGGAAGTGAGGACGGCAGATGCTCCAAATCAAGTTAGGTACCAGGGATGGATGGCAGCTCTAAGTTGATATTTGATCCATGGTGATGGTAGATGGCTTGAGGGTCACAGACGGCAGGGCTAGGTTTGATGGAAGGCTGGTCAAAGGTGACAGTAGGATGGCACATGGTGATGGCTTGTAGTTTCATGAATTGAAGTTTGGCAAGTTGGGAGCTGTTCAAGTTCAAAACCCATCTGTCAGATAGCAGAATGGTACTGCTGGTTTGGAGGGCATGGATGCCTGCCCAGTTGCTATTTAATTATGGCTTGAGGACTTTTGATCACTATGAGATAATGGCATCATTGGTGATTTCCTGCCTACTACTGCTGTACAATTAGCTGGGCTTCATCACTGTACGTAGCTAATTGGCTGTCCATGTGATTTACATGGGGCCTTCCATCCTGCCTCCAAGCAGGAATTCCACTTACCTTAAGCTCTGCCTTCGGGACTCTTGACACTATAAGAATATTCTGCCCTGTGCATGCACACGTGAATGTGCGTCGACCTATCATTGTTCCTGAATGTGTTCTAGCCCTGTGTAGGTCAACTGGGATTGAAGAACTTCACCTCCGTTTTAGTTTCATTAGGGCAATAGAGAAAAGGGAAATTTATTTGTTTAAGTGACAGACATATATAATCAATGGAGGGAAAACATAGTGAGTTAATGTGTGTGTGTAGAGAGAGAGATTTTTATGATAAAAATAAGTCTAGACACTGATGGAATTGCTATTTCTTTATTTTACTGAAACCAATAATTAATGCAGATATAAACTCATGAGCACCAGTTGTAGCCTGATACTGTTCCTAAATTATAATATTAATTATCTAAGAGCTTAGACAGTGACAACTGGAAGGTTATTTGATCATGCTAGAGAGGCAGTGCACTGAGCCCACTGCTATCTTCATTAATGTTGTCTTTGTCATCGATATTGACTTTACACAACTGCCTCCCAGCAATAGCTGAAGAAAGTAACCAGGAGCAAAATTACAAGTCAATTTTCTCCTCCCTAACTCTGGGGATGTGGATATCAATTGTAGCAGACACCTCATACCTCAAAAATATTTTATTCACCCAGTTGTAGCTCTTAAGCTAAGAATGGTTATGAACAATTACAGATGCAGAGATTGGAGGTTTGCAGAGTATGAAAGCAGGTTGGTAATTAATGAAAGCATTTCTGTTACAGACTTCAATTTTTTTATATGCAGTATGGGTTTTAATTTTAGCAATGAAATAACTTTTTGTTTGTATCTTTAGTTAACAAAAGGATGTTAATTATTAAGCAAATCAATATTGCAAGCATATCTTGTAATGCCCCATTGCTGTGATAAAATTGCACAAGCAATAAAATCTGCCTGATCAAAAACATTGACTAGATATCATATAAAATACTTTGTGTAAAGGCTCTAAAAGAGGTATTTTTCTTGTGAACATATTATTCACTGTAGTAATACTAACTGTCACAAATTATACTCATAGTAATGGACTGGACTTTACTCTTAGTGGAGAAGAAGTACCATCAACCATTGATTTCAGTCTCTCTTGCCCACAGACTTTCAATGGGCTTTTGCACAACAGCCTTTGTGAATGGTTCAAACACTTGTGTATCGCCCCAATCAATCAGACTAAATGATCTTTAAGGAGCAATGCAAATTTCGAACAAGGAAATGTAAGTTAGAATAGCTCATTCAATGTCAAATCAATAACAACTCATTTTTATATAAAGCAGGAAATCTTGAGGGTTAGTAGGTAGCTCCAGATGTAAGAATCTCTCCAGGACTTGTTGACTATGGATAGCATTCATTGCATGGTTCAACTGATTGATAATCAGCCTGCTAATCACTTCACCATTCCCTATTATTCCACAAAGGGGCAAAATGAGCGTGAAGATATAAAACAAAACAATTTATGTAGCACTTTTAACTTACTAGATATCCCAAAGCAAGTCACAGATGCATTATAAAACAAAATATGTTATTGAGCCATTGGAAGATCAAATGGCCTGGATTTTTTGATGGCCAGACAGTCATTATGTGAACTTAGGTGGGTGTTGGGTATGGGGACCCTATGGAATCTCCATCATAGTACATTGTGAAGGAATCGTCTGGGAAATTGAATTTTCCTCTGGGCAATTTAAACCTGAAACCCATTTAAATCTAACCTTGGAGGGTTCTGATAAAATTAAATAAAAGTTACTCAGGCAAGGTTAGACTATTTAAATAGTTAAAAATCACACAACATCAGGTTATAGTCCAACATGTGTATTTGGAAGCACCAGCTTTCAGAGCTCTGCTCCTTCAGTTGGTTGTCCTGGTTATAACCTGGTGTTGTGTGATTTTTAACTTTGCATATCCCAGTCCAACACCGACACCTTGAAATCGTGACTATTTAAATACATAGTCTAACTCCCGAGTAACTATTAAACTGATCCCATACTTACACATACACATGCACAAACACACACCCAGCTACACCTCCCCAAAACTGCTTAAACCTATCCATCTGGGAACCTATCCATGCGGCATCCTATCCCAGCACCCTGCCCACCTTCCTTTCCCTAGCAGTCCCTATATGCCCGACTAATCTGCCATCCTACCTCTGGCACCCCACACTCTTCGCAGCAGACACCATTCTTACCAGGCATTTTATCCTATTGGCACCCTACCACTTACCTTATGTATTTACTGTTTGACAGCAGCTGTCAAAGTGGTTGTTTATAGCTTTTAAAGTTCACAATACAACAACTGACTGCTGTGAAAAGGAGGCATGGTTTACCTTCCTCTGACAGTTCTGTGCTATGAAAGAACTGTCAGAATTGAAGTACGACTCTGCGTTTCTGAGGGAGCCTTGATTGGAATCTTCTCTTAGAAATGTGGAGCTCTCTTCTTTCACAAAAGGCCAGATGGGCAATCTGTGTGAGATTGCCACTTCCTGGAAAAAACTTGATCTTATGGCAGAGTCTTAAATGAGGGAAGGGAGGTAGAGAAATGCAGTTAAGGAATTCTAGAGGTTTGGGCTTGCTTAGCTAAAGGCACAGCCACCAAAGGTGGAGGGATTTTAAAAATCAGGATGGTCAAATAATCAAAATTAGAGAAAATCATATGATGTAGGACCAGAAATAGGCTGTTCGGTTAATTGAGTCCATTCCGTCATTCAGTGAGATTTTGGCTGATCTGGTAATCCTTAATTCCACTTTCCTGCCTAATCCCCACAACCCTTGATTCCCTTAATAATTAGAAATCTATTAATCTCAGCCTTGAATGTACTTAACAACCCAGCCTCAATAGTCCTCTGCAGTGAATAGTTCCTGATTCTTTACCCTTAAAAGAGAAAAAAAAGTCCTCATCTCTGATGGGCAACTCTGAGATTATGCCACTTGGTTCTAAACTTTTCCTCTCTGCATCTACCCTGTCAAGCTCCCCAAGAACCTTGAATATTTCAAAAAGATCTCTTATTCTTCTAAACTCCAGTATGTACAAACTCAAATCTCTACTTATAAAGAAAATTCCTCCATATCCAAGGTCAACCTAATGAACCTTCTTTGGCCCATAATGCCAGTATATCTTTGCAAAGGGAACAATAACTGTTCACAGTATTCCAGTCTTAAATACTTTAGAATGTTGTTTGGCTTGAGATACAGAAGTATGTTGGTGGGGAAACTAATAAAAAGCAATAAGAAAATAAGAATTGTGATTTTCTTTTCAAGACATTGCTTGACTTGAAGTGAAAGTACATTAGCAAGCACAGTGGTGACAGAACAGGACTTGGCGTAAATTAAAACACAGCAGCAGAGCTTCAGGTGACCTCAAGTTAACATGGGGCAGATTATGAGAGACTACCCAGAAGTACGTTGGTATAGACAAGAGGTAACAAGTGAGTGAATAATGATTTCAGTAGTGGATGGGTCAAGAAAGATACAAAAATACAGAGGTGAAAATAGCAGGTGGATACACTTGCAGTGATTGTGTAAGTGTAATCAGAAGCTGAACTCAGGATGAAATACAGTACATCAGGTATATAAAATGAAATAGAGATAAAGAGAGTTGGGGAGAGAAGAAAATGTAATTTTTAAAAAGTAAATTAGAAACAATAATGATTAAAATCTTATGGAAAAAGAGCCCTCACTTGTTGAAAGTTAATTTTCAGGACCAGAGTGATGATTTGACAATAATTAATATTTATCAGGTCGTTAAAAAAATTACATGTAGTGGAATGGAAAGCCCTAAGCTTTTGCTCAGAGAAATTAGTATACATCAGTCACACAAGTACAGGAACTTCATGTAATTCATTGCTCAGTCCCTTTCCAGTGAAAGCTACTACCTGATTTATTTTAGTGTTGTCATTAGCCTCACCATTATTTCTGCAGCAAAAACTGGAGCATAATTTTATGAGTAACCAAAAATGCTCAAATATTTATGTATCTGCATATAGCAATATACATAAGATTTAAATGGTACACGCACATATAAGTAAGAAATAGAAAATGTGCTATAATATCATTTTGTCCTGCTCTGATTCTCACATTGGAAAAAGAATGCTTTTTCCCTTTACAGAAAAGAGGAAATCTGATTAACACTTGACCCCATGTGTAATATATAGGAATTGTTCAGCATACACCAAAGTAAGTTATTTGTATTTAAACTCTGCTTGCATTGTTCTTGATTCAAGGCAATTTAGTTGGCTGAATTTGTTCAGCAATTTATGTCTAATTCTAAATATACGATTCAGGTTTCCAACTTTCAGTTCTACTCAATTGCTTAGACAATGTCTGGGATGAGGGCATGGAATTGTTAAAGGGTGCATAGTAACGGTAAACAGAGACTAATAAACAATTCAAAACTGCCCATTTGTGAAGTAATATTTTTATTTTTGTCATATTATTATGAAACGTTAGCACTGGAAATGTATATTTCAAATGAGGATCCATAACAGAGCAAAACAATGCCCTAACTATTCTTTGTCATTATCAAAAAGTACATGTGTGATCCTCTAGTTACTACCACTTTGGTCAATGCAACACATTTAATCATTGTTTTTGACAAAGGGTGACCTGTAACCAATTGGTAAAAGTTGCGTAAAATGTACGTTCTTCTGTTTATGTAAACGGTGCATTTTGAGTTAGCCTAGTGCAAAAGCACACACAATATAAAATAGGATACTTCACTAATTACACTGATCATAATTTATCTGTTTAAATTGAGACAGCCTTGTTGACTGATCCTTTTGTTATGGTGTGTTACACTGTCATGTATACAATACTACTGAATTCAGATAAATAGCATTGCCCTTATAAATGTATGGATCTTTTTAATACTCACTGGCCTTCGTAACAAGTGAGTAAAAAAAAATATGATAAACCTCTGGTTAACTCATAGCTTCCCAAAATTAATTTTTAATTAACAGTATAGAATCTTATTTTCTCTACTTAACATAGGTAATATCTGACTGAGCATACAAATTACTTGCTTCTTAAAAAAAATTCAAAGCACATTTTCATCTTTAAAAAATTCAGAAACATCACAGAAGTATTTATTTTCCATTAGTCCAGCTTTATAGTACTTCATGTGCAAATTAAACCAATATTGTGATATAAATCGTTAACCATTTATTTTTATTACAGAAAAACACATCAAGACACTATATACTATTTGAAATATATTCAGACATAATCAAATATAACTGTAGTATATGTATTCATTGGTGTAGTATACCACAAATGCAAGGCAACATGTGTTGTTCCATTTTGTATGATAATAGTCCAAACTGTGTAATTATTTTTGCAGCTGTACAATCATGCTTTTTTTTAAATTAATCTTGTTGATGCTCTTGTTGTGTTGTCGGAACTGTAATGTGTTGCATTTTGCTTCTGTCTTTGAATTCTGTTGCCCCGGGGACATTTTCTGCAGATAAGAATAATATTACTAATTCACAGAAATGGAAGATTATCTTTTACTTCAAAGCAATTTATACATTTTTGCAACACAAGAATAAATGGCTAAGAACCCATGGTGTATTATGAAAATAGTTGGAATGTTTTCATATAAAGACATTTCAAAATATATCAAAATTCACTGCTACATAATTTCCATTTTTATCAATTGATGCAGCTTAAATAGATAGAGAAGGAAATAAGCGCTGAAAATGTGTTGCTGGAAAAGCGCAGCAGGTCAGGCAGCATCCAAGGAACAGGAGAATTGACGTTTCGGGCATAAGCCCTTCTTCAGGAATCCTGAAGAAGGGCTTATGCCCGAAACGTCGATTCTCCTGCTCCTTGGATGCTGCCTGACCTGCTGCGCTTTTCCAGCAACACATTTTCAGCTCTGATCTCCAGCATCTGCAGTCCTCACTTTCTCCCCAGAGAAGGAAATAACACCTGTTCAGCTAAATTAGTCATTTCAATAATTGGAACCTAAATGGAAAAAAAAGGCCTAAAATGTCATACACCTTTATAATTTCTGAGGAAATCAGTATCCTCTGGCATCTTTCCCTACTGCTGATTCTTCATGTAAGAGCCTCAATACTCAGTGTTGGCAATCTGATCATCACATCAAACATAAAACTTGCCACTATGCTCAGATACAAATATTGCAAACACAATCACTACATAATGATGAAAAGGAAAACAAATTATTATGTTTAACGTGAGCTGCATTTTTTCCAGCACAGAAGGCATAGCAAGGGAGCTTGACATCTTCCTATTACCATATCACCAGCAGCAGATCACCTAGGGGACTGCTAACTGAACACTTGCATGGCCAATTAAGGGTTACTTCCTGCACCAAAAGGTATTTCACCTTTGTCACTTCTGCCTGCTGCCACAAGAGAGATTGTCAGGCAAGTCTATCCGTCCCCCCAGCAAGCACCAGAGCAGGGTCACTCTTGATGGATACTCCATGATCCATGGAGGGATCCTTTAGTATCAATGACTGTCTGCACATCAAGTGTTGCTGGTGCACCGGATTCCCATTCCCAAAAACATGAATTGTCAGGTCCTGTTCGTCGAGATGTAGTTTTCCCAAACTAAATTCATCTCTATGAGGGCATCTTGCCATTATTGTACCATCCCCTAGGAGTTGCTGTCTCAGTGATAGCCATTGCTAGCAGTGATATTACTGAGGCCCTAGCTGGATGTAGATTTGCTCGCTGAGCTGGGAGGTTCATTTCCAGATGTTTTGTCACCCTACTAGGTAACATCTTCAGTGGGCCTCAGGCGAGGTCCTAGCTGTCTGACTGGGATAGCAACCTTCTTTTTTTGGTGTGGAGTGGTCACAGGCAGTGTGTCCTCAGGATCTTGTCACATGCTAGAACTGAGTTGGGTTTTGGAGATGGGACGTGGTCATCAGTTAAAAAAAATGGCTTATATGCATATTATGTTAGCGAGAAAGTAAATAACCAAAGTACATAATTACTTTTCTTCAATGAATGTCAAAACAGCCATTAAGTCAAAAATAGGAAAAACAAGTTCCATCACATGCTTCTTTGTGTGCATCAGAACCAGTTTCTGTTGCTATGCAAATACACTATAGTTCTAAAATAGATGTAGCTCTCAATAATTTATGCTTCATTAACTAAGTTCTCACTTCCACAATATTTTGGGCATTTTAATAAGAATAAACTTGCAAGAAGTCCCTAATTTTAGTCACTTAACTGTGAATAATCAAAAACTATGTATCTGCAGATCAGTAGTGTATGTTTGCATTCAAATCTGCCATTTTATTTCTTCATTCACAGAATGTGGTTATTATGAGCAAACCAACATTTATTGACCATTCCTAACTGCCCGTAAGAATGTGGTAGTGAGTGGCTTTCTTGAACTGCTGTGTGAGGTACACCCAGTGCTTTTGGAGGGAGAATTCAAGGACCATGACAACATTTGGAAGACTGTATCAATGGAGCTTTGGCAAGTTATTGCAGTGCATCTTGTAATGCATTTGGTCTCCATGGTGCCTTTCCCATGCAATCATGCAGTATCAGTGTTGGAAGTGCTTGTTGTAGCCAAGGAGTTTACACCTCACTTCAAAGAAGGGGACCTGGAGACACTGATAGACTGGCTGGTGGAGAGGAGGGCCGTGCTCTTTCCTGTAGATGATCAAAGGAAATCATTAGCACTTGTGACACTTCATGAACCAATTTGGTGATCACATCATTGGCAAGTCTCCACAGTTGGTTGTGGAAGCATCTGCTCAGGTTCAGGCAGAAGATGACCGCATAGTTTGCCATTAATGATTTCTTGCAAATGCACAGTCACAGGAACTGCATGCATGGAGACACTCAATAAACTGGATTGAAAGACTGGATGAGTCCACCAACATTATCAATACCTTGCAGCTTCTGGCACATTTGTGTGTATTGCTGTCTTCACACACAAGCTTTTTGCTACCATGGAAAGCTAGGTTGAGCAGAGTGTTCAATGGCTTCTTGAGATGCATGCAGATCTGCAAACCAACACTTTAGCCATTGATGTTCAGCATCAGCAGCAAGGCGAGAATTTGACGAGTTACCTTAACCTCATTCCAGGTGCCCCTCTTCACACCGAGGCAAGTTGGTGCCATTAAGCACCTGGATCAGGTAGGAACCACATACAGATGGCCCAAAGGTTTCCTCTCCAGTTACCCCAAAGGGGCCAGGCCTCACCACTTCCTGCTGCCTATGATCCCCAACCCTGTAGAAGATGCAGCTGAGGAGATTGTGCCTACAACTGGCCAGAATCCTCTCCACTGCTTTGGGAGACTTCTGCCCACAAAAGCCTCTGGAATTGTTTGCCCAAATAGTCCAGGTTAACAGGATCAGTGGGGGAAAAGAAATGGAAGATTGGAGCAGGAGTAGGTATTTTGACCACTTGACCTACTCTGCTATCCATTATGATCATGACTGATCATCAAGCTCAATGATGACACGGCAAACTCCTTCTATTTCAACCGCAGAATGCAGGATTTTGCCTGGATATACTGGGAGGGTAATGAAAAAAAGCGCTGAGGCAATATAGGTGGCCCAAGTGACATATTACTGTAAATCTGCTTTCACTTCTATGAATATATACATGCTTTCAACTGTCACATATCTGATCAAGTGTTATTACAGTAGTAGGACCTGCTTATGTGACTACCAAGTCAGAGTTAAACAGTGTCTTCGTTAATCTGAAGGAGGGCAGAAGTTACATTGAGGTATTATTCATCTTCAAGAAGTACCCTGGATTAGTCATAGAGCTGTACAGCATGAAAACAGACCCTTTGGTCCAACTCATCTATGCCAACCAGATATCTTAAATTAATCTAGTCCCTTTGTCAGCATTTGGCCCATATCCCTCTAAACCTCTCCTATTCAGTTACTCATCCAGATACCTTTTTAAATGTTGTAATTGTATCAACCTCCATCACTTCCTCTGGCAGCTCATTAGATACATGCATGACACTGTGTGTGAAAAAGCTGCTCCTTAGGTCCTTTTTGAATTTTTCCCGTCTCACCTTAAACATATGCACTCTAGTTTTGGATTCCCCCACCCCAGGGAAAAGACCTTGTCAATTTCCCTATTGGTGCCCCTCATGATTTTACAAACCTCCGTAAGGTCACCCCTCAGCCTCTGACACTCCAGGAAAAATAGCCCTAGCCTAATCAGCCTCTCTCTTTCGCTCAATCTTCCAACCCTGGCACCATTCTTATAAATTATTTTTGAACCCTTTCAAGTTTCATAACATCCATCTACAGCAGGGAGACCAGAAATAAACGTTGTATTCCAAAAGGGGCCTAAACAATGTTCTGTAAAGCTGCAACTGGACCTCCCAACTCTTATAGTCAATACACTGACCAATAAAGGCAAGCATACCAAACGCTTTCTTCACTATCCTATCTACCTGCCACTCCACTTTCAAGGAGCCATGAACCTGCACTCTAAGATCTCTTTGTTCAGTAACACTTCCCAGGCTCTGACAATTAAGTGTAGAGGTCCTGCCTTGATTTGCCTTTCCAAAATGCAGCACCTCACATTTATCTAAATTAAACTCCATCTGCCACTCCTCGGCCGATTGGCCCATCTGATCAAGGTCCTGTTGAACTCTGAGGTCATCTTCACTGTCCACTACGCCACCGATTTTAGTGTCATCTGCAAACTTACTAACCATACCTCCTACATTCACATCCAAATCATTTATATAAATGATGCAAAGCAGTGGACCCAGAACCGATCCTTGTGGCATTTCGCTGGTCACAGGCCTCCAATCTGAAAAACAATCCTCCACCACCACCCTCGGTCACCTACCTTTGAGCCAATTCTGTATCCAAATGGCTAGTTCTCCCTGTATTCCATGTGATTTAACCTTGCTGACCAGTCTAACATGTGGAATTTTGTCAAATGCCTTACTGATGTCCATATAGATCACATTGACTACTCTGCCCTTATCAATCCTCCAGTCAACTTTTGAAAGTTCTTGCCTAATACCGTCAAAATTGGCCTTCTTCCAGTTTTGAACTTTAACTTTTAGATCCAATCTATCCTTTTCCATCACTTTTTTAAAACTAATAGAATTAGGATCAATGGCACCAAAGTGCTCCCCAACTGACACCTCAGTCACTTGCCCTGCCTTATTTCCCAACAGAAAGTCAATTTTTCCTCCTCTAGTGTGTACATTCACAATTTTCTTGTACACACTTAGCAAATTTCACTGCATCCAAACTCTTAACACTATGGCAGTCCCAATGTATATTTTGAAGTTAAAATCTTCTACCATTACAACTATATTATTCTTACAGATAACTGAGATCTTCTTACAAATTTGCTTCTCAATTTCCCGCTGAGTATTGGGAACATCTATAGCACAATCCCAATAAGGTAATCATCCCTTTTGCCTTTCTCAGTTCCACCCAAATAACTTCCCTGGATGTACTCCTAGGAGTATCCTCCCCAAGTACAGCTGTAATGTTATCCCCGAATAAAAACATTAAGCTGCCTGTCCTGTCCATCCCTGAGTCAGATCTCTGTTATCTCTTTGACATCCCAGTTCCATGTTCCCAATCATGCCCTGAGTTCAACTGCCTTACGTGTTAGGCCTCTTCCATTGAAATAAATGAAGTTTAATTTATCTGTCCTACCTTGTTCTCTGCTATGTTCCTGCCTGCCCTGACGGCTTGACTTGCTCCTTTTTCCAAGTGCACCAGTCTCAGACTAATCTCTTTTCTCACTATCTCTCTGGATCCACTCACCCTAATAACTTAAATCCTTCCGAGCAGCTCCAGCAAATCTCCCTGCCAGTATATTTGTCCCCTTCCATTTCACGTGCAATCTGTCCTCCTTATACAGGCCACTTCTACCCCAGAACAGATTCCAATGATTCACAAATGTGAATGCTTCTCCCTTGCATCAATTCCTCAGCCACGCATTTATCTGTTCTCACTAACTTGTGGCACCAGGGGTAATCCAGATATTACTACCCTCAAGGACCGACAGGAATTGAATGAAACCCTAGAAGAGTATAAAGGCAGTAGATGTGGCAAATCAGGAGGACAAGAAGGGGACATGAGATAGCTTTGGGTTAAGGAGAATCCAAAGGGATTCTAAGAATACATTAAAGACAAAAGAGTAACTAGGGAGAAAATAGGGCCACTTAAACAACAGCAAGGCCACTTATGTGTGGAACTGCAGGAGATGGGGGAGATACTAAACAAGTATTTTACATCAGTGTTTACTGTGGAGAATGATATGGAAGCTAGAGAACTTTGGGAAATAAATAGCAACATTACAAAAAATGTCCATATTACAGAGGAGGAAGTGCTGGACATCTTAAAATGTATAAATGTGGATAAATCCCTTGAACCTGATCAGGTGTACCTTAGAACTCTGTGACAAGCTAGGGAAGTGATTAATGGGCACCTTGCTAGGATATCTGTATAATTAATAGCTACAGGTGAGGTGCCGGAAGACTGGAAGTTGGCTAAAATGATGCCACTATTTAAGAAAGGTGGTAAGGCAAAGCCAGGGACCTAGAAACTGGTGAGCCTAACATCAGTGGTGGACAAGTTATTGGAGGGATTCCTGAGGGACAGGATTTACATGTATTTGAAAAAGCAAGGACTGATTAGGGATAGTCAACAAGATTTTGTGCATAGGAAATCATGTCTCACTTTGCAACAGATGTTAGGCATTGTTCATTCATGTATTCATCCGTGCAGTCACGACTTAGCACTTTAATGAGACGATCATGGAGGCCAAAGGCAATACGAAACACCTTGTATTAGGGCTTTGCCTGCACTCACTTTTAAAAAAAATCTGTTTAGGCTCATTTTGAATTTTTAATCTATGTTTGCATTATTAATTTTTCTTGCAGTTAGTAACTAAGAAATGCACTTCTTTGTTAACCCCAAAAAAAACGGGTTGAATTATTTTTTTCTCTCCTGGGATGTGGGCATCATTGGCTGGCCAGCATTTATTGCCCATCCTTGGTAGCTCTTGAGAAAATGGTGGCAAACTACCTTCTTGAACCACTGCAGTCTATGTGCTATAGGTCAACTCACAGTGCTTAGGGAATGAATTCCAGGATTTTGACCGAGCGAGAGTGATGGAACTGCAATACATTTCCACGTCTGGATGGTGCATGGCTTGGAGGGGAATTTGCGGGGATTGGTGTTCCCATGCTGCTTTTGTTCTTCTAGATGCAAATGGTCATGAGTTTGGAAGGTGCTATTTAAAGATCTTTGAATTTTTGCAGTGCATCTTGTAGATGGAAGACTGTTGCTAACGAGCATTGATGGTGGCCCGAGTAGATGTTTGACGATGTGGTGCCAGTCAATTGGCTTGCATTTTCCTGGATGGTATCGAGTTTGTTGAGTGTTGGAGCTGCACTCATTCAGGCAAGTGGGGAATATTCCATCATTCTCCTGACTTATGCCTTGCAAATGGTGGACAGGCAAACGGTAAGTCAGCATGCGAGTTATTCGCTAAGTATTCCTAGACTCTGATCTGTTCTTACAGGCAATGTATGTATACGGTGAGTTCACTTGAGCTTCTGGTTAATGGTAATCCCCAGGCTGTTGATAGTTCCTTTAAAAGCAAACTTCCTTTAGACTGGGAGAAAGGGAAGGGATCCTTTCTAAATTAGCCTTGTGTCTAACTTACAGGGGACACATGAATAAAAAGTGAAGCTAGTTCATCCCTCCTCACCCAGGAGCTGAATATTTGTCTAGAACTGTAACAGATTGGGAAACCTCACCTGGAGACTAGTTGTAACACACCAAGTTCCTGACTGACCATGACTAACCCCTTGGACTGAGATCAGGTGATACTCTTGACTGAGTATTGCAGCAACTCCTGTCTGACTGCAGACCCCTTCACCTTTCTAACGTCTGGTCTCTCCATTTGACTTCTAGTCATGGCAATTTGGTTAAAGTGAGTTTTGAGAAGATTTGTAGCTCAGGTTGAGGTTTTGGATGTAGGTTTGCTCGCTGAGCTGGAAGGCTCATTTCCAGACGTTTTGTTACCCTACTAGGTAATATCTTCAGTGGGCCTCAGGCAAAACAATGCTGAAAATTCCTGCTTTCTATTTATATGTTTGGGTTTCTTTGGATTGGTGATATCATTTACTGTGGTGATGTTATTTTCTGTGGTGAAGTCACTTCATGTTCCTTTTCTCAGGGGGTGGTAGATGGGGTCTAACTCGATGTGTTTGTTGATAGAGTTCCGGTTGGAATGCCATGCTTCCAGGAATTCTCACGCGAGTCTTTGTTTCGCTTGTCCTAGGATGGATGTGTTATCCCAGTCGAAGTGGTGTCCTTCCTCAGCCGTATATGAGGATACTAGTGAGAGAGGGTCATGTCTTTTTGTGGCTAGTTGGTGTTCATGTATCCTGGTGGCTAGTTTTCTGCTTGTTTGTCCAATGTAGTGTTTGTTATAGTCCTTGCGCGGTATTTTGTAAATTACATTAGTTTTGCTTGTTGTCTGTATCGGATCTTTCAAATTCATTAGCTGCTGTTTTAGTGTGTTGGTGGGTTTGTGGGCTACCATGATGCCAAGGGGTCTGAGTAGTCTGGCAATCATTTCCGAGATGTCTTTGATGTAGGGGAGAAGCATACGCAGTTTGTTTGCCACTCTAACCCATATGCTATAAGTGTACAGAGCAAATTACTGCAGATGCTGGAATCTATACTGAAAGGAAAAAATGCTGGAAATCATAGCTGGTCAGGCAGCATCCATGGAGAGAAAGCAAGCTAATGTTGAGTCTAAATGATTCTTCATCAGAGCTGACACAAAGTGTGGAGGGGTTAGCATTTATGCAATGATGGTGTGCAGATTAAGTGATCGGAATGTGAGAATGGCAGAACCCCTTGACAATTTGGTGCTGGCAATGCTGATATGCTGCCTGTCTTTTTATCTGCTCTAGGATGCAAGTCAACCAAAAAGTGCTGCCGGACTGTAAGTTCTCATTGAAGTGGCAATGTGCTAAACGGCAAGGCAAGTCAGATATGAGCATCCAAATAAATGCAAAGTGAGCAAGTGTTAAGAAAGCAAGTTAAGAGCCATATGCATCCTGTACAGTTGTGTGAACTAGCTGTATGGCCCTGTACACAGTGATTTGGCAGAAGCACTGCAATGTAAAATGTTTGTAAGCTCCAAAGTGCTGTGAAAAGCTGTTATCATGTCTTGATGGGATGAATGGCCTATTTTTGCTTCTATATCTTATGATAGAAAGGCAACTATCCTCAGTAAAGTCAAGAAGAACTCATTAATCAGGAGGACCTACTACTGCCAGTTAAGGGCATCATCTGGTCTCACTCTGGGGGCTTGGACATGGTCAGACAGATGATTGGGATGTTTAGGGTCAGTGCTTCTGTATCATTAAAGTCCAGGAGTTCGCCAGTCAATACTAAAAGCCGAGTGCAACCAGCCCAGGGATTAGTGTTACGTGAGATGGGGAACTGCACAGTAAACATCCCGCGGTGCAGTCACCCATCAGTCAGGTTTAGGGCAGTGGGCATGGTCAGTCCAGGGGAAAGTCAAGCAGAAGGTTATTATCAGGGTTCACTAAATGGCAATCACTGTGGTAGAGAAGTTGGGAAGTTGGCCAATTATGGACACTGGAAGCAGCATACGTGGATGTTGAGGGGTCCTTAATTCAACATAAGGATCTGAGATAATAGTGCATTGAAGGGCACAGGTTGCTGGGGTAGGGTGACCATCAATGGTAATCACCATGCTGATTTTGATGGGGAAGAATATGTTACATGATGGTTGGATAATCGGCTAAGGGCTAAGAGGGAAAGTGATAAGATGAAAAACTAAATAAAAGAGTTGGGTGATAACACTGGCAGAGAATACAAGGCAGAAAGTAACAGGAAGTTTGGAGGGGCAAACCACAGATTGACAAGCTGAGCCGACAATCCACTCTGAAGTACTTCTTGTGTTGCTTTCCATCTAAATTGCAAATGCAAATGGAAATTAAAAATGGCTGTCATGACAAGGCAAAGTACAGGAAAGAGGTAGAGAGTTTAGTGGCCTGGTGTAAAGACAACAATCTCTCCAGCAAAGAAACTGGTCATTGACTTCAGGAAGTGAAGTGGAGGAACCCCATCTCATCTGTCAATGGTGCTGAGGTGGAGATGGTCGAGAGTTTCAAGTTCCTAGGGGTAAAGATTGTCAACAATCTGTCCTGGTCAATCCATATCGATGCTGCAGTTAAAAAAACACACAAATGCCTCTACTTCCTCATAAGGCTAAGGCAATTCGGCATGACCAAAATGACTCTTTTTAATAATTTTTATAGAAGCACCACAGAAAACTACTGTCCAGATGCATCACAGCTTGGAATGGCAACTGCTCTGCCTAAGACCACAAGATCCCAGTCACCACCCATTTCAATTCCCCTTCCCATTCCCTCTCCGACGTGACCATCTTCAGCCTCCTCCACTGCCACAACGAATCAGACCACTAATTGGAGGATCACCTCATCTTCTGCCTGGGCAGCCTACAGCCAGGTGAACTCAACATTGAGTTCTCCAATTTCAAATAATCTCCCTTCCCATCCCCAAACTCCCTTTTCAATTCCTCCCTTCCATTCGTCTGACCGACCCTTCCTTCCAGCTATCAACCAGATTCATTCCTCCCAATGACCAATCAGGCCGTACTTGCTACCTGTGTTCACCTATCACTACCTCACCACACAGCCCTTCTCCCCACCCAAAACCCTCCCCCCCCCCCCTCCTTTATCTGCAGCTCCCCTTACACCCACATGCAGTCCTGAAGAACGGTTATACTTGAAACGTTGAATTCTCCATCTCCTGATGCTGCCTGGTTTGCTGTGTTCTTCCAGCCTCCTGCAATTCCAACATGCAAACTAGCCTTCCATCCACTATCTAAATTTCCTGCTGCCTCGGGAAAGCAGCCAATATAATCAAAGACCCCCTTCCACCCCAGTTTTACTCTCTTCCATCCTCTTCCACTGGGCAGAAGATACAAAAGTTTGAAAATGTACCAATGGATTCAATAACTGCTTCTTCCCTGCTGTTATCAGACTTTTGAATGGACCTTTCAAATACTAGTTGATCTTTGTCTGCACCTCTCTGTAGCTAAAACGTTACATTCTGCATTCTGTTCTATTGCCAGGATCTACTTACGCATGGTAATGATTTGCCTGGATAGCATGCAAAACAATACTTTTCCATGTATTTCAGTACTTGTGATAATAATCAAATCTATGGCTGCTGCACAACTAAAGTGCAGAGAAATTGAGGAGGAGTAAGCTTGCCAGAAAGACCAGACCAGCAGCAACATTTAGAGGCTGCTGGACAGCATCACGTGAATAAGTCACAGCAGAGGATCCTTCAGGATGTATAGACGGCACAGCAGGCCCAAACCTCATCGTCCTGGATGCCATTTCTTCCAGATGAGCAGGATGAAGATGTGTCATCTGCTGGAACTATGTCATCTGCTGGAACAGGACTTGTGATCTGAGGGAATGGATGGCCATCCAGGTTACAGCTCTGCTACATTTTTATGTGACTGGTTACTTCCAAGGGTCAGCTGGGGACCTGTGTGTGATTTCTCAACTCAAATGTTACCAACACTGTTACTGATACAATTTGTATGAATATCCAGATCACAGCATTTCATCTGATTTTGCCATCACAAGGAAATTGCTCTAACTTGGTCAGTAAACTTTGCCAACTAGCAGGAATTCCCCAGAAGCAGGGAACTACAGATCATGCACATCACAGCATGCACCATATGCTGACTTCATCATGAAGGAGTTCCATTCTGCCAATGTACAAATAATATTGATCATTGATACCACACCTTTGTAGGTACCAGGTATCATGGAAGCTGTGATGATGCCTATATCTATGATTAACTTGGATTCCAGCTTCATTTCAAGGACCAAATGTCTTAAAAGAATGGCTCATTGGAGATGAGGGCTATGCAGTGCAATCATGGCTGAAGACTATTATGCATTTTCCTGATAGAGGCTAAGCATAGACACAACACAGTCTGTTCTTCCACACAGATCTTCACAAAGCAGACATTACACCTTCTTAAGTTGAGGTTCTGATGCTTGGATTGATCTGGTGGGACCTCTTAGTACACTCTAGACAGAGGGTGCTGCTAAATCCTGCACAACTAGAGAAGGCAATAGCAATGTGATGGGTGCTGAAGAGTGATGGCAGACTTGTGATGAGGGCCATTGTGTAGGAGAAATATCACCTTAATCATCATAGAGCAGTGCAGCATTGCATGCAATAGATTAGAATTGGATGAAATCATCATTCATTGACTGTAAATTTGTTGTTGCTGGAAAGGCAGGTAGCCATGTTTAGTCCAAGAAGGTATAGGTATCCCCTGCTATCCGAAAGTAGAGCGTTACTATGAAACCTTTCATAAGCCAAAATGGCGTAAAGCAAAGAAGCATTAATTTATATGGGAAAATTTTTCCCTTTTCTTGTAAAAACAAAATCCTCTTTGGATTTCTTTCGGTTAGCGAAAACAAGCACTAATGTACGTCTTTTGTAAAAGTGAAGTGGTGTAAAGTGAACTTTAGAAAAGTGGAGGATATCTGTCGCCCTATGTTGTAGCTTTTTTAGGTTGGCACCTCAACTGAAGCTATAGATGTTCTGTGATTTTTCACTGTGGAACAAAAATGTGGAAAACATTACTGACTGCGCTGATGACAGATAGACACTTCTAGAGACAGCAACATAAGCAGAAAAAGATAAGAGATTTTTCAGATGTGACTCTTGGTTATTCGATGCCTTTTAGAATGGCCTGACTGTGTGTACATGATTCAACTAGTCAAGATTTTATTGTATGCCAAGCTATTGCTTGACTTTGTCTGTAAGACAAAATCACCCAATTTTCATATAAAAGGAAATGTTAGCAAGATAGACAGATCAAGATCAACTGGATAGTATGTGCCTGTGTTATATCTTACCTTAGATTGATGCCAATTGGTGCATTCTATTTTATTATTCAAGTTGCCTGAAGAGGTTTGAGATAGGGTGTACCAAGAAACCTCTAATACACAAAGGGCATCACCAAAGACAGTGTCAACTCTTCCATCCTTTTAGAAAACTTAAAACCAAACAGCTGACCATTCCAAACCAATTATATTATGGCAATATGTTCTTTCATTTGTTTACAAATTGTGGGCAGCTACCAATTATGGAATCTGCCCATCCTCCATCTAACTCCCTTAGATACCTTGCTTTCCATAGTATTGCTACTCCTGACTTCTCAACATTGTCATAATGCTTCTTATTGTCATAAAGTACGCGCAAGACAGGCCCAGTCTCTCTCAGATCAATAACATTGCAGAGTACTTGTTCCTCCTATAAATGAGAGAGCTTGGCGCTGACCTCTGGGTGCCAGAAATGAACAATGTTTCTTAAAATTGACAGGATTAACATTTAGCACAGGATTATGCAGTGGAAATCAGAATACCTGATTACCTTAATCAAGTAACTTGACCAATTATTAAAAAGTAAGGTTACCTTGTTATGCAAAGAACTACAATCAAAATGATGGCCACCTGCACAGCTCCAATGATGGATGCTATTAAGACATACTGAAGTTTTCCAGCTCCAGGAACGACATACAAAACATTAAACTCTTTTTGTTCGCAGCGTGGTCCTTTAAAACCTGTTTCACAGCTGCAAGATGAGTGTAATTGGTCAGCAAATGAATTGAATTCATACAATATTGAAATAAGTAAACGTTTACATGGAAATCAAAAAAAAAGACTTGTTATTGTCTTATCTAAACATTTACCTGCAAGATGGTTCCTGTTTATTAATCAAGTATTCACATTTTCCATGTAAACAAAGATTATCCAAGTGATTGGGACATGGGATAAAGAGTCCTCGGGCAGGTTTTTCTAATTTATTGGCATTTTTTTCTGTAATATAAAATGCAAATTGGAGGTAAATAAGAAAACTGAAAAATATTTAATGACTTTCAGCAAGAATTTGAGAGTCAGTGGAGTTGAGTTCTATATGAAACTCATCTTAAAAAGTATGACACCAAGATTAGGTTGCTCACAGCATGAGAATAATAAAGTCCAACGAAGGCACTTAAGACAGAAATAGCAGTAGAACCAAGATCTAATTTATGAAATTGAGGTTACAAAGGCAATCCAGCTTTGACGTTCTTGGCAAACAGATTCTTCTGCCATTGGCCTGAAAGTGCAGCATCATTTTCCCCATCTCCACAAATATCTCATCCAAGTAGCCATTTTTGATTTAAACCTAATTGGTGAATTTGGCAGGCTTATTCAACTATGGAGATCTAATGATCTTGCCTTCACATTTTCAAAAACACTCACAAAAGAGTCATTGGAAGTAGAAGACCTGTTAATATTTCTTCCTCTCTAGCATGTTGTGCAATTAATCACTGACCAAGAAAAGCAATTAGGATAAAGTTTTTAAAAATTCCTAAACAGAAAAATCTTCTGTTTCATTTGCAGACCATACTGCAAATAATATTGGGACTAACACTCTAACTGTATAATCTGGAATCAGGAAAATATTACGAGTGGGATTCTATAATTGTTTACAGCACGGAAAAACATGAGTCGTGAAACTTCAAAGAATTAAACTCCGAACATTTTTTATCCGAGTTGACTTTTTTTTTAAAAACTAATTTCTGAAAAAGGTTAGAAATTGATACCTGTGTAATCAGTCCTTGCATAAAGCCCATCTTCAGTTTTCGTACCTGTGGTTGCATTGTCTGATCAAAAAAAGTTAAAAATGTTTTAAAATCACTGAAGTTACCCAAGCAACCTATGTGATACACAGCACATTTCTGTCCTGTGTCTCTTTTTCCAGGGAAACAGTTGAAGAGTAAGCTGTACATTTTTCCTGCTAAAATCACCAAGGAATAACAAACATTCTACTTAACGCAATGTGTTAATTAAGCATTTGTGCCAAGGTATTTCATTTTAAGCCTTATTCTTGAATTAATTATCCTGTTACGGAACGTGCTACCTCTGGGTCATGTGCAAATTAGTAAGATTACAGTTGCTAGTTTACAGAAGGTAATTTTCCAGAACATTTTTCCTTATTCTTGAATTAATTATCCTGTTACGGAACGTGCTACCTCTGGGTCATGTGCAAATTAGTAAGACTACAGTTGCTAGTTTACAGAAGGTAATTTTCCAGAACATTTTTCCTTTAAAGTTGGGCCATTAACTGCAAATAAAGGATACTATGCATGTTTGGAGGTTTCATGTGTTCCAATATAAAGACAATTGTTTTAAGTGGCATTTTGTTTTTGCAGGTTAGTCTCACATTATCCCTTGTTGATTGGGAAGAGCATGACAGTTTACGGGTATCTCTGATAAATTAAACTATAGATTCTTTTTACTTTTCATGTTTGGCTTTTCTTCTTACTGAAAGTAATTTCACACTTACCTTTGTAGAATCCTTCACATACAAAAATTTCTTGAAAAAACAGTTGTCTCTGTAGAAAGCAGAGCTCTCACGGTGACAATGAAAGCCTTACTTGCTTTGTCTTGTATTGTAAAGTATTTACCATTGCTATTCATATCATGCAATTGACCTCTGAAAGTCATACAGAATTTTGGATATGATACAATCTCTATATATTAGTATGCTGCAAAATGTGTTGTCAGATTATAACATTCAAGAATTTTAACCTAGCAGACTGCATTATCTCTCATGAAGAATGTTTGTTCTGTCAGTTGAGAAAATCACATACTTTGTTTTGTGGTATCACAATGTACTCTGTCATAATAGTACTTTACAAACTTCCTGTTACAATGGGTAGAATTTTCCTAGCCCCGAACAATGTGGAGAATGGCAAGTCAGTTGGGAAAATCTGGCAAAACCAGAGAAAATAAGATTCTTAGGGAGAAAGAACAATGTCGGATTCTACAACTAAGTTATGAACATGAAGTGGAGAATCTTGCGAGTGAGTGGTGACAGGCAATTTACATGTATTTGCCAACTATTAGTACTTAATCATGCCTCATTGATATGAAATTTCCCATTCTCTCACACACCAGAGAGAAACTAGAGATGACAATTTCTGACATGGAATTCAGAGGTTGTACATAGCGATTCCGGTTCACTACTTGCTCCTCTGAGCCTCCAACTTAGGCAGCAGTCGCTAACATCTCAATTATGTCTCAAATAAGCAGTGGCTGCCTTAATGCCCCATCATACACTCTGACACTGGGCATGCACCAGTCTTACCACATAATCATTTCAATCCCAGATTCACTTACAATACAGCTCTCCACTTCAATGTTGCAATTTAGAATACACTAACATCTTTAATAATAATGCTCCTGCCATGGCACTTTGCATTGCAGGAACAATTACCCATGTCATGGATTGGACCAAAGTACATTTGCAGGGCTTATTGTTTACTCTCCTACTGCACACTCACTTTGCTCTTTCTTGTATGTGCACAGCATCTCTTCCTTGGACTGCCTTTGCATGTTTTGTCACTTCTTTCAGAATTTAAAGGCTCACAGTAATTCCGTCTTGCCTTGCTGTTTAGCAGATACAATACCAGGTGTTTGTAGTAGATGTCACCAGTTTTCATTCAAGGAGGATCACATGTTGCTGTATAGCATTGTGCTATGTCAATGTCACACCTACTGTACATGCCAGTAGTTTTGAGGGCAATTAAAAAGCATTTTCTTCAATCCAGTGACCAGATCTTTGAGTCTCAGGGGAGTATTCCTTGGTCAAGTCAAGGGGAAATTGTCATCAGTCAGGAAGACCTGCTTGTCAGTCAGGGGTAGTCTCTGATCTCAGTCTATGGGCCTAGACATGGTCAGTCATCAACATGAGGTGGTCATGGTCAAGCGTTCTGCATAATTGCAGTCTGGAAAGCAGGCTAAAAAGGATGTGATAGATGCTGAGGAGCTGGGAGAGCAGCAGCAATCTTCCAAAGAGGAAGATGAGGACAGTGAACAGAAGTAATGACACCTTCAGGACAACTTAAAGCACAAGTCAGACAGGACTTAATTGATACCTGGTTCCCATGGATGGGACCTGGGGGCTGTGATGATTCACTGACTGTAAATTTGTCATTGATCCAAAGATAAGTGAAGGATGGGTTTCACCTGAACTGGAAAGGGACCAAAGTCCAGGGTGGAAGGTTTGCTCGAGTTGTTCATGAGGGTTTAAACTAGTATGGCAGAGGGGTGGGAACCTGAGCTATATACTGGAGGTGAGAGTTGATGGAGATGAGGCAATAGCGAGAGGTAGCGCAGCCAGTGGGAAGGAATTTCCTGGGAAAGAACCAAGGGATTGGTTAAAGTGTGTTTGTTTTAATGCAAGGAGTATCAGGAATAAAAGTAATGAGCTTAGAGCATGGATCAGTACCTGTGCTATGATGTTGTGGCCATAACAGAGACATGGGTTTCTCAGGGGCAGGAATGGTTGCTGGATGTTCCAGGGTTTAGAACATTTAAAAAGAATAGGGAGGGGGGAAAAAAAGGAGGGGGTGTAGCACTGCTAATCAAAGAGGGTATCAAAGCTACAGAAGTTACCATTATCGAAGAGGGTCTGCCTACTGAGTCAGTATGGGTGGAAATTAGGAACAGTAAGGGAGCAGCCATCTCATTATGGGTTTACTACAGGCCCCCCAATAGCAGCAGGGAGATTGAAGAAAGCATAGGTTGGCAGATTTTAGAAAAGTGTGAATGTAGTAGGGTAGTTGTAATGGGTCACTTTAACTTTCCCAATATTGATTGGAACCTCCTTCGAGCAGATGGTTTGGAAGGAGCTGTTTTTGTAAGGTGTGTTCAGGAGGGTTTCCTAACTCCGTACGTTGACAGGCCAATGAGGGGAGAGGCCATTTTGGATTTGGTGCTCGGCAATTTGGGGCAGGTGTCAGATCTTGCGTTGGGAAAGCATTTTGGGGATAGTGACCACAACTGCCTCACATTCTACATAGCTATGGAGAAGGAGAGAAGCAGGCACAATGGGAGGGTATTTAATTGGGGAAAAGGAAACTATGATACTATCAAAAGTGCATTGGGAAGCATGGACTGGGAGCAATTGCTCCATGGAGAGGGCGCTATAGACATGTGGAGACTGTTTAAGGAACAGTTATTGCGAGTGATGCACAAATGTGTTCCTCTGAGACAGGCAAGAAGGGATAAGATAAAGGAACATTAGAAGACGAGTGCGGAGGAGCTTCTCGTCAAAAGAAAGAAGGCAGCTTACGTAAGGTGGAGGAAGCAAGGGTCTTGCTCAGCTCTAGAGGATTACAGGCAGGCGAGGAAGGAGCTCAAAAATGGTCTGAGGAGAGCCGGGTGGGGCGAAAAAAGCTTGGCAGGAAGGATTAGGGAGAATCCAAAGGGATTTTACACGTATGTGAGGAATAAGAGAATGATCAAAGAAAGAGTAGGGCCGATCAGAGATAGCATAGGGAACTTGTGTATAGAGTCTGAGGAGGTAGGGGAAGCCCTAAATGAGTTTTTTGCTTCTGTCTTTACTAAAGAAAAGGACCTTGTAGTGAATGAAACTATTGAGGAGCAGATAAGCATGCTGGAACAGACAGAGATTGAGGAAGCTGATGTGTTGAAAATTTTGACAAACATTAAGATTGACAAGTCGCCAGGGCCAGACCAGATTTGTCTTCGGCTGCTTTGGGAAGCGAAAAATGTGATTGCTTCGCCGCTTGCGAAGATCTTTGCATCCTTGCTCTCCACCGGAGTTGTACCGGAGGACTGGAGGGAGGCAAATGTAATTCCTCTCTTCAAGAAAGGAAATAGGGAAATCTCCGGCAATTACAAACCAGTCAGTCAGTCTCATGTCTGTCATCTGCAAGGTGTTAGAAAGGATTCTGAGCGAAAGGATTTATGACCATCTGGAAGAGCATGACTTGATTAAAGGCAGTCAGCATGGTTTTGTGAGGGGTAGGTCATGCCTCACAAATCTTATTGAGTTCTTTGAGGATGTTACTAGACAAGTTGATGAGGGCTGAGCGGTGGATGTTGTGTATATGGACTTCAGTAAGGCATTTGATAAGGTTCCCCATGGTAGGCTCGTTCAGAAGGTCAGGAGGAATGGGATATAGGGAAATTTAGCTGTCTGGATACAGAATTGGCTGGTCGACAGAAGAGAGCGAGTGGTAGTGGAAGGAAAGTATTCTGCCTGGAAGTCAGTGGTGAGTGGTGTTCCACAGGGCTCTGTTCTTGGGCCTCTACTCTTTGTAATTTTTATTAATGACTTGGAAGAGGAGATTGACGGATGCGTTAGCAAGTTTGCAGACGACACAAAGGTTGGAGGTGTCGTTGACAGTATAGAGGACTGTTGTAGGCTGCAACGTGACATTGATAGGATGCAGAGATGGGCTGAGAGGTGGCAGATGGAATTCAATCTGGATAAATGCGAGGTGATGCATTTTGGAAGGTCGAACTTGAAAGTTCAGTTCAGGATTAAAGACAGGATTCTTGGCAGTGTGGAGGAACAGCAGGATCTTGGTGTGCAGATACACAGATCCCTTAAAATGGCCACCAAGTGGACAGGGTTGTTAAGAAAGCATATGGTGTTTTGGCTTTCATTAACAGGGGGATTGAGTTTAAGAGCCATGAGATCTTTTTGCAGCTCTATAAACTTTGGTTAGACCGCACTTGGAATACTGTGTCCAGTTCTGGTCGCCCTATTATAGGAAAGATGTGGATGCTTTGGAGAGGGTTCAGAGGAGGTTTACCAGGATGCTGCCTGGAATGGAGGGCTTATCTTACGAAGAGAGGTTGATTGAGCTCAGACTTTTGGAAAAAAGAAGGAAGAGAGGGGACCTAATTGAGGTGTACAAGATAATGATAGGCATAGATAGAGTTGATAGCCAGAAACTTTTTCCCAGGGCAGAAATTGTTAACACGAGGGATCATAGTTTTAAGCTGTTTGGCGGAAAGTATAGAGGGGATGTCAGAGGTGGGTTCTTTACACAGAGAGTTGTGAGAGCATGGAATGCTTTGCCAGCAGCAGTTGTGGATGTGAGGTCATTGGCGATATTTAAGAGACTGCTAGACATGCATATGATCACAGAAATTTGAGAGTTCGTACACATGAGGATCAATGGTTGGCACAACATCGTGGGCTGAAGGGCCTGTTCTGTGCTGTACTGTTCTATGTTCTATAAGTGGTCCCTCTTTCTTCCCAGAAGCAAATGTGGCTAATTTTTGTTTATTTTTCCTTTGTTTTTGCTGTTAGTAAAAGTGAACATTTTCAACCATTTGAAGACTTTCCAATATGTAATGTTTTCACACTGTCCATTGAGATTATATATGTTACGTTTGGTGCTAGGGAAAGGGCAATATTTCCTTTGACAGGAATCTAAGATGAAATAGCGCTAAGGACAGTAAATCTGTATAGCTTGATTCTTGTAGCTGCTACGATGACTATCAAGTAAATTGAGAATGATGAAAAATATAATTGTGAATTTGAAGTTACATGTTTAATGAAGTGTCAGTCATGCCACCCATGTGCTCTCAGAAGAGTTTATTTTTAGTTTCCCTTCTGCTATGTGCATTTGAAGGTAGTTGTTGGCTAATAACACCTCACCTTGTGCAGTGCTGAGTTTTAAATATGGCTCCAGGAATCCCAGCTGTGGTGCAGGTCATTCTACTGTAACTATCGTTTTGTTAAAGCAAATTAGGTATAATGCGATTGACGAATTGTGGACACTATTTCTAAAGCGCAAACTTTTAAAGCGTGCATTGGTTATGACACAATTCCGGCCCCATTAGCTTAAATGGTGCTGCTATTATGTAATTTTCTTATAACACGGGATTGCATGAGAACAGAACTACTGCATTATAGCAGAACTGACTGTAAATACTTTTGCTGGTGAGCACATCATGGTACAAGCAAGGCCCCTTACAGGCTTGGTGTAAAACTAAACAGGCAAGCTGTGAAGTACTGCATGATAAGACCCACTGCAACCTATGGAGGGAAAGTCTCCAATGGAACTCCACAAAATTGCAACTTGGCTGATTTTGGTGAAATTTGGCCCAATGTGTGTACATACGTTGTAAAACTCCAAAAGTACAAGAATAAATTATAATAAGGAAAATGTTAACAATAAAGTTCAATTGGTTTACCTTTGAAATGGAAAATCTAAGGAACCTTCAGTGTTTACAAGATATTCAGAGCATCCATGCAACAGCATTTCTGTACGTTCATAGATTTTTAAAATTCAGCTAAATTTTACTGTGGATACAGAATGAACTAGTGCTTTATATTGTGTTAACTCTCTTAAACCTACTTAAATCCAAATTTTTAGTAGTTTCAATAATGTTACAACATCAGAATTCCAAGATTTAGTTCTAGTCTTCAAGCATTCTCCTCACATTTGCATCACTCAATCAGAAAAACTAATTGTATTACTGAATAATTGGGATTGTATTACTAGGCTTTGTATAATTTTAGCAGTTGCAGTTGAACAGAAGGCATAGATCACAGATGGTCAACTTTTCATGAGGTGAAAAATAAATTGTGTGCTGTCAAGGAGTAACAAATATTAAATAAATGGGATAACTGTACATTTCTATGCTCCCACCAAGGAGAGGCACTTGTAGGGAGCACAATGAGAAACATGTGCATATAGTCCATTATTTTTCATTTGTTAAAAATTGTAGCTAAAGTATGAGTAATTTTGAAAGTTAATTCATCAATGAGGCTGTTGAAACATGCTTTGCCTCTAATTAGCTATTTGATATCTTGATTTTTCTCATTTTTCATTGTCTCTACTTTTTCTTTTTCTCATTCCATCTCCTCCCTTATTTTACTTCTCCTGTCATCTAATACTGACACATTCTATCTCTCGTCCCTCTTCTTTTCATCTCCTTTATTTCCAGAATCACAGAACCCCTACAGTGTGGAAGCTGGCCATTCAGCCCATCGAGTCTACACTGATTCTCCAAACAGCATCCCACCCAGACCAATCGCCCCAACCCTACCCATGTAACCCTACATTTTCCATGGCTACTCAAAATAGCCTGCACATCCCTGGATACTACAGGTAATTTAGCATGGTCAATCCACCTAACCTGCACATCTTTGAATGTGGGAGGAAACCAGAGCACCTGGAGGTAACCAACACAGATACAAGGAAAATGTGCAAACTTCACACAGACAGTTGCCCAAAGCTGGAGGCGCTATGAGGCAGCAGTGCTAATCAGTGAGCCACTGTGCCTCTCATGTTTATTCACTGTTTCTTGCCTTTTTTCTATCATTGCCACTCAAGTGCTTTCTCCTGGTTCCTTTCTCATTGCTTCTTGTTTTGCTTTCCATTCATCCTTGCATCTTCTACCCTTTCTGCTTTCCCTATTTCCTTTTTTTTTGTCTCATTCCATGTACTGAACAGAAAATAAAAGACAAATTGTTTAAAATTTGAAAGTGTGACTCATTCATTCTCTGAAGCCTGTGTCCTTCAATTGAAGGAAACAAGAGCAGGTGCAATGAAAAGTTTCTGCCTGAACTCAAAGAGAAACTCAGTGTTGTGTCTTCAATTTTTCATCTCCATTACATGTTTTCTATCCTTAGCAGTGAAGGGCTGGCCATGCTGCACCATGGAACTGAACGACCATGTAACACAACCTATCTTATGGTAAATCAGCAATAGCACTTTCAGTTCAGCTGACTTGATTTCTGGAGAGAGTCTGGTATTGTGATGTGTGTTTGTATTTATGACAGTGATGGCTTTGTTGCTTCCTTGCTGGACTGTGGGTGAAATTAAATGCACAAATTGATAAAAAAAGTAAAAAATTGCACTTCATCTACAGAAGAGCTAGACACTCAGTTACTTCTGATATAGGTGTACTCAAATTTATTCATATTGTTTAATAAATAGCCACTCTAATTTCATCATATGTCTTGTTTGTAAACAAACTCTAATACCTATGATGACAGAATATCACCACAAGGATTAAATATTAGATACGCTGGAATAAATTATGACGTAGAATTAAAAATGTCAAATAACTGTTTTATAAACTTTTGATCCTGCATTTTGAGTGTGATTCAGAGTTGAAACAGTAATGTTGCAGCCCACTAAGTAATCCATATTTGTTTCAAGTGCATTAGTGCAGGATCAGTGAATTTACCCTCACTGGACACTGAAAGAGTATGAATACTTTAACAGAATATTCACAGGATTCTGCAAAAATAAAAACATGACTGAAATTTTACATTATAATTCGCAAATAGAGCACTGAAACGTTTCCATTTACCTGGACATCTTCCCAAATGAGTGACTTCAATGAATTCCTGATTCTGGCAAGATGCCTCTTTAACCTGACAAGGATTATCATAGGATTTACCATCAGAAGCACATACAGGGTTGAAACTGATGCGGGAACAGTCAATGTTGCACACACACCTAGATGAGAAAAAACATGAGCTTTATTTAACTCTTGCAAATATTCCACTATCCAAAGCTCCTAGCAAGCTACTGCTTTCACTTGGAATACAGTCTGAAGAATTGCTTTAACAATACTACAGGCTGTACTGATTTGGAGACGCCGGTGTTAGACTGGGGTGTACAAAGTTAAAAATCACACAACACCAGACTGTAGTTCATCAAGTTTATTTGAAAGCACTAGCTTTCGGAGCGCTGATCCATCAATCACCTGATGAAGGAGCAGCACTCCGAAAGCTAGTGCTTCCAAATAAACTTGTCGGACTATAACCTGCTGTTGTGTGCTTTTTAACTTTGTACAAGCTGCACTGTATTTCTTGTTATCCTTCAGGGGCTTAGAAGGAAAAATAAATGATCACTTAAAATCCTAAATGCAAGGTGCTAAGCAATAAATATACACAATAGTTTTATGCAATAATTGCTTGTCATGTTCTACCAAAAATATTAAAGGAAGTTTCGTATAGCAAGCTTTGCTGTTTGAACAGTTATTATTTTAAAGACAAATCTTTGAAATGCAATAGCATTGTATTCAGAATGCCACAGGGTGGGACTGTGAGATTCAGAGGAGTGCTCTTATTGCTTCTGTAATCATTCAGGAATCATTTTGAAATTTACCCAAGCATATATCATGGGTTCTAGACAGGTTATCTAGTGAAACTTCTACAGCAGATCCCCTGTTTAGAAGTTAGTTAAAACTCCAGTGAGTTCTCATGGACATCATGTGATCCTGACCACATTGATGAACAAGATGCCACCACAGTGCAGTGGAAGCTTTATCCTTCACCAAAACTAATTCTGTTAAAATGAAGGTTGATGAGAACAGAACAGCAAATTAAGCCACTCCATTTAATGTGACCTATCAGCCCCTTCATTATCAGTGATCATGGATAACTGAATTGCCCCATGGTGTTGTGCTATACCATTTTGCTGCAGACCACAATCAGAACCAATATTCCACATAAGAATACTGTGGATTCTATGAAATAATGCATCATGAAATGATGAGATATACATCTGTTCTTTTGATTTCTTTACACAACAATTCCTGATGAAGGGCTTATGCCCAAAACGTCACTCTTCTGCTTCTTGGATGCTGCCTGACCTGCTGTGCTTTTCCAGTGCCACACTTTTCAACTGCAATAATTTCAATGATACCACTGCAGACAGTCTCCAAGTGACAATTAGGTATTTCACCCCTCAGAAAGAAGAGCTTGGAAAAAAGTAGGCTAATTGCTATATTAAATTGTCCACATTGTCATTTTTTGTTTCTTAGAATGGAACTCAATAGTGGTACACCAATACTATTTTGCTGTTTTCTTTCTCAAGAGGAAAAATAAAGATGAAGAAAACAGAAGCTTGCTATGCAAAAAAAAACTTTCAAACCAGACAGGCCTCAAATGAAGCTCAGTGGCACAAGAAACAGCACATTTACCATGGCTGCAGATCAAAAATAGGCTAAAATTCTGAATTGTATAATGAGTATATTTGCTAGAGTTCAATATTGTTAAAGGAAGGAGCACATGACTTTAGAATTGAAAAATAGTGAAGTTATGCTCAACCTCTAGAAAACCTTGGTTAGACCACATTTGAGAGTACTGCATGCAGACTAATTGCCATACAATAAAATGATGAGGAAGTGGAGGGGGTGCAAAGAAGATTTACATGGATGTGATCAGAAATGAGTGGGTACACAGGCAAGGACTAAAAGACTGAGGTTTCATTTGTGCTTGGAATAAATAGGGATTTGAGAAACAACTGAGTTGAGGTCTTAAAACAACAAAAGGGAAAATCTTTCCTTGTGTGAAGAAACAGAACAAACCTCTCCATCCCCCAAGACTGGTGAGACTGTAGAAATTGCTGTTGCAGGAAGTAGTTGAATTGAACCACATGCACAATAGCATGGTGGCTCAGCAGTTAGCATTGGTGCTTCACAGTGCCAGGGACCTGAGCTTGATTCCAGCCTTGGGTGTAGAGTTCATACATTCTCCATTTGTCTACATGGGTTACCACTGGATGCTCTGTTTCCTCCCACAATCCAAAGCTGTGCAGGTTAGTTGTTCGTGCTAAATTGTCCGTGGTGGTGTGTAGGTTAGGTTAGGATTAGCCCTGGTAAATACAGAGTCATGAGGATAGTGTTAAGGTTTGAGTGTGATGCTCTTTGGAGGGTCAGTGCAGACTTGATAGAATCCCTACAGTGCAGAAAGAGGCTATGATATTGGAAAAGAAGCTAAACAGGCACGTGAAGGAGAGGAAAGCAACATTAGATTGAGATGGGGAAAAGGGAAAGCCAGTAAGCACTTGGTCCGGATGGAGTATTTCTGTCCTGTATATCATCTGTAATCCTTTGTAAAATATTAATCTTTTCTTAAGCATCTTACATGATTTATATTGAATTGGATTGTTGATGTGCTAAAAGATTTGTGATTGGCTGTTTTTGCTGCTGTTAATAGAATCTTGTTCTGAACAAAATTCTGATTTAAACAGAACATTTCCCATCAAGCTAGTCAGTCATTTATTAGAATTCAGATGAACAGTGAAACAATCATGTTACAGACAACTCAATTGACAAACAAGGATTTAGACTTGTGTCACCATAGTCTTAGAGACCATAGGGGCTGCTCTCTCATTAGAGAGAGAAGCAACTGTTGGTGATTTAACCTGAGGGCTAGCAAACCTCAGGTGAGGGAAGAGGTCGAGAAGGAGAGTCCATCATAGTAACCTCAAACCAGTGATAGAAATTGAACACATGCTGTTGGCATTACACTACTCTGCAAACCAACCATCCAGCCAAATGAGCTAAACTGATCTTCAGGATTTGAAGTATTGTACTGATTTAGATAAATAATCAAATTTGTTTCATGACAACAACTTGCATTTGCATAAAACAATGTAGCAAGATGCCTAAAGTTATTTTACATTAGTATTATTGAATAATATTTAAAAGCAAGCAACATAAGAAATTAGGAAAGTTGAGGAATATGAAGTATGTTTTAAAGGAAAGTGATGTACAAAAGTGGGGCAAAGCTACTAATGGTGGAACAATTAAAATGGAGGATGCTCAAGAGGCCAGGATTAGAGGATTGCAGAAGGTTGCAGGGATGGAGGTGGTCAAGGATTTGAAAACAAGATCAGGAATTCTAAAACCGAAGTTTTGGCAGACTGGGCGATAATGTAGATCAGCAAACACAGAGGTGGTGAGTGGGATGTGGTAAAGGTAAGATACCGGCACCTGTGTTTTAGCTTGCTTTCAGTCTATGGAGGGAAAAAAATGGGACACCAGCTGGAATAAAATGAAATACTTCAGAAGAAATAATTCAGATGAGTCTTTCAGCAGCAGCTAAGCTGAAGCAGGGACAAATAAGTAAAAATAGATGTTCTTTCTGATAATGTGGATGTGTAGTCAAACGCTCAACCTGAGGGACTCAACACTGCAGAAATGTTGTGAACAGTTGGCTCATTCTTGGAGTGGCCGGTAAAATGGCTAGAGACAGTGGCTAGGAAATGGATGTTCATGGCAGGGATCAAAGACTGTATCTTGTACATGGCCTTTAAAGTGTCTTTACACCCTTCTCTTTAAACCACTATTAAACAAGAAATGACTTTTCTTTAGGTAATTGTATATTTAACAAATTATAATTTCATTACACAAATACGCTATCAAGATGCTTGTTCATTTATTGCAGTCACAACCCTCTTGCCAAGAGTTGAGACCATTTAAGAACCCTGAAATACAGGAAAATGTAAATGATAAAACATGTCCGCGTGTTTTCATATATAACATTATTATAAGTAAATAAACACTTGTGACAATAGATTGGTATATGTGGATTTTTATATTTGCATTATGAAATAATTATTCAAACACATCATCACTAATACAGGGATGCTGTGGATTAAAAAATAGATCTGGCAGTGTTATTTAGTCTTCAAGGCAGGGAGGTTAGATTCAGTCTGGAAGAGGCATTGTACTGTGATAGGTTTTCCAAATTTGCAGTTCAAAACTGGCTTTTTCTCCATTTATATTTAAGACTAAGTGTATTTTGAGAAGGTCCACGTATGGTTGGAAAACATGGATGCATTTGGAAAAATGATATCATAGAATTGAATGAAAGTGGTATGTTGTTCAGAACCTCTAAATTCTTCCATCACAATCATCATTGTTTTGTAAATTCTGAAGTCTCCTATGCTGGGAATGCTATGCAAATATTTTATAGAGAAAGTAGAGGCAAAATGTAAATGGTAACAAAGTTAAGTACTTTATTTTCAGTACTGATAGGCAGCAGAAAGATTGTTAGGAATAGTTAATCATCTAGTTAATCATCATACTCAGAGGTATGGTTTTCTAGAGATTGTAATGAATTTAATGGTAGGACAATGTTCCCTGTCAGCTAAGCGGCACAATCGGCAAACTGAAACATTGAATTCCACATCTGGAAATTGCTGCTACACATGGAACTTGGTAGATTAAAAAAGACAATTACAGGGATTGTTGGTTTGCACTTGAAATTTTAAAAAATAAAACAAAATTATTTTTAAACCCAGACTAATTAAACAGGGACTCTGACACAGGAAATTATTAGTTATTGGGAGCAGGTCAGAAGGATTGCCAGGTTTGGGTCTGAAGGACATTGCTCATCTTTTTTGCAGATAAGTAATATAGACATCTGTTTCACCTGGCCTTTGGGAGTCCTTTCAGATGCTGCAATTCATGAAGCCTGGGAAACTCGCCTGATGGCTTTAAAAATAAAAGTGATGTTAAAAGTGAATGCAAACAACCTCCTTAAAATAATTTGAGGACACAATTCCTGAGGATGTGTTGATCTCCTGTTCATGTTAGAATAAGAATTTAGTGGGTTGGAGATGATCCTTCCTTTTTCTTTCAATCTCCTGATACTACGCCTTACAACATTTTTTTAAAAATCTAGATTGCATTTGGTACTTTGTGAAATAACTCCATGGAGGCTGGTAACCCATCACCAAGTCACCCTTTATTTACACACAAAAAGTCCTTGACATTGATCCAGTTCCCTCAGAGCCAACTCTCAGAGTGAACAGGATGTCTGACACTTCTGTTCTTATCTGTCAGCCAGGGCTCCCTGATTGGACAAGGTTAACAACTCCAATCAGGGAATTCATTCTATGAGGTCCACCTGGCTGACCTTATTATAATCGCTACACTGTATGCAAATCCAAAAGTCTTTATTAAGTTGCTCTAATCTTAAAGAACAGGCACTGACTGATACGGATGATGCGTCACAAATGGAAAGACTATTTTATAAATGTTTATTTATTTTTGGACGGTGGACCAAAATAGGAAAAAGATACTGCTTGAAATCAAGGAAAATGTGGAGGGAGATGTTAAGCTGTAAAACAAGTTACTTGAACTCATTGGGAGTTGTATTTTCACAGTCGCTTTACTCAAGCAGTGGGAAAGATGCTGGAACATACCCTGGGTACTTCTTTGCGTCAGCTTTGACTGTTGATTAAAAAACCAATCAGTACCAGTTGTGTGTGTCAGAAGTCAATAGCAGGACCACAACTCTGATTGGCTCCTGGGCAAGTGGACTGCATCTGAATCAATACAGGGGCTAAAACCTTTATAAAGATGGCACCCCTCTCTTCTTGCAGCGAAAAAAAAACCAAATAATAGCATATCAGCCAGATATTCTCAGTCTCCAATTCCCATTAGTTGTCGTCTCTAACCAGTGAGAGGCTAAACAATTAAAATGCCAACCTCACTCCAGCAGTAAAGATCTGAAGGAACTTAGGACGAAGATCAAAGATTAGAAGGATTTGGAAGAGGACGAACAACACCTCATTAAATCCTGTGGATTTGTGTTTTTACATTGTGTTGCTTAATTTTATTCCATTCATAACATCTGTTACTTTGTTTGTCTATGTCTTTCTGCGAGTGTGTTTATGCATTTATAAAAGAGACAGTATAAATTGATAATTCATGTTTTGTTTGCATGTGGTTAGAATTACTTTATTTGAAATAAATAGTAGTTTCTGGTTAAGTACAAGAAACTTGGTCAGTGTTTTCTGTTAACCCAAGTTTATCAGACAGGAAAATTGAGACTTTGAGTAATTTGATTAAATCTTTACCCTCGTGCCAATCCCAGAAGCCCTCAAATTCCTGACTTGTTCAGATTACAAGTCAATGTAGTAGTTACAGGTAATGCTGTACGGGTACCGCCCTTCTTTACAAATTGGAATACAGTTGTTTTGTAATCTGACTGAATGATGCTTGACTCTCAGTTAAACAGCTTTTCATCCTGTCTTCATGGTTTTATAACTAATAAACAGAAGTGTTCAAAGAAATACAAACAGTACATTTTTAATAACATTATGATTTTTTCTCCAGTTATGTTGGCACTAGCATTCTGGAAATTAATTTTCAATTCCAGGAGAAATGAAAGTAATTCTGGAGAGTTAGCAACCTTACCATAAAGCAGTTGGATTCAGTCAGGATATATTAAATTGTTTCTGGATCATGTGTTTTTAGTCATGCTTGGCTATTCTCAAGAATTTTGAGGTTAAAATTTGAATGAACATAGAACATAGAACATAGAAGAATACAGCGCAGTACAGGCCCTTGGGCCCTCGATGTTGCGCCGATCCAAGCCCACCTAAACTACACTAACCCACTATCCTCCATATACCTATCCAATGCCCTCTTAAATGCCCATAAAGAGGGAGAGTCCACCACTGTTACTGGCAGGGCATTCCATGAACTAACGACTCGCTGAGTGAAGAACCTACCCCTAACATCAGTCCTATATCTACCCCCCCTTAATTTAAAGCGATGCCCCCTTGTAATACCCGACTCCATACGCGGGAAAAGGTTCATACTGTCTACCCTATCTAACCCCCTAATCATCTTGTACACCTCAATCAAGTCACCCCTAAACCTTCTTTTCTCTAGTGAAAACAGCCCCAAGTGCCTCAGTCTTTCCTCATACGATTTTCCTTCCATACCAGGCAACATCCTGGTAAACCTCCTCTGCACCCGTTCCAATGCCTCCACATCCTTCCTATAGTATGGCGACCAAAACTGCACACAATATTCCAGATGCGGCCGTACCAGAGTCTTATACAACTGCATCATGACCTCAGGACTCCGGAACTCAATTCCTCTACCAATAAAAGCCAGTACGCCATATGCCTTCCTCACCGCACTATTTACCTGGGTGGCAACTTTCAGAGATCTGTGTACATGGACACCAAGATCCCTCTGTTCATCCACACTACCAAGTATCCGACCATTAGCCCAGTACCCCATCTTTTTGTTATTCTTCCCAAAGTGAATCACCTCGCACTTAGCTACATTGAATTCCATCTGCCACCTTTCTGCCCAGCTCTGCAGCTTCTCTATATCCTGCTGTAACCTGCCACATGCTTCCTCACTGTCAACAACTCCTCCGACTTTCGTATCATCCGCAAACTTGCTCACCCAACCTTCTAACCCCTCTTCCAGGTCATTTATAAAAATGACAAACAGCAATGGTCCCAAAACAGATCCTTGCGGAACACCGCTAGTGACGGCACTCCATGAAGAAACTTTGCCATCAACTACTACCCTCTGTCTTCTTCCATCCAGCCAATTCCTAATCCAAACCTCCAATTCACCCTCAATGCCATATCTCCGTATTTTCTGCAGTAGCCTACCATGGGGAACCTTATCAAACGCCTTACTAAAATCCATATATACCACATCTACCGCTTTCCCCTCATCAACCTCCTTCGTCACCTTTTCAAAGAATTCAATAAGGTTTGTGAGGCACGACTTGCCCTTCACAAAACCATGCTGACTATCCTTGATCACATTATTCCTATCCAGATGTGCATAAATCCTATCCCTTACAATTCTCTCTAAGACTTTGCCCACAACAGAAGTGAGACTCACCGGCCTATAGTTACTAGGGCTATCCCTACTCCCCTTTTTGAACAAGGGAACCACATTTGCTATCCTCCAGTCTTCTGGGACTACTCCTGTAGACAAAGAGGACATAAAAATCAAGGCCAATGGCTCTGCAATCTCCTCCCTTGCTTCCCAGAGAATCCTAGGATAAATGCCATCAGGCCCAGGGGACTTATCAATTTTCACCTTTTCCAGGATTTCCAACACCTCTTCTCTACATACCTCAAAGCCATCCATTCTACTTATTTGTGACTCAGTATTCTCATCTACAACAATGCCCTGTTCCTGAGTAAATACTGAAGAAAAGTATTCATTCAGTGTCTCCCCAATCTCTTCCGCCTCCACACGCAACTTCCCACTACTATCCTTGACTGGACCTATTCCTACCCTAGTCATTCTTTTATTCCTAACATACCTATAGAAAGCCTTAGGGTTTTCCCTAATCCTATCGACTAAGGACCTTTCATGTCCCCTCCTTGCTGCTTTTAGCTCTCTCTTCAGGTCCTTCCTGGCTACCCTATAACTCTCAATCGCCCCAATTGAACCTTCACGTCTCATCTTGAGATAGGCCGCCCTCTTCCATTTAACAAGGGATTCCAATTCCTTATTAAACCACGGCTCCCTCGCACGACCCTTTCCTTCCTGCCTGACAGGTACATAATTATCAAGGACACTCAATAGTTGCCCCTTGAACAAGTTCCACATATCCTTTACACTCTTGCCTTGGAGTCTACTTTTCCAAGCCACACATCCTAAGTCATGCCTCACCGCATCATAATTTCCCTTACCCCAACTATAACTCTTGCCCTGTAGTACACACTTATCCCTCTCCATCACGAGTGTAAAAATCACCGAATTATGGTCACTATCCCCAAAGTGCTCACCTACCTTTAATTCTAACACCTGGCCTGGTTCGTTACCCAGAACCAAATCCAGTATGGCCTCACCTCTTGTTGGCCTGTCTACATATTGTGTCAGGAAACTCTCCTGCACACATTGAACAAACACTGACCCATCTAACGAACTTGAGCTATAGCTTTCCCAATCAATATCAGGAAAGTTAAAGTCCCCCATAACAACCACCCTCTTACTGTCACTCATCTCCTGAATCACCTTCCCAATCCTTTCTTCGAATGAAAATGTTGAGTTACATGTAAACCTGTGACTTATAGAATTAGGGCATAGACTAACTTTGTGATTTGCATTCAAACACATTTTGCAATTTCTTTATTGTTTTAGCAAGCAAATGATATATTCAGATATTAAGATTTTACTGACTTCCCTCAAATGGACTTTTATTAGTTAATTTAACTTAAAGCCAAAGCAATTCACAGCAATGAGTGTCCATTTATTGTGTGTAGCTTGTTATTTATTCCTCTTTGGAACAGATACAATTCAGTTTGACTTCAGTGCTTTAAGGATTTTATAACCTTGCATAATATTTGTATTTTTTTGCATCCTACAGTGACTAGAATGTAATGGCAAACTAGCAGGAGGAAGCACACGTCAAAATTATGCAAGTTTTAAACTAAACAATTTCCGATATGAACACAATTTCATAGCAGTTGGAGTTTGCTAGGTGATGGATATAGACCTTCTTAATTCTTGGTCAACATGAAGGCATGTTGCTGTTAGGGAAGAGGCCACGACTTTACATTTGATTTCAATGTCAAACATAGCTTGGTCAGGTATGGATCAGGTGCAGGGTAAAACCTTCTTTGGACCACCTAAATTTTAAAGAAGTGTTCCAACTGTATCATTACAAAATCCCCAAGTCCCATGTTAGACAATTTCAGAAATTAAGATTTGAATATTAATATTTAGAGTCAGGTTGAGACACCTGCAGAGAACAGAGATCAGATTTCCATGAAGATTCAGAATTGCGAGATCGATGGATTTTCATCTTGTTGGAGGGGCTGAATTTAAATCCAGGTCCCAAATGTAAAAGCCACAGCTGATTCACTATGATAAGAACTTCTAATAATAAAGTATGCAAGTGATGCTGTTACATTTTCAGTTTGTAGATATTAACAACGTTTAGTATTTGCCATTAAGTAATACATTTACCAAACATCTTCTGCATCTTCGTCACATTCTGCTCCAAATTGGCAGATATCGCATGATGAGGTTTTCTTCAGAATAGTTTCTCCAGAACCTTCGTTTCCTGCAGGTTAACATTATTTAGAAATTTTTTAAAAAGCAAAACATTGCTAGGACTTTGTGATTTTTTTTTTACTTTCTGATGAATACTAGAAATGGGTATTTTAAAAATGTTCCGGTTACATGACATTCCCTCCAAAAAGGATCTTTTTATGTTTTCATGGGATATTGGTGTCACTGGCAAGGCCAGCAGGTTTCCTTCCCTGAAAGGCCTTAGTGAACCAAATGGGTTTTACAATAATCGATGTTTTCATAGTCACATTTACTGAGACTAGTTTTATATTCCAAAATTAAGAATTGGGATTTGAATCTACATCTGAGGAGTATTAGCTTCTGGATTACTAGTCCAAAGACATTGCCACTGTCTCCCTAAATTGTTACCTATCTCTTATGTTTGACTTTGACAAAGTACTAAGTTAAATTAGTGAGTAATTATTCACATTTCTTGCTTTTGTGCATTAACTACTGTAAATATTTCAGAATGTCTTATTTCTCGTCAGAGGAGTGTCATAAGTGACTGCTTTGTCATGTTTTTTCTGGAAAATGTGGCTGCATACTTTGATTTTTTTTTATATTCTCCTCCCCCTCACATTATTTTTATTCAAATGAAGCTAATCTTATTCAAAACTGGCTTTAATTGAACTACAATTGAAATTTACCAACAATTTATTGCAGGAATCATTGTAACCCGTAACCCCTAAATAAGTCAGGATAAAATATGGTAAGAAGAAATTGTTGAGTCACATTCACAGTAATTACCTGAAAATAGAAAATGAATGCACTGCAGTATATTACAACAACCACAAAACTAAAGAGAATATGCAATTTAAAAACCTGTGAGAAACAGCACATAAAATGGAAATATTCTAAAGAGAATACTTCACTCAAATGCCATTTATTTAATTTAAAAAGTGAGCTTAAATCAAGATTTCAGCTGTAATAATCAGATTGAAAAAATTGAAGACCTTAACCAAATAACTGCACTTTGAATGATATATTGATGGTATAATCAATTACAACATATATTATTACTATATGCATATACCATATGAAGTGAAAAATAATATATGGAGTAGGGTTATGTTCAGGGTGATCTAATTTTTGGATCCCAGAATTTATGTTCTGAATTAACTTAAATATAGACTGCTAGGAAGTTCCCTCAGTTGTTCCTGTGCATGGGAACACGCACAATGGAAATGAGAAAGGCAAAACTGGAAGGTTGAAGGTCTGATTCAAGCCTATATTAAGCTGAAAGATTTTATGCAAATTACTCCTGGACTGAAGGGTAGACTTTGCAAGCAATATTGAAGAGGGTAGAGGAAATCACGAGCAAATATAAATCAGCTAATTGATCAGCTACAGAAAATAACTCAAGTTTATACAGTACCTCCATTGGAAGTCCCAACTTGCTTCACACACGATAGGTTACCTTTGAAGTGAACTCACTGTAGTTATGTAAGGAAACATGGCAGCTAATTTGCTCACAGCAAGAATTCTCATGCAGCAATGAGCCAAGTGGCAAAGTGATGTTTTTATTGTTGGTTGAGGGACAACAGCCGACTAGGACACTTGCAGAAAATCATTACACTTCCTAGGATGGTTTCATGAGATATTTTATGCTCACATGGTCAAGCAAATACCTTAACCAGAACACAGTATATCCAAAGTACTCCCTCGCTATAGCAGTGAAGGGTTGGCCTATAATATGTTGCCAACTCTGATTCAATCAGGATTGGTGTCTACATCACTGGGGTTCCCTACATGGACTCATTTTGGGTCCTTACACATAGCAGTGCAGGTCAAACAGTCACTTAAAAAGACCAGTAATAATATTGGTTTTGTAAATATAGGCATGGAAAAGTGTAATTAGAGTGTAAAAGATTATTTGCACAAGATAACAATTATGACAGGATCCATACCATTTAGAGTAAACTATTATGAAAAGGTCAATAAAGCTAGTGTGTAGTTTTAGTAGGATGATATCAACTAGTAACAAAGTGATACTTAACATCCTAGGACTATTTCCCATGAAATAAAGAAGGGTAAGAAAAAAGATTTTGTCTTCAAAAATGTATTAATTAAGTGAACAGGAACTATTTCTTTTGTTTGGGGAATCAGTAAGACAGTGGAGAGATCTGTTTAAAGAAACTTCTTTAACAGAGGGCTGTTAAAGCATGATGTTTTCACCACAGGGAATAGTTCAGACAAAAGTCTAGTGCATCTTGGCAAGGTGATTAAGTAAACTAATGAAGCAAAATAGGAGAAATGTTTACTGCCCTGATCACAACATTTGGATTGGTAATAAAAATAGGAAATACTCACAGGTCTGGCAACATCTGAGAAAAGGAAAAATATTAACACTTCAGTTTGATGACCTTTAATTTGAGAAAAATCATCAACCTGAAATGTTGGACTGAATTAACACAAAGGATGTCCCTACCTGCCATATCTCTATTCCACTGAGTTGGCACGGGATGCAAGCAGCCTCAAAGCAGAGGCAGATGGATGGAAGGCTGGCAGGCTTGCATTGCTACCTTCATTTCCTGGGATGTTGGCCCAATTCTAACAATATTGGGCTATCAAACTCTCACTCCCTGCCACTTCACATACTGCCAGTAACCATATCAACAAAACCAGGTGGAACAGATGGCCAGGCATCTGATTTACCAGATGTTCTCATTATGAATGCTTGTCTGAGGTCCAAAGTAATTACTGGGACTTGGGCCTTAGTGGAATGATAGCTTTGTTTAATTGACATTATCTCATATTAACTTGGTCTTACTTTGCATTTGTTTTTAAAATGCCCCAAGTACTTATTTGCAAAACAAAAAAAAAGGTGAATTAAATTAAAAGTTCCTTCAAAACGATCCAGTCCTGGTGTTCATTGTTCAAGTAAACCCCAAGGCTGAATTTTTTTGGATAGCAGGCATAGAGATTGGCAGGCATGGAATTTCATTGGAACATAGGAATTAAGAGCAGGAGTACACAATTCAGCCCTTTGAGCCCGCTTTGCCATTTAACATAATTATGGCTTATCTTATCTTGGTCTCAACTCCACTTTCCTGCCTGCTCCCCAAAGCCCTTTATCCCACTTTTCATCAGAAACATATCTATTTCTTTCTTGAATCTGTTGATTGATTTTGCCAACTGCACTCTGAGGCAGTGAGTTCGATAATCCCATTCCATGCAACTTATCAGACACTTGACTAGAATTTTCCTTTTGGTATCCGAAAGCATGAGGGAACCACCCAACTGCCTGCAGGAGTTGCCGTCCCTCCAGTGGCAGACTGGCAGAGCCTATGGTCGAAGAAGGCTTTCAGTGTTTGCTTGCTTGCTTGGCTTCAAATACAGCTGTTGGTGTCCCTGGGGTAGGTGTCCCCTTCCATAATGAAGACTTGGCTAATGAATGATGTGGAGATGCTGGTGTTGGACTGGGGTGGACAAAGTTAAAAATCACAACACCAGGTTATAGTCCAACAGGTGTATTTGGAAGTACAAGTTTTCAGAGCACTGCTCCTTTTTCACTAGCTACCTCATGAAAGAATGGTGTTCTGAAAACTTGTACTCCCAAATAAACCTGTCGGACTATAACCTGGTGTTGTGAGATTTTTAACTTTGGCTACTAAGGTATTTAAAAAAATAAATTAAAGTTAAAATAATTGGAGAGAAAATGTTTCTGATAATGGAATGCCCATTTTCTCACTTAATTGAAAAAGGAGCCTGTTGCATCTTCAGTTCTTGAGGGCCAATTTGCTCTCTAGTTTCAAGAGCCACTTGTCATCCTTAATTGGAATGGAGAGTCTGCCTTCTGGCTTTTAAATAGCCATTTAAGAAAAATCTGTGTTCACCACAGTGCTCTAGACTTCCATTGGATTATGTCATAGTCCTGACGTCTGCAATGAAACTCCTACAGAAAGTCTGAGCATCAACATTTAAGAGTTTCAGATCTTTTAAAAGCTATTCTTTTCTATTCCTATTACAAAAGTAAATAACTTCTGACTTAACCACATTATATACCATCTGCTGCTTCTTACATATTCAATTAACCTATCTCTTTGCAGCCTGTTTTTCCTGTCCTCATAGCTTACATTCCCTAGTATGTGCAGCATTATAATTATCAAAGGAACAGTCCACTTCACTGTCAACCATTCTTGGTAGCAATAACAGCCTTTGCTATTTACTCAAAATGCTGCACATACATTGTCACTCCAGACTTTGACATAAAATGAAAATGGTAGAAAATCAATTAACTGGTTATGAAGCTTTTTAAATCGTATCCTGATGTTGTGAATAGTTGCTACATAAATGCCAATTGCATTTCTGCACTTTAAATAATCACAAATTAAATTTGGAAAAATATGGATTCTAAGAGTTGTGCTAGAAATGATTTTGCAGACCAGCTAGTCTCTCTGACATAAATGAGAGTGATTCCATGCTCAAAAGCAAGTTTGTTCTATTCCTAATATAGTGACCAACACTGTTTGACAGGGAAGGTTTAATGATGACCTGAATTTTGCTGCAATAATAATAGTGAAGTTGACATTGTAAGCCATTATCAGGAGCTAATAGCAACATATGGAAATTACTGTCAGAAATACCATGTTCTGTCACAGGGTGTGCTGCTGCAGCACTCAGCATTTAAACAACAGCAATGCAGGAATGTAGTGTACTTGTCCACTTATTCCATGCTAAAAAGGACAAAGAAGTTAGGACTAAATAAAAATCGAAAGAACTGAGGATGCTTTAAGAAGGATTCTAAGGAAGGGTCACTGGACCCAAAACGTTAACTTTGATTTCTCTTCACAGATGCTGCCAGACCTGCTCAGCTTTTCCAGCAACTTCAGATATTGTTTCCAACAAGTTAGGACTTCTGCATGCAGGGGAGTGAGAGAGCATAAGAATTTTAAATTTCATAATAAGTTGTTAACTGAATGGCCTCCTTAATGTTCAAAATTAAATTTATAATGTGTAATCTCATTTCCTGAGGTGCAAATTAATGTTGACTTTAGAAAGGTTTTTTTTAAAGTATTCGCTATCTGTCTTTACTCTTCCTTCTTTTGTCACATCTGTATTTCCCAATATTGATTTTGCTTGCTATACATTAATTCAATGCACTTTATATTTCCTGTGTTATACTTCCTAGTTGAAGTCTGCAGGCAAAACATTCATGTGATTTTGTTTTTCGGTACAAGACTCACAATTTGCAACCTACTCCCCTGGTCCAATTCAGTTTCTGGTCAGTAGTATCCCCAGGGATGTTAAATATGATGATTCAGTGGTATTAATGTGATTGAACTTCAAGGGGCAATGGTTAGATTCTCTTTGTTGGACATTGACAAGGCATGGCCCTTGTGTGGCATGATGTTAATTACTACTTGTCAGCCAAATGTGGATATGTCTAGTCTTACTGTATTTGGAATGGACTGCTTCAGTATAAGTTATGAATAGTCTATTAACATACACCCTTCTGACCTGAGAATGGAGAACAGGTATTGATAAAGCAGCTGAAGATGTTTGGGCCAAGTACTCCTGCAGAAATGTCCTAGAACTGAGAAGTCTGACATCTCATAACCACAATCATCATCCTTTGCACTAGCTGAATAGACGGGGGCTGTTTTCCCTGGAGTGTCGAAGGCTGAGGGATGGCCTCGTGGAGGTTTGTGGAATTGTGGGGGCCATGGATGGGATGGTGGACAGGGTCTTTTCCCTGGGGTGGGGGACATGGGTTTGGGGTGGGAGGGGAGTGATATGGAAGAAACCTAGGGGACAACCTTTTCGCGTAGAGGGTGATACGTGTTTGGAGTGGGCTGCCAGGGGAGGTGTTGGAGGCTGATGCAGTTGCAACATTTGGGGCAAATCTGGATGGGTGTATGAGTGGGAGGGGTTTGGAGGGATGTGGGCCAGGTGCTGGCAGATGGGTCTGGTCAGCATGGACAAGTTGGACCGAAGGGTCTGTTTCCATGCTGTGCATCTCTATGACTCAGAATAGAAACACCATCACTGCAACAAAGAATCCTCAGACTGCTGTTGTTGTTTCCAAACATAAATGTATTAGTTTGTTTCAAGTAAAACAATTTGGGTCCCTTCTAATCACCAATGATCAAACCACCCAGGCCTGCTGTCATACACACTGCAGATCATGTGACCGCCTTTATTTTACTTTGGAGACAGGGTGGAACCTTATGAGGTTCCGAACAGCATGGGCTATGGCGAAGTGAGCAGTAGAATTGGGAGAGATATAGTGCAAAACTGATCTGGATGTCAAAACCATCTTGTTTGCTTTCCTCAAGCAGTATGACAATATTTCTGTTAATCAGCAGTGAGTACCCAGTTGATGAAAATTATTGCTTGTTAAGAGCCCAACCTGCCATTGGTAGTGGTCTTACCTAACTCTCCATACAAACTAGCCTTCAGGAAAACTTAACATGGAAACCAGTTTGATTTCCTGGTGACCTCAACTTGCTGCTTGCTCCATGAGAAACATGTTGACGACAGACAAATTGGAGCGCAGGACATGATACAGCAGCACCAGTCACACATGCCTTTCCACCACTGACATTGGCACTCCATTTACAAGGAGGCCTTGCTACCATCAGGCAATGCACTGTCACTGTGCCATTCAAGGGCAGACTGCTCTCAGAGGGGCCACACCAACCAGTAGAATATGGTTGCATCAAGTGTATAGGTACTACACAGGGAAAGGAGCCAACAATTTTTATCAGGCTGCTCCTTGGCTTGTCCATCTTTTCTTGTATTAGTGTACCATGTTAGTCTAGCATCAGTACCACATGTCACACATATGGTATCTGCAGCAAGCAATCCAACATCTCTGAAAACCTTGGAGAAGTAGACCATGATGAAGTCTATGGGGATGCCTGTCAGTCGGGGGATCCCAACACAGTTAGCCAAGAGCAGTCTTCCATTACCAGCCCCAGGCGTTGCTCACATTCGGTCACCTATTCGATGTGGCATTACACAAGGGGACGATGCCTCTGTGTTGCAAGTCATGATCAGCCTTTATCTTGATAGGGACAGGTCTGGGGTATATGGGGGAGGACTGACACATATGTGAACCTATGCCAGAGACCTTGGCAGATAAGAACCATAACTAGTAGATCGCTCAAGGAGGTGGGCCACGGTCATCCTGTTGCTTCCATTCAAAGAAATTAAAGGAGTCAGGGAAAGTTTGATTCAGGCAAAGGAGCCTGGCAAAAGGGAGGGTATAGTAAATTGTTTTAGTTATATGTACACAACTTGGATGATAAGCTCGGGAGGTGTGGTCAATGCCAGAAAAATCTTTCCTTAAATGGTTTTCAAAATGGTTTACTGTATTCTAGCTGTGATCTGACTAATGCTTTGTATAGTTTTAGCAAAACCTCTCTACTTTTATACTCCATTCCCTATGAAATGAAGGCCAATATTCCATTTGCCTGCCTTAGCACCCATTGAACTTCAATGCTAACTTCTTGTGATTCATGGACAAGGACTCTCAGATCTCTCTTCTGTGGTTTTGTGCAGTCTTTCTCTATTTAAATAATATTTAGGTCCTCTCTTATTCCTCCCAAGACCTTCCATTCCTCCATATTATATTTCAATGGCCTTTTTTTTTGCTCATTCACCTAACCTGTCTATATCCCTTTGCAAACTGTGTCATCCTTACCACTTGCCTTCCCACCTACTTTTGTATTATGCACAAACTTGGCTATAGTACATTCACTTTCCTGAACTAAGTCATTAATATATATTGTAAATAATTGTGGTCGGGTGCTGATCCCTATGACACATCACTAGTTTTAGATGCTATCCTGAACATGTCCGCCTTAATCCTACTTCTGTCTTGTATTAATTAGATATCTATCCATGCTACCTTCAACTACTTCCAACACCATGGACTAATCTTATGAAGTTGCTTGATATGTCATATTTCACAAAAATCTTATAAAAATCCAAATACATTACATCCACTGCCTCCACTTTATGTATTGTGCTTGTTAGCTGAAAGAATTCTAGTACATTTGTCAGTTATCATTTCTCTTTCATGAAGCATGCTGATTCTGCTTGATTACATTATGCATTTCTAAATGCTCTGCTGTTGCGTCCTATATAATAGACTCTAACATTTTCCCAATAACACGTTAAATGGCCTATAATTACCTGTTTTTTGTCTTCTTCCCTTTTTAAATAAAGGAGTGAAACTGGCTGTTTTTCAATGTATGGGATTTTTCCAGAATCTATAGATTACTGGAAGATTACTACCAATGCATCTACTACCTATGTAGCTGCTTACTTTAATATCTCAGGAAGCATTCTATCAGGTTCAGGAGACATATCTTTTTTAGACCCATTAATTTTCCTAGCACTTTTTCTCTGGTGATAGTTATTGTACTTATTTCTTCTCCTCCTTTTGCTTCTTGAATATTTACTAATTTTGGAATAATATTAATATCTTCTATTGTGAAAATTGAGGCCAAGTATTTATTCAACTTCTCTACCATTTCCTGATTTCCCATTATTTTATCTCCAGGCATGAATCTCGAAAGACCCCACGTTCACTCTGGCTTCTCAATTCCTTTTTAAAGAAGCTCTTGCTGTCCAGTGTTAATATTACGTGCCGGTTTACCCTCAAAGTTTATTTTTGCCTTCTGTATTATATTTTGATCATTTGTTTTGGTTTTTAAAAAATTTACAAATCCTCTGGTTTACCACTAATGTGAGTCACTTTCTATGTATTTCCTCACAATTTGATGCTATCCTTCCCTGGTTAACCAGTTGGTTTAACCCCCTTCCTTGAATCCTTCTTCCTCACTGGAATATGCCTTTGTTGTGAGCCTTGAACTATATTCTTAAACAGTCAACATTCTTCCTGAATGGTTGTTGCTGCTAAACACCTTCCCCCATCCACTCCAGCCAGCTCTGTGCTCATTCCTTTGTATACATCCCTACATAAGCTTAGTGTTATTGTTTCCAACACAAATTTTTCCCTCTCAAACTGAATGCTAAATTCTGATGTGTTATGGCCACTGTTTTAACTCTTGCACCATTTATTAAATCTGCCTCATTTCACATCACCAGATCCAAAATAGTCTAATTCCTGTTATAGAGTCATAGGGATGTATAGCTTGGAAACAGACCCCTCAGTCCAACCCGTCCATGCCGACCAGATATCCCAACCCAATCTAGTCCCACATGCCAGCACCCGGCCCATATCCCTCCAAACCCTTCCTATTCATATACCCATCCAAATGCTCTTAAATGTTGCAATTGTACCAGCCTCCACCACTTCCTCTGGCAGCTCATTCCATACACGTACCACACTGTGTGAAAAAGTTGCCCTGTAGGCCTCTTTTATATCTTTCCCCTCTCACCCTAAACCTATGCCCTCTAGTTCTGGACTCCCAAACCCCAGGGAAAAGACTTTGCCTATTTACCCTATCCATGCCCCTCATAATTTTGTAAACCTCTATAAGGTCACCCCTCAGCCTCCGACGCTCCAGGGAAAACAGCCCCAGCCTGTTCAGCCTCTCCCTATAGCTCAAATCCTCCAACCCTGTCAACATCCTTGTAAATCTTTTCTGAACCCTTTCAAGTTTCACAACATCTTTCCGATAGGAAGGAGACCAGAATTGCATGCAATATTCCAACAGTGGCCTAACCAATGTCCTGTACAGCCGCAACATGACCTCCCAACTCCTGTACTCAAGACACTGACTGATAAAGGAAAGCACACCAAACGCCTTCTTCACTATCCAATCTACCTGCGACTCCACTTTCAAGGAGCTATGAACCTGCACTCCAAGGTCTCTTTGTTCAGCAACAATCCCTAGGACCTTACTACTTCAGTGTATAAGTCCTGCTAAGATTTGCTTTCCCAAAATGCAGCACCTCACATTTACCTGAATTAAACTCCATCTGCCACTTCAGAGCTCATTGGCCCACTTGGTCAAGATCCTGTTGCAATTGGAGGTAACCTTCTTTGCTTTCCACTGCATCTCCAATTCCTGGGAGAGAAAGCCCAGGTTGAAATCCCTTCTGCTCCAGGTGTGTGTCTTAACTCAAGTTTCTTCTAAGCTGCATGTTTGGACACATGGACAGTAGCTCTGCTGTTCAGTGCATGGTGATCAGTGCAGTTATGCTCATCACCATATTGACATCACATTCTAGTGCCATGCACAGGACTCGAAACCCTAGGTAGCCAGTAAAACAAATTAGAGAGGACGCTGGTCATAACATCTGAGCAGGTTGATGAGAAAATATCATTAATGGTAGTTTGTGAGAGTCTGTATTACCAAAGACAGTGCATAAAATCAGGAAGTCCCTTTTGAATTGTCCGTTTGAGATTTCATGGATAGCTAATCAGTATTTTCTACCTAGATTCATGGTCCATTTTATTCACACTTCCATCGAGATTGGCTTTGAAAGGGAAAAGTCCAAGGTATTCCTCAAAACTCTCAGACAAGGTTAATCTGCCAAGATTGAAGACAGCAAGACCAATGGGTTCTGTTCTGCAGTCTGTTCGGAAGTCGATTTGTAAGCATGTCAAACACAATGCATATATTTAATCACCTTTGTAAGTGCTAGTGTTCATAAGTTATATACAGGTATTTGTAAATTGGAGACTGCCCTCCCTGTATTCTTCATGATTTGAGGTGCCTAGAACTGAATGCTGTTGCTCAGAGCTTTATGTAACAGTCCTCAAGATAAAGGTCAATTTTACATTAGCCTTTTAAACCATTGTGTTTTAGTTAATTATGTGATGTTGTCTTCAATATTATTTACATTTATACAACTTCGTTCAATGTAGTCAATGTAGTAAAATATCCCAAGGTACTTTATCAGAGCACAAGTAAAGAAAGGGCCATTTGAAAAGATATGAAAAGGTCTAGCCAATGAGATAGACATTAAAGAGATGCCTAAAGGCAGTAAAAAGAAAAATACAGAAACAAAGGCAGAGATAGAAATGTAAGGAGGAAATTACAGAGCAAATGCCTAAACAATTGAAGGTCTACCCACAAATGGTAAGGTAAGAAGCCAGAACAAGGAACTAAAATTGAAGAATCACAAGTGTTTTTGAAGGGTTTTAGGATTGGAGGACAATGGAAAGGGTGAGGTGACTGCAAGTTTTGAACACAAGTGTGGATTGATGGCATAAAAGTACTATTGTTATATTATGATTATTCAAAAGTTATCTACTACTAACTACAAGTAATTCTAGAGTTGCTTCTCTCCATGTGTTATCAAATAATTGGATGTTCAAAATTAACAAGATTTAGAAAAGTAGATATGTTATACATTGTGCAGTGGGTCAGCTAGGTGTATAGTAAACAATCTCTTAATGCAATTGCACAGAAACAGGAAATGACATGAATTACAAATGCACAGTGTAATAATTGTGACCTCTGTTGATTCCTGCTTTAGTCTTTGTTTTAAGTGTCTATGCTTCTTTTGTGTTAGACTGCTTTGTGCCAACAACACACACAGCCTGCATTCAACAGCTGCAAATCGTTTTCTTTACTTGAAGAACTGGTAAACATTATCAGTAGTGGAAGAAGATTCATGTTCTTATCATGCCTTAAAGCCTTGAAGGTCAACAGAAACTAATGTTGATTTTCCTTCAAGGGACAGATTCTTTTCAGTTACACGATTAGTCAGAAACTATTCTCCCAGTTCCTCCACCCAAAAATTTTATTTTACATAATAAATCAACATACTTTTTGTACAAAGGTTACATAGATCACAGGCAAGCTCGTAACTCTTATGAAATGGTTCTCGTCAACAAGTCATTGTGCTGTTGTAGTGAAGCACAAGTTTTTCCCAATCCTCAACAGAATTATCAATTAAATTATGCTTTAATTAAAGTCTGAGATGATCAATACAGTTGACTTTCCAAATTTACATTTGACAATTTTTGACGAAATATACATTTCGTCTTAAAAAAATAACATGCAACAGTGACTAAATTTATCCAGAAAATTCTGGTGGTTTCTTTTAATGCAGCATTCCCTGTGGAAGAGCTACAAAGCTGCTCTTGCATAGATCTGTAGACAGTCTGATGGAAAAGGTTATCAACAGCTCCCACAGGCAAAACTTTACAACAGCAATTTATACTGATGATATTATTTTAATTAAATGCACAAGTTAGTTCTTTATTTTTCAATGTAAATCCTATTTTTAAAAAATCTGCACTACATAAAGTATCAGTGTTGGAAGAACAGAGCACACACATCCCTATTTTACACTGAGTCATCCAAGCAGAAATGACTGAAAACTGGCCTGCTATTGACAAAGCTGCTATAAATGGAATGAGGAATAGAAATCTAGATTATAAATATTTAATGCCCCTTTCTACCATGTAAAGTTTCATGACTCCAGTGTGACAATAACAATGATGCTTGTATTTATTTTCCTTTAGGCAGTTTTTCCCCCTCAAATAACCGTCCTCATTAAAATGATATACAATATTGTATAGGTGTACAACAGGATCATTGAAATGAGCTACAAAATTGCAACCTGATTTTCAAGTCTTTTTTTAAATTCAGTTGCTGCATTCATCTTTCCACAAAACATACTGCTTGCAATTAATTGCTTGCACATTTGTACCCTGTTTATTCCAAATGCTACTATTTGTTTACATTTTGCTGTGTTTGTGCATCTTAGGAAGATGACAATTAAAATGTGATGCAAAATTCAAAGATGCTGAAAATAGGCAGTTTAAATTTGTAAGAGAAGAAACTTGGATATGTACACAGCAAGATGAAACTGAATAATGCTGAGTGTAAGTGCCATAAAAGTGGTCCTTTCTCAAATTTCCTATTCTTAAAAGTATTCACTTCACTCATGTAGTTTCACAGATACCCCATAAAAGTGACTATTCCTCATGGACTTTGTCTGTGAATGTCAGCAGGCTATTTAATCAAAGAAGACTTCACTGCTGGATCCATCTTAGTATTTGTTTGTGTAGTACATACAGTGGATGAAAAACAGGAACAGGGCTACTCCAATTCATTCACTGTGCCCATCCACCCCTCTCTTTCCCAGTTCACCAATACAAGTTATTGAATTCCCACTAACTTCCTGGATGGCATCAGATCACTCAGATTGCAAATCAAAATGAAGACTTTCCTGATCACATCACTTGGGTTCACACTGTATGGAGTATTTGACAAATACAACTTTATCCTCTTTAAAAAATGTAATTGCTTTGCTATTAAAGAACAAGATAGATATCAAAAGGTGAAATTGTGGTATGAATTATTTCAAGATATAATAACACTGAGAAATAGTACATGGAATACATATTGAATTGCACTTGGAGGAAGCACTGAGCTTGACAACAGTGGAGAACATTCTAGGAATGGTGGACTATAATATCCATCACCAAGAGTGGCTTGGCAGCATCACTACCAACCAAGCTAGTCAAATCCTAAAGGACATAACTGCTAGTCCGGATCAGCGGCAGGTGGTGAGGGAACAAACAAGAAGGGGAAAAAAAAGTTGACCTCATCATACCAATCTAACTGCTTTAGATTCATTTGTCCTTTATAGCATCGGTAAGACTGATCATTGCACAGTCCCTATGGTGACAAAATCTGATCCTTGCATGGAGAATATCTCATTGTGTGGTATGACATTATCACCATGCTAAGTGGGATAGACTTGGAACAGGTCCAGCAACTCTGAGCATCCATGGCTTTGTGCCAAGTTGTATTCCAACACAAATTTCATCTCATGCTTAGTATATTCCCTTATTCTACCATTACCACATCTAGCCATGGGAGCAGCACCAGGCTAACCCAGAAATTGAGGTGTTAATCTGGTGAAGTTGCCAACAGGATTATTCACATGCCAAACAGTATAAGCCACAAGTGATAGACAGAGCTAAGCAATTCCACAACAAATGGATCAGATACAAGCTCTAAAAGCCTGAGACACAACATATTTAGACAAGAATGGTCATGGACAATTAATGACTATCATACCATTACTGAATCCCCACCATCAATATCCTGGAGTTACCACTAACCAAGAACTGAACTGGACCAGCATGTAAATATTGTGGCTACAAGAGCAAATCAGAGATTTGGAATCCTACAGTGAATAACTCAACTGAATCCCTGAAGCACATGCACCAACTACAAGGCACAAGTCAGGAGTCTAATGGAATACTCCTGACTTGCCTTGTAAGTGCTGCTCCAACAATATTCAAGAATCTGGACATCATTCAGAACAAAACAACCATTTTAATTTATACCTTCTCCACAAACATTCAGGAAATTCAGGAAATTTACAAAGTGCATTATCAATGCGTTATGAATAGCACTCAAGTTAAATTTCAGGTCTCTAGAAAGCAAAACCATTTCATATTAAAACATATACTCATCTAACTTCAAAATAAAAATTGATGGAATTATTATGAAGTCAAAGCTTCCTAATAAGGCTATCTTACTGTAGGAAGGATAACAAGTATCAGGGCTATGTGAAAAGAACAGAGGAGTGGGACTAATTGGATAGTTCTACCAAAGATCCTCCTTTGGTGTTACATAATTCAATGATTTTATGAATTATGATTCTATGTAACATGACCTTCTGTAATATATAGTGATATACATCGGGGTAGCTTAAAAGGTACAACTTCTGTAAAATGTCCAAATGGCCAATAAAACATGACTGGAGCTCAGAGGTTTGCCTTAACAGTAGCATTTTAAAAAGCAAGGCTTTCATTATTATGCCAAAGAATGCACATCTTTTCCCTTTGCAGTTTAAGCAGAATATATTGCTTAACATTTACTTAAACATGGATTAGGTCATTTAACCCCTCATTTAACCCAAATGGCAACTGCTCTATTAGCCAACTTTGCATCTAGTCGTAATCTTATCCAACACAAGTCCATTCATTTGGCCCAAAAACTACAGCTTGTTTTATGGGAAGGGGTGGTGGGAAAGCAGTTCAGAATACCATTAAAAAAAATTACAAATGCAGGACATCTGAAATAACAACAAAGTGCTGCACAAATGTAGCAGGTTTGGCACCCTCTTTGAAAGTTTTGAAGAATCACCATATAGGACACAAATGTTGCTCTCTCCACAGACGCTGCCAGATGTGCTCACATTCTCCAGCACTTTTGGTTCTTATTTTAGAATTCCATTACTTTGTGTGACCAAGTGCTTTCTGATTAATTTTAAAATTAACTAGTTCAAATATTCAAACCATGATTCCTTATTTTGAATTCTCCATGAGCAGGAATAGTTTCTTTGTATTTACCTCACCAAACCACTGAAATGATTATAAACACCTTGGTTATGGTTTTTCTATCTTCTAAACTCAAGAGAATGGAAAACAAATTTACTCAACCTGTGCTTATAATTTAACTATTTAAATTCTGGTCTCAATTTTGTTGAACCTGCACTGCAGGATAAAATAATTAATTTGCTTGGCATGCCACCAACCATCTTAGAGATTTACTCCCTCTGTCATTATAGACAGTATACTGGTATCATTGTGTACCAAAGTGCACTGTAGTAATTCACCAAGGCTTGTTCAATAGCACCTTCCAAACTAGTGATCACTATTGCCAATGAAAGCAAAGTCAGCACTCGCATATGAACAGCAGTATTTGCAGGTTCCCCTCCATGTCGCACAGCATGTCATTGCAGGTTCCTCTCCATGTCGCACAGCAAATGTATCACTGTTCGCTATTGCTGGGTCAAAATGCTGGAACTCACCACTCCAACAACTGAATGTACAACACTGTCGTAGCTATCCCTCAAGGTAGAGGATGATGGTCTTCATTCCGTTGATTTATTTATGGCCTCAGAGGTGGCTTATGAGTCCAATCTTGGCTTTGAAAGTTCTTCTGCATTCAGGACAGGTAGTTCCAGATGGCAGATCGGGCTTTGGTTGTTGCTGAGAGTGTGGTGCTGAAAAAGCACAGTGGATCAGGCAGCATCCGAGGAACAGGAGAATCAACGTTTCGGGTATAAGCCCTTTATCAGGAATGAACATGGCTGTGCTTTTGGTTGTTGCTGCTTAGTTTCCATTTTCTTCTCTTTTCTTCTAGTTCTGTACATCTGTTGGCTTAGAAAGTTGCTGTTTCTTCTCAGATGATGGTTTGCCAGAGTTGCTGTTCTGGGCATTGGTTTCCCAATTGTTGATGTCAATATTACATTTTTTCATGTTGGCTTTTTTAAAAATATATTTTTATTGAAAAAATGGAAAGTTTTTGGATATTACAACAAATACAAAACAAAACAATTCAAAATAATACAAAGAAACCCACTAATTACATAAATAATAACTAGTAACAATTAATAAATCATGACAGTTATAATAATACAGCTCAACAAAACAACGTAATAGCCCTCAACCATCGACAGCATAAATTTATATATATTCACGTGTTTGTAATTCCTCCTCTCTGGATACTAGATTCATTAAACAGAATTGTCATGGCTATATGGAGGCCCTTATTAGTATGGCAGACAAATCTGTACCCAAGTAGTCCAAACTGAGTCATCACGTCTTATAAAAATTCTCAGTTTTATGGTGCACCATACTTGTAAGAAAGTCCAAAGGGATGTGTTCCATGATTAGCTTACGCCAGTCCAACAGTCACAGGGTGGTGGGGGGGGGGGTTAGGGTGTTTAAGACACCCAGCCTAGCAGAACGCTCTTTGTTGTACAAAAAGTGAGGATACTGAAAAGCTTTTTTTTGTGCGCCTCTAGTAGAATTGAATTAATAAGGCCAAAAAGAAGAGATACTGGGTCCATATTCCTTAACTGTCATTATTTTGTCCAAGAACAGCAAACTACGAAGGGGGCATCTTGCCAGAGATGCTTCGATGTCTAACTATAGATAGTGAGGGTACCCTCGGGACCAGAGAGAGCCATAGAGATGTACAGCACAGAACCAGACCCTTCGGTCCAACTTGCCCATGCTGACCAACCCCATCTAGTCCCACCTGCCAGCACCCGGCCCATATCTCTCTAAACCCGTCCTACTCATATACACATCCAAATGCCTTTTAAATGTTGCAATTGTACTAGCCTCCATCACTTCCTCTGGTAGCTCATTGCTTACATGTACCACCCTCTGCGTGAAAAGGTTGCTCCTTAGGTCTCTTTCATATCTTTCCCCTCTCACCCTAAACCTATGTCTCTAGTTCTGGACTTGCCCCACCTCAAGGAAAAGATTTTGTCTACTTATCCTATCCATGCCCCTCATGATTTTATAACCCTCTATAAGGTCACCCCTCAGCCTCCGACGCTCCAGGGAAAACAGCCCTAGCCTATTCAACCTCTCCCTATAGCTCTAATTCTCCAATCCTGGCAACATCCGTGTAAATCTTTTCTGAACCCTTTCAAGTTTCACAACATCTTTCCAATAGGAAGGAGACCAGAATTGCATGCAATATTCCAACAGTGTCCTAACCAATGTCCTGTACAGCTGCAACATGACCTCCCAACTCCTGTACTCAATACTCTGACCAATAAAGGAAAGCATACCAAACACCTTTTGCACTATCCTATCTACCTGCGACTCCACTTTAAGGAGCTATGAAGCTGCATTCCAAGGCCTCTTTGTTCAGCAACATTCCCTAGCACCTTACCATTAATTGTATAAGTCGTTATTTAAGATAGCAATGAGCTTAATTAATAGTTTTTGATATCTGGGAGGTCCACTCCTCCCAATCTGTGGGGTAGCTGCAGTTTAGTTAGTTTAATAAGGGGTCGCTTGCGATGCCAGATAAAGGAACTGAACCAGCCGTTCAGTCTAAATGCTTGCTTAATAAAACCAGAAGAAGCATTCGCATAGGATACAGCAGGCGGGTGAGAATGTTCAAGCTGGCTTTTGAAACGTCTTTGACTCTCTTCTGTTGTCTGACTCTTACGTTTGCCTTCTTTAAGCTGGGAGTAGCAGATTTGTTTCGACAGACATCAGTCTTTCATCCAAACAACATGACTGCTCCATCTTAGTTGGTTCTTGATGACATCGGCTTCAATGCTTGTTGTTTTTGCTTCATTCAGCAAGATGATGTTGGTTTTTCTATAACTCCAGCTGATATTCAAGATGTTTCAAAGACATCATTGACGGAACTTTTCAAGTGCCTTCAGATGTCATTGGTATGTTGTCTAAGTTTCGGATGCATACAGGAACATTAGGACTACCACTGTTTTGTACACTAGCATTTTGGTGTCTGTTCGGATGTCACGATCATGAAAGATCTCTTGTTTGGAGATGTCCAAAAGCATGTTCCAGCATTTTTATACAATGTTGGATCTCATCATTAAGGTCGACATTGGAGGAGAGGTGACTTCCAAGACACAAAGTGGTCCATGTTTTCCAGGGTTGTTTCACCAAGTTGAATTGATGGTTCTAGCCGATTTGTCTCAGTTGGTGATAGTTGATAAATGATCTGAGTCTTCTTGAAATTGATCGTAAGTACAAGTTTCGTGTATGCATGGTTGAAGGCAGTCAGAATCTGTTGTGGGTGGTTTTCTGAGACAGCTGCAACACTGCTGTCATCTGTGTATTGGAACTTGATGAGGGAACTCATAGATGTCTGGCTTTTGGACTTAAGACGGGCAAGAATGAAAAGTCTGCTATCTGTTTTCTGTAGACTGTTTCAATTCCTGGGGGAAGGTCATCCTTGATGAGGTTGATTGTCGCAGTAAAGATGGTGAACAAAGTTGGAGCAATCACGCATCCCTGTTTTACTCCTGATCAGACTTAAAAAGGCTCACAGTTACTGTTGTTGACTATAACTGTGGCACGCATGCCATCGTGGAAGTCTCAGGATTCAAATGTACTTTTCCAGGCATCTATAGCTGGATAGGATATCCCCTAGGGTTTCCCTTGATACTGAGGCAAAGGTTTTGGTGAGCTCGATGAATGCCATATACAACGGTTGAAGTTGTTCACAACATTTGTCTTGTAGTTGTCACACAGTGAAGATCATGTTGATTGTTCCACGTGATGATCTAAAATCGGCTTGTTTCCAGAAGTATCTTCTCAGTTAAAGGCTTGATCTTGTTCTTCGTGCTGTGGGAGGGGATGTTTCCTGCTGTTGCTAACAGGGAAATTCCATGATAGTTTCCGCATTCAGATCGATCACCTTTCCTTTTGTAGATGGTAACGATTGCTGAGTCTCTAAAGTCTGCTGGTATGTTTTCATTTATTCATATGTTGATGCAATTGGTAATGAAGCAGATTACCTCCAGTTTTGTAAACATTGGCTGATATTCAATCAAATCCAGTGGACTTGTTGTTTTTCAATGTTTTGATGGCTTCCTTGACTCCTTCAAGTATTGGTAATTTGCTTAGGGAGTTATCAATGGGTTGTTTTGGAATGTTGTTGATCACATTCCTGTCAAATGGGACAGTGTGATTTAGAAGATCTTCAAAGAGTTCGCTCCACCTAGAATTAATGTCAGCATTGCTCTTCAAGATGGTTGAACCATCTTTACGTTGAGAGGGATTTGACCATGAGTGAATGGGCCAAAAATAGCTTGAGTTACATTGAAGAAGCCTTGAGTGTCATTGGCGTTCAGTAGTTGTTGGATTTCCTGAGCTTTCTTCCTCTACCATTGGTTTTTCAGATTTTGGGTGCTCTTCTGGACTGCAGCCTTGCATTCCTGATAGCTTTTTGTTTTGGCAGCCCGATTATTGGTCATTTTGGAAGATGAAAGCTTTTCTCTTTATGTTGATAAATTGTTGGAGTAGTTTGTTTTTATCATCGAACCAATCTTGATGTTTTTTGTCTTGAACCCAACTGTTTCTTTTGCAGGAGGTGATGGTAGCGTTCTTCAATTGACTCCAATATTCTTCTATGAATGGTGGGATTTTTTGAGGCAGTTGTTCTTGAAGACTTTGTTGGAACTTCTGTACATGGTTAATGTCTTGAAGAATGTCAACATTGAATTTCTTGATAGTGTTCTGATTTTGGTATTTCCTTTTGAGCCGAATCTTCATTCTCATGGTGGATGAGGTGAGTTGATGGTCTGCCTCGCACTAGTCAGCACCGGTAACAGCTTTTTTTATCAGTACATCTTGTTGGTCGGAGATTGTACGATGTAGTTGATGAGATGCCAGTGTTTGGAGCATGGATGCTGCCAGGAGACTTATGCCTGTTTTTCTGGCAAAATAGGATATTTGTAATCACCAGATTGCGTTCAGCACATTTGGTGAGGAGGAATGTTCCATTGGCATTGACCTTGCCAACTCCTTCCTTGCCTACTATTCCAGTCCTGAGCCTATGATCTTTCCTGACTCTGGCATTGAAGTCTCCCAAGAGAAAGATCATGTTGTTGTTGGGAACAGAGGAAAGGATGTCATCAAGTTGGGTATAGAAGTTCTCCTTTACTTCGTCTTCAACGTCCAGGATCGGAGCAGAGGTGCTGATGATGGTGGCATGTTGGTTCTTGATGAGCTGGATTCAGAGTCAGGAAATCTTCATAGAACAACCACTGGGAATCAGTCAGTTTCTGAGGTAGGCTGTTTTGGATGGCAAAACCTTTTGCATGGATCCTCGGTTATTCAGGATCAAGTCCTTTCCGAAAAAAGGTGTATTGACCTTACTCTTACTTCAGTTGCCCTTCTCCAGCTCTGCAGGTCTCACTCAGAGCAACGATGTCCAAGTTGAATTTTTGGAGTTCCTGGGCAACAAAGGCAGTTCTCTCTGGCTGGTCTGAGTTTGGGTTATCCATCAGCATTCGTATATTCCAGGTTCCAAATTTCATAGTTTCACTTCACGATGTTTTACAACTGCGTAATGGTGATACGGCTTTCCAGACAGGATGAGGTGAAGCAGACTAGTAATAGGGCACCTTTTCTAGCCCTCTTCCAGTTTAGGGTGGGCAGAGTGGATCCGAAATAGGGTTGCTCAGACATGGCTACTGCTACCGAACAACTTTCCTGCCAGAAGTTGAGCGACTGAATCAAGTATTCACTGCTATCGTGCTGGTTCTTAACTCGGAACTTCCAGCCATCAAATTGCTTGCTGCTGTCGCCCTCTCCAATCGTCAAAAGACTTGAAGAAGTAGCCCACAGAACGAAGATGCCTGTGCGTGTATTTGTTTAACCTGTACTTGATGTTGCACTCCAAGAAGCACACGATACTTCACAACTGATACCAATGGCATAAAGACCACGACGATTGGAGCTGATGGATTTGTTGTTGCCTTCATCCGTCTTCACAGCCGGTGAGTTCGAAATAACTTCATCCACTTATTCCACCGTTGAGGTCTTGATTGGATTGTTTTTTGTCAGGGACCTCACCTTAACCTTACTGCCATGGATGACCCTACCAGGAGCATAGCTCCAGATGGCATTGCTCATGGGATTTCAGGACCACACAAGCTTCTCCATCATGATAAGGTGACAATCCATGGAGAGGTACAACACCATATGTACTTCAACGATGCAAGTAGGTAGCTCATTACTGCCTTCCCAAAGATCACAGATTGGCAAAAAATGTTGACCTAGCTAGCGATGTTCATATTTCATGAACAAATTTTTAAGAATCCTTCTTGAGGTGTGGTGCCCAGAAATACATAGAAGATTGCAAATGATGTCTGATATAAGCTTTTATACAGCTAAGTTCCTCTTTTCTGAGTTCAATTTTCTTTGGGACCCAGTCCACCATTCCATGATTCTTTCATTACTCTTTTTTAACCAGCAATGTTCAGGTATTAGACAGTTACCTAAATGGATATTTCAGGGCTTTTTCCCCTACTAGTAGCTAACCATTACTTACATTTTCTTGATCCAAAATTAGTGACCTCACTCGTTCCACAGTGACCTCAACCTGATATAGATTTATCCATTCAGCACAAAAACATGCCCACAAAACAACAAAATCATAACCATCCGACGAAGGCTGTGGAACTAATCTATTTCAACATACATGCAAGCACCAGGAAGGGGTTTAAAGAACAAGTATAGCAGTGGATGCCTTGAGAGAATGTTCTCCAACAGAGCCATGTGTGAAGTTAGCTCAGCAGTAGTGGCTTGAAGGGCACTCAATTGTCAGATCAACATGAAGTCGTTTCGTGCTCCTGCTTATCTGGAACCATCTCAGAAAACAGCAATACTATATCCAGTTCAACAAAGATGACTACAGACATTTCAAAACATTTTCAGGCAACAGGCTTTTGGTAACCTACTGAAGCTTGCCTGTTGCCTGGGCAGCCATTCTCACTATGCTACTAGGCGCAGGCCTGAAGGGCTGAAGGACCTGTCCCTGTGCTGAATTGTTCTTTGTACTACACTTAACCAGAACACATTTGATGTGTTATATTAACAAACATGAAGAAAGTGCACAATTTACAAGGGACAAATGCAGGATCAATGCCTGTTCAACCGAAATAAATAGCTCTGTACAACTCAATAAAATGAATTCACTTTGTTACCTGCTAATCTCCCATTGTGCAGGAAATAAGTAATGAATATCTAAAAGTCAGTCTAACAGAAACATGGAGGTAGAAATTATTTTAAGTTGGATTTCAGGCCTAAAATGGGGTCTCAACATTCAGTGGAGGAGCTACTGCTTCCTTTATGCACCACAGGTAGGTCTCCCATTTTAATAAGGTGAATATTAGGTTATTCTTCTCCTGAAAGCCTGAAAATAGTTTCAGAATGGAGAAGGTGGCCAGAATGGTGGGCGGCACGGTGGCACAGTGGTTAGCACTGCTGCCTCGCAGCGCCAGAGACCCGGGTTCAATTCCCGCCTCAGGCGACTGACTGTGTGGAGTTTGCACGTTCTCCCTGTGTCTGGGTGGGTTTCCTCCGGGTGCTCCGGTTTCCTCCCACAGTCCAAAGATGTGCAGGTCAGGTGAATTGGCCATGCTAAATTGCCCGTAGTGTTAGGTAAGGGGTAAATGTAGGGGTATGGGTGGGTTGCGCTTCGGCGGGGCGGTGTGGACATGTTGGGCCGATGGGCCTGTTTCCACACTGTAAGTAATCTAATCTAATCTAAATGCTATGGAACGGGAGGTATTTGAGTGGTTGGGGTTTGGAAAGGGAAGCATCCAACTTTTGCTTGCGGAACAAAAAGGATTTTTTGCTGCAATTATCATTATCCAATTTCATAGAAAAATATCAAAACAGTATTATAATTTTCAATTATAAAATTAGGGATTCAAAATCCATTTTGGGCAGCCAATGTATTTTGGATTGTGACATTGGTTCTTGACACTTCAATGCATTGAGTAGATGCAACAAGGAATAATTTCTCCACAGGTAAAGCATGTATTACTGAAAGTATCAGGGATGTAACTGTGTCCATAAAAAAATCTGAAACTTGTTCCTTCAAGCAATGAAGTGACGAAGTGGCGAAACGATGTTTTTCATCCTCTTCTAAGGTGCAGTGACTTTCAGTTATTTGATTAGAAATGGGACTTTCTGATGCCTTACTTCAGCATTTCAATAAATAATCTGGTAGTTAGAGAGGACAACGTTTACCTTGAGATTAATCATACAATATTCATATAATTACCACTTCCTGTAAAAAATAAATTACGAAGTCAAAATGTATTTAATGACAATGCCTCAAGCTGACCAAATTCCTGTATATTCATTTGTGTCCAATAAAATTTCAAGGATATGATACTTCAAACTTCTCTTCCTTTTCAGTTAATTCAAACCTATTTAGTAATATATCATGGTTTAAAGATAAAGCCCAATACTGGATGAATTCAATCCTGTCTTAATTAAATAACACTAGGAACCTAACACAGGTAGTGAACACCAAGTTAAGCATACAGTTAGTCTCACTTCCTCTCTCCAAAATACCCAAACACATTCTCTCACCAGATTGCTGCTCCAATGCTCAAGCTAAATGTGCTGTAACTCACTGTCCCACAGCCCTTCCAATCTCAGGCTGTTTTTTCTCTCCTGTTTGCTGCTAATACATTAGCTCATTAGTGAGATACAGAAGAACCTATAAGCAGCAAGCGTACGAGAGAATTATTCTGTGACTGGAGAAGCAGCAAAGTGAATGCTGGTGCATTAGTCTGAACATTGGAGAACTTGTGTGGCTCTCAAAGAAAAAAGAAATCTGGTAAAATGAGAAAAATCGCATTCCTCGAGTATATTCAACAGGACACATTAGTAACCAATAGGACAGGCCACTAGAAGAAATGAAATGTGAAACCTCAATGTACCTGTCTCCATCTAATTTGCTGTTTACTGGCTTCTGCACATCATGTTCCACTGCATTTGTTTATTGCAATATTATGTAACATGTAATGTAATTATTATTTAGCAGACCATTTGAAACATCTTTTAAGGGATACTTTGAATAATTCAAAATTTGCATTTGTTTATATATAATAAATGAAAATTGACATGAACTCAACATTACCTGTTGAGTTGACTCTGGAGGTATTTTGTCAGAAAACTGAAGAGCCATTTGGCAAAAAATGGTTGGAAACATGTAAATCAGAGCTGATGGCAGCCAGCCAACGCCGGATATCCTGACCCTATCTACAAGATAGAGATTGAGGAAGGCCATTCAGTGCACTTTGATTCATCCACCAAGAACTCAAACATATTCCAAACTCCACAATTGCGGCATAATTTTTTTTTACAAAATGATTTCAGAGTTTTTACTTCCATTTGAAAAATATATTCCACATATTGATCAACCTCTAAGAATTTCCTGAATTTTGGAATTATATTGATGCTGCAAGCACAGATCAAATCTGTACAGACCAATAAAAATTGCCCCCTATAAGATACATATAAATTTAAAGATGGGGAGACAGTAATAAATTGAAAGGTCATAGAATCAGTGCCATTTTTATGGGTGGCATAGTAGATCAGTGATTAGCACTGCTACCTCACAGTGCCAGGGACCTAGGTTCACTTCCACCCTTGGGCGACTGTCTGTGTGGAGTTTGCACATTCTCCCTGTGTTTGCATGGGTTTCCTCCAGGTGCTCTGGTTTCCTCCCACAGTGTTAAGATGTGCAGGTGACGTAGATTGCCCACACTAAATTGCCCATAGTGTCCTGGGATGTGGATTAGCCATGGAAAATGAAAGATACAAGGATAAGTAGTGGGGTGGGGTGTAGGATGCTCATGGGATGGTCAGTGTGGACTTGATGGGCTGAATGAGCATGTTCAGAGGGTAATCAAACCTTGATTCTGCTATCTGCTATTCAAATTAGGCTCTGACTTCTGAGACAGCAGTTTTTCAAATATTCGGAAGAGGAATGCATCTGGAATCTGAGAAACCTCTCCTTTTTTAGGCTCACTAACAGCAATTCTGACTTGGAGTTAAATATTTGCTTTTTCATTTTTCTTGATAAAATGATACTGACCCACAATTTAGTGTTGGCTTTCAACAAGAACATAATTTCTTGTTAGCCTTATTTAATTCATCTTTGGAAGGGTAGTATCTTAGGCAAATATCTGAAGTATGAACCATGCCAAATACACTGTTGGAAAATAACTGACTTGGCAGTTAACATCAAAGTTAACTTGGCAATTAACATCCCAACCGTCTACCAGCATGTTAATAATAAATGGGTAAGAAGAGATCGGATTAGAGAATTAAACAATTGGAGAAGAAGGTCACTCGATCCATTCAGCTTTGTGATGATGTGATATCCTGCCCAACTCCAATCCTTTGATTCCCTTGTCAATCAAAAATCTGCCCAGCTCACCATAACACAGCTCTACTGCTTGCTGGTGAGGGGTCAGAGTGGAGGAAGACTGAGATTGTGAGATTGTGTTTGTGAGAGTGAGAGTGACAGAGTGAGAGTGTGAGAGTGGGAGAGAATATTCCCTTGGACAGAAAACATTCCTCATTTTCATTTGATAGAAGAGACCCCTTATTTTGAAGCTATGACCCTTAGTTCCAGTTTTTCTCCCAGGGAAAAAGCTGTCCCTTGGGTCCCTTTTAAATCTTTCCCCCTCACCTTAAACCTTTGCCCTCTACTTTTAGATTCGACTACCCTGCGGAAAAGTTTGACTAGCCACCGTATCCATGCCCCTCATTTTATAAACTATAATGTCACCCCTTAGCCAATGACATTCCAAGGAAATTAGCCCTAGCCAATTCAGCCTCTCCCTATAGCTCAAACCCTCCAACCAAGAAATATTTTTGTAAACCTTTTCTGAACCCTTTCAGGTTTATCATTTTCCTATAGCAGGGAGATCAGAATTGCACACAATATTCCAAAAGTGGCCTAACCAATATCTTGCACAGCCATAAGATGACCTCCTAACTCTTATACTCAATGCACTTACCAATAAGGGCAAGTGTACTAAACACTTCCTTCACTACCCTGTCTGCCTGCGACTCTACTTTCAAGGAACAATGCACCCACACTCAGAGGTCTCTTTGTTCGGCAACGCTCCTCAGGACCTTACCATTAAGTTTATAAACTCTGCCCCGATTTGCCTTACCAAAATGTAGCACCTCCATTCGCCACTCCTCGGCCCGTCTGATCAATGTACTCTGATGTTACTTTCTTCATGTCCAGTACACTACCAATTTTGGTGTCATCTGCAAACTTACTAACCATACCTCCTATATTCACATTCAAATTATTTATATAAAAGTCAAAAAGCTGAGTTGTTCCAGGTATTAGCCTGGTAAACGTTCTATGAACTGCTTCCAACATATTTATAGATATTTTGCAATCAACCGGTTCAGAGATGCTATTAAAAACCACTATAGGCAGTGTATCTTCAACCCAGTCTTCCTGGCTCAGAGGTAGGTCAATATCCCTGTACCACAACAGCCCACTTCAACATATCTTTCCTTAAATAAGGTGATCAATTACATGCACGTACTCCTGACATTTACTCCATTGCCTTGCAATAAAGGCCAATATTCCATTTGGCTTCTTAATTGCTTGTTGTACCAACATGCTGATTTTTCGTGATTCAGTTACAAGAACACTTAGATCCCTTTGCATCACAGCATTTCTCTCTCTCTGCTTCTAATGTGTGTTTCTTTTTATTCTTCCTGCGAAAAATGGAAAAACCAATTTTTCAATATTTTACTCTTAACTGCCAAATTTTTGCCTGCTTATTTAAGACAACCTTATACCATTACAGCTCTTGCATTTTTCTTACAACTTGCTTACAAGAGTATAAGACCATACAATATAGGAGCAGAATTAGGCCATTTGGCAAATCAACACTGCTTCGCCTTTAATCATGGTTGATATGTTTCTTAGTTCCATTCTACTGTTTTCTCCCCATAACCTTTGATCCCCTTACTAATCAAGAACTCTGTCTTAAAGACACTCAATAACTTGGCCTCCAAAGCCTTCTGTGGAAATTAGTTCCACAGATTTATCACCGGCTGGCTGAAGAAATTCCTCCTCATTTTAGTTCTAAAGGGTGGAGGTAGTGCCTGTAAGAAAATTCCTGGTAAAGTGACTGGTCTGTTTTAACAAAATTAGTGGCAGGTATGGTTTTATAAATAATCAGGGGAAAATGAACAACACTTGAGGAGTTTTCAGTTAATTATGGAGAGTTGGCATGAATTTAATGCTTATCTATGTTGAATAAAATTTTTACGAATTTATTCATGGTACATAGGTTCATGGTCAATCTCTTGTTGCCCTCGAGAAGGTGGTGGTGAACTGCCTTCTTGAGGCTCACAGAATAGAATGATCATTATACAGCAGTATGAGCCAACACACTTTAGCAGAAAGGATAGTGAGAAACAATGCAGACGTAAGGGAACAATTCTTGAGATTTTGTCTATTAGTCAACAAGAATGTATAAAGATAAAAGAATAATTGTAGATAATGTTATCTAGACTGAACTTGGATGTGTGTGTGTGTGTGTGTGTGTGTTGGGAGGAGGGAGGGGGAACATTTGGAAGTTGCATCATTGGTTAGGCTGGCATTTATTGCCTACCCCTAATTATCCAGATGTCAGTAAGAGTCAATCACATTGCTGTTGGTCTAGAGTCACATGTAGGCCAGCATAATTAAGGAGGGCAATTTCCTTCTCTAAAGGATATTAGTGAATCAGTTGGGGTTTTCCATTTGAAAACAGTTTCATAGCTACCATTAGACTCCTAATTCCAGATTTTTACTGAATTTATATTCTACCATCTGACTTGGTGGGATTTGAACCTGAGACATTACCTAGGCCTCTGGATTAACATTCCAGCAATAGTACCCCTAGGCCATCACCTTACCTTATTCAGAGATGTGTATAAATATGAATCTAAAAGTTATGAATATGGGAGCAAAAAGTTTTTTTTTTAAAAAAGCAATTGGTATGTGAAAAAAATGTATTAATACAAAATGGTTCATACAGTTTGACTCATTTGCTGAAATTTTAAATTAGCATCTAGTACTAGTGTGGTTGCAGATGGTGAGAGGATATTTTGTGTTTCACTTAGTTTTTTGATAGTGAGCAGACCCTAGCTTGGGAACAGACTACAATCAGATTCTGCTTTTTCAGAGCATTTAACTGCACTGAATAATCGGCAGAAAGGCTTTTAATAAGGCTGAATTGAACAGCTTGGGAATTAGACTGGTTGGGTATTTTTTCAAGATTCTTTGGCATGGATAACAAATTTGCACATTCTGAAGGGATTTTTAAAAATAGTGAGGAGCCAAGCACTTCTCATACCAAAATTTTGCAAAGTTATTGGCCACAATTTACAACTTGTCTGATGATGGTCAGATCAGTTCTGATGGTCAATTAGTGCCAAAGAAGTGGGTTCTAAAATCACATATTTGCCAGAAGGGGCTAGTCAATGGAGAAATGTGACTATTAAGTACAGCATGGAAGACCACTGGAAAATATAAAAACTGCATGAATGCAGAGGCTGAGGGGCAGGAGGTTTTGCCCAAAGATTAGGAACATGAAGTATAAAGATGGAAGGCAGAAAAATGCAGCACAAGATCAAACAACAGGTCAAGGTCAAGGAGCAAAACATGCCGCTAGAAAGGAATCATGAACCATTGGGAGAAACCCTAGAAATAAAATGATATGGTTAAACAGCAGGAGATAGAAGGCAAGAGGGTGTACTTAACCAGAATAGAACAAACCAACAATATTACCAGTAGCAGAAGTCCATGTGATCACAAAGTCTTAGTGGCAAAGAGCAAGCCAAAGACAAGTTAAGATAAGTTGTCAAAACAACTACAAATTGGACAGAATTTGGGGTGTACTCAGGTACTAGATAGGGACCTTCCAATAGATGGGCATGCATCGAAAAAAGGGGTCTTGAGGCTAAATCAAGGCTAGTAGCATGATATTTAACTAAAATTGGAGGATCAGATTCACTGATGGAAAAGCAATGTTGTAATTCTTTTTGGCTTTGTTAGCAATAAATGCTTGAGGTGTAAGTTAATTGATATTAAAGCTATGTTTCTGCAGGACAGTCAGCTTAAAAGGAAAGTATTTCTTCATCCTCCAGATGAGACACCAAAAACAGTAGGGATCCTCCAGAAATTAAATAAATGTATTGCTTAAACTATGCCTCTATACTTTGGTTCTTCTTAATAAGATCTAATTAAAATTGGGTTGTCTTCAGTTAAAAGCAAACCCTATCCTGTTTTACTGGCATGATAAGGGGAAGCTTTCAGGAAATTTATGATACATGCACATGATTTCTTGTGGATTGAGAACTGTGAATTTATAGGTATTTTTATTGAAAAAAGAAAATTTTTAGAAGTTTTTTTACAAAATTACAAAAGTAATACAAACAAGTATAATTTCAATATAAAATTAAATAAAGAAATAAGAAAAAAAAATAACAGAAACAAAAAAAAAGAGAAAAACCCAACTAACTACTGATCTATCCTACAAACAACCAAAATATAAACTAGGATATCATACATTACTAGCGATAAACAATAGAATAATTAAATAACTAAGTACATGCTCAAAGTAGATTTACATCAAGTCATAATAAAACCCGTATTTTTACGGGATTCCTCCTCCAGGGGGTCCCTGGGCCAGCCAGAACCATTACCACAGCCAGTCAAAAGCCCTGGACAATATGGCCAAAATATCTGTGTCGATATAGTTCAAAAAGGGCTGCCATATTTTATAGAATAATTTAGTTTTTTGTTGCACCACATTTGTGAGGAAGTCAAGGGGGATATATTCCATGACTATCCTGTGCCAGTTCGAAAGTTCCTGGAGGGCTTTCAGCTGCCCAATTCACTAAAATATTTTTCCTTGCACAAAAGGAGAGAATGGAAAATGGTTTCCTTCCGTCCAGGGAGGGAAAATCTGAAAAGCCCAAGAGTAGAGACACTGAATCCAATCTAATCTCCGTACCCAAGATCTCTGTCAAGGCATTCGCTACTCTGTCCAAATACCTGTGGATCTTATGGCATATCCATAGACAAAGCGTGAGAATGCCAACTTCTATTTTGCATTTAGGACACATTGGGGATACTCCTACGTTGAATTTTGCGAGTCGTTCAGGTGCTATATGAGCCCTGTGGAGTATCTTTAATTGAATAGCTTGAGTTCTATTACAAATAGAGATCTTTCTGGCATTTTCCCAGATGTCCTCCCACATTTCTGAAGAGATTTCTAACCCCAATTCTTGGTTCCATGTTTTAAATAATTGCTCCATGTCTTTCGATACCTCATTATATAATGAGTGATAAAGAGTACTGACTGAGGGCGGCCCCATTAGCCATAGCACTCTTCTCTCCCTATCGGATTTGTAGGGATTGCCTATCAGTGTGGTCTTCTTCTGTATATAATCTCGTATTTGGAAATGCCTAAAAAGGTCCCTGTTAGGTATCCAAACTTCTGGTGCAACTGCTCAACAGACGTCATAACCTCCCCATCGAACAGGTCCCTCAAGCAAAAGATGCCTCTGGACTTCAAGTTTTAAATGTAGCATCCGTTAGTCCTGGTTGAAATCCCGATGCTCCCACTATAGGAGTATAAGGGGAAGTTTTTTGCGGGTTACCCTCATCTTGTCTCATTATCCTCCAGGCTTTAATTGCATTTAATACAATAGGGTTTTTGCAATAGTCCATAATAGCTTTCATCTTATCCATAAATAAAAGATTGATGAGGGGACACTTTGAGATCTCAATATCTAACCAAATTGATTGTGGGTCACAAGAGACCCAATCAGCTACATAAGATAATAAAGAGTTCAACTGAGACCTCCTAAAGTCTGGAAAGTTTACTCCTGTTGCGAACTTCAGGAAATTTTGCCCTTAATCATTTTAAGAACAACACCAAACTGTTCAAGTTTGATACAAAATTACTAACTATGCTGGGCAAAAGTTATTTTAAATGAGTTAAAAGGTGTGGTGAAGGCGGGTGCCCCACTTTGCCCGAGTCTTAGGCAGAGCATTACAGACTCAGACTTGCTGGGTCGACGTCATCTTGAATCTCGTCCTCTTTTTCTTAAGTGATCCTTTGATATCCGTGTCCCGCCTAATTCAAGTGGTCAATCTATTTAGTATGTTCTCAAGTTATAAAATCAACTTTATGAAATCGGAGGCCATGCCGTTGGGTGGTCTCGCCAGTATATCCAACTTACCGGACGGATCTTGCTTTCCCTTTCAGTGGTCGCTGGAAGGTTTTCTATACTTAGGTATTTTTACCACCCCAGTATTTGTTCAGCTGTATAAAGCAAATTTTGTGCACCTATTAGAAAAATAAGGCACGACCTTAGATGGTGGGGAGGTCTCCCAATATCCTGGTTAGGCAGAGTAGCCCTAGTTAAAATGAATATTCTACCTCGTCTTCTATATCCTATGAGAATGCACTCTTTGATGTTGCAAAGAGTGGCATTACGTAAACTACACGGCTGGCTTAGTTCCTTTATTTGGAATCATAGACAGCCCCTTATCAAATTGGAAAAGCTGCAGCTTCCACAAGGGGAGGACTGGATTTTCCAGACTTTAGGAGGTATCAGTTGAGCTCTCTATTAGGTTATGTAGCTGATTGGGTCACATGAGACCCACAATCAATTTGGTTAGATATTGAGACCTCCCAAGCAAAATGTCCCCTCATCAATCTTTTATTTTTAGATAAGATGAGAGCTATTATGGACTATTGGAGGATAATGCGGCAAGATGAGGGTAACCTACAAAAAATCTCTCCTTATACTCCTATAGTGGGAGCATGGGGTTTTCAGTCAGGGCTGACAGATGCTACATTTAAAACCTGGAGGTTCAGAGGTGTCTCTTGCTTAGGGGACTTGTTCGATGGGGAGGTTATGATGTCTTTTGAGCAGTTGCACCAGAAGTTTGGACTGCCTAATGGAGACCTTTTTGGATATTTCCAAATACGAGATTACATACAGAAGACAACCACTTTATCAGACAGTCCCTACAAATCGGATAGGGAGAAAAGAGCGCTATGGCCGATGGGTCCATCCTCGGTCAGTATTCTTTATCACTCGTTACATAACGAGGTATTGAAAGATGTGGAATGACTGTTTAAAACAGGGAACCAGGAACCAGGAACTGGGGTTAGAAATTCCATCAGAAATGTGGGAGAACATCTGGGAAAATGCCAGAAAGATCTCTATTTGTAATAGAACTCAAGCTAATCAATTAAAGATACTTCACAGAGCTCATATAGCACCGGAACGACTGGCAAAATTTAGGGTAGGAACATCCCCAATGCGTCCTACATGTAAAATAGAAGTAGGCACTCTCACGCACTGTTTATGGACATGTCACAAGATCCGCAAATACTGGGATAGAGTAGCGAATGTTCTGACAGAAATCTTGGGAACAGAGATTGGATTGGATCCAGTGTCTCTTCTCCTTGGCTTTTCAAATCTGCCCTCCCTGGATGTGCACGGGAGGAAACTATTCTCCATTCTCTCTTTCTGTGCAAGGAAAAATATCTTAGTTGATTGGGTAGCTGAGGGCCCTCCAGGACTCTCAAACTGGCACAGGTTAATCATGGAATATCCCCCTTGACTTCCTCACAAATATGGTGCAACAAAAAACTGAATTATTCGATAAAATATGGCAGCCCTTTCTGAACTATATAGACACAGATATTTCAGCCATATTGTCAAGGGCTTTTGTCTAGTTGTGGTAGTGGTTCTGGCTGGTCCGGGGGCCCCAGGGGGAGGAATCCCCCAAAAATACGGGTTTTATCATGACTTGATGTTAATACATTTTGAGTATATACTTAATTATTACGTTATTTCTTATTAGTAACGTAAGATATCTTATTATATGCTTTGGTTGTTTGTAGGATAGATTAGTAGTTAGCTGAGTGTTTTTTTCTTTTTTTTTCTTTTGTTGTGTTTTGGTTATTATTTATTTATTTTTTATATATTTAATTGTATATTAATGTTTATATTTGTTTGCATTACTTTGTAATTTTGTAAAAAATGTTTAAAAATTTCTTTTTTTCTTTCAATAAAAATATCTATCTAAAAAAAAGAAAAGGAGGACATCTGCATAGAGAGTAATTTTATGTTTACCTGAACCAACCCTTGGAGCCGCTATGTTAGGGTCAGTTCGTACAGCTTCCGCTAGTGGTTTGATTACTAGTGTGAATAACAATGGTGAGAGAGGACATCCCTGACGATAGCCCCTACCAACACTGAAGCTATCCGAACCTAAACCATTGGTGATCACAGCTGCTTTGGGGTCATTGTATAATACTGAGAACCATTCAGAAAATACCTCTCCGATACCGAACCTTTCCAGTGTATAAAATACCTTTCCATTGTACCCGATCAAATGCCTTCTCTGTGTACAAGGAGACAACTAGCCCCAGTATTCTTCCCTGTTGACAGGCTTGTATCATGTTTAAGACCCTTCTAATATTATTTAGTTGATCTGCGGCCCTTAATAAACCCTATCTGGTCCTCTTTTATGGTGTATGGTAAGACCCTCTCCAATCTTAATGCTAACATTAAGACCCTCTCCATATATTGTGGCTTTGATCAGTATTTCCCATCCAGACTCATCTTTTATCTGGCTTAACATTTGGAAAGGACGATTCTTCTGAATGAGAATGACTACTTTTTGAATTGAAAGATGAGAAAAAAGCCTGATCAAATCCACCCTCTTGTAATTTTGTGCTCTTTGTCAAGTAGATGTGTCTCCTGTAAAAGAGCTATATCAACCCTTTCCTTTTTGAGACTTGATAATATCTTTTTCCTTTTGATTGGTGAATTACTTCCCTTGACATTCCAGATGCACCATCTAAGTGAATGGCTAGCCATGATCGTCCAGACAAGCCCGAGAGACCCCAAGAGGAAGAACCCCACCAAAAAGACCTTGAATAAAGACCACAGAAAATTCACAAATGCAAAAATTCTTTAAATCATTTACACCAACGCAATTAAAAACTATTCTTAAGTAAAAAGAAAATGCAAAACATATTTGAAATGAGACTTTCCCCCTTGCTCCCAGGGGGCGTGACTACCTGTCAATAACCCCACCAAAACCTCTCCTAAGTAAGGCCCTGCCTTCGGCCCAGGCATTATAGAATGGAGTAGACAAATTTAAGTATTCTATAAAACCAAAGTTAAAAGTGAGTGACCCATTCACCCCACCCCAACATCTAGGTGCATTTAGCAAGCATAATACAAAATATAAATATATAAAACTACAAAGTTACAATTCCAGCAAGTATTAGGTAACTAAGTAAAATGACAAAAGAAGAAACCCCGCTCTAAAGAAAGGTAAAACAAAACAAGCCCCCCTCCCACACAAATCGAATAAGCCACACGACCTATAAAAAACAAATCAAAGAGAGAGTAAAGAACAAGCACGCCACCCCCCAGGGAAAGATAATGGAAAAGAGATGACAAAGGAAAAAAGGGTAAAGGGGGGGGGGGCAAAATAAAATCATTATCCATACGGTTTAAGTCCTGCAGTCAATTTAAGAGTGTCCAAGAATTCTTTAGCTTTTTCCGGTAATCCAAAGTTATATACGGATCCTTCGTGGCTGAAGCGCAGCATTACCGGGTAACGCATGGAGTATTGAATATTTAGGTCTCTTAGACACTTCTTCACCTCATCGAATGCCCTCCTCTTGCGGACCACGGCTGGAGAGAAATCCTGAAATAACATTATCCTGGAACCCTTGTGCATCATGGCCTGGGGATCCTTCCCCAGGACTCTGGAGGCTTCCAGGAGCATTTGTTTTTCTCTATAACATTGGAGTCAGATTAGAACCGGGCGGATCGCTGGGCCAAAGCAGGCCTGCGTACAGCAACCCTGTGGGCCCACTCCACCTGCACCTGGCCCAGTCCCGACTCCAACTTTAATATTTGTGGGAGCCATCGTTACAGAAAGTCTACAAGCTGGTGTTCCTCTTCCCGTTCGGGAAGGCCCAGCAACTGAATATTTTTTCGATGGCTCCGATTGTAGAGGTCGTCAATGTGCTCCTCCAAGGTCCGGATTCGCTGCTGGACAGCCCGGACCCGACCCACGGACAACTCAGCAGCAGTCTCAGAGGCCGCAGCCCGTTGCTCTGCCTCTCCAACGCGCTGTTCAATTTTTTCGATTTCTTTGGTCATGCTTCTGCAGTACGACCGAGAATGACTCCCACCTGGACCTGGACTCTTCAATAAAGGTGTCGATCTTCTCTTGAAGCTTGTTGATCTTGGAGATCAGGCTTGCCTCTGCAGATAAGTCCCCCGAAGCGGCTGCGGACGTCTCTGCTGCTGCGGGAGGGGGTGGGGGAAGAGGTCCCTGCCTGTTGCGAACTGTGGGAATGTTTTCCCTTAGTCATTTTTAAAACAACACCAAACTGTCCAAGTTTGATGTAAAATGACTAACTATGCTGGGCAAAAGCTATCTTAAAAGATTTACAGGGTGCAGTGAAGGCGGATGCCCCACTTTGCCCAAGTCTTAGGCAGAGCACTACAGACTCAGACTTGCTGGGTCACCGCCATCTTGAATTTCAACAGTGAATTTATAAACATTATCATAAATTGAATTTAAAAAGTATTCAAAATTGCAACTCAGGCTTCCGGGGTTTTTAAGTACATTGGATTGAAAATTAGAGAGAATGGATCATGTGTCCTTTTGCATCAGCAATATTTTTTGAAAAAGATTGTACTTATACATTCTAAAAAGTTTGGGTCTGATGACCAAACTCTGTGGCACCCTACTAATTACAGATTGCCCACCAGAAAAGCATAGTGTCTGAAACTTAGCTTGAGGTCAAAATCAGTAGCATTTTTGTATTTCCTGGCCTATTTGTACATATCAATTCATTAGTCTAAACAGCTTTTCAAAGTCATTTCAAACATTTTCTTAGAAATAACAAAATATTCCAGTGACCCTTCTTCAGTTCTTAAAAAAAACATTAACTCTGCTTTCTCTCCACAGATGCTGCCAGGCCTGCTGAGTGTTTCTAGCAATTTCAGTGTTCGTTTGATTTCCAGCATTCACAGTTTAAGGTTTTTTTAAAACAAGTTAAAAATCACAACTCTAGGTACAGTCCAACAGGTGTATTTGGAAGCACTAACCTTTGGTTGTCTCAATGACCTGATGAAGGAGCAGCACTCTGAAAGCTATTGCTTCCAAATAAACCTGTTGAACTATAACCTGGTGTTATGTGATTTTTAATTTTGAACACCTCAGTCCAATATTGGCATCTACAAGTCATTTAAAAATAAGTGTTACATCCAGTTTTGGTCATGACACTTTGGGAAGAATAAGACATTCCTCAAGAGGGTGCAGAGGCCAGAATGGCTCTCGGAATGAAGGTATTTAGCTGTGAAAAGTTAGGTTGAAGATGCAGAGCTGGCATAGACTTGAAGCTGAATGACTTCTGCCTATGCTGAAATGACTGACTCCTCAGTTTATTGCCAGACGTATACATTTAGTCCATTAAAATTTATTGACAACACTGCAGACCATTTCTTTCTACCTACTTTTTTTCCATTGACATTAGGAAAACTGAGGAATCTATGCCTTATCTAACTAACACATAAAGATGGAAAATTATAACTATTTTTAGATGCTCTGCTTTGAGATACAGATGCATTGTTCTCATTGCTTTCACTAATTGTGTTCTCAGCAGCAACATATTTGCCATCTAATATTAATATTCCTAGTGCTGAAATGTTATTTTTTCTCTTCAGTGATGCAACCAGATCTGCTGAGTATTATTTTTGTTTTTATTTCATATTTCCAACACCCACAGTACTTGCTGTTGTCAGGCTGAAACTGACCTGATTATGCCTAATGAATTGTAGCACTTATTTTTGGGGATAATGAAACTACTTTGCTTTCAGCTGAAAAATTGTGCAGCTTTTAGTAATTTATGTGATCATCTTGCAAAAAGCCTTGGTTCACTGCACAAGTCCAAACAAAGTTTTCTAGTTGCCTGTCATTTTAATTTTCCTCTCTATTCTGACCTCTGTCCTTGACTTCTGATACTATTTGAAGAAGATTCATATAAGCTTGTGAAACTGCAGCTCATCTTTTGACTAGGCATTTTATAGCATTCCAGAATCGTTGAGTTCAATTTCGGATCATGACCTTATTTTGGGGGCACTTGGTGTTGATGATTTTTAAAAATTTATGCCTCGAGTAGAGACATCTTTTGACTGTCCCAATTATTTTTTTCTATTTACTAGCTAGCATCATCACTTTTGTAATTTAATCTCTGCTGCCTTCAGCCCTATTACAAACATTCACAGTTGATGCTTCTTCTTTTGCCTTGCCTGATGAAGGGTCACTGAACTGCAACACCAATGGTTTTCTCTCCTCCTAAGGCTGCCAGACCTGCTAATTATTTATTATATATTCTGTTTCTATTTCTGACTCAATGTTTGAGTTATGCTCAACAGTTATTTACAGAAATACAAACACACTCTCTCATGATTAACCTGTTAACAACAAAATACTATATGCAGATATTATTTAAACGCTATAATGTAAAATGCAACATACTTTGGGTCAAACCTATATAGTTCATGTTTCCGTAGAGAACTACCGGCTCACAACAATAACTAAGTAACTGGAGAAATTATATGTTCTCATTGCACAAGCTTGGCAAGACCAACACCTGATGGATATACGACAGCTTCAATAGTCCATCACACAGTTAAGATCAATAAACAAGATCAAGCCAATTCTTTTTGGAAACTTGATCAAGTAAAACTGGTTCTAAATATGGCACCAGTCTACTGAATCCAGATTTTGACACTATAAGCACCTAAAGCCAATTTAGAACCACTAGTTCCCATAAGCCAATTTAAATATAAAAGAACCCCATTATGATATTGAACATTGGATGTTTTTTCATTTCTCTTTTGCAAACTCCTTGTTACTTAATCCATCCAAGCTAAACAATATTGTATGCGTCCATTGTTGAAGAACTGTGAAAATCTGTTGTGATCACAGTCTTTAATGCGGATTCATCCAAAAATTCTACAATTCTGTGTCGAAGAGATAATTACAGTTTTATGAAGTGCTGGCATGATCAATTAAAATAAGAATTTAAATAATTACTGCTTTCAAATGATATCTTGACTATTAGACATTATGGTGATCAATTAAAACTTTTACAAATACCTTTTAAAATTAAGAAGGGACAGAAAATGCTATGTAACTGACTCTCCCAGAATTATATTTAGACAAATCTGATTCAATCTAATTGCATGAAATATGTTGATGTGGAAGTGCCAGTGTTGGACTGGGGTGGACAAAGTTAAAAATCACAACACCACGTTATAACCTGTTGGACTGTAACCTGGTGCTGTGTGATTTTTAACTTTGAAATTTCATGGCAGATAATCTGTTAATACAATTGGTTACAAGTTATAGTCAAGTCTGGTTATAAGCAAATTTGTCAGTTTTTAATTGATTAAATATAATTTGGTTGTAACTATGAATTAAATTTAATTGCGTTAGACCCTCACAATCTTTAATGCATAACATTTTAATTAAAACTTTGTTATAGATAATTACCAATTAAAATATCACAGTCCACTACATGAAAATTACTCCAATTCACACTGAAAAACAGAATTTTAAAAAATGCCCATTGAGGTTGGATGAGGCCGAACACAGTAGTAGTGATGAATACAATAATAAACCCATTAACTGTGTTGCTGTTCTAAATGCAATTCTTGGCTAAACTGTGCTAATAGATCATCCCCTTGCAGTACACACTCCCTTATTTTGTTGCAGACATGCATGTAGTTGATGGGCATGCAATCTATAGTGAGCTTTTGGTTAACTGTTCTTTAATATACTAAATGGAAACTCAATTGTAATCATGCATCCAATCAGCTAGAAAATACCATAGATTATAACTCAGTTTGTCTGCTCTTGGATTATCAATTATTCTATTTTTGTAAACAACAATATTTCCTTAATATTTGATGAAATTTGATGCAATCCATTTACCCTCTTGTCCACTTCATGGCTTCTATAGTCCTTCAAAGCAGGACCCATGTGACTACTATTCTTTCATTGCTCAGTTTGCAGTTTAAGGGTCATAAACCCTAAGATTGTACTAACTGATGGTCAGATTTTTAAGAACTATCTCCATGTGTACAATAATGAAACAAGTCTCTTGTTTTATAGTGGAAGTATCCCTATCTGTGGGCCAGAAAGCTTGATTCATATCCCACTTACTTAGAGGTGTGTCATAACATATCTTAACAAGTTGACTAAAAATATCAAATGACCAAAAGATCTACCTAACTACAGGCCAGGTAAGCCCGCATCTGATAGTAGGGATTATAACTGTGTCTTCAATCTCCCTGAAATACAGAAGAACAAGTAATGAGGGCTTCGTTTCCTGATCACTAACTGGTGTCAAATTTTGGAAATATTTGGTTCTGTGCCAAGTCGAAGAAAAGAATTTCACAGGAGTTGGACATGTACCAGTTGTCTTCAACAAGGTAAAATAGCAAGGTTTAGATGTTAAGGGGTGGCAGAGCCTGTGGAATCGTACTCTAACAAAAACAAAAAAGATACAGGAAAGTAGAATTAAATAGTGTATCAAAACGTGTGCACACAAAACTCATAGGACTATCTTTGGCTTATTATTAATTGTTTGAGTTTTACAGATGTCCTGGAGCTGCAAAATAGGATCCACATATTAACACACACACTGAAGCATTATATCATACTAGCTGTCAAAGTAGGGAAGGGGTAGTGAACATTCCTGCCCTGAGTTCACAGAGTCGTCAAGTGCTGTCAATTGGCTTCCTCTGCTGATTTAACACCAGTGATGCTGTTTGATGCTCAGTTTTACAGCAAATAACCATCCAAAGCTGCTCACATGTTCAGTACTAAAAGGACTCCCTCCAACTTAATTTAGAAAGGATCAGCAACCATTTAAATGTTGAATTTTTAACTGTATTTCTTTGTTTTTCTACTTTGTACTGAGAAGAACTATAATGGTTGAACTTTTAACTTATTTCTTTACTTTTCTATCTAGTACCCAAGTTGGCACGGGTAATGGTAACTCTACACTTTCCACTGTTCTCCTATACTTGAGTACATGTGACAACAAACCTAATTCTAATTTAGGTTAGTTGCTGATTTATGGCTTTCCAAGCTGTTAGAACTTTACAAATGATTAGTGTTTTCCACAACTATTTCAAATTGCAAATATTCATAACACATGATATGGGAGGTGATGAAGGGTTTTACTGACTTTGAGGTTTCTTCACAAATCAGCAGGAAGTCATATCCATAAAGGTGTTCAGCACTGTCAGAAGTCACACCACACCAGTTTAAAATCCAACAGGTTTCTTTGAAATCACAAGCTTTTGGAGTGCTGCTCCTTCGTCAGGTACAGTATTCACTTGATGAAAAAGCAGCGCTCTGATAGCTTGTGATTTTGAATAAACCTGTTGGACTATAACCTGGTGCCGTGTGACTTCTGACTTTGCCCACCCCAGTTCAACAGTGGCACCTCCACTTCTTGCTATTCAGCAACAACTGCCCAAGGAGAAAGTGAGAACTGCAGATACTGGAGAATCAGAGTTGAGAAGTGTGATGTTGGAAAAGCACAGCAGATCAGGCAGCATCCAAGAAGCAGGAGAGTCAACATTACGGGCATAAGCCCTTCATCAGGAATGTGGAGGGATGAAGAGGGCTGAGATAAATGGGAGGGTGAGGGTGGGGGGGGGAAGGCAGCTGGGAAGGTAGATGCAGGTGAGAGCTGATTGTGATACGTCGGTGGGGAGGTTGAAGCAGATAGCTGGGAAGGAAGATGAACAGGTAGGACTTCACTTCAACTCCCCCTCCTACTCCCACTCCAATAAATACATGCAAGTCCTGGGTCTCCTCCACCACCAAATCCAAGCCACCCATTTATCTCAGCCCCCACCTCCACATTTCTGATGAAAGGCTTATGCCTGAAACTTCAACTCTCCTGCTCTTTGGATGCTGCCTGACCTGCTGCACTTTTCCAGCGCCACATTTCAACAATAACTGTCCTGCCTGAACCCAAGTTTGGAATAATGTGAGATGTGTATTCTTCCATTAAGATGTATGTGCTGAAATCTGTCACTTGTAGCAATCACGATTGCAACCTCAGAACAGGGTGAGGACTGCATTGCAGTGGTTGTGAAAGTGAGCATGATCGTGAACTTTTATTCATCTCGCTCATTCCAGTCTAGACCTGAAGACTGCTGTAACACCTCACAGTTGCCTTGCAGTATTGCATCAAGAAGGTCACTAAGACTTATTTTAAACAGAACTAACCACATTCTCCCTTGCTTGAAAACAGCAGGAGCGTGAAGTGTTATACAACACAAACAGACCTTTCAGTACAAGTTGTCTGCGCTGACCAGATATACTAAAAACTGATTTAATCCCATTTGCCAGCATTTGGCCCATATCCATCTAAACTCTTCCTGTTTATGTATCCATCTAGATGCCTTTTAAACTTCCTCTAGTAGTTTGTTCGATACACGCACCACACTCTGTGAAAAAATTGCCCCTTAGGTCCCTTTTAAATAGTTCCCCTCTCACCTTAAACCTGTGCACCTCCTCAGCATGTCACATTTGAACCGATGTTCTGGCCAGATGTAAGACCACTACCAAAACACAATAAGAGACTTTACCTTGGTTTCTAGATGTACAGGCTAGCATATTGGTTCTGCTGATTGCTCAGCCAATGAACAGCACAAGTAATACTGCTGGACACAAAGATCATTCAAGTGTGTTGGCAACACATGGCTGGCATGCTGCATGCAATCAATTATAATATGCGTTATAATCCTTGTGCCTATTTTCAGCAGCTACAAATTTAGATCCCACCCTCACCCATCCAACTTGCAGAGGTGACAACAAATTTCACAAGGATAGATCACATTTTCAATAAAAGTAATAAAAAAGGAAACTGACATATGTTCTAAACTTTGAGGTTTTGGGAATTTGTAGCCCAAATCAACAAGTAAAATACACTGTAGAAATTCATAATGTACAAATTTCAACAACTCTTGGAAACCTGTTTCCTTATGAGCATTATATTCCTTAATCTGATTTTGAAATAAAACATGGGAACTGCTTTCAAAATTATAATTTTGTTTTCTTCATTACTATTCAGTTTTCAGAAATCACATGGCAATGGAGGAAATTACAGCTGTGATGTTGAATATACAAAATCCAATTATATTTTGACACTGGGGATATTAATCAAAAATCATGTTAAATAATAGCTCCAGTAAATAAGGCAAATAATAGAATAATAAGTTAATCAACAAGTTGCAAAAGCCCTGGAATTTTAAAAAATTAGGCACTAGCTAAGTTAGTTGAGATATCGTAAAGAAAATCTGTTATACTATATTCTTAACAATCTAAAATACATATTTGTTTGCCTTTAAATGAGCACTTTTGGAAGTCTTGAATGTTTCTTTTTCTCAATAATAAACATTGCATTGTATCACAATAGAAGTGCACCATCAAATCATGCTGAGAGACTAGAAAATTAATGCATCAACACCCTCATTACAGTCACAGACAATGAATTTCATGCAAGTACATTAAAATTCATAATTTCACGCACCCGTCACTTGTCCAAGATACCACTGCAATACATTTGATTAGTGATTCTTCCAGCTGCTCTCACTCGTGAAAATAAATTCCAAATATTTTCTCAAAAGTTACTAATGCATAACACCTTTAAAATGTAAAAACATCTTAAGACAATGGTCATGATTTTGCTGCTGTAGTCTAATGATATGAAATGTTTACTTATTGAGTATAGTATAATGTATTATTTCTAGTGGCAACTTCCAACTCTTCGCCTGGGAGCTCTGAAGTTTAAATGTCAATGTCAGATTCTTCTAACATTTTCCTTGTCATACTATATTAAAAGTCAAGGCTAAAGTATGATTATTAACATACTGACATGCTTCTTAGTAGGGTTCATAAGTAATATCCTCAAGTACTCTGATCAGAACAATTCTCACACCAGTACGATAAAGTGCAGAGCCAGCCAAAATTCTTATCAGAATTTTGCCATTCAGGTCATTTCATGTATTTTGACACAATCTCTATATCATTTCCCTTAACAAAATTCAGCATAGCGAAGTCAAACCCATTAAACCCATGAAGGTATCCATGGAGTATCCTTGATGACCAGTTCACAAATATTATACACCTTTGAAGTACATGTGACTTGAACACTGGTCCCATGGCTCAGAGATAGACACTACCACTGCACCACAAGAGCCCCCAGTGAAGTCACCAACAACTCTAGTACTCAATCACTGGTGATGCACTGATGATTTGTTACCTCCACTTCACAAACTGCCCCAGTAAAGTAATTAAAGATTAGGATTTAACAAAATCTAAAGTAAATACTTTTGGGCTTCTTATCGAAGGAAAGATAGACTGGCATTGCAGGCAGTTCAGAAAATAATTACTAAAGGCTCAATCAGTTATGGAGACACTGTCTTACAAAAACAGGTTGAGCAAGTTGGGCCTGTAAATCATTAGAATTAAAAATGGAAAAACAGTTTTAATGGGACATACAAGATTCTTAGGAGACGTGATAGAGTACATGTGGCAAGGTCGTTTCCCCTTGTGAGACAGTCAAGGACCAGAGGATATAATCTCAGACTAAAAGGTAGCCCACTTAAGACAAAGATGAGGAAGAATTTATTCTCGCAGAGGGTAGTGAATCTGTGGAATTCTTTACTGCAGAGTACTGATCAGAATTGATCATTAAGTATATTCAAGGCTGAGACAGACAGATTTTTAATCAGTAAGGGAATCAAGGGCCACAGAAAAATGACAGGAAAGTGAAGTTGAGAATGGTCAGATCAGCCATGATCTCATTGAATAATGAAGCACACTCAATGGGCTGAATAGCCCATTTCTGCTCCTAGGTATTACAGTCTTAAAGATGGTTACAAGGTTTTGATGCACAGAATCAACTTTTTCAACTCAATGTAGCTTCAAAAAATTTGACTGTTTTACAAGAAATTCATAATTGGCATGTTTGTTGATATACAGTAGAAATTGTTGGAAACGCAGCTTTCATTTTTAAAAAAAAGTTCTTTATTTAAATGCATCACAAGTAGTTCCTAAATACATTATAGGAAGGTTACACTGACCTTGTCAGCAACTGTCTGATTTCTGGTTCACTGTAAATGCTGGACATGGTATGCTTGTACCCACTGTCACCATTTAAAATGCTCTGCTGTCACTTCCATGCTTTGCTATGTGCATCCATGTAAATATTCAATGTATTCTCTTAACTGCCATGATATGTGCATGTACACTATCCTCTGGCATGGTGCATATCTTTTCAAGATTGCGATTTGCAACCCCTTCAAATTTAGTATTCATTTTACTTCCGCTGACTAACTTCACTACTTTCAAACTTGGAAGATGTTGTTGCACTGCAGCAACCTCATCCAGGCCTTCTTATCATTCCAAACTTGCTGCTGCCTTTCTCCAATCTGACTTCTGCCTTACCAACAGAAAAAAAGATTTGTGTGGATCAAAATCACAAACATTCTGTTATGGGTGAAACAATCTTCTATCAGAACCATCTTTTTTGTGTATGCATTCTTTCCAACTGATTTTAAATATAATTGGTAATTTAATTTTTCCCCTGCAGTCCATTTTTTTTAAAGCAATGATCTTTTGAGTTTATAATGTGAAAAAGAACAGCCGCTACATTACCTCCAGTGGCTTTCTTCACATGCTCATATAGTTATCTAAAGTATGCTTCAGGAACTTATCCTTGGTCCCCATCTTGTCACCATCTGCATGTACCTCATCATACGAATCATCAGGAGGTGAGGCATCATGTCCCCTCATATGATTGCTACCTAAACTTCTGTCCCCTTAAACTTGATCCAAAGTTATTTTTGAAACTCTAAGATGAACAAGTGAGCATGTCAAAATTGCATTCAATTTATTGCAGTTAAAATCAAAGCCACCAATGATTAGAATGACTAGAATTTTAACAAATGCTCACATCCCAGAAGTCTGCACTTCTCCTGCTTTTCCACACCCCTCTATCACACCCTCCTTGTTTTTAAGAACATGCTAATATATATGTGGAAGTAATATTTAGAAAACTGAAAATCATATAGATTGGACATAAAAATTGAACTAAGTTCTAAAAGCAGAATCAGTGATACAAAGTAGATTAACTCATTCAATATTTGCAAAATAATTCTGCAATCCAAGTAGAAAGTAGTCTCCATTATTTTCCTAAGCAACACACCAAACTTATATAAATGGCCGTAATGATGGAGTTCATGCTTCTCAGAACCCAGACTGATGAGCTTCCTGACCACTTATGTTGTAATGAATACAATTACAGGGATAACTAATCAGGAGCAGTATCATTTGGTATCAGTTCTACTAATGATTTGTTCCTCATGTTATATGTTTGCTGCTTTTTCATCCTGATAATGACTATTTTTCATCCATCAATTCATAATCAGCGCTTTTATTGTATCTCATTAGGGTCTATCGGCTATCTTCCTGGTCAATTATTATTAGAATAACAGACAAAACTTGCTTTGGTACCACTTTGAAAATTAACAGATTACTTGATTATGTTTACAAGTAATCAGTATGTTTGCCAAGAGGAACACAGAACAAAATCGTGAATATCAGTATGTTACTAAGACGCACAGGGAATAAAATGTTTTCACATGGTGCACACAATATTCCAAAGGTGGCCTAAACAATGTCTTGTCCAGCCACAAGCTGACCTCCCAAATTTTATATGCAATCCTCTGACCAATAAAAGCAAACATACCAAACGCCTTCTTCACTATCCTATCTACCTGCAACTCCAAGATCTCTCTGTTCAGCAACACTCTCCAGGACCTTACCATTAAGTATACACATCCTGCCCTGATTTGCCTTCTACAATATTAACTGTGATGTATAAAGTAAGAAAGAATCAAAAGAAGTGGAATTCTTAAAATGTATTTAGAAGAGCATTTTAGAAAGTTCTACAAGAAACAGGGAGTGCTGCGTGAAATTTCAGGGAATTAAGCTGGGCAAGTAGTGCAAGTGCTAGTGGGAGAGTATTTCAGTGAAAATGACCGTAACTTAGTAAAATTTATTGCTGTAGAAGGAATAAGATGGATCAGTGCAACTGCTTGTAGGAAAACATATATCAAAGCAATGGGAGTCTTTTAAAAAGAAAACAGTGGGCGTGCAGGGCCAACATGTCCCTGTGAAAGGTGAAGAGTGGGATAAAGAGTTCTGCAGAACTTGGATATCATGGAACATATAAGATTGGATATGAAAAAAAAGGGAAGCTTGTGTAGATTCCAAGGACTCAGAACACCAGTGCCCTAATGGCATGTGCCAACTGCAGGATGCTGCTTAAAAAGGAAGTTAGGAAAGCAAAGAGGGACATGAAAAACATTGACAGGTAAAGTAAAATCCAAAGGCAATTTATTGTTATATTGTGGGCAAGAGAAGAGTTGGAGTCTAAAAATGTACAGCCTGGAAACAGACCCTTTGATCCAACTTGTCCACGCTGACCAGATATCCTAAACTAATCTAGTCACTTTTTCTGGCACTTGGCCCATGTCCCTCTCAACGTTTCCTATTCATATACCCTCCAGATGCCTTATGAATGCTGTAATTATACCAGCCTGCACCACTTCCTCTGGCAGCTCATTCCATACACGCACAACCCTCTGCATGAAAAAGTTGCCTCTTAGGTCCATTTTAAATCTTTCCCCTCTCACCTTAAATCTATGCTCTCTAGTTCTGGACTCCCCCATCCCAGGAAAAAACTTTGAACTTACCCGATCCATGCCGCACATGATTTTATAAACCTCTCAGCCTCCAACACTCCAGGGAAAACAACCCCAGCCTATTCAGCCTCTCCTGATAGCTCAAACCCTTCAAACCTGGCAACATCCTCATAAATCTTCTCTGAATCCTTTCAAGTTTTACAACATTCTTCCAACAGGAGTGAGACGAGAATTGCACACAATATTCCAATATTTGCCTAACCAGTATCCTGTACATGACTTCCCAACTCCTATACTCAGTACTCTGACCAATAAATGAAAGCATATAGATTGACTTCTTCACTATGCTTCACCAGGGAAAAAGTGGGGAACATTTGGGATCCAAATGCAAACTGTGGATGCAGCCAGAAGATGTAGGTGAAGTTTTAAATACATACTTTATATCTATATTCATGATAGAGAAGAACAATGTAGGTATAGAAATCAGGGAGGAAGTGATATGCTTGAACAAACAACAACTGAGATGGAGGAGATATTAGGGGTTAAGTCCCCAGGACCAGATGAAATGTATCCCAAGCTGCTTTGGAGGTAAAGGAGGAGACTGCAGTGACCTTGACATTAATTTTCAAATCCTATCTGGACAGAACAGAGGTGTTGGAGGACTGGAGGACAGCTAATAGGCTACCATTATTCAAAAAAGAGTGATAGACCAGGGAACTATAGGTCAGTGACTCTAATATGTGGTAAAGAAACTACTGGGGAAAATAAAATCTCAGGGACTGAATTAGTCTCCACTTGGAGAATATTGTCATCCTGTCTTTGTCAATGAGATCAGGTCTAACAGGTTTTATTGAATATTTCAAGGTGTTGACTAGATGTGTGGATGAGAGCTGGGTCTCTAGCTGTTTGTAATATACATGAATGTCAGACATTTGAGCACCAAGTTCACAGATGACCGGAAAATTGGTGGTATGGTAAATTGCAAGAAGGAGCATTTTAAACGACTGGACAATCCAGATGGACTGATCAGATTGGCAGAGCAATGGCAAATGGAATTTAATCCTAAAAAGTACAAGATGGTGCATTTTGAGAGCACTACCAAAGCAACGGAGTACACAATGAATGGTAAGACATTAAGAAGTTCTTGGTGTGCTTGCCCATAGATCCTTGAAGGCAACAGAACCAGTTGGATAAGGTGATTAAAAAATCATATGGGGTAATTGTAATCAATGCCTTGACTAATAAAGGTGAGCAGCAACAAGAGAAACAAGACATTAAGCTTGGCCACAGCTGCAGTAGTGTTCAAGTCTGGTTATCACATTACAAGAAGAAGTGATTAAGTGATTAAACACGAGAGAATGCAGAGAAAATTCAAGATGTTGCTGGGGCTGGTGTGTTTCAGCAATGAACAGAGACTAGGTAGGCTGGGATTGTTTTCCTTAGAGAAGAGAAGGTAGGGCATGAGGAACTTGATTGAGGTGTAGAAAATTGCAAGGGGCAATAATATGGTAGGAAGGAGGGAATTTCCCCTTTGTAGAGGGATCAAAATCCAGGGATCATAACTTTGAAGTAAAAGGCAGGAGATTTAGAGGTAATTTATGGAAGAGATTTTTCATGCAGAGGGTGATGGGTTTCTGGAACTCACTGCCTAAAAGGGTGTGGGCAGGAACCATCACAATATTTAGCATGTATTTAAATGATCACTTGAAGCACCATTGCATGCAAGTTTGGCGCCAAGTGTTGGAAAAAGGAATTAAGAGTACGTAGGTATTTGCTGACTGGTACAGACATGAGGGCTTCTTTTTCATGACAGTTAGTTCAGTTAGCTGCATAGCTGGTTTGCAACATATTACTAATAACAGTGCAGATTTAATACCCATATCGGTTGAGGTTACATTGAAGGTGCTATCTTCTCAACTTCACCTCTTGCTTGAGGCATGGTAACCGTCAGGTTAAACTCACCACTATTCACCTCTCCCTAATGAAAGAGCAGCCCTATTGTCTCTAGAATGATGGCAACTTTAGCTTGAAACTCTGAACTTTAAAGCTATCATGATCTTGGAGAGAATGCAGAATAGATTGATCGAATGCTATCAGGAAGAAGTGGAGGGGGTGGGGTGGGGAAAGACTATGAATACTGACATTGTTATTGTTGGAGCAAAGAAATTTTGGGGGCATTTTGATAGAGGTGTTCAAAATTATGAAGGGAAAATAGCTAAGACTGTTTCCAATGGCAGGATTGGCAACCAGAGGGCACAAATTAAACATAATTAACAAAATATTAACAAGAGTTAATTGACAAGAGTTCAGACAGTATATTCCAGTTAGAGAGAAGGACAAGGCTGGTAGGAGTAGGGTATATTGGATGGTTAGAGATGTTCAGGATCTGGTCAAGAGAGGAGGCACATGTTAGGTACAGACAGCTGAGATCAAGTAAGTCTCTTGAGGAGTATAAAGGCAGGAGAATCATACCTAAAAGGAAATCAGAAGGGCAAAAAGGGAATACAAGACAGCTTTGGCAGATAAGGTTAAGGAGAAAGAAACCCAAAAGATTTCACAAATACATTAGGGGCAAAAGAGCAACAAGGGAGAGAATAGGGCCCCTTAAAGATCAACAAAGCCATCTATGTGGAACCATAGGACATGGGTGAGATATTAACCTAATATTTTGCATAAGTATTTACTGTGGACAAATGGAAGCTAAGAAACTAGGGGAAATAAACAACAATGTTTTAACAGTCCACATTACATAGAAGATTGTAGTTGAGGTCTTAAAACACATAAAGGTAGATAGATCCCTGGGACCTGATCAAGTGTATACAACCACATTGTGGGAAGCTAAGGAATAAATTCAGGACCCCTAGCAGAAATATTTGTATCATCTACAGCCACAGGTGAGGTGCCAGAAAACTGGAGGGTGATTAACGTTGTGCCATTACTGAGGAAAGGCTACAAGGAAAAGCCAGGAACTACAGACTGATGAGTCTGATGTCAGTGGTGGGTAAGTTGTTGGAAAGAATTCTGAGGTTCACAAGTTACATGCATTTTGATGGGCAAGGAGTGATGGGGGATAGTCAGCATGTTTTGTACAATGGAAATCATGTCTCACAAACTTGACTGAGTTTTGTTTTGAGGACATGACCAAGAGGACAGATAAGGCAGAGCAGTAGACATTGTTTGCATGGACTTTAAGGCCTTCAGCAAGGTTCCACACAGTAGACTGGTTAGTAAAGTTAGATCACATGGGGTACAAAATTGGCGTGACAGTAGGAGACAGAGGGTAGTGGTAGAGGATTATTCTTTGGACTGGAATGTTCTGCAAGGATCTGTGCTGGTCCACTGTTGTTTGTAATTTATACACACGATTTGGATGAGAATATAGGAAGCATGATTAGTAAGTTTGCAGATGACAGCAAAATTGATGGTATAGTGGGTGGTGAAGAAGGTTAACGAAGAGTATAACGGGATCTTGATCAGCTGGGTCAATGGGCTGAGGATTGGCAGATGGAGTTTAATTTAGATAAATGTGAGGCATTTCATTTTGGTACGTCAAACCAGGGCAGGACTTACATAGTTAACGGTAGGGCCCTGGGGAGGTTATTGAACAGAGAGATGTAGAGTGTTCAGGTATATAGTTCCTTAAAAGTGGTGTCACAGGTAGACAGGGTGGTGAAGAAGGCATTCGGCATGCTTGCCATCATATGGTCAGAGCATCGAGTCAAGGAGTAGGGACATCAATTTACGCTGTACAGGACACTGGTGAGGCCACATTTGGAAAACTGTGTACAGTTCTGGTTGCCCTGCTATAGGAAGGATATTCTTAAACTGGTAAACATACCGAAAAGATTTAGAATGATGTTGCCGGACTGGAAGGTTTAAGTAATATGGAGAGGCTGATAGGCTCAGATTTGTTTCCCTGGAGTGTAGGATGTTGAGGAGTAACCTTACAGAGGTTTATAAAATCATGAGGAGCATTTATAAGATGAATAGCAAAGAGTTTTTTCCTGGGGTAGGTGAATTCAAACATGGATGGCATAGGTTTAGGGTGAGAGGGGAGAGACTTAAACGGGACCTGAGGGGCAACTTTTCCACACAGGACAATGCGTATATGGAATGAATCTGCCAGAGAAAGTGGTAGATGTAAGTACAGCTACAAGATTTAAACGACATTGGGATAGGTACATGAATAGGAAAGGTTGAGAGGGATATGGGCAAAACACAAGCAAATGGAACTAGTTTAATTTGGGAAACCTGGTCATTATGGATGATTTGGACAAAAGGCTCTGTTTCGTGCTGTTTGATGCTAAGACTTTAAAAGAGCAGAGGAGATGTACAGACATTTTGTTTAATGTCGCAAATTATGTTCTGTATTGCACAGGCTGAAAAATATGGTATCATAAGAGTCAATGATAATTGAGAAGAAAATCACATGTACATCCTTGAAAATTAAATATTTGCAGAGTAATGAAAAAATGTAAGGGATGAGAATAATTGAACAGCTCTTTCAGAGTCAGCACAGGAATGATAAGGTCAGTGACCTCTTTCCATGGTGTATTAACCTACAACTTTAGTACGACACTGGTTTGTTTATTAAAAGTGAAACGAAAAAAAAAGAGGAACCCAACATAAACAGAGGATTCAGGCACAAATATGCTATATCTAATGTGGAGGAAAGAAACAAAGCCAAAACTCACTGGATGATAAAAGAGATGGAAACTAAGATTAAACAGCAGAAGTAGGAATTGACAGATGCCTGGTTGATAATACAAAGTGAGAAATAAACTGACTATACAAAGGAGTCAAGATTCGAGTGGTGCTGGAAAAGCACAGCAAGTCAGGCAGCATCTGAAGAGCAGGAAAATCAATGCTTCGGGCAAAAACCCTTCGTCAGAAGTGAGGAATTCCTCACTCCTGATGAAGGGCTTTTGCCTAAAATGTCGTCTTTTCCTGCTCCTTGGATGCTGCCTGACCTGCCGTGCTTTTCCAGCACCACTCGAATCTTGATTCTAATCTCCAGCATCTGCAGTACCCACTTCAGCCTGACTATAGAAAGATCAGAGAATACTTAAAACAGGAAGAGAGAAAACGAGAGTATGAACAAAATAAGCCAGCAACCAACATAAAAGGGAACCCACAAGTCTTTGATAGACATATAAATGGTGAAATAATGGTAAGGAGGGCGTGGCTGATTTGGGAGCAAAGAGGCGATCAACACAGGGAAGTAGAGAGCTTGGCTGCACTAGCAAGTGAGTAATTTTCATTTATCTTTATCGAAGAACATGTTCCCGAAATGGTAATGCAAAATAAATAGCTGAGATATCGTATGGACTAAAACTAAGAGATGATATCACAAAGGCTAGCTATAATTAAAATTGATAAGGGACCAGAACTGGATGGAATGCAAGGGTGAAAATTGAGGAGGTACTGGCTAGAATTTTATACCAACTGGAAAAGTGGTACAAGAGTCCCAAAAAATTCAATACAGTATGTCTTATTAAAAAAAAAAGGCCAAGAGCAACTCAGCACCTATAGGCCAGTTAGTTTAACATCGATGGTGGGACAATCTTAGTAATCACTTCAAGATGTGTGGATTGATTAAAGAAAATCAGCATGAATATGTTGGAGGCAAATCGATAACTAATGGGACTACTTTTTTAATGATGGAGGGGCTGATGAGGGTAACGTGGTTAATGTGGTCTACATGGACTTCCAAAGGCACTTTTGGAAAGCGTCTGTCTCCAAAGTTTAAGGCCATTGGAATAAAAAGGGCTATAGCAGTATGGATATAATGTTTACAGGATACAGATGTTTTTCAGACTGGAGAATGTTATGAAGTGAGGTTCCCCAGCTGTTCTTGATCTATACTAACGATTTCGGCAAGGGAGATCAGGGCACAATTTCATTATTAAGATTAGAGTCAAGATTAGAGTGGTGCTGGCAAAACACAGCAGCAGGTCAGGCAGCATCGGAGGAGCCGGAAAGGTTTTTGCCCGAAAGGTCAATTTTCCTCTGGCATCTGCAGTCCTCACTTTCGCCACAATTTCATTATTTGCAAACAATACAAAATTTGTGAAATATGATAGTTATAGACTTATACAGACAAAGGGAAGCTGGTAAAATGGTAGCAAAAGAAATATAATGTAGAGAATTGTGAAGTATTATACTTTGGTAGAAAGAATGACGAGACAATATAAAGTAAAGGATGATATTTTATGAGAGACCTGGGAATAAATGTGCAGAAATCGTTGATGGCAAAAGGACAAGTTGAGAAAGTGATTAAAATGGAATACAGAATCCTAAACTGTAATAAATAAGAGACACAGGAGCAAAAAACCAAAGCCATAATGAGAAACTTTTGTAAAAAAAATGTACTGCTCTGGTTCAAGAAAATATGGTGTTCAATTCTGGGCATTGTATTTTAAGAGGGATGTGGTAGTTTTAAATAGGGGAGAGAAAGAATTTACAGGGGAGAGAATTGGAAGACAACAATTTAAGGGGACCAGCTAAAGAGCAGACATCTTTATGTGGTGAGACATCAATATATAGAATGCACTACCAAAGCATGGTAGAGGCAGATTCAATTGTGGCTTTCCAAAAGGGATTGAAAAAACACCTCAGAGTGAAGGTTCACAGCTACACCAATGGGTAAGGAAATGGGACTAGATCTTGTTGACAGACCAGCAAAGACATGGGCCATATGGCCTCCTTCTTTGCTGTTATTATTCTATGATTCTATTCCACAATTATTGAACTTCAGATTTGACCTGCCATTACTTGAAGTTAAGCACATGATTTTGTATTCTCTTACCTTTGGAAAACTAAGTTTATTTTCTCAAAAGGTAAATGAATGACATTTTTGCAGTATACAATAATGCAGTCAATTTGTAACTTGATAATATGTATTTGATGGAGTGTTTAATGAAGCAAATGGTAAACCAAAAAGTTTCCTTATTTGATGTTGTGCGTGACTACCCAATCCATTGGTGAATTGTATGGAATATAGTTATCTATAACCAAACTAACCTACCTATGTCTGTGCAATGAAATTTCATTGCTAGAATTGCTATGTTTCATTGTTTGAAATTCAGCCATTGTGAATCAGAGCGATGGTAATCTGGCCTGTCATGTCAATGCCAGCTCCCTGAGAGTACTGCCTAATTCATTCTATTCTCAAGCTTCTTCTTCATGCCTTTGCAAATTTTGCTTTTAAATATATATCCAATTCCTATTTGAAAACTGCTTCTGGATTTGTTTCATTTCAGACATTGAATTTGACATCAAACTCACTGATCTACTAAAATTGTTTCGCCAATTATCTTAATTGGTTTTTCTCCTCATTAATCCATCTGTTTCTGGGACCAATTTCTGCTCTCTATCTTACCAAAACTCTTCAATTTTGAGTATGTCCAGTAAATTTCCCCTCAATCTTCTTTGGAAAAATGTCGACACAACTGAATTCCCTCAGCCTTGGAGGATGACTCAGAAGTAACAGGCACTAGTATCAACAGGCTGTTATTGTGCCAATTTACATTTCACAATGAAATCAACTCTTGTCCAATGATCCATCAGAATATTAATAAAGTGGGTGTTTAAGTTCACTGACACCATAGCATGGTAAAAGAATCTTTCATGAGAAGAGCTTTAACTATTTTGCCAATAAATAGTAATACAAAGGCAATGCTGTTTTTACCACCAATTTTGATTTCTGACTCATAGTTATAGAGAGCATACAACTATTCATTCAGCTAACCATACCGTCCATCACTACTGCAAATTTGGAGAAGTGAGTGCTTAGCATTGTTCACGTATTGTAACATTGTTTTCCAAGACAATTTAGAAGGACAATAAACATGCCAGACTACAGCTCTATCCCTACCGTCTTCTCATTAGTTCCCTGACCACTGTAGTCAAATTGATAAAAGGGATAATCAAACACAATGGGTAGATCAGGAGTGGTCTATGTGTTGAACTGTATACAAATAAGACAGTTTAGGTGAAAACTGGTTAAATGGAAACTTTGAACAGATAGCAGGAGCAAATTCTTCATGTAATCTGTGGTTAATACTTGAATGCTTTTTGGAAAGCCTAGCCTGCCACTAAATCTTATATTAATTCTACACACAGATGCTGTAATAGGGAACTGCATGTATTTTTCCCTTATTCTAGGTGGATGTACCAAGATGGGCCAGGTGATCTCCTGTTACTTTTGGATCATATATAACTCACTGATGCAAGATTTCAAGACACAAATGGAAAGAATGGCAGAAGGAAGCAATTTTGCAACCATTGTGATTGTGAAAAGCTGCCATATTAACGGAGTTCATATTTGATGTAATTACCTCCATGGAACTACCATATTTGTCATGTTGTGGGAATTATCCTGTCCACGAAGATGGCTTTGTCTTTTGACTCATATGCAATGCACCCAGGCTCACTATGGAATGGCTTCAATACCTAGCCACTCAGCTAATTCACAACAAAATTGTTTAACTAATGGTGATGCACTAGCTACTTAACAATGTTAAATAATCATTACAGCTGTCTGGTTATTGGTAGTGAAAAGAAAATTTCAACCTATGAAGTGATGTCATTTATTAAACTGCATCTTTTATACACAGGTTAATAGTATAAAAACAGATTATTCTGCCCAACTAGTCTGTGCTAGTCATTCTGCTCCACTCTACTCTTCCTACACCTTACTAATTTATCAGCATAATTTACTGTTCCCTTGTCTCTCATGTGCCTTCTATCTTCCTCTTAAATCCAACTATGCCATCTAACTTAATGACTGCATGAGATTGCAAGTTCCAGATTGTAGCCACTTGAGAAAAAAAATTATTTTGAATTTATTTTTGGATTTACTAGTGACTAGCTTATATTTATGTCTCCTATGTTAGATTCCTTGAATCATAGAGACATTTTCTCCATCTAATTTACCCAATACGTCAAATTTTAAATCCTTCTATCAAGTCACCCTTCAGTCTTGTTGGGTGAATAAAATATTGAAAATATTTATTGGACATTTTCTGAAAAAAAAACACCTGAGGCCCATATATGACAGAAACCAAATAATAAAGCTTGTACTATAAATGAAGTGTTCATATAAAAGGCTGAGTTAATAATTGTTCATCTTTAATATGAATGTGAATGGCAGAATCTGATTGTAGATGTTTCCTTGTAAGTACTTCGACAGTTGATCCTGGAGATTCATTTCTCACTCTCCCTACTAACTTTAAATGCATTTTATATCTCTCCAAAATTAAATGCTCACATTCATTTTTGATATATGAAAAGCAAACAGATATCTTATGGAGTTTAGACCTCCAAAATGCCAAAAGCCTAGGAATGTCTTCTGATGAGTGTAACCCAATATTTGAATAGTGAATATACACATAAACAAATAGATTTCATTGCAGTAGAATGTAATGTAAAAGAAGCATTGTTCTTCAGACTAATAATAACCAAGATACAGAAAACTTGAAATTATGATTAAATGTCCGGATCTACAAAAGAATCAATATTAGCAAGATGGGCTGTATAATCTCCTCCCTTGCTTGATTGTTCTATGATAGCATTAAGTCGCAGGATTATTGCCATATTGCAAACTAACTGTCAGTGAGAATATATAACATTTCAGTTTTCTTTTTTCAGTAAGTAGACAATTTCACAAAGTTTCATCTGTGTACTTAATGGAAACACTTCACAGGACATTGCACAGGTGTAAGAATAGCTTCCTCTCAACTCAAGGGGCTGAGGGTTAAAGTCTCAGAATTTAGTATGTCACTGGAATGTGCTTCAGTTTTATTCAGGGGTACTCAACATCTGGTGAATGAAGGGAAGGAAAATAAAACTGTCACTCAGCTATCCCCAATTCAGGTCCACTCCTGCCCACCTATCATGCAGTAACATTGCCTGTCATTGCAGAGTGGCCCAGACTGTCTAGCCCTTGCAGCTAAAGCAGGTTGCCAGAAAGCAAATAGTATCTGCAGGAAAATAAAAGGAGAAAAACTGTAGAGGGGAAAATAACTTGATGTCTGCATCATAAGATGCATCATCTAAAGATGACATGGCAGCGTTTGTAACAATTCTATGATTAGATTAAAAATACATTTACGACAGGCACTTACCTCCATCTCCAGAACCTGATCCCATATCTGTAGAGAGACGAGATCTAATTAGAAGGCACAGTAGTATAACTGGAATTTTTTTTACAGGATTTTTTCTTCATTCTAACATTACTTGCAGTCTATGCATACAGCTTCTATTGTTCATTATGAGAGAAATAAACTAATGAACAAACGTCCAAACACCTACTAAGGCCCTCTAAGTAACACGAATGTATTTTATTGTGGGTGAAATTGTGATTAAGTGCCTAGCACTGGGTACTTCCAGTTCCCATTTCCGTTCAATACGCTTCAATAATAGCTCTGAAACGTGATAACGAGCCATGGCTGTTGTCTGAGCCTGCCCATTTAGCAACTCCTTGCAAATAAAATCACGCCAAAAAATCTGACTTATGTTATGAATTGATAAAACCCAGGGTTAAAAACGCGTGTTAGCGGTTATTATGCATAATACAGTATGCATACCGTTGGGACAAGATCCTTCACCCAGCACCTTTATTTCACTTTGCTGTTTGCACGCAGCCTGTCGCAGGTAACACTCGTTCTGGTAGGTATAGCCATTGGAGCCGCACACTGGCACATAGTCAGTGCTGCACTAAAATAGAAACAATTTATAATAAGGATCTGCCAGACTTTCTGCAAGGTCCACACTGCACACATTCCGAGCAGGACAGACAGTAGTCTTTCCCAGTTCACCCAGACTAAACGGAGCCCCATTAAAACAGCAGCCAAAAGAAAGCAGAACCAGCGATGTCTGTTATTTTACCTTGAGCTGGCAGTCGCAGGTTATCGTCTCTCCGATCCGCAAACACTCCCCACCAAACTGACACGCATTAATGTCGCAAAGAAACAAGTCGTGTTCTCGGTCATCAAAACCTTGAAATATTAAAAACATAAAGAGAAAAGACAAGTACTGACAGAACTTATGTGGCTGTTGAAGATCAGACGCCAACCCTTTTCGTTGGCAGATGGAAAGCATCGGTCTACGGAGTAAGTAGCTGGAAAGGGTTCGTCATCTACTTTGTCCCCGGCTGCTTGGTGGGGAAAGGGGCATTCTCGCTCGGCGATGGGTTGAGGTGTCTCTGGGCAGATTGCCGTGATGGCCAAGAGTTGCGAAAGGCAATCCCACAGGCAGCTTTTACAACCCTCTGTCAAGCTCAAGATTGCAGTTGCCTCTGAGCACGCCACTGTACCTTTAAACTGAATTTCACCACTCCACATCTGCGGTCCTCTTCCCTCAATGCTTTATCCGATTTCTCTCCGCCCCCCCCCCCCCGCACCATTTTTGGTGCCTAATTCTTGGTGTTATTAATGCTTCATTTGCACCCAAATATATCTCACAGACGTACACAAACAAGGGCAGGAAGCTGGAGGTGACATGATCAAGTTGCAACAAAGATGAGAAGGCTCGTTTTCTTTTTAAAAGTGAAAGCCTGTCATTGTCTGTTTCTAACGAATATTGATGACCTAAATCTTGCCACTGGAGATGTGGTTAATCACAAGTCTGAAGCCGCAGACTAAAATCGCTAGCAGCCCAGTTTTTGTGTGTGTGTGTGTGTGTGTGTAATTGCGACAGAAAATATGAACTGCGGGGAGGGTGGGGAAGAAGAAGAAACGATTTATTTTTGCATTGAAACATGCAGTTTATTTCCCACATCACCCCCATGCAGCTCTCCATCCTCCTCCCCACAGCCCCGGCTTCTGCGGGGCGCTGAAGATCTGCTGCTGCAAGAAGCAGTCGCTAAATCCGGCTGCTGTCTGGGTGCTTTCGGGGCTGGGAAGAACCCAGGGCTGTCGCTCCCCGCGATCAAATTATTTATTTTTGGGGGGGTTGGAGAGGGGGAGGTAACTAAAAAAAAAAGGCAGAGAAAGCAGCATGAACAAAACAAACAAAAAAAAAATTGACCAGCGCGAAGCTGGAGGCTGCGAGGGAACAATCACCCCCTTGCCCGAAAAACAAATCCCTGGAATAAATCACATTCAGCCCGAGTTTAAAACGTTCGTTAGAAAACAGAAAATGTGGGAAATTCTTAGATCAGACAGCGTCGCGGAGGAAGGTTGTGCACTTTTCAGAATACCGGGTAGAAACGCTCTGCTTGCAGTTCCTTTAAAACCCAGACGCTCGTCTGCAACATCTTCGCAATACTTCACCTGAAGCCATCAGCAAGCCAGTCAATCACAGACTAACTTTCGGCATCAGCGCCGGGATCGTGCTGGCGGCTGGAAGTTAATGGGAGTCCTCCCTGAACCCCGTCCCTTCCCTTCCCCTGCCCGGTTCCCCTCCATCCCGGTCGGCACCTTGCACTGGCCCTTACCCGAGCAGTTCCAGCCGGTGGGGGTCTGACAGTCGCTCAGGGAGGTGGGGTAAGCACACAGCTGGACGGGGAGCGTGGACAGGGTCAGCATCGCCAGCAGCAAGCCCGCGCGGTGGTCCGGGTGAAGAGGTGGCCAGCCTGGCGGGTGGGACTCCACCATGTCGACAGGCGGCGGCGGATCGCGGGAGCTCGGCTCAATCCCAGGCTCTCCGACCCCACCATCTTACACAGGGCACATCACGCATCCTGGACGCAGCGAGCAGCACCGCCACATGTGTGCCCGGCGGCGGTGATGGTTGCGGCGACGGCTCCTCCGCGGCTGTAGCCTTCTCCCTCTCTCTCGCGCTCTCTGTGGTTGTCAGTGAGTCTCGGGCTGGGCTGGGCTGGGCGCTCGCGCTCTCGCAGCCGGTTGACGGTTGACGGTTGGGAGCTCGCGCTCTCTGCCTCTGTGTCTGTCTCTGTGTGTCCCCTCGCGCTCGGAAACTTGTTATTGATGAGCCGCCCGGGCGCGCGCCGGCTTTTTCTCGGGCATTTCCTCGCCTTTGATTGGAGCGGCCCGCACACCGGCACCGTCACGTGGGCCTCCGGGCCCGCCTCTGATTGGCCCGGTGGGATATTGGCGGCTGAGAGGCGAGGCGAGGCGAGGAAAGTCGGCGAGAGAAGGTGAGGAGGAGGAGGAGGGGGGAAGGTTGGATGGATGGATGGATGGATGGAGGCGGAAAAGAGGGAGGGAGGGATGGAAACGACGGGAGAGGTTAGAAGCGGCGTGAGCGGCCGAGATCCCTGCCCCACCCCCATGTACTGGACCGAGATTCCAACACCACTCCCCCCCCCAAAACTGAGAACCTCCAAACCGTCCGCCCCCTCCCCGGAATCCAGACCCAGCTCGAGCCCAAAAGCTCAGCAAGCAGCTAGCGACAGCACGGAATATATATCCACACGGGCCCTCGGCTCGTTTTGGACCGGGATGCTTACTGCGTAAGACATCCCGACGTGATCTCCTCTCCTGGACCCAGAGCCGGGGGAAGGGGCAGGGAGGGGAGAGCAAACATCCGACGCCAGGGCCGCCTCCCCGACAGCGAGTCGGCAGCCTGTCCCTCCTGCCTCTTCACAGCCAGGATGCCCGCCTCAGCCCGGTTAGCAGCGGCGGCGGCGGCAGGTAGCACAGCTCAGCTGGTAGCCGGAAGAAAACTGCCATCGGCTCCAGGCCGTCCGAGGGTAGGAGAGGTGGCGCCCTCAGAGCCAGTCACTCTGCAGCCCCAATTTTCTGACACTCACATCGGAGCTAATCAGGTTTCACTGCTGAAGATGCAAGACGGCAGAGATTAACATCAGATTGAACCTCGATTTCTATCTCAGAAGAGCGAAATATGAGAGACACACGTTCGCTCGAACGCCTTCCAGAGGGGCGACATTACTAGAAGTTACATGAGACTTTTTTTTCATTTTACTGGGGAAGAGACCACATATAATGAAAGCATATCCCAACCCATTCCTACCGAGGGATTGGATTAAAATACGATACATCAAATCTGTATCGATGCTGTCACAGTTCCCCGCTGAGAGGGCTGGAAGAGAAAGAGTTCTGAATCTCGCTGCATCTTCCAGCTACCCTGAAAACTGGAATGCTATGTGAAACTAGCGCTGAAAGCTGGAGAAATTATTTTAGATACCAGTAACCGATGTGGTCGCCGGAGTGTACACGGTATTAGACACCAGAGGAGTGAAAGTTCTGAGGGCAGTAAATTAGAAACGAGGAAACGATACTTGCACTGGTGACTGCTTTATGCAAATGATACAAACGGATCAATTAGTTTTGAAAGCAAAGGTTTAGAAAATAGAGGACAGTAAAATTCTTAGAACATGAATTGACATCAGCAATAGTAAATTCTGAAGGTATAGGATCAGATAATAGTAAACAATAAATTCGGAGGACTTAGAACTGGATAACTGGACAGTAAATTCAGAGGACATGGTACTGGATAACTGGACAGTAAATTCAGGCAGCATAGAAATATAAACTAAAGAAGAGTAAATCCTGAGGACATAGAATCAAATAACTGTGAACTGTAACACCAAGGACATATGATTTTCATGAAATGTTAAATTCTGAGGACAAAGTTGTGGATACCAGGCAACAATTCAGAGAACATGCAACTAGATAACAGAGAACAGCTAATTTTGACAATATGGAATTGGATATTGGGGCAACAAATTCCTGGAGACATGAAATTAAACATCATCAGAACATAATATTAGAATCAATATAAAGCTCAAGAAAAGTCAAGAAAATACGTTTTGACTTATTAAGCTTGTTACGTTCATTGACCATGCACAATCTATTTTAACAGGGACTCCTCAAGCCATTTTATTCCATGAAATATTTAGCAATGTTTTTCACTCATTTTTTAAAGATAAATCATGTAATATCCTACAATATTTACTACTTTAATGTAATGTTTAAAAACTCAACCACAATTCCATGATTTAAGGAACACTTCACTGTAATGATTTTCATTTGCTATTTAGTACTTATTTTGCAAGCCAGTTTATGTCGTTTTGTATTTGGTGCATGCAAATCAGTGATATCTCCCAGCAGATAATCTGCTGTCATGTGGCACTTGTTGAAGGTCTTTGAAAATCCATGTACATTGCATCCACTTGATCGTCTTCCATCTTTCTTCAAGTAAATTAGTAAGGTTGGTTAAACATGACCTTCCTTGTAGAAAACCATGGTGTTTAACTAGTTCATCTCGAGATATTCTATTTTCCGATGGTTTAACAAATGTGCTAGTATCTTCCACATTGAAATATATTTAAAATATTACTTAGGCAAACAAATAGAACATTTTTCACACAAGAAATTTTTATAAACATCAAATTAAGTGAATCACCAATTAATTTATTGTTGATGTTTTTGTTGAATTGTGCCATGTGATCTCTTGCATTCACCTGAACAGCTGGACATGGCCTTGGTTTACCATCACATCACTATCAATAAAGTGACACTCATTCAGTAATGCACTGAAATACTCAGCCTAAATTAAGTGTTGCAAATCCTGGAATGGAATTGTAACACAACATTCTAATCCAAAGGTAGGAATGCTGTGAAATAAGGGAAATCCACACTGAGTAATACCATAGCCATTGCAAAAAAAAACACATCATAGCCCCACATTCATTTCATAATGGGATTCATGCTGACAGAAAAAAGAGATCTAAAACAAATATTTGCATGATTAAGCACCTCATTCAAGCTCCCTGCCCCCACCATTTTCAAATTTATGTCAGTTGCAAAAATCTTTTGAGTTTTTTAATGTTGAAAATGGAAGCATTTCCTTTAGCTGCCTTAACTTCCTCTGGCCCCTGTGCTTGCCCTAACCATCCTAATTCAACCTTCATCCAGCTTTAAATTTTACAATACAATGTAAAACGTACCTAAAGTGCTTGTAGTGCACAGACTTTCTTTTTAGGAGTGCATATCAGAAACTAGGGCGATTCTCCATGATTATTTTTCCAATTAAAAAACTTCAGCAAGATTGGTAAAACCAGACATTATTCTAACATGCTCTTATTTCACATGAGTCTTCACAAGAATAATTTCTATCATGGGACTTTTTTTTCTGCTTTGACCAACCTATTTCTAGCTCATTTATATTCTACCAATTGCATGTGTTATTAATTAAAGGAGGTCATCATGATGCCTTTAGAGAGAAATGGGCACATCAGGGTGGGATGTGGAGAGCATTTTTTCCCTCTCCAACTCCATTTTGATTTTTCCACCTCCCTCCCTCCCTACCTGTCCAGCATGTTTGATGATGTGCTTTGGTCTTAACAGATTTTGCATGTAAATTAATCAGTTGTAAAATTCAGGTGATTTACAGGTTGCAGATAATGCACAAAGAGTATCACAAGTGATTTGTCAATGGGAAAGAGCCGTTCAGTTTTCTGTAAGAGCACTTCTGGATATTAAAAAACGATAAAAAGGAAAAAAAAATTAAACAACACCACTCCTTAAGGGGTAATCCTTACTAAGTTAAAACAAATATTGAAAGGCAATTTAGCACATCAAGTTCAAACGATGTCTTGATTAACGATGATGTAATGCAGTCCCTCTAGTGCCCACTGGTCGTGGATTGCCTTAAACACATCAATAGACAATGCACCCTCCATCTCCAAGGGTGACACTACTGCATCTCATCATATATAACCCAACTACCTTTCCTTAGCTCAAAACTGCTCATTACATTTTAGGCTCAATTTTCATGTATGCAATATAATACCCAACCTTTTCATTGTATTTAGTTCTGTAGCTACTGTACTATTTCTGGGACAAGACCAGACTTCTTATAACACAAGAATGGCAGTATAATATATTTTTCTCAAGACTGATTTCTCATCCTATCATTTGTTGAATGCTTACTCAATTCGGTTTAATGGTTAAGAAAGAAACTCAAAGTTCTGTTTGAGCATATTTGAAGTTTACACTCCATCTTCAGCTTGTGAAGCAGTACTACCTCCACTTTCAAAACAACTCCTCTCATAGTTCCCATCTGTCTCCAATGTCACTGAATCCATGATCTCTGATATTGTTAGTACACATTTGACTTTTGTAATGCTATAATTATTGCTATCTTAACTCCATCTACATAATTACATCTCACTGAGCATTCCAGCAAATACTAAAGAAATAACATTATTTCTAAAGAGAAACTTGAGATTCTGAACCTACTTCAACCAGAGCAAAGAAGATTAAGACAAGATTCAATAGAAGTCTTTAAAAATATGTGGTTAGATACTATACAATGAATAGTTCATCTGATCTATCTGAGTGACAAGAACTTATCAATTTAGTATTATGAGCAAGAAAAAAGACTAACAAGATGAAAATCATGACAGCTGATGTACTAGGAATGGCTTGCCATTCTGACAGAGACCATTGCTTCTTTCAAGAAGAGATGGGTAAACTTTAATGAGAGAAAAGCATCGTTGACCACAGTGAGAAAGGGAAGCCAGCAGTGGGTTGCTGTAACAAGTAGGCACAGACAAAATGGGCTGAATGATCTCTTCTGTGCTGTAGTATTGTTTTGAGGTGCAAACATTTCCCATTCCACATTAAATCCTGTTCAACTATTGCTGTTAGTCTTTAAGATTTCTATTAGCTATCTGTTCATCAGTGTATTCATTTTAACATCTTCATAGTCATTTTGACATTCCTCCACAGCATAGTTTCTTCTCACATAAACAGTTTGCTTAAGACTGATGTTTCAACCTGTGCTCAGCCCTCCACTCTATAATATATTCATTCTTTCTTGTTACTCGTTTCACCGTAGTAGCAAAACCTTTGAATGCCTTGCCCACTCTTTGGAACTTTGTCTCCCTAAATTCTTTCTGGTTAGCTACATCCAACAAAAGTGATGACCTGGATTCATTGGAAGGCCAATTCAAAGACTAACTTATTTGTGAAGAGAGTGTTTTTTTGTCAGTAACTTTGTACTTTTGTTCCTTTTCTACGTATTCATATTCCAGACTAAATAATCTGTATGAATGTACATTATCTAGTGGATCTTTGCTAAAATGACAAAGCATAACAACCTAATATATAGCGCTTACAGGTCCTTCCCTTGAGTAGCTGGCCTTTTTTCAAAGTTTACATTATATCTCATCAGTGCAATTATGCTTCAGTAGCTAAAACTGCCAGACTATCTAAACAGCTCACGCATTTCCTATTACTACCATTTCATGCCGCACGTTGTTGGTGCTTTCCATATACACGGAGTGAAGCGCAGGGAAAATAAATAAGTACACCTTTGTTTTCATTTTCAATTAATTTGTAAACAACAACGAGAAAGATTGTTGTGTATCTTATCGTAACTATTATAGAAAAATACAGTTAAAAAACAAATCATCACTATTAGTGAAGGTAAACTTGGGTTCATCTATATTAAAATGTATCCACCATTGTTCGGATTATCCACCTCATTTAACACAGCATCTATAGAATTAGAAAATGGAGAGATCACTGGGGAACACCGGCGATTTACCCGCAGGATTTATCAATGCTGACAGCGTCAGTCCTGTGATATGTAATGTCGAGAGAATGATGCTGAGGAGACGGGACGGGCTGTGTGGGAAACTATTAGATGTGATCCTTTCTCCTCTCATTGATAGAAACATTGTCCGTTCGAAAATCTGGTTCTGCCTCATTTCATTGCCAAGTAGAAGGGATATCGAGCAGTAAACGATCAGTTCCACTGAAGCATTTTCGAGTTGGAGGAGACCACATGGTGTTTAGTCTCTATGTTGAAGAAGAGGTGCGGCACACGTAGATCTGACAAACGACATCAATTTAGATTAATCAGATATCATTCGAATGTCACAACGCGTCAGAAGCATCCGGAGATTAGACTACATTTATCTAACCAGACGAAGACACCATGGAATTGAACTATATTAACATCAAATAAGGAACTGGTTGTATGATAGGAAAATCATCGTAGATTAGATGCATCATTTCGACAATACTTTGAAAACTAGAAACTCAATACATAATTTTAACAATCATGCGAAATGTATGTTTTTTAAAGTAAGTGTTTAAATTGAAAAACAATACCGTCTGGTGTGAAACAGTTCTAAAAGTCACTATTTAAACACAATTTGCACAATTTAAACCATAACCCCTCTGGGATTCTAAAACCATGAACAAATCCAGAAAGATTTTAACAATCGCAGCAATACAATCACATAGTTAATAAAATAAAGTTTGCAATTTACTGTGCCTTTCCCTGATCTCAGCACGTTTAACAATCAATTGTAAATTTTTGAAATGTGGAGTGTGGGATATAGAGAAAAGGAATATGTCTGAGATATAGGATCAACCATGATCATGAAGAAAAGTAGAACACACTCAAAGGCGCTAAAGGCCTACTGCTCCTAGTTTCTATATGGCACGCTGTACTGTCGGAAAATCTGTGGTTAAGTCCATAAACTTGGTGCAAAGATAAAAATCTCAACCTCAATATCAGCAAGACTAAAGAGCTGATCATCGACTTCAGGAAGCAAAGAAGAGGATAGACCCCAAAAGTCAATGGAACTGAGGTGGAGATCGTCCAGAGTGAGTTCCCAAAAGTGACTACAATCAACAATCTGTCCTGAACCACCCATGTTGATGTGAAGGGTAAGAAGGCTCAACAATGTATCTTCTTCCTCAGAAACTATGGAAATTTGGCATGTCTGTCACTAACTTTTATAGGTGCACCATAGAAAACATCCTATCTGGATGCCTCATGGCTTGGTATGGAAACTGTTGTGTCCAGGAATCTAGAAACTATAGAAAGTTGTGAACAAGCCCAGACCATCATGCAAACCAACCTCCCATCTAGTGACTCCATCTACACTTCTGTTTCTGCGGAAAAGCAGCCAACACAATCAAAGACCCTTTCCACCCTGGGTATATCCTCTAACCTCTCCCAAAAGGCAGAAGATACAAAAGCTTAAACACATATATCAACGGGTTTAAGTACAGCTTCTTCCCCACTGTTATTCGACAGCTGAATGAACCTCTCGACTTTCAAATCAAATGTTGATCTTGCTTTTTGTACACCTTCAGTGCAGCCATAACTTTGCATGCCTCATTCTGTTCAATCACTCTATGATCTGTATTAACTTGTATGGTATGATCTGCCTGAACTGTACATAAAATTAAAAAAATCAGTGTGCTTAGATACAAGTGACAATAATAAATCAAATCAAGCTAATGTCCCGCTATAGCAATGTGATCTGACCAGATTTTAGAGAAATAGCTTTGAGGGTTACCGGGAGAGTCACTCTGCTTTTCTTTTAAAAGTGTCCAGAACTCTTTAACATCCATCCCAGATAACCAATAAAACTTCAATTTAACTTCTGAACTGAAATATGGCATCTCTCGTAGTACAGCACTCCCTCAGAACCTATTATCTGAAAAATGGCACTTTCACTAGTGTAACACTTCTTCATAACTTCTTGTTTGAAGGGTGGCACTTCCAACAGTGCAACATTCCTTTAGAATCTCCCACCACCAGGGACCCCGGTTTGATTCCAGCCTCATGCGACTGTGTGGAGTTTGCACATTCTCCCAGTGTCAGCATGGGTTTCCCCACAGTCCAAAGATATGCAGATTAGGTGGATTGGCCTTACTAAATTGCCCTTTAGTATCCAGGGATGTGCAGGCTAGGTCGACTAGCCACGGGAAATGCAGGGTTCCAGGGATCGGGTGGGATGCTCTTCAGGGGGTAGCTGTAGACTTGATGGATCGAATGGTCCGCTTCCACGCTGAAGGGATTCTATGATCTATGGTCCGAAAGATTGCGCTTCCAACAGTGCAGCGGACACTCAGAACCTCTCATCTCAAAGATGGCTCGCCTCACAGTGCAGCGCTTGCTCAGAACTTGACTTTAAGTCCTTGGAGTTAGACTTAAACCAGAGCCCTGCTCCTCGGATGCTGCCTGGCCTGCAAAAAAAAGAGCACCACACTTTTCAACTCTGGTCTCCAGCATCTGCAGTCCTCACTTTCTCCTAGTTAAACCAGAGTACTCCAAGATATGAGTACTGCCATTAAGCCATCATTAAATAATGCTGTCATGGTTTAAATGAACTGTTTCAAAAGATTAATCAAATAATGGAGTGTCCACATAAGGTCAAAATAAATGATATAATTTTCTTATGTGTTTATTTCAGTGAAATGTGTAGTCTGCCTATTGATTTCTTTAAGATCTGATTGTAGTCATCCAATGAACGAATTAGGATGACTTAGAGTATTCATTTTCGTGGGATATAGTTACTTTCACGTCACATGCTCAGCCGTTTCGAAAAAGATATCATGTCTTTTCACCAGCCTATAACTTGGCGTGTTAATTGAAAAGCCTTAATGACCGGATTTGCATTCAATGCTGCAGCCTCTGGGAAAATGAACCGCTTCCTTTAACATCCAATCCCAATACTCCAAGGAATTACATGCACATACGTTGCAACAAATGAGGTTAGTGGAGCTTTTTTTAAAAGCTCTCTGATACTGAAACGCATCTAGCCACAGTAATAAGAACAGCAATTACAAAAAGACGCAAATGTTTTTTTTTGTGAGTGGGAATTAATGTTTAACTTTGTAAATTGTGTTTCAATGGGCGTTCCACTTCGCTAAAACGCCAAAGACAGTTTCTTCTCAGCTCAGGATCCGAACACGCCTTTGAAAACTACGACGCTGAATCTTGAATGGTAGGCGCTGTGCACTGTGAAAGTACCCGAAATTCGCGAGGTCTATCGGTAGGACTTTGATGTGTCTAATTAGGAAATTGTGTGACCGCAGATCTTGAGCTGGACCTTGTACTGGCTGCTCAACTCTGAGGCTACATTGACAATCTCTATCAAGATTTATTGGTGTCAACGTCAAAGTAACGTGCGTATTAAGCGATTTAAACACCATATTGAGATACTGCGCATCACAGCCATTAACTTCCACAATCATTGACTGCTACTGAAGGTTTTAAGAGGCTTCGTTATTCTTCCTTACAGTGTATATTGGAATGTGTGTTTGTGTGTAAAAACGTCCTGATATTTCATAGACCATCATCATCATCAATATGTGTGTTCGTATTCGTCGAAGATTATTTAAGAGCTGATAACACGTTTGCATCTGTTCAGCTTCACCTTCCCCTTAGTAAATAAAATATGGTCTTTTTTTTCCCTACTCGTTTCGGTTTTGATTTAAGGTGTTAGCCATCTGATACGAAACACTGATAAATGCGGATAAATAAATATTTGAATGAAAAATTATAGTTAATTTCACTTGTAGGCTGCTTGTACCAAGCTTTCGTACGGTCTCATTGTAAAACGCTGCCTGGCTCGCAGACCTCGTAGACTGTGTGATCGAGAGAAGTTGTAATGAAGCATTAAAAGAAAACGTTAAAAAAAAAGGATTAGACAAATTGATCGTCTGCCTTTGCTTTTGGCCATTGGCTGGTGTGAGGTGTTATTTAGCATATGATTACATAGTGAATTGCTGTCGGACAACTTTTGTTTAAAGCAGGATTCTAATCATCGCACTACCGTCATCTGCTTCCAACCGCGACAAAAGAACATCGGATGTTTCATTTATAAATTTCCATTACGCGTGTCACTCTGATCATTAAGGAAAAAGCAATTACGTTTTACTGCCGTGATCTATTTTTGATGGCAGTACTTCAAAACTCAGCGCTAGCGAAAAGCGACAATCACCATAGGCCGAGTTTAGAGAATGAGAAATTGACCCGAAATTGACAGGTACATCTCCATGGGAAAGGGTTATTGCAATGATTAAAGTGTATTCTATATAATAAATTGTAGTCTGCATAACTTAAATTATCTCTGAAGTAACATAAGCCATTTGCCTTCCACTTTTTCTCTTTTACAGGCAGATTACATTAACTCCAAATTAAGCGACATTTACAGTTATAGTAATAACTTGCATTTACGCCCTTCACCTCAGGACGTCTCAACAAATCAAGAAAGTGTTTTTAAAGTTTAGTAATTGTTACAATATAGCACAGAAAAAGGTGAATTCATGCACAAGATTCCAAAAACAGCAACAAGATAAATGACAAAGTTTTATTGAAAAGACGAAGTGCTGGAAACACTCAGTGGGTCTGACACCATCCATGGAGAGAGAAACAGGATTAAAGTTTCAGCTGAATATGACTTATTCCAATGAAAATGTAAACTTTGTTTCTCTCTATTTCAAATTTTCGGCTTGTTAAAGATAAAGAACAAGAGTAGATTACTCAGTTCTTCCAGACTGCTCCATTCAATAAGATCATGGCTGATCTGATTTTAACCTCAACTCAACATTCATGCATACTCCAAACAATCTTTCAACCCTTGATGATCAAGAATTTCTGCATCTACTGCCTTTTGAAGAACTGAATTCTGAAGACTCACATCCTCTGAGAGAAATACTTTTTCCTCATCTCTGTCCTCAATTCATTACCCCTTATTTTTAAACCATGGCCTTTATTTATAGATTCTTCCACAAAATAAAACATCCATGCCACATCCACTTACTGAAGTCCCCTCAATATCTTGTATGTTTCAATTACATAATCTCTGACACTTGTAAAGTCCAGAGGATACAGGCCTAGCCTGCATCCTTTCTTCATAAGACAATTTGTTCATTCCAAGTATTAATTAAGTAACCTTCTCTGGACTGCTTCCAAAGCATTAACATCCTTCTGTTAATATGGTGACCAATACTATACACAGTACTCCAAATGTGGTCTCACTAATTCTCTGTGTAACAAGCATAACATCTCTATTCTTGCATTCAATTCTCCTTGAAATTAAAAAAAAAACATTCTATTAGCTTTCCTGATTACTTGCTGTACCTGCACACCAACCTGCTAAATGTTTTTGCCCCAGGACATTTAGATCCAAATTCTGCTACCTCTCACTATTTGGATAATGTGTTTTTTTTATTATTCCTGCCAAATTGGACAATTCCCAGATTCCTACATTATTCTCCATTTGGCAGGTCCTTGCCCACCCTCTTAACCTATTGCTATCTTTTTGTAGATGCCTTATATCTCTTCATAACTCACTTCCCTATCTATGTTTGTATCATCAACAAATTTAGCTACCATATATTTGGTCCATTCATCCAAACCATTTTTATAAATTGTAAAGAGTTGAGAGCCTAGTATTAACCCCTGTGGCACGCTATTCATAACATCTTGACAGCTTGAACAAGACCCATTTATGTTTGCTCTCTGCTTCCTGCTAGCTAGCCAATCTTTTATTCATGTCAACGTATTATCCACAACATAGTAATCTGTATTATTAATGCTGAAGGAGTAGATTTTGGCCAGGACACCTGACAACTCCCCCAATGTTCTTCCAAAGAAGGTTATGGAGTCTTTAACAGTTACTTAAGAAGGCTGTTCTGAAGGACGGGACCTCTGAGTGCAACAGTCACTCAATACTACACTGAAAAGTCAGTATAAATTGATACATTTAAACAAAAGATATATCTCCGCTCTGGAGGTCTCTGGTGTGACCTTCCAGTGACACAGTATTTTTATGCTGTACGATATCCATGGATATTCAAATTATGCTATTAATATATTCTTTACCCTTCAGCAACTTACATTTTTGTAATTTATAAATATTTATTTCATTTTCCTCACTTATTTCACATGTAATATGTACAAACAAATGGGATTTGGTGAAATAATTTAAGGCTGTCAACTAATGAAGTGACAGAGTAAAATAAGAGGCTGATTAAATCAATGCATTTGTATTTCTCCATGCTTCATATTTAATATTTGATCAGAGGATTCAGGCACTGAAGCAGGATTAAAAATGAGAATTTGAGTATTATAAGGTAACCTGCTCCTGTTCCTGGGAGAGCATTACAATTGACAGATTTGACTGATAGTGATACAAGGAACTCCTGCCAGAAATACTGGATGTCTACCACAGATTAGAGATGGGTGCCATACATACTTGGAAGATTGCTAGAAACATTTGGGGAAATATTGATAAATTCGAGGGGAAGGCAGTGCTGAGTGGTAATCATTGCCAGATGATTTATCCAGAAAAACTCTTGATAATGTTCTAGAATCCTGGGTTTGAATCCTACTATGCTGGTGATGGAATTTGAATGCAATAAATATCTGGAACTAAGAGTCAGATGATGACCATAAAACCATTTGATTGTCAGAAAGAACCACCTGGTTCATTAATGTCCTTCAGCAAAGGAAATCTGCCATCCTTACCTGGTCTGGCTTGCATATGCCCCCAGGCTCACAATAATGTTGTTGACTGTCATCTGCCCTCTGAAATTGTTGAGCACATCACTCAGTTGTAACAATTGATGCTGTCTCAAAAAAGGCATGAAATTGGACAGACTTCCTGGCATTGACCTAGACACTAGAAACAAGAATGGCACAATTATCTCTGTTGAATCTGCAAAGTTCTCCTTTCTAACATCTAAGGGTCAGTGGCAAAATGTGACAACTGTTTCACAGACTAGTCAAGAATCAGCTTGAGATCATCATATTCATGGAATCATACTTTACAGACAATGTACCAAACACAACCATATGCATCCCTGAAATGTTCTGTTCCACACAAGGACATTTGGGAGGAGGTAGCACAACTGATTAAATTTGGGAAGAAGTGGCCCTGGGGAGTCCTCAACATTGACAGTATACAATATAAATTCTCATGACATCAGGTCCAAAATGGGCAAGTAAGTCTCATGCTGCTTACTATGTACATCCTCTCTTAGCTGATGACTGTATTCCTCCCTGTTGAACAACACTTGGAGGAAGCACTGAGGGTGGCAATGGGACAGAATATATTCTGGGCAGGGGATTTCAGTGTCCACCAACAGTGGTGTGGCAGCATCACTACTAATTGAGCTGGTTGGGTCCTAAAGACTATTGCTGCTGTATTGGGTGTGCAATGGATGTTAAGGGAAATAACAAGAGGGAAAAACATACTTGACCTCATCCTCAATAATTTGCCTGCCACAGATGCATCTGTCCATGATAGTATTTGTAAAAGTGGCCACTGCACAGTCCTTGTGGAGACAAAGTCCTGCATTCACATTGATAGTGCTGCACAACACCAATGCAAGGCACTATCACTGTGTAAAATGGGATAGCACTGAAGCAGTCTACAAACAGGTTTGGCAACTCAAGGCTGGGCATCAATGAGATGCTGTGAGCCATCAACAGAGTGCAGATAGCATGCCAAGAGCAGCACCAGGCATACCTAAAAATGAAGTGTTAACCTAAGGTAGTTACAAAACAGCATGCCAAAAAGCATTAACAACAACTGATAGACAAAGCTAAGTAATCCCACAACCAACAGATCAGATCCAAGCTATGCAGTCCTGCCACATCCAGTTGTAATTGGTGGCAGATAAGCAATCAATTCACTTGAGGAAGAGGCTCCACACATATATATGCCTATACTCGATTGGAGAGCTGAACACATCAGTGCAAAAGATAAAACTGAAGAATTTGCAACAATCTGCAGCCAGACGTGCTGAGTAGATAATCCAGCTTGGCCTCTTCTAGAAACCTTGAGCATTGCAGGTGCCAGTCTTCAGCCGTTCAATTCACTCCACATGATATCAATAAATGCTTGGAGGCACTTGATACTCAAAAAGTGAATGTTCCTTCACAAAAGTCCAGTAATGGTACTGAACATTTGTGCCCTAGTACTTGCCACAGCCCTTGCCAAGCTTTCCAGTACAGTTACAACACTGGCATTTACTCATCTATGTGGAAAATTGCCCAGTTATGTTCTGTGCACAAAAACAAGTCAATCCAACCTGGCCAACTACTGCACCAACAGTTTACTGTCAATCATTTGTAAAGTGATGAAAGATGTCAACAACAGTGCTATGCTCAACAATAACATGCTCACTAATGCCCAATTTGGATGCCACTAGAGCCACTCAGCTCCTGAACTTATTACAGCTTTGGTTCCAACGTGAACAAAAGTGTTTAATTCCAGAGGTGAGGTGAGAGTGACAGTTCTTGATACTGGAGTCAAAAGGAATCAAAGGAGAAACTCTTGGATGGTTGGGGTCATAACTACCCCATTAGAAGATGGTTGTAGTTGGAAGTCAGTCATCTCAGCTCCGGGATATCTCTGCAGTAATCCCTCAGTGTTGTCCTATGCCCAACCAACTTCAGCTGCTTTATAAATGACTTTCCTTTTTTCATAAGATCAGAATTGGGGATTTTCACTGATGTTCAGCGCCATTCGCAACCCAAATACTGAAGCAGTCTATGTCCAAATGCAACAAGACCTGTTAATATCCAGGCTTGGTTGAAATATGGTAAGTAACATTTGCACAATAGAAATAACAGACAATGGCCATCTCCATGAAGAGACAATCTAATCACCGCTCCTTGGAATTCAATGTTGGTACCATCATTGAATCCTCACTGTCAACATCATGTTACCATTGACCAAAAACTGAACTGGACTTGCCATATAAATGCAGTGGCAAGAAAAGCAGGTCAGAGTCTAGGAATATTTCAATGAGTAACACACCTCTTGACTCCCCATCATCTATGAGGCACAAGTCAGGAGTATGGTGGAATGGTCTCCACTTGCCTGGATGGATGCAACAGTCAAGAAGCTTGACACCATTCAGAACAAAGCAGCCCAATTGATTGGCACCACATCCACAAGCGTCCATTCCCTCTACCACCAGTGCTTAGTAGTCTCACTGTATACTATCCAAGAGATGCACTGCAAAAACTCATCAAAGATCCTTAGACAGTACTTTTCAAACCTGCAACCAATTCCATCTGGAAAGACAAAGGTAGCAGGTATATGGGATTATCACCATCTGCAAGTTCCCTATCCAAGCCACTCACCACACTCACTTGGAATTACAGGTCATTTTGCTATAATGCGACAGTTGCATTCCTCTGCAACCCCATGCTATAGAAAATCACACTGTAGAAGATTGCTATATTCATTCAGTAGAAACCTCGCATTATCCAACCATCGCTCACAATTCGTCAATTGTATAATAACCAATTTGTGTTGATGGAATGTGTGTTATACCAGAATGACCTGCATATTGTCATTCTGTCATTGTTGCTGGGTCAGAATATTGGAATTCCTGCCCTAACAGCATTGTTTGTTTCCCTAAAGCACATGGACTGCAATAATTGAAGAAGGCAGCTCATGCCACCTTCTCAAGGATATCTAAAGAGGGCCATAAATGCTGGCCCAACCAGAGACACCCATATCCTGTGAGTGAATATAAAACAAAGATACTAGAGAAAGGCAGCTGCAGATTCTGGGAAAGGCAAGAGTAAATACTTGGGAAGCCAGCAGCAGATATTGGGGAAGGCTACTGCAGCTCCAAATACTGAGAAAATCTTTAGGTCCTGGGAGAGGTGTCACCAAATACTTGAAGGTTACAGCAGCAGATACTGGAAGCTGATAATGATGCTATTGAGCAATGTTACATATGAACACGAGGAGGCCATTTACTCCTTAAGCCTATTCTGTAATTCAAACAGATCATGACCTGTGAACTAACTCCAAAACCCATTTTTGCTCCAAATCCATTAAACCTTTGGCTGGAAAAAATCTATCAATCTCATTTTTAAAGTTAACTGTTGACCCAATATCCATTGCTGTTTGTGGAAGAGAGTTCCAAATGTAAACTACCCTATGTGTGAAAAAAGTATTTCTCAATATCACTCCTAATGTTTGACTCTGTCCCTGGTGCTAAATTCCCTAACTAGCAAAAATAGTTTCCCTCTATGCTCTTAGTACCTTGACATTTTTGATTAAATTGTCCCCTAACTATTTAAATTCTAGAGAACACAACCATGGTTAAATCTCATTGTAACTTAATTCTTTAAGTCATAGAGTCATAGAGATGTACAGCATGGAAACAGACCCTTTGGTCCAACTTGTCCATGTCGACAAGATATCCCAACCTAATCTAGTCCCACCTGCCAGCACCCGGCCCATATCCCTCCAAACACTTCTTATTCATATACTCATCCAAATGCCTTTTAAATGTTGCAATTGTACTAGCCTTCACCACTTCCTCTGGCAACTGTTCCATATATGTACCATCCTCTTCATGAAAAAGTTGCCCCTTAGGTCTCTTTTATATCTTTCCCCTCTCACCCTAAACCTATGCCCTCTAGTTCTGGACTCCCCCACCCCAGGGAAGAGACTTTGTCTATTTATCCTATCCATGCCCCTCATAATTTAGTAAACCTCAATAAGGTCACCCCTCAGCCTCCGATGCTCCAGGGGAAACAGCCCTAACCTATTCAACCTTTCTCTATAGCTCAAATCCTCCAACCCTGGCAACATTCTTGTAAATCTTTTCTGAACCCTTTCAAGTTTCACAACATCTTTCCAATAGGGAGGAGACCAGAATTGCACGCAATATTCCCACAGTGGCCTAACCAATGTCCTGTAAAGCTGCAATATGACCTCCCAACTCCTGTACTCAATACTCTAACCAATAAAGCAAAACATACCAAATGCATTCTTCACTATCCTATCTACCTGCAACTCCACTTTCAAGGAGCTATGAACCTGCACTCCAAGGCCTCTTTGTTCAGCAACACTCCCTAGGACATTACCATCTAGGAATGATTCTGGTTAATCTATACTGCAGTATCTCCAAAGCCAGTATATTCTCCTCAAGGTTTGGTGCTCAGAATCACTTACAGAATTCCAAGCTTCAGATATTTAAAGTTTGACTTCTATCCTCATGTATTCTATTCCTCTAGATATAAAGACAACATTCTTTTTTGCCTTTTTGGAGATAGATCAATAGAGAAGCAATAGCAGACATTTAAGGGGATATATCAAAATATTCAGTTAAATATATTCCTACTCTAGAGGAAGATTCCAAGATGAACTTCCACCATCTATGGTTAACTAAAAAAGTTTAGAAACACATCAAACTTAAGGAAAAATAAAGTAATTGCAGCAAGATGATTGGCAGGTCAGGTGATTAGAATATAAAAAATGACAGAAAATGTCCATAATATCCATAGGAAGAAAAAAATTAAAGCATTAAAGGAAGCTACCTTGAAATGTAAAAATGGATAGCAAGAGTTTGTATGGGTATATAAAAGAAAGAGCAAATAAAGAGACAGTTGGTTCTCTAAAGAATGAGAATGGAATACTAATAGTAGATAATAAAGAAATGGCAGATGAAATGAACAAATATCTTGCTTCTGTCTTCGCTATAGAGGATACAAAAAAAATCCCAACAAAAGCTGTAAATCAGGAGGTACAAGGAAGGGAGGAACTTGATGAAATTCCAATCACCTAGAAGCAGAACTGTGCAAACCAGTGGAGCTGTAAACTGACAAGTTCTTGGTATCTAATGACTTCATCCTAAGGTATTAAGAGAGGTGGTTAATGAGGTAATAGATGCTTTGGTGTTAATTTTCTGAAATTTGCTAGATTCATAAAAAGTTCCTAGGCTAGAAAGTAGCAAATATTAGGCCTCTAATCAAAAAAGGTGGGAGGCAAAAAACAGGGAACAATAGGCCAGTTAGCTTAATGTCTTTCATGGGAAAAGTGTTAGTCTTGATCATTGAGGAGATTATAGCTGGGCACTTAGAAAAGTTCAAGGCAATCAGGAAGAGTCAACATGATTTTGTGAAAGAGAAATCATGTTTGACCAAGTTATTGCAGTTCGTTGGAGACGTGACATGCATTGTGAATACAGGGGAGCCTGTTGATGCACAGTCCTTGGATTTCCAAGGGCATTTAACAATGTTCCACATAAAAAGTTACAGTGAAAAGTGAAAACACATGGTGTTGGGGGTAACATGCTATAAGGGTAGAAGAATAATTGGCTGGTAGAAAAGGGAGTGTATGTATAAATGTATATACAGTTTTATATTAGTTTGAGGCAACAAGATGTCGATTCTAAGGCCTTAACTTTATACAATTTGTATGAATGACGTAGATGAGGGGAGTGAAGGCATGGAAATATGTAGATGACGCAAAGATAGGTGGGAATGTATATTGTGAAGTGGATATGAGGGGGTTAGAGGCCAACATAGATAGGTCCACCGAGTGGATAAACATTTGGCAAATGAAGTGTAATGTGGGAAAGTGTGAAATTGGTCACTGTAGCAGGAAGATTAAAAAGCAGTAAATGGCGAAAAACAGCAGAATTCTGAATTGCACAGGGATCTAGTTGTTGTAATGCATGAGTCATTATTGTCCATTCCTAATTGTTCTTGAGAAGATGGTGGAGACCTACCTTCTTGAACAACCCAATCCATGGAGTGTATGTTGTTTGGATCAGCTATCATGACTATCTTTTTTTTTAGGTTATAAACTGGTTCTGCTTTATATTAAATGTTTTTGAATGCTTCTCACTGAGTTTTGTGTCACAATATTCAGCTTACTATGGAGGATCTCTGCCATATGTCATACAGATCAGTCAAACCTAATCTGGTGTCATAGTAACTGTTTCATATTTCTGCCATTCAGAGGCTATATTGAACATGATCATATTATGATTGTTGTTGAATAAGTGTTCATGCACTGTTGGGATACTAACTAAATCTGGCTCATTCCTTATTACTATATTCAATATAGGCTGCTCGCTTGTTCTAGGAAATATTGCTTCAGAATACTATTCTGGACATGTGCAAATAAGTTGATGTTGGTTGCAATGCTGCAGAGACAAAGAGGCAATTGTAGATGCTAGGAGAGGCTGTTCTAGATATTGGGGAAAGCTGTGGTGGATACTGGGCAAGACTGAGAAATGTACAAGGGAGACTTTTGCAAACACAAGGCGAATTTGCCTTTAATTTTTGGTCAGGGTGCTGCAGATGGGGAACAAATTCATCCAGCCTTAAAGCTGTTCTCATCAAGTTGAATAGAAAGAATGAAACAAACAAAAATGAGGGCTTCTCAAAAAATCACCATCTTTGCGTTAGCTACTTAGGTGATGTTTATGTTGTAACTTCAATATCACTGCCAAATAATTTAGAATAACACAGAAGTTATAATATAACTTCAGAGTTCCAACCTGATGTTGAAGTGAAGTAGTTGAAAACTTCTTGGAGGAGAACAGTTTATGAGTGCCTGTGTTTGACTGAGCATGGAGTATAATTTAAGAGCAAAATCTAAACATGGCTCACAGATCTCATTTGAGCGTTTTCTAAAATTATGGTTTAATTACAGAGAGTGTGGAAGTTAAAATATTTAAATATTTAATGTTCAAAATATTTAAACTTGAACTGACAAAAATATCATGCATTTATATAATGCCTTTCACTATTTCAGGACTTCCCAAAGAGCTGTACAGCCAAATATGTCTGAAGCAGTTATTACTTTATTATGGGAAAAAGCAGCCAACTTGTACATAGATTCTCAAAAACACCAAAATGATATTGACCAGATAATCAGTTTTAGTAATGTTAATGGAGGGATAAATATTTCCCAGGATCAGCAGAATGCCCGTGTTCCTCTTTCAATAATGTGATGTGTACTTTTACATTCACCTGAAAGAGGAATGATTTGTCATCTCATCTGAAAGTTATGACTTGGAGGTGCCAGTATTGGACTGGGGTGGACAAAGTTAAAATTCATACAACACCATGTTATAGTCCAATAGGTTTATTTAGAAGCACTAGCTTTCGGAGTGCCACTCCTTCATCAAGTGGTTGTGGAGGTTAAGATCATACTCACAGAATTTATCGCAAAAGGAGTCCAGTGTCATGGAGATATGAAACAGTAAACAATCTTAGATTAAAACTTCCATCTTTTATAATGGGATATGTTGGTTTCTGTTCTTTGATATGTAAATCCCAGAACTTCTTTTCAATTATTTTCTCAAGATAGCTCAGCTTTTTAAACAATAGGTGTGAAGTCTGTCTGAGTCCCAATGCTATATCAGACTGACAAATCTTCTGTATAGTTTTACATGGATTCATGCAGTTTTTGAGCAAAATAAAATGTAATTCTGCAAAAACATATCAAAGAATAGAAACCAGCATATCCCATTATAAAAGATGAAAGTTTTAATCTAAGATTGTCGACTGTATCACATCTCCATGATACTGGACTCCTTTGGCTATAAATTCTCTGAGCAGGATCTTAACCTCCACAATCACCTGATGAAGGAGTGGTGCTCTGAAAGCTAGTGCTTCCAAATAAACCTGTTGGACGATCGCTTGAAAGTTGATATCTCAAATTGTGCTATGCTCTCTCAGCACTGCTCCGGAATTGTTAATCCAGAGTTTATGCTTACCTTTCTTATGTAGGATGTGAATTTACAACCTGACTTATAGTTGAAAGCATTACCATTGAGATCTGTTATTACTTGAATGTAGGAATGTGCTGAGCTCTTCCCTGGTCAGGAGGTTTTCAATGGCAGTCAGTTTGCATAAATAAGATATTGCCTGATCAGATGAATGCAGCTATTAGTGTTAGCTTATTAGCTTCAGTTTGGTATACCATGTTATTGTGTATTAATTGAAATCGAGACTTATTCTATTAAATTATGATACATGAAAATGAATCTGGTTGATCCAGCTATTGATGTCAATCTGACATAAGTGAACAATAAAAACTACAAGGAGCAATTATTTTCTGACTAAATACATTTAAAAGTTGGTCAATGTTCAACTGCAGATTCCAGAACAGAATTGCAGAGTTAGAAAGAAGTAAATTACAGAATATTGCAGAACAAAGCAGCTATTTTTGCACTTCTAGCTTTCTCTTTTTTTCTCTTTGAGTCTGTCCTATCTGAGGCACACTTGAATAACTAGAAGAATGTTTAAAATATGTAATGGAATTCTTGGTGTGGTAAGTTTAGCTGGTGTTAGTTATGGATCAAACCGCATGGTGGCTCAGTTGTTAGTACTGCTGCCTCACAGTGCCAGAGGCCGAGGTTCGTTTCCAGCCTGGCTTGACTGTGTGTGTGGAGTTTGCACATTCTCCCCGTGTCTGTGCAGGTTTCCTCTGAGTGCTCCAGTTTCCTCCCACAATCCAAAGATGTGCAGGTTAAGTGAAGTAGCCATGCTAAATTGCCCCTAGTGTTCAGGGATATGTAGGTTAGGTGCATTTGTCACAAGTAAATATAGAGGAATGGGTCTGGGTGGGTTAGTCTTCAGAGGGTCAGTGTGGACTAGTTGGGCCAAAGGGCCTGTTTCCACATTGTAGGGATTCTATGATTCAATGCAGTTTAGCAGAAGTATCCATCCTGGAGAACCTCTAAAGGCTGTACTCTAGAATATCTGCAACCAATAGAAACATTGCTTGAAGATGCTAGTGTGTTGACCTATCAGAGGTTAGGTTTGTGTCTTATTTTGTCATCTATGCACACATTCTAGATAGATGTCATGAATCACTATTTTAGGAAATATCCCAAGTAGCCAGTCTTGGACCTGAACCTCTATGTGAATAAGAGTGAGCTAGGGAACTAATGTCATGTTTTAGCATTTATGTATGCAACAATTGCAGGGATATATACCATATATCTGTACTATTTACCATTGTATTTGCTTGTTCAGAGTGTGTAAGTCCTAAGTTTGTGCTTAGTTCAAGTTCTTATTGAGAGCATTTAAGGCAGTGTGCACCTGCAATCATGGTGAAGCCAAGCGTCTTGCTTTTCTATTTTTTATTCTTCGAGAGGAAGGAGGTACAGTGATTGATTCTGGCAAGAAGCATATCCATCACCTGCATGATACAGACTTGCAGTACAGATTAATTAATGTTCCTGATGCCACCTGAAACACCTTAAATTACCTCAAGCTTAAAATCCCAAGCTATGCATATCAACAGAATCATAGGAAAGGATGATTGACATTGAATTTTGTGCTGTATTTGCTTTGCAGACAATGATCATGTTTTGGTGGCTTTGTTGATAAAGTGGAAACTTCTCCTCACTGACCTGCAGTTACAAAGTTCTTGGTTTATCATTCTCATGGGGTAAAGTTTCCTTTGAGCTCAAGACTTTCTGCCTCTTCTTTCTTTTCAGCATTTTGACATTTGTGTGCTGATTCCTCCCTCCCCTAACTGGATGTTTTGTTCGATTCCCTTGGCCAAAATTTCAATGTAGATGCATCTGGATAACATTGTGGCACATATTTTCTCAGTTAAGACAGCAAAGCAAGTATATTTGCAGTTCAAATGAACTAAACAGTGATGTACTTAAAGCAGTGAACAATTCTGTCAAATGATATAGAAAATGGTGCCCTCCTATTGTTGTGATGATTTGTGATTTAATTGACTGGCAAATGGCATGTTCCAGCAATTAAAACTGACCTTGTAACCACAGCAATGCTCCAATTTAAATATAATCAGTAGATGCCCACTGGTTTTAGGATACCTAACATAAAGCCTAATCAAAATGGTTTGATTAGATTCCCTACAATGTGGAAATAGGCCCTTTGGTCCAACAAGTCCACACTGACCCTCTGAAGAGTAACCCACCCAGACCTATTCCCCATATTTACCCCTGACTAATGAACCTAACACATTGGCAATTTAACATACCCAATTTACCTAACTTGCACATATTTGGAGCACCTGGAGGAAATGCACGCAGACACAGGGAGAATGTGCAGACTCCACACAGACAGTTGCCTGAGGCTGGAATTGAACCCAGGTCCCTGGCACTGTGAGGCAGCAGTGCTTACCACTGATCCACCATGCCACCCTGTTTGGGTTTGCTTCTATGAATGAATGAATAAGGTTGTGATCCAATTGTTATGGTCTTTAAATTTTCTCTCAATTGCCACTACAATTGATTCCTGATGAAGGGCTTTTGCCTGAAACGTTGACTCACTTGCTCCTTGGATGCTGCTTGACCTGATGTGCTTTTCCAGCATCACACTCTTGACTACTATTTGTGTGGCCTCATTCTCACATTGATGAGGAGCACAATAGTGGTGGGGCTATTCCAGGATACTTGGTATGACTGCTTAATTTTTATTTATTGAGCTAAAGTTCCAAGTAAACACCTAGTACCAATATTGGAGAGGAAAGGAGACATTTGAAGTAAGAAATCATTTTTGAGATGTGTTGTTAGATTATTGTTACTGACCAAACCTGAAATGATGATTCTAACAATAATTCTGCAAGAGTTGGAACTTCATAAATGAGAATTGAAGACTTCAGTCTTACTTGACAATCTAAGTAAAGATCTTACAAAATGATATCTAACTAGTCTCCATGTAGGAGTAGACTAATATTTTTCCTTGAGTTGGAAAGTTAATCAACTGTAGCTACTCAAAGCATTCAGCTGCTAAATGGTTGGTTCAGACGAAGGTAACTAGATAGCAAGAGGAGAATGGAATATTGGAGCTTAGAATAAAAGTGTAATTTTGAGGCTTCTCATGGCAAATGTGTGGACGTGAAATATAATCTTGTGCAGATTGCAATACCTTAGAAGCATTCCTTACTGCCTCAGTTTTTTTTCTACCATTGTAAATTGTGGCCCCAAATCAGTTAAACCAGTATCCTTTAGTACACTTTAATAGTCCTCACATTAAAATGTTAGAAGCCTTTGTGAAAGGGTTAAGGCAAATATGGTTGGAATATTGCTGCCAATTGAATAATGTGACATATAGTTGAATGAACCTATTGTCTATTTGCATTTGAGAATGTTAAATCTCCTCTCACTTCATGATTATTTTATGAGGCAGTTTACTGCCACCTTCTCAAGGACAACTATGGATGGGCAATAAATGCAGGCCCAGCCAGTGATGCCCATATCCTATAAGTGAAACTAAAAACAAAAGGTTATACTTCTGGGCTTGATTTTATCTCTGGTTAGGGCGAGTGAGTTGATAATAGGATGAGTGCAAACCTCGCTTGCTTGTCTATGCAACAGGAATTTTAACTTAGGGGTTAAATGAAAACCATTTTCACACAAGACTTTCTGACCAGCTAAGGAATCTATTCACTTCCAGAGTGCAATTTCTGGTGAATCTCCCACCAGTCAGGCAATCCAGAAAAACAAAGCTCCCAATGTATTGAGAGATGCTGCTGAGATTGCCAGCATCAGGGGTATCAGCCCCAAGATATGGATCTAGCATATAAGGTACTTCAGAGCAACAATAAAGTGAGCATACGTTTTCATTTCTCCATTGCTTTTGACTTGGCAAAAATGTTTACTCGTTCTCTGCACTGCTGTCAACAACTCATGGTGGCTCAGTGGTTAGCACTGCTGCCTTACAGCACCAGGGACCCACGTTTGATTCCAACCTCACGCGGCTGTCTGTGTGGATTTTGCACATTCTTCCTGTGTCTGCATTGGTTTCCTTCAATGCTCTGGTTTCCTTCCACAGTCGAAAGATATACAGGTTAGGTAAATTGGCAATACTAAATTGCCCATAGTATTCAGGGATGTGTAGGTCAGGTGGATTAGTTAGAGGAATGGGTCTGGGTGGGTTACTCTTTGGAGGATCGGTGTGGATTTCTGGAGTCATAGAAGTATATATAGCACGAAAACACAGCCTTTGGTCCAACTTGTCCATGCCAACGGGATATCCTAAGCTAATCTAGTCCCATTTGTCAGCGCTTGGCCCACATCCCTCTAAATCCTTCCTATTCATCCATCATGCTTTTTAAATGGAGGAGCCGGTGTTGGACTGGGGTAGACAAAGTTAAAAATTACACAACACCAGGTTATAGTCCAACAGATTTATTTGGAAGCACTAGCTTTCAAAGAGCTTCTTCATCATGTGGTTGTGAAGTAGGACCATAAGACACAGAACTTATAGCAAAAGATTATAGTGTCATGCAGCTGAAATGATATATCGAACAAACCTAGACTGTTAAGTCTTTCATTTTTTAGAATGGATTTACAGGTTTCAGTTCTTTAATATGTAATATCCCAGAACTTCTTTTAAGTCACATTTACAAGATAACTTAAGGTTTTGTAATAAAAGGTGATATCTCAGGACACACAATATATTAAATCTGTGGGGTTCGAGTCTGTTTTTATCCCAAACTTGAGTCAGACTAGTTCTATTTCCAAAATGGAATTTACACAATATTATATGGATTGACTGCCTGCATTGGCTGCCTGCAGATTCTGCATTTTTTGAGCAAAATAGAATGTATCTCCAAAATATAATTCTGCAAATACAAATTCACCCCATAAACTTACATGTGTATGCTTGTACAGGAGAGAGAGAGAGAGAGAGACAGCGTGCATGCGTGTGAGTGTGTGCACATAAGAGAGTGTGTGTTTGCGTGTGTACAAACTTGGGAAAGTATGTGTGTGTGGGTTTGATGAGGTATAAGCCTGTGAGAGGGTGCATGCGTGGGTGTGAGCGTGGGGGTTGTATGTGAATGTGTATGAGAGAGAGCTTGTGTATGAGAGAGGGTCTGCGTGTATGTGAGTATGTAAGAGTGTGTGTGTGTGTGTGAGAGAGAGAGTGTATAGTGCAGTGGGGTCATCTGTAGTGTGACATGAACCCAAAGTTCTGGTTGAAGCCATCCTCATTGGTACTGAACTTGGCTATCAGCCTCTGCTTGGCCATTTTGCGTTGTTGTGTATCCTGAAGTCTGCCTTGGAGGATGGTCACCCGAAGGTCCGAGGCCAAATGTCCTTGACTGCTTGATTGTAAAGCAGATCAAGGGTTACCTGGAGAAAGTGGGAGAATGGCATTGAGAAACATATCAGTCACGATTGAATGGTGGAGCATACTCAATGGGCTGAATGGCCTAATTTCTGCTCCTATATCTTATGGTTGTGCACTTGGTCTGTATTAGAACCATTGGCTTGCATGTCATTATGAAGCAGGTGGAGAATAATGACAAATTTCTGTTGAATTTAAGGAGGATATTCCACAAACCCTCACGATTGACAGAGTTGAAGGCCTTTGTGGAATTGAAGAATGTCATGTACAATAATTGGTGCTATTCGACTGCATGTCTATTGTACCTGCTGACTTGGGGAGGACCTCTTTGGTTACAGGGAGTTAGCTGTTGAGGAAGATGCTTGCAATTTTCTTTTTCATGGTGGACAATAGGGAAATTCCTCCGTAATTTTCACGGTCAGCCCTGCCTCCTTTTTTGAAGATAGTCACAATTACGACACCTCTGAGAACCCCGGGCATTCTTTCCAGACAAGGGTGATGACGTTCAGAATCCCTGTAAAGAGAGCTTCAGTGGGGATTCCATTTGCACTGGAGACTTTGTTGTTTTTCAATTGATGGATGGCTTTTTCAACCTCATATTGGGTCATACCAGACTCGAAAAGTTTAATCTATTTCTTTCTACAGAGATGCTGCCAGACTTGTTGAGTTCCTCCAGCATATTCTGGTTTGTTTCCACTATCCAGAGTATTTTGCCTTTACACTACAATACATTACAGCACTAGAACAGGTCCTCTGGCCCACAGAGCCTAAGCCAATTCGTAATCCTTATTTAGGCCTGCTCATTATTGCTCATATGTGGTTTCTATCCCTTTGTCCGCCTCCCTTCATGTGACTGTCAAGATATGTCTTAAACATTGCTAACATATCTGCTTCCACCAACTCCACTGACAGTGCATTCCGAGCACCCACCACCCTTTGTGTGGAAAACTTTTCCTGCACTTTTCCTTTTCAACTTTTCCCCTCTTTAAGAACCTGTGCCCTCTTGTAGTTGACATTTCTAGCTTGGGAAAAAAAGCCTCTGACTATCCATCCTATCTAGACCTCTTATAATTTTGTAGACCTCTATTAAGTTGCCCCTCAGCCTCTAAGTTTCCAGTAAAAACAATCCAAGTTTATCCAACTTCTCTTCATAACTAAAATCCTCCAGACCTGGCAACATCCTGATAAACCTTCCCTGTACCCTCTGCAAAGCATCCATGTCCTTCTGGTAGTGTGGTGACCAGAACAGCACACAATATTCCAATTTGACCTAACTAAAATTGTATCCAGCTGGGACATAATTTGCCAACTTTTATGTTCGATGCCTTGAATAATGAATAATGAAGAATATTGGCTACCTTACCCACCTGTGTTGTCACGTTAATGGATCTGTGGACCTATATACCCAGATCCCTCTGTATGTCATTGCTCCTAAGGATTCTGTCATTTATTGCATAATTCACACCTGAATTTGATCTTCCAAAATACATCAGCTCGAATTTGTCCAGATTAAACTCCATCTGTCATTTCTCTGCTCAAATCTGCCATCTATATCCCACTGTAGCCTTTGAAAATCTTGCTCATTATTTGCAACTTGGTCAGATTTAGTAATTTAACTAACTAGTCCATTTACTTCAAATATGAATATATCCTGTCTCTCAGTATCTTCTCCAACAGCTTCACCACCACTGACATCAGGCTCACTGGCCTGTAATTACTTGGATTATCTCTGTATCCCTTCTTAAACAAAAGAACAACATTGACAATTCTCCAGTCCTCTAGAACCTTGCCTGAGGCCAAAGAGGTTGCAAACATAAGGCCCCAGCTGTTTCCTCCCTTACTTCCCAATGCATCTTGGGATAGATTCCATCTGGCCCTGGGGTCTTGTCTACCTTAATGCATTTCTTGCCGGAGAGTATTCATATACCTTTCCCTAACTTCAACATCCCTCATGTCCATCTCTTTGTTGAATACCGATGTAAAGTAGTCATTAAGGATCTCAGCCATTTACTCTGGCCTCAAACATAACTTCCCTCCTTTATCCTGAAATGAGTCTTTCCCTAGCTACCCTTTTGCTCCTAATATATGTATAATATGTCTTTGATTCTCCTTCACCGTGTTGTTCAAAGACATTTCATGAGCCCTTTTACCCCTCCTAACTCCCCATTTGAGCTCTTTTCTACTTTCTGTATATTCTTCAAGGACTTCCTCTGTTTTTAGTTGCCTAGATCTTTGCTATGCTTCTATTTTTTGACTAAGCTGATAATTGCCCCTGTCATCCAAGGTTCCTGAATTCTACCATTCCTGTTCTTCATTTGCATAGGAACACACCTGCCCTACACTGTAATCATCTGGTCTTTAAAAGACTCTCACATGTCAGATGTGAATTTAACTTCAAACAACCACTCCCAATCCACATTCTCCAATTTTTGCCTAATTTGGTTATATTTGCCCTTTTATCCAATTTAACACCTTCATCTGAAGTTTTTGTCCTCATCCCATAAGTATCCAAAGAAATACAAAATTATGATCACTATTCCCAAAATGAATGAATGAATGATTTATTGTTACATATGCCTAGCCAGATACAGTGGAAAGTGAAAAATGCTCACCTACTGAATCTTTGATTACTTGGCCAGGCTCATTTCTCAATAAAAGTTCCAGTATAGCTCTCTCCCTTGTTGCATAGTGTTCCAACAAACCCTCCTGGATACATCGAACCAGTTGCATCCCCCCCTCCAAACTCCTGGCACTAAGAGAGTCCCAGCCAATATGGAGGAAGTTAAAATCACCGATCATAATAACCCTGTTATTTTCTCATCTTTCTAGAATCTGATTACATATCACTTCCTCTATCTCTGGCTGGCAGCTAGAAGGCCTGTAATGTGATTGCACCCTTCATATTCTTGAGCTCTATCCATAATGCCTCATTGCAAGATCCCTCCAGAATGGCTTCCCTCTACACAGCCATGATATCCTCCCTCACACTAATGCAACTCCTTCATGTCTTCTGCTTCCTCATTTGGCACATCTAAAACATCAACATTTCAGAATGTGAAACTATCAGTGTTGTCCCTCTGTCGACCATATCTCTGTGATAACAACAACATCATTATTGCAATGGACAAAAGACTAACTCATTACACCACTGGAATGTCACATCTTTGCATTTTGTGGAAATAGTGGTTAAATACACACAAAGGAATCATAGATAATACATCTCCCTAGCTGGGTTTCTTTGAAATTAACCATCAAAACCCATCAAGCTTGAAGTGCTGCTAACAGCTTCACAGTTATCGCCTACAATGGTGTGCACCAGATGCATAAAAGCCATCTCATTAACTACATGACTCACCTAGAAACCCTGAGACTGAAACTTACAGTTTTTGAATAGCTTTAATCATACTACCTTGAATTCTTCCTTCAGTCTGAATTTTATTTTTATACAGTCAACAGGAAAGCAGCTCCATGTATTACAGAAAAGACTTTAGACTTAACCCTTCTCAAAGTCTGATTTCTCAGAAGAATTTTGTATTTTACCTGAAATATGAATAAATTCACAGTCTGCAAGAATTATATTGTTGCACCTTTAAATGCAGCTGAACTCCTCCAAGAATAATTTGCACCAAAAGTTCTGATGCAGCTGATTTTCTGGGAATTGATCTGGAAGTTGAAACTTCAAATAGACAATTATCCGTCATATGAAACCCTCCAAAAATGCCCCCAAAACTAAGTTAGTGTTAGAAACTTTGGAGGTCTCCATATTACACAGCTAAGTAGTCAGATAAACTCAAAAGAATTAAAACCTGTTCCAACCCCTTGGTAACTATGGGCAAAACGGCAGCAGAGTAAGACACACTTGCCAGAGCTCCCTTGTTCTTTTGCTTACTGTTTCTCTCTATTTTTCTTTCTCTTTTTGTTTTTCTCTCCCCTTAGCCCCAGAGGTAAATTCTGGAGCAGTGGCAGGCATGGGCAGGGAGTCCCAGAGCAATGGGGGCAGCAAGTCCTGGATCAGTGCATGGGCTGCAAGCGCCAGAACAGTACCCAGGCAGTGAGTCCTGGGAGGAGACTGGCACAGGAGAAGCGGTCCTGGAACTTACCTTGGAGCAGCTGAGTGCCTGTATGGAGTGGATCGGAGGCTTGGAGTGGAGGGGGAATGACTATTGGACTGGTGTCTGGCATGGCCGGTCAGACTACGTGTGGAGGCCCTGCACTGAGCTGCTACAATGTAACGTTTATTTGATTTTTTTACTTGACTGTAATATTATTCATTTTACAATGTCTTATTTCTAATTTAGTTTTTAAACTCTGTAAAGTAATGCAGCTACTTTTTAATTCCTGTTTTGTATCCAAGATTTGTGCTAAGGTTCTTGTACCTAAGATGATGCCATAAAAGGCAGGCATTATAACAGCTTTTCATTATACTTCTAAAATGGAGTACATGTGACAATAAAGTCTGAACTATTCTTGTCTCATTAGTGACGCCACTGTTTGACCCCTCCAACCATCTGACCTGATTTGACCTGACAATGAATTCTCTGCCCTCCCTCTGCATCGCCAATTCCCATTGAGACTTCACTCCCTCTCGACTAGACCTGACCGGATTCCTCACTCCCCTTCCCGGAGCAGTTTACCTACCTCACAAACATCTGACAACCTCCTCTCTGACTCGACATCGTACGTCTCAACCTGACCCCCTCAATCTCCTCATCGACTCAAGTCCCCAACCCAATCTGTCACAACTTCCACATCCCAGTCTCCAAGACCAACCTGATAAACCACATCCTCCAATTGGATCCACCAGAACACCTCCAAAACCAGACCAATATACCATAAGTACTCACCCACCTCCTGCTACCATATTGTCTCACTCAATTGCCACCTTAAATACTCACCCATTTAGCAGCCCAACCTTTAAATCATCATCATCTCCTGCTCCTTGTTGGAATCTAATGTGATCAGATATGACAACAAGCTTGTGAAAAGTCTAATTCACCCCCAGGCAGTCGCCATGAAAGAGATGGAGTTAGTGGCTAGAGAATAGAGTTTGTGATCGGGCTTCAACTGGTTTTTGTCAGTAACACAACATGTACTCAGAATACAACAATGATATGTTTTTACACTTTAATTAATTTTCTTTACTATTATCTTCAATGGGAAAAAAATGATCTATTTCACTGTATACTCATTTCAACTGACTATTGTGGAGCCATTTCATGTCCTATGTCTTTCTATGTATAATTTTATACACCTTTTTCCCAATTTTTCTCAGGCAGACTAAAATGGCTGAATTCTATTTTGTGGGTTTATCTGGTCAATGCCACATTGCAGTGTGAAAACTGGCTGCTGTGTTTGCTATGTAAGAACAGTTATTATTCTTTCAAGGCAAAGAACAGCATATTTGTCATCTGGAGACCCAATAATTACATAAATGGCTGCGAAGGCTGGAATTGAGCTTCATATAGGATAGGATAATGCAGATGGTGCTAAATTGCCATGATACTGGTGCATAGTAAAAGTCTCACATGTAAATAGCAGTTTGGGAAAGGCTATTGCTCTATAGTTTGCAATTTCCTCTTCATCTCCATATTGATAGTTGAAGTCTGCCGAAGGCTACACTTCATTGATATGCAAGTGAGATGCTGAAGCCAGATTTTTACCTTCAGTCCTTGTGTATTCTTCAAAGGGAAAATCACAAAATTTGTCTGAAGTCTGAAGTTTGGGATTTAGTTTGCCAGGGGTGGCTTGCAGCTGAGCAGGGAGTCATCAGGCCTTATTATCTTTGTCATCACAAGTGATCAAAGCAAAGTTAGATGTGGAAGTGCCAGTGTCGGATCGGAATTCACAAAGTTAAAAATCACACAAAACCAGGTTATAATCCAACAGGTTTATTTGGAAGTTTTTGGAAAGCTGCTCCTTCATCAGGTAGCTAGTGGAGCAGGATCATAGGACACAGAATTTATAGCAAAAGATCACAGAGCCATACAACTGATGCGATATTAGATTAAATTAGATTACTTACACTGTGGAAACAGGCCCTTTGGTCGAACAAGTCCACACCGACCCTCCGAAGAGCAACCCACCCAGACCTATTCCCCTACATTTACCCCTTCACCTAACACTTGGGGCAATTTAGCATGGCCAATTACCTAATCTGCACATTTTTGGACTGTGGGAGGAAACCGGTGCACCTGGAGGAAACCTAGTTTGTTTTCATCTTTTAGAATGGGTTGCAGGTTTCAATTCATTAATATGTAAATCCAGAACTTCTTCCAAGTTACATTCCTGAGATAACTTAAGGTTTTAGAAAAAAAGTGACATCTTAGCTCAGACAATGCTTAAAGGTGTGAGGTTAGTGTCTTTCGGTATTCCAGTCTTGACTCAGACTGGTTCAATTTCCAAAGTAGGAATTTATAAGATGTCACATGTATTATAAAAAATATTGATTGCCTACAGATGTGTGCTTTTTGAACAAAATAGGATGTATTTGCAAATGCAATTCTGCAAATGCAAATTCACCCTATAAACTTATGTATGTGTGTGTGTGCTTGTGAGTGAGAGAGAATGGATGTGTGTGTGTTTGTATATGTTTGTCTGTGTGAGCGCAATGTCGTATATGCCTGTGAGAGGGTGTGCCCATGGTTGTGAGTATGGGCTGTGTGTGTATGTCCACCTGAGAGAGAGCATGTATGAGAGAGGATCTATGTGAGTGTATGAGTATGTAAGTGTGTGTGTGTAGTATAGTGGGGTCACCTGTCGTGTGACATGAACCCAAAGTCCCAGTTGAAGCCATTCTCATGGGTACTGAACTTGGCTTTCAGCCACTGCTCAACCACTCTGCGTTGTCGCATATCCCAAAGTCCGTCTTGGAGTATGGCCATCTGAACATCCGAGGCCAAACGTCCCTGACCTCTGAAGTGTTCCCTGACTAGGACCGAACATCCATGTTTGGCGATTGTTGCGTGGTTGTCGTAGCATCTGCTTGGTCTCGCCAATATACCATGCCTAGGGGCGTCCTTCCCTGCAGTGTATCAGACAGACAACGTTGGCTGAGTCACATGTGTATCTGCCGCGCACATGGAGGGTGGTGTCACCACGTGTAATCATAGTATCCATGTTGACCCTCTGAAACACCTTGCAGAGGTTGCCATCACAGGGTTGTAAGGTGTGTGTTCGATGTTGTGCTGAAGGCTGGGCAGTTTGCTGTGAACAATGGTCTGTTTAAGGTTTGGTGGTTGTTTAAAGAAGAGAAAAGTAGCTGTTCAGAAGCAGAATATTGAAGAAAAGACGACAGAAGAAAATCTCCAGAGGAAGATACAAAGAGAAGATTCGACAGCTGGCTGGCTTTGAAATTTGAATTTTTTTTTGTAAATCTTAATCACGGTTTTTTTATCGGAGCAGTATTGTAGAGTGGGGAGGTAAAACATAGGTTTAAGAGAAAGGAGTTGTGAATACTTGTTGGTTTTAATATTCTCTGTTGGACTTGAAGAATAAAATTGTTCATTTTCATTTTAAATAGTGACCTCTGGAATAGTTCCTTGTTTCTCGAAATTTAACAGATTACTGTGCAAGGTGAGCTTCTCTGTGTGTTGGGTTTAAATTAGCAGAGGGGTTTACCCCATGTCGTAACAAAGAGAATTAAAATAAAAATTGGTACAGGTTTCAGACCAGCTAGCAGCAGAATAGCCACAGAGATGAACAATTGTTGTGAAGAGAAAATCTCTAAATGGAAAACTCTTGCAGACAAACTACCAAAAATAACTAAGTTAGAATAAAAGTCATTTTCAGTCCACGATTGTAGAAACAAAGCTTAAAACAAATGTAGTGAGAGCAGTAAAAGCCAGGAGGGGATAAATCTGGATCAAGAGCCCATGTAAAAAGGCAAATTACCAGACACCAGTCTGTTAGGTAAATCAGTCATTGAACTTTTTTAATCAAAAGAGGAACTCATTCTAGAATAAGAGCTCAAACATCAGTATAGAAAGAGACTAAAACATTGTTCAGTAAGAAAATATTAAAATTAATACAGAACATTTTACACGGAGTGTTGACAGTTATACCAAAGAGCCAGAACCCCAAAATACTGCAAATGTTTTTATCCTTAAATTCAAAATTTGTTTTGTGAAAGAGGACTGCCACAGAGACAATAACAAAACTTTTATGTAGCACTGATGAGATGTAACAGCTTGACCGATAGAATATCCTTTGTGGTCCAGTTCTTCCCAGGAGCGGAGAAACTGCATCATGTTCTTCGCAGCCTGCAACACATTATTGACGAAGATGAGCACCTCACCAAGACCATCCTTATGCCTTCACTTGTCTCCTTAAATAATTGCCAAACTTTAAACAAACCATTGTTCGCAGCAAACTGCCCAACCTACATCGACTACAACACTGTACAACCCGATCATGGCAACCTCTGCAAGGCATATCAGAATGTCGACATGTGTATACGCCATCACACATATACACACACATCACACACTCTCTCTCACTCACAAACACACACACACATACTTAAATTTATCGGCTGAATTTGCATTTGCAAAATTGCATTTGCAGATACATCCTATTTTGTTCAAAAAACAAAAAACACATCTGTAGGCAATCAATATTTTTAAATAATACATGTGACATTTAATAAATTCTTTAGGAATAGAACCAGTCTGATTCAAAATTGGAATACAGACAGACTCTAATCATACCCTTTATAGCATTGTCTGAGCTGAGATGTCACCTTTTTTATAAAACCTTAAGATATCTCAGGAATGTGACTTGAAAGAAGTTCTGGATTTACATATTAATGAACTGAAACCTGCAACAGGATACATGAACACCAACTGGCCACCAAAAGACACAACTCATATCACTAGTTTCTTTACATATAGCCAAAGAAGGACAACACTTTGACTGAGACAACACACATATCCAAGGAGAGGCGAAACAAAGACATGCATGAGAATTCTTAAAGGTACGGCATTCTAATCAGAACTTCATCAATAAATACATTAATTGAGATGCTACCTATCACCTTAAGAAACCAAAACATATAAATAGAGAGGGGCAACATACCACCAGCGCTTCACTGGAGACTCTCACTGATGATATTACCTAGTATGGTGTTGAAATGACCGAAAACAAATCTTCAAGTTCAGCGTGTTAACTTACATACTTATCATCAACCTAAGCTACAAATCTTCTCAAAAATCGCTTTTCACTTCCTCTCATGTAAACATCCTTTTCTGCTTATTAAACCTCCACATTACCATCATTTTCTAATGTGCCTTTGTCACTGCCTTTAGCACCTGCTTTGAGTGATTCTCCATTCCTGAAAACCAGCCAGAAGGGCATTCTGGGGACTACCTCTTTGACTGTTTTCCTCATATGCCCAGTCATCTATGGCCTTATGCACCCATCTTGCTTTCCTTCAATCCACCCAGCAGAGTTTATACCCCATAAGGAGAAACTCTTTGCACCCATCATCAGTCTGGACCATTTCCTTGACAGTAAGAGCCCTCTTGTCCTGCAATGTAACACAAGGAGTAATTTCATATGTAATGATTTCATATATAGATCATAGAAAATAGAACAGTACAGCGTAGTATAGGCCCTTTGGCCCTCGATGTTGTGCAGCCCTTTTATCCTACTCAAAGATCAGACTAACCTACATACCCTTCATTATACTATCTTCTATTTGCTTATCCAAGAGTCACTTAAATGTTCCTCATGTGTCTGACTCTACTACTACTGCTATCAGTGTATTACACGCATCCACCACACACTGTGTAAAGAACAGAGTGCCTCCAACATCTCCCCTTAACCTTTCTCCAATCACCTTAAAATTATGCCCCCTCATGATAGACATTTCCACCATTCAAAAATGTCTCTGGCAATGACTGATTTACCTAACAGACCATTGTCTGGTAATTTGTCTTTTACATGTGTTCTTGATCCAAATTCACCTCCTGGCTTTTACTGCTCTCACTACATTTCCCCAAAACCTTCCTCCAATCACTTTAAAATTATGTCCTCTCATGATAGACATTTCCTCCCTGGGGAAAATTATTAACCTAACAGATGGTGTCTAGTAATTTTACTTTTTTCATGGCGTTTCTTTAATGCCTCTCATCATTTTGTATATCTCCATCAAATCACCTCTCACCCTTCTTCACTCCAATGAGAAAAGCCCTAGCTTCTTCAACCTTTCTTCATAAGACATGTCCTCCACTCCAAGCAGCATCCTAGTTAAATTTCCTTTCCACCCTATCTAAAATTCCACACCTTTCCTATTATGAGACAACCAGGACTGAACACAATATTCCAAGTTTGGTCTAATGAGGGCTCAATAGAGCTATAGCTCTTAAATTCAATCCCCCTACTAATGAAAGCCAACACAGCATATACCTTCTTAACAGCCTATTAACTTGAGTGGCAACTTTGAGGGATCTGTGGACATGGGCCCAAAGATCCCTCTGTTCCTCAACACTGCTAAGCATTCGGTCTTTAACCCTGTAATCTTCATTAAAATTCGACCTTCCAAAGTGAATCACTTCACACTTTTCCAGGTTGAACTCCAACTGCCACTTATCAGCCCAGTTCTGTGTCCTGTCAATGTCCCGTTGCAACCTACAATCGCTGTCCACACTATCCACAACTCCATCAACCTTCATGTCATCGGCAAACGTACTAACCCACACTTCCACTTCCTCATCCAAGTCATAGAATCATAGAGATGTACAGCATGGAAACAGACCCTTCAGTCCAACTCGTCCATGCTGACCAGATAGGTCAGACCAGGGTTAGACCAGGGAAACCCAGTGGATGTGGTCTATCTAGACTTTCAAAAGGCCTTTGATAAGGTGCCACACGGGAGGCTGCTGAGCAAGGTGAGGGCCCATGGTGTTCGAGGTGAGCTGCTGGGATGGATTGAGGATTGGCTGTCTAACAGAAGGCAGAGAGTTGGGATAAAAGGTTCTTTTTCAGAATGGCAGCCGGTGACGAGCGGTGTCCCGCAGGGTTCGGTGCTGGGGCCACAGCTGTTCGCATTATATATTAACGATTTGGATGAGGGAACCGGGGGCATTCTAGCGAAGTTTGCCGATGATATGAAGTTAGGTGGACAGGCAGGTAGTACTGAGGAAGTGGGGAGGCTACAGAAGGATCTTGACAGGTTGGGAGAGTGGTCCAGGAAATGGCTGATGGAATTTAACGTGAGCAAGTGCGAGGTCTTGCACTTTGGCAAAAAGAATAAAAGCATAGACTACTTTCTAAATGATGAGAAAATTAATAAAGCCAAAGCACAAAGGGATCTGGGAGTGCTAGTCGAGGATTCTCTAAAGGTAAACATGCAGGTTGAGTCCGTGATTAAGAAAGCGAATGCAATGTTGTCTCTTATCTCAAGAGGGTTGGAATATAAAAGCAGAGATGTACTACTAAGACTTTATAAAGCTCTGGTTAGGCCCCATTCGGAGTACTGTGTCCAGTTTTGGTCCCCACACCTCAGGAAGGACATACTGGCACTGGAACGTGTCCAGTGGAGATTCACACGGATGATCCCTGGAACGACAGGTCTAACATATGAGGAACGGCTGAGGATACTGGGATTGTATTCGTTGGAGTTTAGAAGATTAAGGGGAGACTTAATAGAGACGTACAAAATAATACATGGCTTGGAAAAGGTGGATGCTAGGAAATTGTTTCAGTTAAACGAGGAGACTAGGACCCGTGGACACAGCCTTAGAATTAGAGGGGGTCATTTCAGAACAGAAATGCGGAGACATTTCTTCAGCCAGAGAGTGGTGGGCCTGTGGAATTCATTGCCACGGAGTGCAGTGGAAGCCGGGACGCTAAATGTCTTCAAAGCCGAGATTGATAGATTCTTGTTGTCTCGAGGAATTAAGGGCTACAGGGAGAACGCTGGTAAGTGGAGCTGAAATGCGCATCAGCCATGATTGAATGGCGGAGTGGACTCGATGGGCCGAATGGCCTTACTTCCACTCCTATGTCTTATATCTCAACCCAATCTAGGCCCATTTGCAAGCACTTGGCCCATATCCCTCGAAACCCTTCTTATTCATATACCCATCCAGATAACTGTTAAATGTTGCAATTGTACCAGTCTCCACCACTTCCTCTGGCAGCTCGTTTCATACATGCACCATCCTCTGCGTGAAACATAGCCCCTTAGGTGTCTTTCATATCTTTCCCCTCTCAGCCTAAATCTATGTCCTCTAGTTCTGGACTCCCCCACCCCAGGGAAAAGAGTTTCCCTGTTTATCCTATCCATGCCCCTTATAATTTTATAAACCTCTATGAGATCACCCCTCAGCCTTTGATGTTCCAGGGAAAACAAACAGCCTATTCAACCTCTCCCATAAGCTGAAATCATCCAACCCTGGCAACATCCTTTTCTGAACCCTTTCAAATTTCACAACATCCTTCCAATAGGAAGGAGACCAGAATTGCACACAATATTCCAAAAACTAACCAACATCCTGTACAGCCGCAACATTACCTCCCAACTCCTATACTCAATGCTCTGCCCAATAAAGGAAAGCATACCAAATGCCTCTTCACTATCCTATCTATCTGTGACTCTACTTTCAAGGAACTATGAACCTGCACGGCAAGGTGTTTTTGTTCAGCAACCCTCCCTAGGACCTTACCATTTAGTGTATAAGTACCGCTAAGATTTACTTTCCCAAGTGCAGCACCTCGCATTTATCTGAATTGAACTCCATCTGCCACTCCTCAGTCCATTGGCCTATCTGATCAAGATCTCATTGTAATCTGAGGTAATCTTCTTTGCTGTCCACTACGTGTCCAATTATGGTGTCATCTGCAAACTTACTAACTAAACCACTTATGTTCATATCCAAATTATTTATGTAAATGACAAAAAGTAGTGGACCCAGCACCGATCCTTGTGGCACCCACTGGTCACAGGCCTCCAGTCTGAAAAACAACCCTCCACCACCACCCTCTATCTTCTACCTTTGAGCCTGTTCTGTATCCAAATGGCTAGTTCTCCCTGTATTCCATGAGATCTAACCTTGCTAACCAGTCTCCCATGGGGAACCTTGTCAAATGGCTTACTGAAGTCAAATTAGATCACATTCACATCATTTATAAAAATCACAAAGAGCAGAGATCCCAGAATCGATCCCTGCAGAACACCACTGGTCACCAAGCTCCAGGGTGAATACTTTCCACCTATCACCACCCTCTGTCTTTTATGGGCTAGCCAATTCTGATTCCAGACTGCCAGATTTCCTTGTATCCCATGCCCCCTTGCTTACTGAATGAGCCTACCATGAGGAACCTTATGAGACGCTTTGCTAAAATTCATGTACACCACATCCACTGATCTACCGCCATCAATGTGTTTTGTCACATCCTCAAAGAATTCAATAAGGGTTGCGAGGCATGACCTGCCCCTCACAAGGCCATGCTGACTATCTCTAATCAAACTATGGCTTTCCAAGTAATCATAGTTTAATATATTGTATCATCAGGGAGAAATCTCTTGAATGTGTCAATGCATTACTGTGGACATTCACTAAGCAATTGTGTGCAAACATGGCAGCAGCTTGGACATGCAAGTTCCTGTAATATGCGAGTGGTAAGTGCCAGGACTCCCACCTTGATCCAGCATTCGGATATGAACCATCACCTGGACCTCTGTGTGCTTGTAACACATGGCAGAGTGCAGCAGGTTGTTGAACAAGTTCCTTCATTAAATTCAAATTCTTTGATGGTCTCCAGTTGTACTGAAAGTTGTGGCTGTCTCTTGCCATGACCTCTTGGTTTTTGCGAATGAGTTCTCTTGGCTAAGTGAATATAGTATTGCATGCTGTGCCTGGGCTTCTTTGACCAGGATGTAGAAGTCCCGGGCATTGAAGTGGGGGACAGTCCCTTCCACTCCTGCCCCGATTTCTTTCTGGTGAGATGTTATGGCATAATAAAATGTGAAAAAAAGGGAATGTAAGGGATCCAGATTTGAATGGTCTCACATACATTTGTCTGCTTACTCACATAAACATATCCTCAATCTCATAAAAGCCAATGCAGGTTGATAGGGTTGTGGTGATGTGGAAATGCATTTGAATGAATGCAAGGTAGCTTGGTTTTGTGCTTGAGATCCTGAGGACATGCTGTGCTCCCGACAACTACCTACCTTCTGGCTTGCTCCCTCTGAGTTCCACTGTTGTGTCATTATATGTGTACTCTGAGTGTCCTTATCAAGTGTAAATTGCAAAGCTTCACTTGGAGTGATGGGTAGAAAGAGGGTAGGTAGAAGGACAATGGTTCCTAGCAAATGTGAAGTGTGTTAATTATGTTCTAGTAATCAGCTGATGTTGCCATAACACTGTCATCTTCATGGCTGTGTCTTCAGATGTTTTCCCAGGCTTAAAACTTGGTATATTCTGCTCCTTCATTACAATACAAATAGACATTTATATTTTGCTATGGAAAGCTCATGAATTCTGTTCCTAACTGCAGATCTCTTTAGTTGCCTCCCTTTAACACCAGCTGAGTCGTGAAAATCACACTGGGTCTATCTTCTCCTCTACACTACTTCTGATGTCAGTGGGCTTGACTTCCATTAGCCCCTGACCCAGAAACAAGCATCCAAACACTTGGGACAGTTTCTTCCTAGTTTTCCTGACTAGTGAAAATTCAGCATTATTTCTAGCACAGAACCTCTAAAGAATGATTCTGTAGAGATTATTGAGCTCTTTGCAAATGCTTGATACAGTGACCTGTTAAACGATGTTAGGTGAAAGTGAGAACTGCAGATGCTGGAGATTGGAATTGAGAGTGTGGTGCTGGATAAGCACAGCAGGTCAGGCTGCATTCAAGGAGCAGGAAAATCGACGTTTCGGGCAAAAACCCTTTATCCTGAAGCACCACACTCTCAGCTGTTAAAAGATATATCTCATTCTCCTTATTCATAACCTCTTACAAATACATATTTGTGAATACAATTCCCTAATTCCACTTCACATTCAAGTTTATGTATTAAATGTGTGAATTATGGCTCTTTTGGTCTTGATAAGAGTAAACGTTGGTATGTAATAAAGTTCTATAGACCATAAGCATTCCATTTTCTACATGCCTGGACAAAACTTGGACAAAAATTTACAAATCTTGGCCTCAGATTATCATGCATCAAACAACACAAAAGTGAAACATGCTGCAAGGCAAGAAGTGTTGTGGAAATAGATGGCAAATCATCAACTTGCCACATCCAAAAATCCAAGAAGACAGAGCCAGAGGGACATGAAGCAATAATCTATGTGGAGCCAAAATTTATGAAGTGATTGGCTATTCATGTGCTTTGACCATTTGGCAATTCTTTGAAGTTGGTATCCACATTTAAGGATTAAAACATATGGCGCAATCACTATGGATTGAATAATAATTTTTGGCTGATTCCAAGGAAACAGAATAGATACTGTGTATCTCATTGTTGTATTTAATTTGCTGGATTAAAAACTCACATTATTTCACAATATCTGATACTTTTGATTCAACTTCATTTACAGTCATAAAGTTGCAGAGATATATAGTACAGAAACAGACCCTTTGGTCCAACTCATTTCTTTCATGTTTGTCCCCAGTACAATGTATTATTCCTAATGTCATCCTAATTTTCTCTTCCCCATTTCTGGAATAAATATCAAGCTCATCTAATGAAATTCACATCCTCAGGAAATTATAAAATGGCTCAGGGTCAATTAATTCTTTGTGGTTGTTGGAGAGGGAATTGTAGGGGACATGATTGGGAGAATAGAAAGTTGGGTCACAGTTGAAACCGATCTTCTTAGGAAAGATTGTTTTCCATCTGTAACAGTTTCTGTTTGAACCCTATTTAGCCTTTGGTTGAAGCATGTATTTTTTACCACAATTAAAAGCTGATAAACAATTAATCATAAATAATCAGATTGCATAAAATCAAATGTAACATGATGGAATACAGAGAACTTGTGTTTTCCAAGTTCTTTTGGTTTCTAATTAGTTAATTACTTGTTTATGGCTTCGTTTTGTTGCTAAGCAAGGAATGATTCAGATGGCAAGCTTTTATGCTTACAAGTCAAAAACAAATTATATTGGTTTATTTATAGGAGAGGCAGTGTAAGCAATACAAGATAGTCCTTCTATGCATTGACATGGCTGGTTGTCATTCTATTTGCATCCCACTGATGTGAATTAAATGCATTTAGAGTGAAATACAATGCAGTTGCACCCTGTAAAGTAGCAACTGTGAGATGAAACAGACTAAATCAGTTGGAAAATTTCCATGAGCACACTATGGGGTTATGATTACAATCATTCAGCATATTAAGCTTCTCTTTAATGCTCTCTTTAAAGAAGTTTCCCCTTATGGTGCCAAAAGAACCAAAAATGACAAGTGAAAAAAAATCTGCTTTGTGCAGTGAGTGGTTAGGATGTAGAAAGCACCTTAGAGGATGATGGAGGTAGATTCAATCGTGACTTTGAAAAAGGTATTGAATAACTATCTGAAGAGAAATAATTTCAGGGCTATGGGGAATTGAGGCAAGGTGAGTCACTGTTGCAGAAGATTGGCATGAACATAATGGCTGAAGGTTCTCTGTTTGTGCTTTAACTCTATGAATCTATAATTCTATGAGCCTACCTTCCAAGCATATCACTTCTCAGCATTAATCTCAGCACACACGCTCAGTGTGCATTCCTCTAGGGTTACTCTGCTCCGAAACTCAAAACAGCCTTGATCCAAACATGTTCCAAAGAGCTGGACTCAAGAGCGAGATGAAAATAATTATCCTTGAATCCAAGACAGATCAAAGAGCTCAGTAAAAATTGGAGCCAATGAGAACCAAGAGAAGAACTCTTCACCGGTTGAAGTCATATCGAGCACAATAGAAAATGGTTGTGGATGTGGTAAGTTAATCATCACAGTACCAAAACATCCTTGCAGGAGATCCTCAGGGTGGTGACCTAGCCCCAATCATCTTCAGTTGCTTCATCAATGACCTTCTTCCATCAAGAGATCAGAAGCATGGATGTTTGATGATGATTGCACAATGTTCAGCACCATTCTTGACTTGTTTGATACTGAGTTAGAGACAAAAAGAAATGCAGGTGCTGGAATTCAAGGTAGATGAGAAGGAGGCCACAACAAGTTACAAGGGTAACTAGGGAGAGAATAGGGCCCCTCAAGGATCAGCAAGGCGGCCTTTGCGTGGAGTTGCAGGAGATGGGGCAGATACTAAATGAGTATTTTGCATCAGTATTTATTGTGGGAAAGGATAAGAAAGATATAGAATGTAGGTAACTAGATGGTGACATCTTGAAAAATGTCCATATTACAGAGGAGGAAGTGCTGGATGTCTTGTAATGCATAAAAGTGGATAAATCCCCAGGACCTGATCAGGTGTACCCTGGAACTCTGTAAGAAGCGAGGGAGGTGATTGCTGGGGCTCTTAATGAGATATTTGTACCATCGATAGTCACAGGTGAGGTGCTGGAAGACTGGAGGTTGGCTAAAGTGGTGCCACTGTTTAAGAAGGGTGGCAAGGACAAGCCATGGAACTATAGACCAGTGAGCCTGACGTTAGTGGTGGGCAAGGTATTGGAGGGAATTCTGAGGGACAGGATGTCGATTTATTTGGGAAGGCAAGGACTGATTAGGGATAGTCAACATGGCTTTTTGTGGGGGAAATCAGGTCTCATGAAATTGATTGAGTTTTTTGAAGAAGTAACAAAGAGCATTGATGAGGGCAGAGTGGTGAATGTGATCTGTATGGACTTCAGTTATGCGTATGGCAAGGTTTCCTGTGGGAGACTGGTTAGCAAGGTTAGATCTCATGGAATAAAGGGAGAACCAGCCATTTGGATACAGAACTGGCTCAAAGGTAAAATACAGAGGGTGATGGTGAAGGGTTTGATTTTCAGACTGGAGGCTTGTGACCAGTGCAGTGCACAAGGTTCGGTGCCGGGTCCAGTACTTTTCATTATTTGTATAAATGATTTGGATGTGAGCATAAGAGGTATAGTTAGTAAGTTTGCTAATGACATCAAAATTGAAGATGTAGTGGACAGCGAAGAAGGTTACCTCAGATTACACCGGGAACTTGATCAGATGGGCCAATGGGCTGAGAAGTGGCAGATGGAGTTTAATTTAGATAAATGTGAGGTTCTGCATTTTGGGAAAGTAAATCTTAACAGGATTTATACACTTAACGATAAGTCCTAGTGAGTGTTGCTGGACAAAGAGTCCTTGGCGTGCAGGTTCATAGCTCCTTGAAAGTAGAGTCGCAAGTAGATAGGATAGTGAAGGCAGCGTTTGGTATGCTTTCCTTCATTGGTCAGAGTATTGAGTACAGGAGTTGGGAGGTCATGTTGTGGCTGTACAGGACATTGGTTAGGCCACTGTTGGAATATTGCATGCAATTCTGGTCTCCTTCCCACTGGAAGGATGTTGTGAAACTTGAAAGGATTCAGAAAAGATTTACAAGGATGTTGCCAGGGTTGGATGATTTGAGCTTATGGGAGGGTTGCATAGGCTGGGGCTGTTTTCCCAGGAACGTTGGAGGCTGAGGGGTGACCTTGTAGAGGTTTATAAAATCATGAGGGGCACTGATACGATAAATAGACAAAGTTTTTTCCCTGGGGTGGGGGAGTCCAGAACTAGAGGGCATAGGCTTAGGGTGAGAGGGGAAAGATATAAAAGAGATCTAAGGGGCAACCTTTTCACTCAGGGGTTGGTACATGTATGGAATGAGCTGCCAGAGGAAGTGGTGGCAGCTAGTACAATTGCAACATTTAAAAGGCATCTGGATTGGTATATGAATAGGAAGGGTTTCGAGGGATATGGGCCAGTGCTGGCAGGTGGGACTAGATTGGGTTGGGATATCTGGTTGGCATGGACGAGTTGGCTTGAAGGATTTGTTTCCGTGCTGGACATCTCTATGATTCTATGACTCTAAGCCAGGCAGCATCAAGAGGTGGAGAAGTCAACATTTTGGGTGTAACTCTTCTTCAGGATACTCATACTGAAACAGTGTACATCATTTTAAAACAAGCCCTGGGCATCATTCAGGATTGGACTAATACATGGTAGATAACATTTGCATCAAGAAATGCTTGAAAATGGCCAACTCTAATAAAAGATATTCTAATTGTCTTCTCTTGCCATTCAATGGCATTACCATCACTGAATCCTTCAAGAAGACAGATCATCATCATCTTTTCAAGGGAATTAGGAAAGTGTAATTATGCTGGCCTAGCTAATGACACCCACTTCCCATGAATAAATTTTTTTTAGAAATAGGTTTTTTACCGGCCACTTTTCTTGAAGGAAAAAAAGCTGAATAAATTTTATTCTTGAGATTCCTAACATTTAGATGATAAAGTTTGCTATCTGAAGGTCTTTACAGCAACAAGAGTAACAAAAGCACAATGAAATGGGCTAGTTTATTGTAACGTATTCTCAGTGAAGAAGCCAACTCACTGGCACTTGGCCATTTTCAAGAAGCAAATCGTTTTATCCCTGTAAAATTGAGGGTGCTTCTAAAGTTTTGCGCTTCCATAAGAATTACAGACTGCATGCTCTCTATACTTCAGTACTCACAACCAATATGCTGGAGCTGCTAATTCATTGTGATAAAGTTAAAAATCACACAACACCAAGTTATAGTACAACAAGTTTATTTGGAAGCACTAGCTTTCGGAGCACTGCTCCTTCATCAGGTGGTTGTCCAAAAGCTAGTGCTTCCAAATACATCTGTTGGACTATAAGCTAGTGTTGTGTGATTTTTAACTTTGTACACCCCAGTCCGACAGCGGCACCTCCAAATCATGACTATCGTTGTGATAAAGTAAACCTCAACATTACTTTGGGGGAAATATATCCAAGGAGTAGAATAATGTATTCAAATAATCAATGACAACACGTTTTTAGTATGAATGTGCCTTTATGTTAAGGACAGCAAATTTAAACAAGGAGATTACATTCCACAATTCAAAGTCAATGCATAAGAAATGGGTGATGAGACTTAGAACGATCTAAAAATTCAATTGTGAACTTCAAATGTAATTAACATTGAAGCTTCCATTGCCTGAGTAATTGAATTTTCAGCTGTTTAAGTTTCCTGCTCTCAATTAATATGTTCTACTTTCCAGTGTGACATACTGGAGTATGCTTTCAATTAAATATTTAAAATCAGCCATGGTCATCCTGTGATCATACTGGAAATAATTATAATACTTTGTTTTAATTTTCTTTCCTAAAATTTCTCTGCTCCTTTCCTGAGAATGAAAGGATATGACTTCCTGTATCTCCTATGCCCTGCCAAAATGTGAGGCTTAGGCAGTGCATACCAACAAACTCAAAGGACTAAGAGTATCACAAAATACTCTGGTGCAACCCCATCCGAGAGTAACCAGGACACATTTTTGGACAGGGTTTTAAAGTGGAAGTGTTGTTTGATTTTTGTTTCTGAACTCAAGGATGGTAGGCCCAACTGTAAAGGAAAAATAGTTGTTTACATCTATACAATGTCTTTTGTGTCTGAAGGACATCCCAAAGCATTTCACAGACAATAAGCTACTTATTTGAGCCACTGCCATCATATGTGCAGCCAATCTGCATACAGCCTGATCCTGTAAGGGTAAATGAAATAAATGAACATGGAATCTGATCATGTTGGCTTAGGGATGAACTTCATTCTTTCCTTCAAATAGCTCAATAAGCTCTTTCATTACAGCAGATAAAACCTTGCTTCTGTGTGTCATATGAAAGACAGGACCTCTGATAATTCAGTATTCCTTCAGTACTGCACTGAAATGTTAACAGATTATGTTGTCAAAGCTGGATTGGTTTTTTAAGCAATAATGTTTCAGTTAGATCTTAGAATTCTCCTTTCCTTTCACTGCCATCCCAGTATAGATAATAAAGTTCAACAGGAATTGAACTGAATTACATAGGAATTTCATTGCTGTCAGTGCAATGAGGTGAAATGCCCATTCACCACTCTGTGTATACCACAGCTCTCTCCTTTATCCTACAGATTTGGGCATCTTAGTGTTAGAGATGTAAATATGATAATGGTAACACACAGAAACACCCATCTTGTGGATCTTGTGGAGTGTTAGAACTACTCTCTGCACCCAGGCAAAGGGTTCAAAGAATAAGCATGTTGAAAGTTTGGTAATTCTAACTTTTTCTTCTGATGCTTATTGAGTGATATGCTGCAGATTTCTCTAGAGTCTCTTGAATATGAATGTGTGCCTTGATCTCAATCTTCTTTGAATGGTAGAAAAGGTCAAACTAGGTAAAGTCAAGAAACATCTAGTCCAAGAACAGGCAAAGGAACATTTGGGTAAGGAACCACGAAAGAGAGTTCAGATTACAAGAATTGGCAAGAGTTGTGAGAAAACACAAGCAAGCGGATAGCCAATGAGCAATATACCCTGCTTGCACTCACTGAATAATCTTTAGCTGATGTAATTCAGAGTGTAATATACCTTGATTAGATTAGATTGCTTACAGTGTGGTAACAGGCCCTTTGGCCCAACAAGTCCACACTGACCTGCCAAAGCGCAACCCACCCAGACCCATTCCCCTACATTTACCCCTTCACCTAACACTACGGGCAATTTAGCATGGCCAATTCACCTAACCTGCACATTTTTGGATTGTGGGAGGAAATCGGAGCACCCGAGGAAACCCACGCGACACAGGGAGAATGTGCAAACTCCACACAGAGAGTCGCCTGAGACAGGAATTGAACCCAGGTTTCTGGCGCTGTGAGGCAGCAGTGCTAACTACTGTGCCACCGTGCCGTTCACAGTGAACAAATAGAAATAGATGCCTGATGCTGAAGTGATTTGGATGAGAAACTGAGAATTTGATTTCCTTATTGTCCCAGGAAGAATCCTCAGTACAAATGAAAGAGATGATACTCAGCAAGAAGCAATCATCAAATATTATGACTGAGGATGTGAGAACATTGGTTCCACCAATACTACAATCATTGTGAGTGAATAAAAGCTCTGAAGTAAAGCAACAAGTTGAAGTAAGAGTCCACATACATCACCAGTAGACTAAGAATACAGACTGAAGATCTGATTTATTCAGCTCAGTGGAAGTCACCAGTGAGTTGGGATGATCTATGTCCAAAGATTCGGGACATGGTCAAGAAGAAATGATCTGATTCAGTGATTCTGGATAGTATAAAAAAAAGAATGGGCCTTTTTCCAGAGGACATCAATCCTCTGTGAAGAAAGCTTATGAAATTAAAAATCTTCCAGAGACTGCAATAGAACAATGTCCAGTTTCAGCAGGAGGGCTGTCCTCCCTGAAAGAAATCCAAAAGTTTAAATATCCTTTAGTTTAAAGGAAATTTCACACCTCACACTGCCATGAACAGAATCAAAGTCAACAGTCTTAAACCCAGAGATCTACCAATCTTCCAAGTCCAAAGAGAATGAATAGTGAAATCTCCAGTACACCTGAATTTAAAAAGTTGGACACCTGGGGAGAGGTGAGGTAGTGGTAAATGTAGTTATATATACAAATGTACAAATATTTATAATGGGAAAAATATTTGGGAAAAGATGCTGTATAATGGGTATAAGGAAATGAAAGGATTAATGCTGCAGATGCTTTAAACACCATCCACAATGATGATATTATATGGACTTGGTGGGAAAATAGCTTAGGATCTCAAAGAAGTATGACTTCCCATCTGAGACTTCCTCATTGACTCTGTAAGAATGTCTATTTCATTAGTATACTACATCTTGTTCAAGCCAAAAACCTCTTCCATATACCAAGTGGTTTTCCATTACTTTACTTGACCAAATATTTTATTTCTTTGAAAGAGGATGGCAGCAGCAATAGTATGGAGTCCATGGCAAAATGATTAGTAGTAGCATAGAATTCTCATACAATAAGCTTGCTCTGCCGTATAGTAAGATCATGGTTGATCTTTCATATCAGTTTCATTTTACTGCCCAATTTCCATTTTCCTTCATATTCTTTATGATATTACTATCTTTTGCTGTCTGTCTTGAATATGCTCATTATCCGAGCATTCAATACTGTCTGGGTTGAGGATTCTAAAGATTCACAATCCTAGATTTTAAAGAAACCCTCCTCAATTCATTCTTAAATGCCCGATTTTTTATCTTGATAAATAATGGAATAAGATGGCTAGGCAGGCATCCAAAAGATAGTCAAGATGCCTCACTAAATTTTAACTTTTGACTACCTGCTTTCTCTGACATGAAGTATCTGGCAATTGAATATGGGGCCCAACTAGCCCATTGCTTTTATATAAAAACTACTTGGGGAATTCAGAAAAAGGGATGCTGGCTCAACTGCGTATTCCTCAATTTTATTCATCTTAGTTGCTCAATCATTGCTGTTTTGGAAGTATGTCACTAACTTCAGTTCAATAATTATATCTTAGTTACTTCAAAGAAGATCTGTCCTAGAATTTACAATTGTCAGTCCAGATATCTACATTATTGCTAATTAATATGCTGACTAATCAGTGCCTATGGACAAATGATCAAAGGTTTTCCAATAATTTCTATTTCAAATTTTTAGTTATAACAAAAACACAGCCTTAAGCCAACATATTTAATATTGTAGGTGTAGTTGGAACTTCAGAAATAACGCAAATGTTCCTTCTAGAGAATAGCCTGTATTTTGACAATGATATGCCCATTTCTCAGGCATTAACAGGCCTTCAATAAGGACACAAGAAGCATACACATATTTAGTGCGACCTGACTTGCTGGGAAAGGGAGAAAAAGGCCTGAATAATATGCTTTGCAATTTTTATGTATAAAAGGGCTCTAATGCAAGTATGAAAGTCCTACAGAAAGACTGGTGCCAGTTGTACTCAGAAAAAGTTAAAACTTGGGATCTCTAAACACTCTGTGCTCTCAGCACTGCATTATTTTGTGCAAATACAGGAGATGTAATACTTCCCCATTTACAGGTCATTCTAATATGATGCAACAATTGTGTTCCTCTGCAACCTTGTGCTATAGAAAATCGTGCTATGGAAAACTGTTATTGAAGTTCGCTATAGAAAATTGCTACACCCATTCCGTTGAAAGTTTGCGTTATCCAAACAACATCCACAATTCGTCAAACACATTATAGCCAGTTTGCGCTAAGGAAAGGTATGCTTTAGTAGAACGACCTGTATTTCCTCACTCCTCACTGCCCAAGGTTCCAAACACTCTTTCCAGATGAAGCAACAATTTACATGTGCTTCATTCAATTAGGTTGAGTGTACTTGCTGCTCACAATGTGATCTTCTCTATACTGGAGTTGTAGTATTTGCTCATTCTTTGTGAGTATCTTACCATAGAATCCCTACAGTGCAGATACAGGCCATTTGGCTCGTAAAGTTCACACTGACCCCCTAAACAGTATCCCACCCAGACCCAACTCCCTACCCTGTCCGTGTACTCTGCATTTCTCATTGCTAATCTACCTAACCTATACATCTCTGGATACTATGGACAATTAGCGTGATCAATCCACCTGACCCTCACATCTTTAGACTGTGGGAAGAAACTGGAGCACCTGGAGGAAACCCACACAGACACGGGAAGAATGTGCAAACTCCACACAGACAGTCGCCCAAGGGTAGAATCAAATCCTGATCCCTGGCGCTGTGAGGCAGCAGTGCTAACCACTGAGCCACTGTGCCACCCTTGCCACCTCTCATCCTTTATCCATATTTTATCTAGGGCCTGTCTAATTATCTGTAGTGGTAGATAAGCCGCTAATGAATTAAACACTGGGGCAATTGTCTTAGCAAGTTGTGATAGCAATAATTTCAGTTTACATTATTAATCAGGCATAATTACTATGAACTCCAATGAACTGTACAGAATACATCTGCTCCTTGCAATGGCTATGGTAGGACTCAATTGTTTTCACTCAAAGGCTGTGTGACATCATCAGATTGAATGGTGCTACTGCACCTACTACACTAACTCTTTCAGAACCATTGCTCCCTTATACAACAGGGGGACCCAAACATAGATTGAGTGATCATTTTGTGGAACACTCCAATTCTTTCAGCAAGGATGACATGAAACTTCTGAAGGAAGAGTCTGTCATTTTAATCCTTCAACTTGCCGTCATACTGATACTTCTGGTCTACTGCACTGTTCCATTGAGGCTCAATGTAGGCCCGAAAAACAGCATCTGAAATTTCAGTTAGGCAATTTATAGCTTTCTGAACTCAACATTAAGGTCAATAATTTCTGACCATAATGTCTGCCCCAATTTTGTTTCCTTTTCTTTGCTTGTGTTGACCTGCTCTAAGCACATCTTTTGCTTTTTTGTTTATTTTCTTGCACCATCAGTATTGCCTATGGCCTTGGAAAACTGACTGGCTGTCATTCAGCATTGCCTGTCTTTGACATTATCACAGACCTTCTTTTTGTCCTTGTCTCAGCCACCACTTGCACAATACCCATTAAATTTAAAGTTTTCTCCCAGTTCTGAAGGAAAGGCACAGAAATGATAACTCTTTTTCTCCAACCACAAACATGCTGCCTTAGTTGTTAAGTTTTTACCAGCATTTTCTGCTTTTATTTCAGATTTTCAGATCTGCAATATTCTGTTTTTTGAAACCTTGGGACTGCCTGCTACCAAAGGCTATATTTTCAAGGTAAAAACAAGCTGCCATGCATCCTACAGATCTGAAATGAAAATACAGCAGAAAATGCAGCAGATCTGGCAGAATGTTTGAAGACTAAAACAGAGTTATTGTCTGTCAAATAGGACTCTTCTTCGGAAGTGAAAGGCTTTGAAATGTAATGCATTCTGTATTGCTGAAAGTGGAAGGGTTAAGTAGAACAAAAGGAAAGGTCTTACATAGGTTAAAGGATGGGAAGATAAAATAACAACAATGTCATGTATCTAAAAGCAAGGAGAATGATAACAATTGTAGTCAACAAGCAGTGCATTTGACCACAATCGATGTTGCTAGTTGAACAATGAACAGCTTAGTCTGAAAACAAAAACATGAAAAGTATTCTTGTCCTTGGCAAAAAAAACCAAATCTCTGAGTTACTTAACTCAGTGTTGAGTCCCAAAGTCTGCAAAGTGCCTAAATAGAAGATGAATTGCTGTTGCTCCACAACTTGTGTTGTGCTTCACCAGAATATTACAGCAGGCCGATGACAGAAATAGGAGCATGGGAGTGAACTTGGGGCTTGAATTCAATTGGCAAGAGATCAGAATGACAGGAACATGTCTGTGGAGTGAGTGGATGTGTTCTGCAAAATTGCCATCCAATGTGTAATTTTTGACTCCTTCGTGTCAAGGAGATCACACTGTGAGCACCAATGTATTAAATTAAATGGAAAGAAACAAAGTGCTTCTTCACATAGAAGGAAGTTGTGGAGCTTTAGACAGCAAGGACAGGAGAAATATGTTTTTGAGATCATCTTACTGACTGTGAAGCTGGGAGGAACTTCAGTATACTTCCCCATACCCAGATAAAGAAATGCTGGTAGATGCCCAAAATCACCACTGGCCTCGAATTCATCTTGTTCCAGGTCATCTGTAATTCCAGCTGTAGATAGTTCTTCATTGATTCTTCATTATTTAGATCTTTCCACCTTTCTAATATAATCCATGGAGGATCAGGGACCATTATCAATGGCCTCATCGCTCACTTGCAGAAATCCTTGCATCACAAAGATATTGGCATACCTATCCTAATATATGTTATCTTTATAGCAAGTCACTAATTTGATTAATGCAAGAGATGCTAACAAAATAGGATAAAATGTGCGTTGCAATAATGTCAATCTCTACACTTAATGTATACAGATTAAAACTAACTAAATACTATGAAGTTGGACTTCAATAACTATATTTCTTCTGTATTGCTTATTTCCACATAGTTCATGTAGTTTTACTATTTGTGCAGTGAAGAAACTATTTAATGCAAGTTTTTTTATTGTTCTACATTGTCAGTATAATGAACTTGAATCAGTACAATAGACAATTTATATACCATATAAAATGATATTACATATCACATGTAGAGATGAAATGTTGATTTGGAATACCCAAGTTAACTATATGCCTATTTGCCCAGTCAGAATTAAACATGCATCAAGTAATAACCTACTTGAACAAATAGCTATTAAAGATATTATGCATTGGATTAATGAAAGGTATTAACTCCAACCCTGCTTAGCATGAAATCTGCATATATGAAGGAGTGACAAAAGCTTAAGTGGCCACAGAATTCATAATTTGTCCTTCCTGGCCCTAAGAGATCAGTCTGCCAATTCTAACTATGAAAGAAAATCATGATTTACTTCTAAATGCCTTATAGTGTTCTGAGACTGAACATTCTCGGAGGTCAAACTCAGCAGGGCCTCTTCCCCAAACAATTTTCTGTTCTAGGTTTTGAATGCTTTTACATTTAAAGTGCAATCATTTAATGTTTCCGTTGAGATGTTGCTTCATTCAGCCAAATTAGGAATTACTTCTAAGTTCTACTCTATGCTGAAAAACCAAAACCAGCTAAAATTCTATACACTGCAAAAATATTCACTTTTTTGGCTTTCACTCATGTAGAGTTCCCTAGTTAATTGCTGTCTGGTATTTTGTTGGCAAACCTGCTGTTGCAGCTCACTTGGTAGCTCTTGTTTCTAATTGAGAAGTTTGTGAGTTCACATCCCACTCTAGAGACTTAAACCCTTAAATCTGAGTGATGTTCTGCTGTTGAAGGGAGTGCTACCTTAATCCTGACTGCCATCTCAGCTGGGTATAAACAAGTGCATGGGACTACTTTAACGGCTTTCTCAGTCAATATCACTCAATAACAGATTACCTAGTCATTTTTACATTTATGTTAGCTTGCTGCATGAAACCTGGGTTCTGGATTTCGTACATTATATCAGTGATTGACACTTCAAAAGTAATGACTATAAATCACTTTAGGTCATTCTGAGGGAATGGAAAGTGCAAGAAAAATGCAAGTCTTTCTTTTTAATTCATTTGTGAACATTGATATTGCATTTCACTTGTTATCCAGCTATTGAAGGCATTACAACTGAACATGATACAATGTCCAGACACAGTGTTCCCAACACCACACTTTTTGACTCTGATCTCCACTATACGCAGTCCTCACTTTTTCCTAGACAGTGTTCTGTACTGCACTAAAAAGTTTGGACTTATGAAAGATTGCCCCCTCATTTCATCGAATAGTACAAAGCACCATTAGGAATCTGTACTTCTCTAGAAACTGATGATTAAATCCACAATTACTTCAAACTGTTGGGATCATAAAGGACCGGCTCAGAATAAATTAGCAGTAAAGTGCATTGTTGGAAATCTGAAGTTAAAACCACAAATGCATAGTGAATCCAGATTTTAATGGATGCTGGAGAAGCGGCACGGTGGCACAGTGGTTAGCACTGCTACCTCACAGCGCTAGGTTCAATTCCTGCCTCAGGCAACTGTCTGTGTGGAGTCTGCACATTCTCCCCATGTCTGCGTGGTTTTCCTCCGGGTGCTCCGGTTTCCTCCCACAGTCCAAAAATGTGCAGGTCAGGTGAATTGGTCATGTTAGGTGAAGGGGTAAATGTAGGGGAATGGGTCTGGGTGGGTTGCTCTGCGGAGGGTCGGTGTGGACTTGTTGGGCTGAAGGGCCTGTTTCCACGCTGTAAGTAATCTAATCTAATCTTAAATTTCCAGCAATCAAAGAACATTGTGTCGCTCTTGTAAAACAAGTTGGATTTGAAGAAGTGGAGAGTGAGGATGTTGAGTTGTTGCTTGAGTCCTATTGTGAAGACCTCTCCACAGCTGATCTACAACAACTTGTTTCTGCAGGGGAAATTGAAGCTTGAGAAGATGATGATGAAGTCCAGGATACAGCACCATGAGAACCTTCCACTTATCTTTTGTCTTTTATCCTGAGGGAAGTTGAGAAGTTCAGCTCTTAGATAATGATTACTATGCAGAACACAAGATAGCAGTTCATTGCATAACATCTTATCTGGCATCCTATGAACAGCATCTTCATTAAAGAGGAAAGATGGCAAAGCAGCAAAAATTACATGCTTTTTTAAGTCAACCACCAAGAAACAGTCTGAAGACAATGAGCCACTAAGCCATCCACATCTGGACTAAACATTTTCTTTTATCATAACCCTCCATCTGAAAGTAATGATGACGCTGATGATGACCCTCAATCCTTGTTTTAATACAATACAGCAAACTCAGAAACCCCTCAAAGTGTTAAATTTATTGTATTATTTCATTAAAATATATGACTTCAACATTTATTCAGACTATGCTGTCATTTGTGTTAGGCTAACTACTGTTTTGTTTAAATTTTTACTAATATTTTGCATGGATTGCCCCTAACCCTGTTTTTCCCGTAGACATCATTATTTCTATTGCATAATTTTCTATAACACAAGGTCACACAGTAACACAACTACCATGTTATAGCAGAACAGACTGTATTTTTAGACACTAGGTAATGCCACTACACTTCCTTTTATTCCTCTTTTGTATCCAAGATTTGTACCTGAGATGGCGCCTTTGAAGGCAACCATTGTAAAAAATGTTCATTGCACTCCTTTACTTCTGTACTGGAGTACACGTGACAATAAAGGATATTTTATTCTAAGACGAGAAAAGATGGTGACATCTAACTATGTGAAGCCCAGATAAATGATCTTCTACCTGCTTTACTGGGCGTCTTGCCTCAGTACTGATTCTGGCTGCAACTTGTGTCTGGGTTTGGTAGCTTGGCCTCTTATGGCTGTAAGCTGGGTACGGACTGTCCTCTCCATCACTGCATCCAGCAAAATCTACAGGTTCCCGTCAGTGTAGTGGGGAACAAGTTTTCCTTTCCTCTAGGTCAGGTTTTGAATGTACAGCGTCACCACAATGTGAGCATCTTTTTTGGTGTTCAGGTTCTGAAGTGGTGTGCAACTGGTTCTTAAATATGGTGCCAGCACTGTGAACAACAGTAGATCCCGATTGTGATGAGCACTTCCACCTCTCTAGCCGCACATTTCCCCAAGAAGGCAGCGAAGACCTAGGCTGTGTAAGTAATGAGGCAAGAGTAGAAGATTGCAGGAAAGAGGTTGCTCAAAGTCATGGTGGATTGTGTGCCATGAATCACATCTGAAAAACCACTTTAAACATATTGGAAAAATTCAGCCCAGGATAATACAACTAAAAAAGGAGAGTGATGAAGTGGTTTGAAAAGAAGGATGAGAATTTTGAAATTAAGGCTTTGACAGCTCGGAGTGAATGCAAGTCAGCAAACTCAAAGGTGATGTGTGAACAGGGCTTAGTGCAAGGCAAAGTACACACAGTAGACAGTTAAATTGCCTTACATCAATGCAATGAAGAAAACTGGAAAGCCAGCCAAAGAATGCATTGAAATAGTTAGGTCTAAAGGTAAGAAAGGAATGGATAATGGTTTCACCAGCAGATCAGCTGAAGCAGGGCAGAGTAAAACGATGGTCCAGAAGTGGAAATAAGCAGTGTTGTCAGAAGCTTACCTTGAAGTCAAATGTGACAGCGTTGTGAATATTCTGGTTAAACCTCAAAAATTTGCCAGGGAGGTGGTGAAAATCAGTAGCTAGGAAATGGAGTTTGTGACAGGGTCCAACGACAATGGCATCAGTCTTCCCTATATTTGGATAGAGGATATTTCTGCTCATCTATTACCGACTGTCAGGTGAGCAGTCTAATAACTTGGATACAGTCATCTTGGAAATGGAGAGTAACAATTCTTTGTGACAAGGTAATGTTTACTCAACATTATGCACTAGCTATTTGCCAAGTCTTAATATCACCATACATTAAATTACATTTCTGGCATTTATGAGTCATATTATTTCTTGTGTTTTACTACCATTATTATATATTGACCTATATTGCCAAAGTGTGTAAGCAAAAAAAAACTGGAGGCCCAAGGAGACAAAGCTACCTATAACCTGCAAGCACAGAACAGTTAAAATAATAAGTTATGGAGAAGTTTGGTGGGCAAAGGATGATCAAATTTATATTTCTAGAATAAAGTCAGTTGCAAAAATATCATGGTTTAAGGTTCTTAGTTTTCATAAAGAGTTCTTTGCACATCATCATTCTAAGAGCTCATAAAGTGCAATCTCCTGTATAATAGACAAACAAATTGCACTCACTTTCCTCATAAATCTTTCCAATTGACTTTAAAAGCTTTCAGTACTGCCTTCCTATAGAGAAGCAGTGTATGCAGAATGTGTCACAAAGACAGCAATCAGTACATCCTGTTAACATAATAGAACTACTTTATATGAGTTTAGAAACACTACTTGGGGACACAAATAAACCTTTCAATCATGACTATACTAAAATTGTGCTATCCAGTATCAGTTACACAACTGCATCTGAGATTTCTTTATGCACAATTTTTATTCAGGTGTTGACCCAGTGAGGTCATTTTTCAGTCAGACTTAACTCAGGGACAGTATGCTCTCTTTTGAGTCAGAAAAACAGAATTCAAGACCAACTTCTGATGTCAAAATAATGGTAAGGCTAATCATTTTTTTGATCAACAACCACTTGTAGAAATCTGACAAAGTAATTGATAATCTTAGTATTAACACACCAGCTACTCTGTTATCCAATGTTACTAAAACCTGCCACCATCTACTCAATCCTCCCACACTACACTACCTAGTGTAGTGCCTGAAATCAAAAGTTTTGGGTTCAGCAACTTAAGCAAAAACCTGCACTGATACTGCAGTACTGAAAGAGAGTTATGCTGCTTGACATATTTCTGATGAGACATTAAACTGAGAATAGATATGCCCTCTCAGGTTGATACTAAAGATTCCATTGCACTATTTTAAAGAAAAGCAGGTTAGTTTTCCTGAATAAGTGGAAATATAACCTTCAACATTCCTAAAACATATTATCTAATTATCTGTCATACTGCTGTTTGTGGGATCTTGCCGAGTACAAATTAGCTGTCAGGTTTTCTACCTTAAAAATTTCAAATATAGTTAGCTGTGGAACAATTCTCCAGTCATGAAGGGTGCTACATTAATCATAAAATCATGTCATAATTGAATCATGCATCACAGAATGTAATTCAGTCCATAAAAGCTTACCAGTTCCTTCATAGAACTATACAATTTGTCCTACTTTTCCGTCCATTTCCATTAACACCTAAAAAAATCTCTTATTTGAGTTTATACCTAATTCCTTCTAAGCATTACTGTTAATTTTACCACTACCCTCCCTGATCATAACTTGTAGCATAAATACCTGGTTCTTTGCTAAGAAGCTCTCAAGCAGTTTTAACCAACCACTAGAATAGGTAAGACTTGAACCCAGTCCTCCTGATGTAAAGGTAATGACAGTATCACTGCACCACAAAAGCCCTATTTTGTTCTGTATGTTTGACTCCATAAACCTCATAGATTTGTATCAATTAACCTCATAACATTGCAATAACCCTATTAGTGAAATTCCACGATGTTGAAAAATATGAGTGGGTAACTATTTTAAGTGGGTCTTTCATAAATGTTTGTAATGCAACGTACTATATAAATGAAAATCTTATTGTGTCTTTCCCCACTGATCCACTCCCATTTTTAGTTTAGCAGTAACTGCTTAGTGAATCCATCAAAATCTGAAAACTATGGGTGGGTAACTATTTTAAGTGGGACTACTCATAAACATTTGTAATGCAAAATACTATATAAATGAAAAGCTTATTGTCCCTTTTCCCACTGATCCACTCCCATTTTTAGTTTAGCAGTAACTGTATAAAATTGCTTTCATTAGCACTTCAACTGTATTTATTAGAATTCAGTCCCTGTACACCTCCATCCCCCATCACGAAGACATCCAGTCCCTGTACACCTCCATCCCCCATCACGAAGGCATCCAGTCCCTGTACACCTCCATCACCCATCACGAAGGACTCAAAGCACTCCGCTTCTTCCTTTCCCGCCGTACCACCCAGTACCCTTCCACCGACACCCTCCTTCGACTGACCGAACTGGTCCTCACCCTGAACAACTTTTCTTTCCAATCCTCCCACTTTCTCCAAACAAAAGGAGTAGCCATGGGCACCCGCATGGGCCCCAGCTATGCCTGCCTCTTCGTAGGGTATGTGGAACAATCCATCTTCCGCAACTACACTGGCCCCACCCCCCATCTTTTTCTTCGCTACATTGATGACTGTATCGGCGCTACCTCGTGCTCCCACGAGGAGGTTGAACAGTTCATCCACTACACTAACACCTTCCACCCCGACCTCAAATTCACCTGGACAGTCTCGGACTCCTCCCTCCCCTTCCTAGACCTTTCTGTTTCTATCTCAGGCGACCGAATCAACACGGACATCTACTACAAACCAACCGACTCCCACAGCTACCTGGACTACACCTCCTCCCATCCTGCCCCCTGTAAAAACGCCATCCCATTCTCCCAATTCCTTCGTCTCCGCCGCATCTGCTCCCAGGAGGACCAGTTCAAAATACGTACAACACAGATGGCCTCCTTCTTCAAGGACTGCAATTTCCCCCCCGACGTGGTCGACGGTGCCCTCCACCGCATCTCCTCCACTTCCCGCTCCTCCGCCCTTGAGCCCCGCCCCTCCAACCGCCACCAGGACAGAACCCCACTGGTCCTCACCTACCACCCCACCAATCTCCATGTACAGCGCATCATCCGCCGTCACTTCCGCCACCTCCAAACAGACCCCAGCACCAAGGATATATTTCCCTCCCCTCCCCTATCAGCTTTCCGTAGAGACCACTCCCTCCGCGACTCCCTTGTCAGATCCACACCCCCCACCGACCCAACCTCCACTCCCGGCACCTTCCCTTGCAACCGCAGGAGGTGCAACACTTGCGCCCACACCTCCCCCCTCACTTCTCTCCAAGGCCCCAAGGGAAACTTCCATATCCGCCACAGATTCACCTGCACCTCCACCCACATCATCTACTGCATCCGCTGCAGCCGGTGTGGCCTCCTCTATATTGGGGAGACAGGCCGCCTACTTGCGGAGCGATTCAGAGAGCACCTCTGGGCCACCCGGACGAACCAACCCAACCAACCTGTGGCACAGCATTTCAACTCCCCCTCCCACTCCACCGAGGATATGCAGGTCATTGGACTCATCCACCGCCAAACCACAACAACCCGACGGTCGGAGGAGGAGCGTCTTATCTTCCGACTGGGAACCCTCCAACCGCAGGGGATGAACTTGGACTTCACCAGTTTCTTCATCCCCCCTCCCCCCACCTTGTCTCAGCCGGATCCCTCCAGCCCGGCACCGCCTTCCTGACCTGCAGTCTTCTTCTTGACCTCTCCGCCTCCATCCTACTCCGACCTATCACCCTCACCTTGACCTCTTTCCACCTATCACATTTCCAACTCCCCTCCTCCAAGTCCCTCCTCCCTACCTTTTATCTTCTCCTGCTGAACACTCTCTGCTCATTCCTGAAGAAGGGCCTGTGCCCGAAACGTCGAATCTCCTGTTCCCTGGATGCTGCCTGACCTGCAGTGCTGTTCCAGCAATAAAGTTTCAACTTATTAGAATTCAGCCCTTTTAAAGAGATTGATCCTAATAAAATGGCTATCTGGATATCTCTGCCTCAGATTACAAATTAACCAGTTCACAGCCTAAGTTCGAGACATTCACATTCTCTTTCACGCTGCAAATCGGTTGTTTGACTTTCTATCAAAATAAAGCTAGGTAAACACATAATAATAGTTTTTTTCCCCCTTGGCTTGTGTTATTATTCTCCTGTACATATTCACAAAACCATTATTCAGTATTTAATTCAGGTTATTGTGGTCTGGTCCAACAAAAAAATTCAGGGATAATTATGAAACTACTCTTGTATTGTTTTGAATAACTGAAAATGTATCTCCACTAATAAGAATGCGCAACTTATAGATGTAAAAACCAGCCTCATAGTTAAATTATTTAGAATCATACCATTTCACCCTTTTAGACAATTTATCAGGTGAATTGAGAACAATACTTGACAATTAGTATTTGCACTATATATAGAGACAAACAAAGTGCTTGCAATTATGCTCTTTCTGTGCCTGATTTGAAAGGAATGTGACCTCTAACAAGCAGAAAAAAGCAGCTACATGCTGAGGTTGGCCACTGCAATGTATTTTTCATAGGTTTATAATAGCTCATGTATGAAATTTATTCAATAAAGTAATGACAATTGGCCCATCTCTGTGGGAGTTTCACACTCCTACATACCTAAACAAAATGTTCTATAATGATGAGTTTCTTAATTATGAATGTTTTAAACAAAAAGGCTAATAAAATGCTCCATGAAATTGTTTGAGCAATTGGATTTTGATGCTTAACACAATGTATCGAAGTGATTTAATTCCCTTACTACTGATCAAAAGGTTTGTCAATCCACTTAATTAAACAAAACATGGAAGAGAAAAGTACAAATATGCTGAATAATAGTTAATTTAAATAACATGAATCATGCATTGTTTTATAATTACAACTTAACCTGCCTTTCCAGGCTAAGATATGGACGTGCCAGTGTTGGACTTGGGTGGACAAAATTAAATATTATAAAACCCAAGGTTATAGTCCAACAGGTTTAATAGGAAGTACTAGCTTTCAGAGCGCTGCTCCTTCAACAGGTAAGTAGTGGGGCTGGATCATAAGACACAGAATTTATAGTAAAAGATCACATTGTCACGCAATTAAAACAATAAATTGAACAAATCTAGATTGCTGTTACGTCTTTACTCTTTTGGAATGGGTTGCAGGTTTCGGTTTATAAATATGTAAATCCCAGAACTTCTTTTAAGTCACATTCTTGAGGTTACTTAAGGTTTTATGAAAAAAAGGTGATAGCTCAGCTCAGACAATGTATGGAAGGTGTGAGGTTAGAGTTTGTCTGTATCCCAACCTTGAATCAGGCAATGGAACCCTATGTGAGAACCTCCCTGGTTATGTCGAGGGCATCTTGTGAACCCCCAGCTTCTGTCACGACAATACAGATTTCTCACAGAAACCCAGCACCTATAGACGAGTCGAACTGGGAACATTCCTTGTCACAATGGATGTTTCAGCACTCTACAACAGCATCCCCCACAATGACGGCAACACTGCACCAGCGTCAGTACTCAATACCAACAACTGCCAATATCTGAACACTCGTCCTAGAATCCTTAGAATCTGAGAACCTTAGAATCCATACAGTGTGGAAATAGGCCCTTTGGCCCAACAAGTCCACACAGCCCATCTGAAGAGTATCCCACCCAAACCCAATCTCCATTATCCTACATTTACCCCTGAATAATGCACCTAACCTATACATCCCTGAACACAATGGGCAATTTAGCATGGCCAATTCACCTAACCTGCATATCTTTTGGATTGTGGGAGGAGACCACAGCGTCCGGTGGAAACGCACGCAGACACGATGAGAATATGCAAACCCACACAGGCAGTCACCTAAAGGTGGAATCGAACCCAGGTCCCCGGCACTGTGAGGCAGCAGTACTGACCACTGAGCAAAGTGCCATCATCTGCTTCATCCTCAACCACATTTTCAACTTCAACAACCAATTCTTGAATCAGACACATCATACCAAATTTGCAACCCAATATGCCAACATTTTCATGCACAAGTTCAAACAAGATTTCTTTGCTGCCCAGGACCTCCAACCAGCACTATACACCAGATATATTGACAACATTTTCTTCCTATGGAATCATGGCCAGTACTTCTCAGGAGCGGAGAAACGACGCCATGTTCTTTGCAGCCTGCAAAACCTTATTGATGAGGATGAGCACCTTGCCAAGACCTTCCTTGCGCCTCCACTTCTCACCTTTAAACAACTACCAAATCTTATATCGACCATTGTTCGCAGCAAAATACCCAGCCTTCAGGACAACATCAACCACAACTCCATAAAATCCTGACATGGCAACCACTGCAAGACGTGTTACAGTGTTGACATGGATACTACCATTACATGTGGGGACACCACCCATCACGTACACGGCAGGTACTCATGTGACTCGGCCAACATTGTATATCTTGTACACTGCAGGCAAGGTTGCCCCGAGGCATGGTACAATAACGAGACCAAGGAGATGCTGAGACAACAGATGAATAGTCACTGCTAGACAGGAATGTTCCTTCAGTCGTCAGGGATATTTGGCCTCGGATTGTTGGGTGATCATCCTCCAAGGCGGACCTTGGGATATGCAACATTGCAGACTGCCGAGCAGAGGCTGATAGCCAAGTTCAGTATCCATGAGGATGGCCTCAACTATGACCTTGGGTTCATGTCGCACTACAGATGATCCCATTACACTATACACTTTCACACACACAAGCATGCATACACACCCTCTTTTACATACTCACACACTTACACAGACCTTCTCTCATACACAATCTCTCTCTCAGACACACACACATATACCTCATACACTCACATCCATGCACACACCCTCTCACAGGTTTATACACCAATTTGCTCACACACACATTCAATCAAGCATGCACACATGCAAACACACACTCACTCTCTCTCTCACTGCCCCTCACATGCACATACAAACACACACATATAAGTCCATGGAGTGAATTTGCATTTGAAGAATTGTATTTGCAGATATATTCTATTTTTGCTCAAAATGCACACAACCTGCGGGCAGTCAATGCAGGCAGTCAATCCATATAACATTTTTTAAATTCCTACTTCGGAAATATAATCAGTCTGACTCAAGATTGGAATATAGACTGACTCTAACCTCACGTCTGAGCTGAGATGTCACTTTTCTTTTACAAAATCTTAAGCGACCGTGAGAATGTGACTTAAAAGAAGTTCTGGGATTTACATATTAATGAACTGAAACCTGCAACCCATTCTAAAAGATGAAAGACTTAACAGCAATCTAACTTTGTTCAATATATTGTTTTAATTGTATGACACTGTGATCTTCTGCCATAAATTCTGCGTCTTATGATCCAGCCTCACTAGTTACCTGTTGAAGGAGCAGCACTCAGAAAGCTAGTGCTTCCAAATAAACCTGTTGGACTATAACCTGGTGTTGTGTGATTTTTTAACTTGCTAGGCTAAGGACTTCATCATTGTCTTCTCAAGTTTCAATTTCCCCCGCAGCAACAAGTTATTGTAGATCAGCTGTGGAGAGGTCTTCACAATGGGACTCAAGCAGCAAATCATCAACCTCAGTCTCCACTTCTTCAAATCCAACTTGTTTTGCAAGAGCGACGCAATGTTCTTTGATTGCTGGAAGCTTCTCCGATAGTTCAACACCTTTTTTTTCATGATAATAAAGAAAATCTGGTAGCAGCTTCCACCAAACTGCATGCAGACAGTCCTCATTGTCCCCCTCAGTAGCTGCAATTAGCTTCTTGAATGTGTGCCTTAAGTAATAGGATTTAAAAGCTGCTATTGCATCTTGGTCCATGTGTTGAATGGGAGAGTTTGTATTTGAAGATAGAAATAGCACTTTAATTTTTCAGAAAGCTCACCAATGGTGGGAAGATGGCTTGGTGCATTGTCCAAAGTGAGGAGAAATATTTTTCTCCTGCAATAATTTCTAAAAACATCCCTCAAACATCAACAATAAGGTCAGAAAAAAATTGCCCTGTCATCCAACCCTTTCTGCTTGACCTGAAGTAAACTCCGAGAGTGGATTTAATCTTTCAAGGCTCACGGGTTGACAGAATGGTACACCTACACAGGTTTAAGCTTTAAGTCTTCACTAGCATTGACACCCAACAACACAGTCATATGATCCTTTGCAAACTTAAAACCTGGAGCATGCTCTTCATTCTTAGAAATGTAGGTTCTGGATGGCATTCATTTCCAGTATAAGCCTGTCTTGCCCAAATCGAAGATTTGATCTAAAGTGTAGCCTTCTTCCTCAATCAAATTTTTCACTGCAGGATGAAATAATAGCATACATTCCTCACCTGCACTGGCAGCTTCACCACGTAACTTTACATTATGAAAAACATAGAGTTCTTAAATCCAGCAAACCAGCCACTACTAGTACTGAAGGCAGGCACATCTGCAGGATTTTCAGCTTTTTTCCTTAGTTTCTCATAGATTGAGAAGGCTTTCTGTTTATGATGCAAAAAGTGATCCCAGAATGCTTTCCGATTGATCTTCTATCCATCCACTTAGAAGCTGCTCCATGTCCTCAAGTTCCTTCGTTCATGATCTCACAGACTTGCTAGCACTCAGACTTGTTCCAGCAATGCAGCTTGCTTTAATTCTTACCTCATTGTCTCTAATGGTGCGTAGCGTAGACTCCTTTGTTTCTGTTGCACGAACAATATCACACGCTCTTTCATTATGCTCAAAATGCTTTATAACATCTAGCTTCTGTTCAAGTGTTATAGCCTTTTTGTTCCAGTGAGTATTTTACCTGGATGATTCAATTGATATTCTTGCAATGTTGTCCTTCCATATTCATGGAAAACACAGCAAGATTTGCAAAAAACAGGACCTAAAATTACTCAGTACAGCTCTGTGTCTTTCACAAAGCTCTTTGCCAGAAAGAGTGTGTGAGCCAATTGACCAGGTGATGTTGACGCAGAGTACAGTCCTCCGCACACAGGGACACGTAGGGCTGGGGATGGAATTGTGTAATAACCAACGGGAGTTTGTGATTTTAAAAATAACATTCCCCAAATCATCAATGGCGTTATAGCCACATCGCATTGCTGAAATGCACATTATAGGGGAATGACCTATACACCAACACCTCTATTTCCTGAGAAGGTTAAGAAAATTCAGCATGTCCACTATGACTCTTATCTATTTATGTAGATGCATTATTGAAAGCATCCTATCCAGGTGCATCACAGCTTGGGTATCGCAACTGCTGTGCACAAGACCGCAAGAAATTACAGAGAGTTGTGAACGCAGCCCAGTCTATCATGCAAACCAGCCTTCCTTTCGTTGTCTCAGTCGGTACTTCCTGTCACCTCAAGAAAGCAGCCAACATAATCAAAGATCTCTCCCAATCCAATTATACTCTTCCGCGGTCTTTTCAAACACATACCAACAGATTCAAGGAAAGCTTTGTCCCCACTGTTATCAGATTTTTGAATGGGCCTCTCATAATAAAATTGATCTTTCTATGCACCTTCTTGATAGCTGTGAAACTATATTCTGCACTCTGTTCTATTAGCCTGATGTACTTATGTACAGTATGATTTGCCTGGATAGTATGCAAAACATTATTTTTTGCTGTATCTCAGTACATGTGACAACAATAAATCAAATCAAATCAATTTGTCTACTTTTGTGTTGATAACATTTGTAAACTCCTGCATCCTTAATCAAGCTACTGACAACAGGCCTGATGTGCCTGTCAGTGAATTTTGATGAAATCATTAATGGCTGTAAGCATGGGGTCACCCTGGGATTGAATAGATTCCTGGTTTCTGGCAAGCTTCTGACCATCATAGGTCTGGAATATGTTTTCCTTGACCAGCTGTGAATATATGTTTGTGAGGTGATTCCTAATCTAGGAAGAGTTTCCACAAGATTGTGCTCCCCTGTATAATTTAGGAAGTGAATCCACCAGGCTGTTGTCCCTGGTCTAATCTAGGAAGAGTACCCACTGAAGTGAAAGTCTCTGAGCTAGTGGAGAGTGAAGGGTTCAATGAAATCTTCCTCAGAGGTACAGTTTAGGGATCTAGCATTGGCCTCTTTGCAGAGTTTTACTGGGTATCACTAATTCCTGTGTGAGAGGAAAGGGAATTATAAGTATGCCAAGTCTATTTGAAATCCATTCACCAATTTTTTGTTGTTGTTCACAGACAAAGTGAATTGAGTTCAATTCAGGCGGTGATTGATACAGAGCCCAAATGAACTTGTCACCTGTCTTGATACATCTGTGGAGTTTTGTTCACCTTTGCGTTATTACTTCCAAAGTTGCAAACTGACAGTGGTTACAAGTTCAATTTTTATCCATCCAATGTGACATTGCTGGCAGAGCTGGAATTTATCGGTTTCTAATTGGTCTTGAGAACTTGTGATCTGCTTTCTTGAACTGCAGCACTCCATGGGGTGTAGACATACATGGCACACTGTTGCAGAGGAAGCTATAGGATTTTGACTGAGCAACAAGGAGGCAGTGCTGATTTATTTTGGAGTCGAGATAGTTTATGAATTGGAGGCGAAAATGCAAGAGGTGGTGTACCCACTTGCCAACTGTCTCTGACCTTCTAAGTGGTAAACGTCAATGCTAAAAAGCTAAATCTTCCAGGGTTACTGTGACTACTGTCAAGTAATTAATTGGTTATGATGTGGATGGGAATTTCTGAAGTTATGAATAGTTCCATATAGCTAAGTTAATTATTTCTCTTTATATATGACATTTCTTTCTATGAAATTAATAGCGAAGCTAATGACACAATGCTATTAATGCACAAGTGCTACAACAGGTAGGTAAAATCAATAACTGCAGATGTTGGAAACCAGATTCTGGATCAGTGGTGCTGGAAGAGCACAGCAATTCAGGCAGCATCCAAGGAGCAGCAGGAATAAAGGCAGAGAGCCTGAAGCGTGGAGAGATAAGATAGGGGAAGGTGGGGGTGGGGAGAGAGTAGCTACAACAGGTAGTTGATCAATTGAACTCAGCAATTCAAAAGTTTGAACTGCACTGCTGCACTATTAGTTTTGTGATAATTCCTTGCTGTCTGAAATACATTGAATGGTGTGAGGTTGCACAGTAGATGCCATTCCTATTTGAGTCTAAATTGAACGTTATGTTTTGTATTAATTACTACTGAATAATGCCTGGCTCTGGAAAGTAACTTTTCAATATTGAGTTTTTTTTTCTTTTAAAATGCTTATTCTTTTTCTGTTTTTCTATATCTTTTAATTCAAAATTCCTTTCCTCTTTTTATTCCTACTTCCGTATTTTATTGATACTGAACTCACCCATTATAATTTGCATTTCTTTCTCAATTGCACAGTCCTTCAAAAGGCTTTGTTAAGAATCTATACAGTCCCTTGTTCTATTCATTCAATGCATAAATGCCCAGTTCCCTTTATCAGCTCACAATATCAGCAAAATAATGGTCAAAAGCTTTTAAACTGAAGAGATTGAGGATAGCTTTAACAATTAAGGGTTTTATTGGATGTCTTGCTACAACAAATAGAAGTCCAGTAATAAGTAAAGCCATAGATGTACAAAAGTCGGTAAGAATCAAATAATTCCATCCCAGAGCCACATTCATACCACATAAAATAATGTTATAACAATTAATTTCACACATTTGTTGATCATATTTCTATTTCTTATGCATTTAAGTTTTTACATTTGTTCCGCATGTTGATTTCTGACAATCAGTTGTCTTCTTAGCACGTAATGTATTAAACAATCACTGTCTTGGCTTCCTAAAATATATAATGCCAACTAAAGCTCCAAGCCTAGAGTGACCACTATACATGATGAAAGAGGCATTGGTGTAAAATTAGCAATCTCATGATTTGGCACTTCTCCCTGATTTATGTACGCTATTTGGCAAACAGAAGAAACTATGTCTGTTCTGAGTTCCTTAAATGGGGTTGTTGTATTCTGTATAAAAGCATTTAGAAACTTAAATGTGAATAGTGTTTAAAAAGGAATAAAACAAGAGAAAAGTAGAAGGAGAGAAACACACATGACAGAAGAAATAGAATTAATGTTACAAAATACTGCATGCAAGTAGAATCAGTCTGTAGCACTCGACCATGTAGTGTGAGTTTTTCTTTTTAGATATACAGATATACTATCTTTTTAAGGAATGAATATATTTATAAATACTATTGATTTACTTGTTGTAAAAGTATGCTCCAATATTTTTTATTTAGCACTGGTACTTTATGTCTCTCAAAAATAATTTTTAATATAAATGTTTTTGCACATTATTTCTTGCATGAGTTGGATTAGGCTGTTTAGCAGAATTATAAATAAATTTTAGGTCACAATACTGCTTTGTAGCAAAGAAAGTTACCATTGTTCAGTTAATAGATAAAATGGCAAGTTCCTGCAAAGAGTACATTGACTGGCTTGTTCAGCCTTCTTCCCATGAGATACATAACTAGTTTGATCACAGCAACTGAAAATATTACCATGTGAAATGTAATATTTGCCTGAAGCAAAATACTTTGCTCATCCTAAATTTTTATTTTATGTAACATGCAGTGAAGGCCATCATACTGTTGCTGATCTATCATTGTATTTATTAACAAACAGCTTTTATCTAATTCAGTTGTGTTTCATGCTCTCTCCAAATCAAATAACACCAAAATTACAGAACCTTTATGCTGTTTTACAACAACAGGAACACCACACTATACAATGCACAGTATATGTTTTAATGCTAAGGCACATCTGGGTTTAACACAAAATATTCTGATATCCTGAAGTTTACTAAAAGGTTAATTGCTTTTGGAAGCTTGAAGTTTGGCAGCTGCTTGAAAGTTTTCAGCTACAAGTCAAATAAGTTGGACATTCTCTGCCTTAACATTTTTTTTGTTGCTTTGTGGTATGATCTCTTAAATTTTAAAAGACTGAAAGCTTATAAAAATGATAAGATAAAATGAACATACTGTAGTTGCTGGAGATCGTAAGTAAAAATAGAAAATGCCAGAGAAACTCAGCGGATCTTGCAGCATCTGTGGACAGAGAAATAGTGTTGTTGGAATATTCCCCTTCTGGTGTTGTGTGAGCAAGAATGAGAAAATTGTGAAAGTATTGCATTTCTATGCATATGCACTCACCTTATTTCCATGTTGAGTGAAAAGTTAACTCTGAGTTCTCTCCACAGATGCTGCTAGACTTGCTGAGCTTTTCCAGCAATTTCTATTTTTGTCTCTGATTTACAGTGAAGGTAGTTCTTTCAATTCTCCTCTTTTTCCCCAAGAAACTGTATGGTTCAAATTTCCTGATGTGAAAGTCAGAGTGGTATATGGCAATGGCAGCTTCAGCTGCAGCCCATGGAATGTTTGCTTCAGCCTTCATCAAACCCTTTCTTCACAACCACCTGATGAAGGAGCAGCACTCCAAAAGCTAGTGTATCCAAATATATCTGTTGAACTATAACCTGGTGTTGTGTGATTTTTAACTTTTTAACCCCAGTTCAACACCGACATCTCCAAATCATCACTTCTTCACAATAACATTCCTGCAAGATCCATGGCTACTATCCTTGATCCTTCACCCATACAAGTTGGCATCAGAAAACCATGAGCCTCATTACAAGATCATGCCTGGTCTTGGACCAACTCCCACATTGTTTCAGCTCTTGAAAACTTTACTTTGTAGCTCAGGGACTCTCATGATGCACATGTTTCTTCTAAGTTACTTTACTTTCAGGAGCACACTCATGTTTTGTGTACCTGCAGAAGATGCATCTTATGGCTTTTCACTTCATTTCCTACTGCTTATTCACTTTGCATTTATCTGGAGATCTCCAGCCTTTGTATACTTCACAATGCTTTCAAAGTGCACGTTCACTGACTCTAGCAATTACTTACAGGCTGCCAATGTCTATGTAAGCGATATTGCTTTCTTATTTTATATCATACAGAGTGCTCTGTTATGGGCTGCCAGCTCCAAAAGTATGCATTGCCTTTTAACACAACAGGGGAAGGCTGGCAGAATGTGATGGTAGGAGGAAACTGAACGGTCAAGGATTTGGAAATTTCATTGTATGGCTCCAGTTATGTCAATGTCAAAATGGCAGCATGTGTCAGCAGCTAGATAGCACATATTTTACATGTGTGCCAACCAAATGACATCAAAGTCAAAAAGTAGCAGTCCTTTGTCAGGTGAAAGTCATTATGGTCTTCAGGGATACTGCCACGCTTAATCAGGGGACACATGAGATTCCAATTCTGGTGATTTACTCAGTTAGTCAGGCACTTGGGCCTACTAGTGTCCAGATTTGTGCCAAAATTGGGCCAATATCAGTAATGAAGAGCAAGTGGAAGCAGCCTAGGGATTATAGATAGGTTAGTTAAAGTGCTGTAGAGACATCAATGAAGTGTTGGGTATTTGAGGGCCAATGTTTCCAGCAATGAGACAAAGGAAGGGATTGATGATATTGGAATTGGATGGAACAGCAGTTAGCAGTGATGCAAAAATATGAGAGATAGTGACAATTAGTAATTTGGGAGGAAAAGGTGTGTGAAATCCATTCAGTGGATTTGATGCATGAAAAAATAGGTGTTGTATGCAGTCTCTGAGTTAGAATGAGTGATAGCCCTGTGAGTCTGAGGGAGGAAAGACAAGAAAGTGGTACTTTCCCTTTTGGAGCACAGTTGGTCATTAACCTTCTTGCACTGTGCAATGTCCCTTGTCACCTGGGATGCACCCAGCACTAACCTGGGTTGCAATTTGGGTTCAGGCTGATTCTGAATAGGTGGTGTAGTCTCCTGTAGTGGTCCATAGGAAAAAGAACTGTCCTCTTCTTCACCACCCTGTCCACTAAGACCTCCCCTTGTACATGAAGCAGGAAGCGAGCTTTCCTTTCCTCTAGGCCATGCCATCAGTGCTAATGGTAAAGTACCACTGTGTAAGAAGTCATTCTTGGCTTACGGCTTCTGAAGTGGTGCATAGCTGAGCTTTAGTTACAGCACCAGCCAAGTGTACACCAGAAAGTACCAACAGTTGAATATACTTCAGCCTCTCTAGCTGTAAAAGGAACAGTGAATTTTCTCTACTCTGGAGCACCAAGGGTAATGGCGAGAAAATTTGGAAATAATGAATCTTTATGTCGAAAATATTTCTGAATTTTCCCCTCAAGATTTAAATGCAACTTCAGAAACTTGCTACTGAATGGGGACTGCCTTATCTCCATTTCATTATTAGTCAAACTTGTCTCATTTATACACCAAATCTAATTGTTTCCTTCCCTGAGAAATTAGAAATTCCCGTTGTAGAGGTCAGAGCAGGCAGCAATAGCTTACCACTTGCTTGTCCCAACTTTGATCATAAAATGCTGAATTCAAGAGTGATGTCCCAATACCAATACCACCACAGTAATTTGGTTTAGCTTTTCCTTTGGCCAGTGTGGGGAACTGGAAACTTTTCAAACTCTGCACACTGTCCTCTGGACGGAAAATCCAGGCCACAGATATGAATGATTCTAGGTCATGACAATTGAAGATGCATCTGTGGAATTTCTAATGACACATAAAAGGATTGGAATTTTTCGTAACAATGTGTAATTATAAAATTACAGACACTGGAAATCCTTATGTTAATAAACCTTCACAGATGTTACTGAACTTTTGCTGGACGTTTGCCCGATGACATTATTTTGTAATTGACATTCAAAAGAAAGAGAGAGCTCTATATTTGAAAGACCAAGCAACTGAAAGCTAAAATTTCCAACTCCACAGAAACACCATCATTTCATTCTCTGAAATAGTATCATCAGCAATCACTTCTTTTCTCACTCTTATGCAGGGTAATTGGATATCTTCTATTAATCTAGTTTTGCAAAATCTATATCTGACTTACACACAATATTCTCAACTCTATTTTTTTTTGTTAACTGTATTTGCCCAATTGTACAGAGAGTGGTGAACTTGGTCCGGACAATCACAAAAGCCAACCTCCCATCTATAGAATCCATCTACCAGGCCCGCTGTCAAGGAAAGTCCACCAGCATTCCCAAAGATCCATCCCACCCTGGCAATGTTTTGCTACAACCTCGACCACCAGGGAGAAGGTACAGAAGCCTGAACACACGCACCAGCCAGTTTTGAAACAGGTTCTACCCTACTATTTTTAGAATACTGAATGGATTCACAAGCTCTTAACATTCGCCTGTACCTGTGTTTTATTTTTGTTGCTGTTTACCTATTATTTACTTATCTATCCTACTTAGCCATATGATCTGCCTGTATTGCTCGCAAGACAAAGCTTTTCACTGTGCCTCGGTCCACGTGACAATAAATTCAATTCAATCCAATTCAATGGGCATGATGAATTTTACGCATCATTCTACAGATTTGATTTAAATGATAGGATCACAAAAACTCTCAGGATTTTCCTTTTAGCCAGAGTTATTTAGATCAACATGTTCAGCAATTTCCTGCCTTGATGCAGCACCTGATAAACAGTCTATAATATTGTACTTCTCCCTTCCTCCATACAGACATCTGCTGTTGTCTTTGAGATGATACTGTTTAGATTTCGGTGTCTATGCTCACTGCTTTGAGCATCACAGTTAACTTCTGTTTTAAGGGATGTTTCTCCAGTAACATAATTGACATGTTGGCTCAGGGCATGTTTCATCTACTGTGAAAGAATTTGGCAGGCTCATTTCAGCAATAGCAAGCTCCAAGAATGCTGTCGCTGCTGACTCTTTAGAAGGGTTCCTTATTAAATATCATTTTTCATCGCGTGCTAAGCTCTTTTTGAGTTTGAAGGAAAATAAACCACATTCCTGACTTAGAGTTATCAAACATCAGAGCTTTCAGTAACATTAGTGAATAGTTTCAATGTCAAGACAATATTTTTACAAACAAGTTTTCAATCATTAATCATAAAATGTTAGCCTTGTATTTAAATCAATAAATCAATTGCTGCCTTCTAAGCCAAATAAATCAAGAAGTTAAAAGGAAAATCAGTCAAAGAATACAAATGCTTCTTTTAAATCATCTTTTTGTGAGTTTTCTGGAAATCACTAAAGACAGCATAACCAAAATAGGCTTTTCACATCTCTTTTTATTGCTGACCAGAATGGCCACAAGATTCAGCGACTTAATTTTGAAACATAAAAATAATAGTGTGGTTATGATTATAGTGAGTTACTCTTGTCTCGGTTAAGACAGTATGGGTTCAAGACTCAATCAAGAGATTTGGCACAAAATGTAGGCTTCTGGTCCAATGTGAATGAACTGCTGCATTACTGGAGATGACTGTTTATCACCTTATTACTATCAGTGGGGCAAGTGATGTTTAAGGAGGCCCCTGGGTGGGATGCTCTGGATTCTGCCTGCACTTTCCACTGTTTGCATTTGGCCTCCATGTACTCCACTCAGTAATTCTCGAAGTTCTTGGTGCCTTTGTAGATGCTACTTCAGTTTTTATATTCCAGGGCAAATGATTCCCCAGTATTGGTGGGATAATACATTTGTTTAGGGAGGCTTTCAGGCTGCCATCGTAGTATTTCTTTGGTTAGCTTGGTTGGTTGAACAGCTGGTTTGCAACATCGAGTAATGCCAACAGTGTGGGTTCAATTCCCACAATGGGTGAGGTTACCATGAAGGTCCTTCTTTCTCTGCCTCACTTCTCATCTGAGATAGGGTGACTCTCAAGTAAACTCGCCACCAGTTGTCTCTTTCTCTAGTAAGAGAGTTGGACTAGGGTGACTTTGCCCTTTACTATCTAACTTTGCCTCAATAATATGCAGTCTCCAATCCCACCCATTAGACAGAAACCAGACACTGAGAATTCCTGATGTGAGATTCTGACTAGGTACCTGGAGATTACAGTAAACTCCCATGGATCTCCATTGTCACTATCAGGCACTAATATTTCAGGACATAGTCCATGGACAGTGGCTGCACATGCCTACGTCTACAGATGCTGGCACCTGACATGTACCAGCTTTTCTGCATCAGTTACATTTTCAAACCAGGTAGACTACATTTCTGCATTTTTATGCTACACTTTGAGGTGCACCAGTACTACTTTTATTAGAATGATGTTTCCAGGCCACTTTGCGCACTTGGACAGGAACCCAACTAACGAATTGAACCAGGCTGTATTTGTGGCCTGTTTGGGAACAAAGTAAGCACAGAGGCATACAAGGTAGCTGGGTATGAGGTTTTGGCGGGAGGAGGAGTTATGAGACTGGGGGAAGGAAGATGTTGCATGCAATTGTGAGAGTAGTAGAGCATGAGCCTTGCTGAAAGGAGTCTGCAGTTGCAGACATAGAATGGGTATGAGGTGTCTTAGATGGAATGTTAACATTGAGCTATAGGTGACAAATGTGTAACTCACTGAAGCTTGCTAGTTGATAGAGATTAGGAATATGGAGGGAACCCTGAGTATCGGGCTTTTTAACATGGCAGCAGAAAGTTAGAGGTTATTTTTGGGCCATGTGAAACAAAAATACATCCCCAGACTTCACAAGAGTAAAAGTTAAAAGATAAATTTAATCTGTTTTCTAAGTACCTTCCACTCTTTCTGTAAGTACTCTGTTAAGCTTCTCAATGTCTGGAACAAATTGGAGGAATGAGCACGATGAATACTCTACTCACTATATCACATCTCTTAGGACTTCGACTTTTACATTATTGTTAGTCTTCCATCTGAAATAGGCCTCCAATCTCTCAGCCAACCCCAAATGATAGTGGCTATATAAAATGGAACGGCAAATGCTCTCTAACACTTTTCTCCTCCAAAGGTGCAAGCGTTCTCTTTGTGTCAAATCCTACATACATTTTTGGCCTACACTCTACCTCTCTTCAGGTTTTATTTTCAAGAGGAAAGATGCACAGCCTGTTCCTCATTTCCTGATAAGAAATATCCCAGAATTTCTGATACTTTTCTTGTAATTTTTTTTTGCATTCTTTCCAGTGACTGTACATTCTTTTTACATTCTGACAACCAGCATTATACTCCACATGTGATTTAACAAAAGTTCAGTACTGCTTTTTCACTTTTCAATGATATTCAGCTATTCAATTTGTTTTGTGGTTCATGACCTGGTCAAGCTGAGTTACATCTTTTGGTGGTTTGTATATTTGTATTTTGAGACCTATTTTCCCTTCTACCAATTCAGTTTCTTATTTTCTACAGAACATGTAACACACCTATTTTTATTGTCAATATGCCAGACCTCACATTTGTCTCTGTAAATGTTTAACTTGTCCCCGACTTTGTATTCTATGTTCTCATTCATTAATGGTGCTTTTTCAAAGGTATGAAATAATAGAGAAATTATATCTACAGCATTTTTCCTGTCTATTCCTTCCATTACCTCTTCAAAATAATTTCAATAAATTTAGCCAAATAAAACTTTCTTTTTGAATTTCATGCTGACTATTCACTCATGGCAATTCTATTGTACTTTGTGTGGAAAAGTGCTTTTTGCCTTTGCTCCTGAATGACTGAGGCCTAATTTTAAGGCTTTGCCCCAATATTTCTGATCTTCCCAGCAGAGGAAGTTGTTTCTCCAAATTGTCCCTATTAAATCTTTTTTCGTTACTTGATCAGGTCATCTCCCAAAAGGAAATAATAAGATGTAGCTCCGTCTTTGCATTGCCTTTAAATTGCTGAGGGTTATTTCCAGACACAACTTACTGATGGAGAGCAATCTAGAGCAATCTAATGGTCCTCTGTTTAGTGTGACTTACGATAAAACAAAATCATGGACCATTGTTGTTTTCAAATGGGCAACCCTTGAGAATGCAATTTTATTCATAGGAAAGAAAATACAGTAGCTGCCTGTGATACACCTTACATATTTAGAAATTAGGTAGATAAAAATAATGACTGCAGATGCTGGAAACCAGGTTCTGGATTAGTGGTGCTGGAAGAGCACAGCAATTCAGGCAGCATCCAAGGAGCAGCGAAATCGTCGTTTCGGGCAAAAGCCCTTCAACAGGAATAAAGGCAGAGAGCCTGAAGCGTGGAGAGATAAGCTAGAGGAGGGTGGGGGTGGGGAGAAAGTAGCATAGAGCACAATAGGTGAGTGGAGGAGGGGATGAAGGTGATAGGTCAGGGAGGAGAGGGTGGAGTGGATAGGTAGAAAAGGAGATAGGACTAGTCCGGACAAGTCATGGGGACAGTGCTGAGCTGGAAGTTTGGGACTAGGGTGAGGTGGGGAAAGGAGAAATGAGGAAACTATTGAAGTCCACGTTGATGCCCTGGGGTTGAAGTGTTCCGAGGCGGAAGATGAGGCGTTCTTCCTCCAGGCGTCTGGTGGTACGGGAGCAGCGGTGAAGGAGGCCCAGGACCTCCATGTCCTCGGCAGAGTGGGAGGGGGAGTTGAAATGTTGGGCCACGGGGCGGTGTGGTTGAATGGTGCGGGTGTCCCGGAGATGTTCCTGAAAGCACTCTGCTAGGAGGCGCCCAGTCTCCACAATGTAGAGGAGACAGGATCGGGAGCAACGGATACAATAAATGATATTAGTGGATGTGCAGGTAAAACTTTGATGGATGTGGAAGGCTCCTTTAGGGCCTTGGATGAGGTGAGGGAGGAGGTGTGGGCGCAGGTTTTACAGTTCCTGCGGTGGCAGGGGAAGGTGCCAGGATGGGAGGTTGGGTTGTAGGGGGGGCGTGGACCTGACCAGATAGTCACGGAGGGAACGGTCTTTGCAGAAGGCGGAAAGGGGTGGGGAGGGAAATATATCCCTGGTGGTGGGGTCTTTTTGGAGGTGGCGGAAATGTCGGCGGATGATTTGGTTTATGCGAAGGTTGGTAGGGTGGAAGGTGAGCACCAGAGGCATTCTGTCCTTGTTACGGTTGGAGGGGTGGGGTCTGAGGGCAGAGGTGCGGGATGTGGACGAGATGCGTTGGAGGGCATCTTTAACCACGTGGGAAGGGAAATTGCGGTCTCTTAAGAAGGAGGCCATCTGGTGTGTTCTATGGTGGAACTGGTCCTCCTGGGAGCAGATACGGCGGAGGTGGAGGAATTGGGAATATGGGATGGCATTTTTGCAAGAGGTAGGGTGGGAAGAGGTGTAATCCAGGTAGCTGTGGGAGTCGGTGGGTTTGTAAAAATTGTCAGTGTCAAGTCGGTCGTCATTAATGGAGATGGAGAGGTCCAGGAAGGGGAGGGAGGTGTCAGAGATGGTCCAGGTAAATTTAAGGTCAGGGTGGAATGTGTTGGTGAAGTTGATGAATTGCTCAAACTCCTCGCGGGAGCACGAGGTGGCGCCAATGCAGTCATCAATGTAGCGGGGGAAGAGGTGGGGAGTGGTGCCGGTGTAATTACGGAAGATCAACTGTTCTACATAGCCAACAAAGAGACAGGCATAGCTGGGGCCCATACGTGTGCCCATGGCTACCCCTTTGGTCTGGAGGAAGTGGGAGGATTCGAAGGAGAAATTGTTAAGGGTGAGGACCAGTTCGGCCAGACGAATGAGTGTGTCGGTGGAAGGGTACTGTTGGGAACGTCTGGAGAGGAAAAAACGGAAGTCTTGCAGGCCCAGGTCATGGCGGATGGAGGTGTAGAGGGATTGGATATCCATGGTGAAGATGAGGTGTTGGGGGCCGGGGAAATGGAAGTCTTGGAGGAGGTGGAGGGCGTGGGTGGTGTCTCAAACGTATTTGGGGATAGGACAGTGTCGAGGTAGGTAGAGATGAGTTCAGTGGGGCAGGAGCATGCTGAGACAATGGGTCGGCCAGGGTGGTCAGGCTTGTGGATCTTGGGAAGGAGGTAGAACCGGGCAGTGCAGGGTTCCCGGACTATAAGGTTGGAAGCTGTGGGTGGGAGATCATTTATTGTATCCGTTGCTCCCAATGTGGTCTCCTCTACATTGGGGAGACTGGGTGCCTCCTAGCAGAGCGCTTTTGGGAACATCTCCGGTACACCCGCACCGCCAGTCAACCACACCGCCCTGTGGCCCAACATTTCAACTCCCCCTCCCACTCTGCCGAGGACATGGAGGTCCTGGGCCTCCTTCACCGCTGCTCCCACACCACCAGACGCCTGGAGAAAGAACGCCTCATCTTCTGCCTCGGAACACTTCAATCCCAGGGCATCAATGTGGACTTCAACAGTTTCCTCGTTTCTCCTTCCCCCACCTCACCCTAGTCCCAAACTTCCAGCTCAGCACTGTCCCCATGACTTGTCCGGACTTGTCCTACCTGCCTATCTCCTTTTCCACCTATCCACTCCACCCTCTCCTCCCTTACCTATCACCTTCATCCCCTCCCCCACTCACCTATTGTGCTCTTTGCTACTTTCTCTCCACCCCCACCCTCCTCTAGCTTATCTCTCCACGCTTCAGGCTCTCTGCCTTTATTCCTGATGAAGGGCTTTTGCCTGAAACGTCGATTTCGAAGCTCCTTGGATGCAGACTGAACTGCTGTGCTCTTCCAGCACCACTAATCCAGATATTTAGAAATTAGTTAAAGACTTATTCAAGCAGCAAGAAATGTTGAAAATTTTGGAGGAGAATGTTCTCGTGTTGCTAAGCCAGTTTGTTTACTCAACTAGTTTCTGTCGATTGCTAGCAATACCAAAATGGGGATCGATTTTAGGTAAAGAGTGTAAAAATACAAATGAGACAGCAGGCATTACACACTATTATTGAACAAGTAAACATGGTGTCAATGAACTGGAGACCCTGCTGGGAAAACTAAAGGGCAGAGAGGTAAATTATGTATTCACTGTAAAAATAGCAGCATTGACATGGTGGAAGATATTATTTGTTAATGGAATATGCATAAAATGTTATAGGAACATTCAGGAACGTTAGAAAAATGTGTGACAATTAAGATAATGGCAGTGAAAATAACACGTTTATAGAAACTAATAAAAAGAAAGGGACTGCTGTACAGCAGGGACTTTGCATAGATGAAGTCACTCTGTCTTAGTCCCACTGGTATTCTACTGAAAGGCAAATGTTGCACATGATAGGAGAGCACATCATAGAACAGACAGTAGGAAATACAATAAGTAATTCACAACTGTTGTGAACAAACAGTAATGGAATTATTGAGGATGAATCTAGCCGTTTTGGGGAATACAGAAATTGGAGTAAGGATTAGGGTTATTGTTGGTCAAATGGAACATCTGGATCTGTTATTTTATTTGAAAACACACATCTATAACGTTTACAATTGGCATGACTAGACCCCTTGCTATCACATTTTACACGTCTTTCTGCAGTGATTGTAATGAGTTCGGCCAGGTGGACTTATAGAGTATGAGTTTCTTGATTGGGGATGATGGGATACCGGCCTTGTGGAGTATTTTAATTCACCAGGTTCAACCTTATGAGTTTTGCCTTTGCAAAAAATGTCTTGCTATAATTACACAAGATGACCACTGATTGGGTTTGTGTTTCGCCAATGAACGTTTTACAGTGTGTCTTGTTTAGGCCTAGGTACATGGAACAATACAGCACAAGAACTGGCCCTTCGGCCCTCCAAGCTAGCGGCCCACATTTTTGTCTTCCATACTAAAACTGTCTTCACTTACATGATCCAGATCCCTCTATTCCCTTCCGATTCATGTATTCGTCCAAGCACTTCTTGAATGCTGCTATTGTGTCAGCTTCCACCACCTCCTCTGGCAAAGTGTTCCAGGCACTCACCACCATTTACTGTATGTAGAAAACTTGTCTCACACATCTTTTTTAAACTTGCTCCCTTGCAACTTCAACCTGAATCCCATGGTAATTGACCCTTCCACCCTGGGAAAAGGTCTCATATTTTCCACTCTATCCATGCCATTCACAATCTTATAAAGTTCTATTCGGTCATCTCTCAACCTCCTGCATTCAGGTGAAAAAACCCCCCAGTTTATCCAACCTTTCTTCATAACTAAAATACTCCATACCAGGCAACATCCTGGTAAACCTTTTCTATACCCTCTCAAAAGCATCCACATCCTTCTGGTAGTGTGATGGCTAAAATTGTACATAATATTCCAAGTGTGGCCGAACTAAAGTTTGATAAAACTGCAGCATAACTTGTTCATCCTTATATTCAATGTCCCTTCCAATAAAGGTAAGCATGCCATAAGCCTTTTTTACTATCTTATCTACCTGTAGGGAAAGGGAAAAACCCTGGTGTCTGTCACTAATAAGTCCATTTGCTTCTAAATGTTTATAGATCATGACCTTGAAAATCTTTTCCAATAATTTCCCTATGACGACATGGGATTCACAGGTCTGTAATTTCTAGGATTATCCCTGCTCTCCTTTAACAATGGGATAACATTGGCTATTCTCCAGTCCTCTGGGACCTCACCTGTGGCCAAAGAGGATAAAAAGCTGCCTGTAAATGTTTCAGCAATTTGTTCTCTTGCCTCCTTAAATATTCTGGGATAGAACCTGGGGACTTATCTACCTTAATACTTTTTAAGACACATCTTTCTTTTTAATAGCAACTTGGTTTAGAAACTCGACACTCCCTTCCCTGAGACCATCCTCCACCAATTCCTTCTCTTTGATGAATATCGACACAAAGTACAATTGGTTCTGCTGTATGCGTGTTTCTTCAACACAAATTGGCTTTAACATAGAACACGAACTTACTTTACCTGTACTGGCTGTAATGTGATTCTAGCCCCATTAGTTTCAATGGCGCAGCTATTGCACAATTTTCTTATAACGCAAGATTGCATGAAAATGGAACTATCACTTTATATCAGAACTGACTGCATTCGTTTTGGACCTCACCTATCCATTCTATCTCCACATAGATTCCCTCATTTGTCCTTGAGTGGACCAACACTTTCCCTGGCTACCCTCTTGCTTTTTATATAAAAGGCTTGGAGATTCTCCTTAATCCTGTTTGCTAGCGACTTTTCATGACTCCTTTTAGCCCTTCTAATTCCTTGTTTAAGTTCCTTCCTACTTTCCTTATATACCTCAGGACTTCCTCAGTTCCCATCCTCCTAGACCTTAATTCTGGTGACCTAGTCATTTTCTTCATTTTATGCAATGTTGCTACCTCTAGCCCATTATTTTCCTACCTGAGTTAAAAAGTTAAGGCACCTTTGCCAATAAACTTTGAGAGATGTCCTATTGCTAACCTTTGTCTTATTATTGTCTGTATGGCCAGTGGCTCTTTCAGAATTGAAATTCTGAAATGTTGTTTTGCAGAAAATGTGATGAAAATTTTATTAAAATGTATTTAAAATTAAATCTTCTGAATCCCATGTCTCAGAAAAACGGTCATTATTCATTACCAACACTAAAACCTAGTTCTGAAGCAGCTGTCCAATTCATCTGTTGGATGAAAGCTGTGATAATAGAATGTGAATGAAATAATATTCTTTTCAAAATCACCCACATGTTGAATAATGTTGAAATCTTAAGCCAATGGTTGCTTGACACTTCGGTTCTTGGTTACCATGCCTGATTCTTTGGTGTCCCTGCATCTCCACACCCTCAACCAATCCACACCCATCAGCCTCCTTGAAAGATTCTGTCCCCAAGTACACCCTTTTGTGGGGACTCAGTGTCATTGGACTAGTAATTCAGAGGAGGAGAAAGTAAGGACTGCAGATGCTGGAGATCAGAGTCAAAAGAGTGGTGCTGGAAAAGCACAGTAGGTCAGGCAGCATTTGAGGAGCAGGAGAATCAACATTTCAGGCATAATCCCTTCATCAGTAATTTAGAGGCCCAGGTTAAAGCAGGTACATGGGTTCAAAGCCTGCTTCAGCAGCTAGTGGATTTTAAATTCAAATATTAAATGTGGAATTGAAAGCTAATCTCAGCTGATCAACAATTGTCATGAAAAGATATCTTTCCTTTAATATAGTTTAGGAAAGGGAATCTGCCATTCTTACATGGTCTGACCTACATGTGACTCCAGAATCACAGCAATGTGGTTGATTCTTAACTGCATTCTGAATTATCCAATCAAACAACTCAATTTATCAGGCAATTTAGAAGTGGTCAACAAATGCTGATTTTGCTATGGCACCATAACCCAAATATATAAAAAAAGCAATAAACATATGGAAGGGAAAGCTTAACATCTCCAATGAATAAATTGGAGTCGGTGAGCAGCGTATTAAAAATTTTACATATGCATGCATTTTCTATCAATATTTTACAAGTGTCACTGCTATCAGCACAATGTTTTGTATTGTAATAAGTTTACATTGTCAATTCCACCATAAATAGAAACAAGTGTCTGAATACTCTTCTCGCTGGTTTATTAGTGACAGAGCAGGAGTACCATGCAGCAATGCAAATCCTTTGGAAGGTGGCCGCTTTGTCTTCTACAGTTCTTACTTGTTTTGCAGGGTGGGCTTGGATAGTTTGCTGCACTGGAAAGAAGGGAAGCTCAGTTCAGATGTTTCATTATAGTTGCTTGAAAGATTGTGTTACATCGAAACTGACTTTATTTACTGAGTGGATTAAGCCACAGGATAGGCCTTAAAAGAAACTGACAGCACTATTTTAAGAGACTTCAATAGCAGTTCTCAAAATGGCTGAATAGTTATATAGCTTTGTAATTTGCAAGGTGAAGTATCAGAAAGAAGCAGACCACTATGACCAAAAACAGAAATTGCTGGAAAAGTTCAGCAGGCCTGGCAGCATCTGTGGAGAGAAATCAGAGTTAATGTTCAGGTTCAATGTCCTTTCCTCAGAACTGATGGTAGCTATGGAAAAGCTTTTTCTCATCCAGAAGATAAAGTGGGCAGGAGGAGGGCGTAAGCAGTAAACAATAGGTGGAGATAGAGCCCAAAGAGAGTGAAGAATGATTGGAAGACAAATGAGTGCATAATGATCAGCTTGGGAAGGTGAACAGCTATTAATGGAGACAATTAGTGGCTAATGATGGGTTGTGTTCAATAGCAGACTATGTAATAACAGGCCTGGTGTGTGTGTGTGGGGATTGGGATAAGGACATGGGAGAAGGTGCCTCAAGCCCTAAAATTGTGGACCTTGATATTGAGTCCAGAAGGCTGTATATGCCCCAAGCAGAAAGTGAGGTGCTGTTCTTCCAGTTTGCGCTGAGCTTACTGGAGCACTGCAGCAAGCCTGGGAGAGAAATCTTGGCCAGGGAACACAATGGTATGCTGAAGTGGTAGGCAAGTGGAAGCTCAGGGTCTTTTAAACAGTCAAAATGTAGGTGTTATGTGAAACGGTCACCCAATTTATGGCTTGTAGTGGATAGTTTGTTGGCTGCTATGACAACTGGTTTCACCAATTGTGATTGGCTCATCTTTTGATCCCTCTCTGCCATTTGGATGTCATCTGTTTTCAATTAGATGTGGACTGAGCCATTAAGCTCTGACACTTTGAACAATAGACTTTGGCTGATTAAAGGATTCCACCAACCATTTAGATGAATCATTCTAAACAGTGGAGCAGAATGAAGGTTCCCAGTCTGTAAATACCATATTTAGTAAATATGATAAAATCCTTCACCAATCCTGATAAAGGGTCTGACCCAAAATGTTGACTTTCCTTCTCCTCTGCTGCTGTCTGACCTGCTAAGTTTTTCCAGCTCCACATTTTATTGACTCTGACTTCCAGCATCTGCAATCCTTACTTTCTCCATGTTTAGTAAATAGCTAGTTTGTGAATGGAGGTCATGTGATTGCAAGCTAATCATTTATGTTGCAAGACACAGTGCTTCTACACAATTAGATTGTGAATAGGTAACATTGTGAAGACAAGCCTATATGAAACCAACCAAACACCATGGATAACATTCTCAATGCAATGATGTGGAGGTACCAGGGTTGGACTGGGGTGGACAACGTTAGATTCCTACAGATTATTTTGTTCAAAAAGCACACAATCTGTAGGCAGTCAGTCCTTGTGACATTTTATAAATTCCTACTTTGGAAGTAGAGTCTGTCTGATTCAAGGTTGGAATACAGACAGACTCTAACCTCACACCTTTAATACTTAGTCTGAGCTGAGATGTCACTTTTTTTTTATAAACCCTTAAGTTATCTCAGGAACATGACTAGAAAGAAGTTCTGGGGTTTACATATTACTAAATCAAAACCTGCATCCCCATTCTAAGTGATTAAAGAGTGAACAGCAATCTAAGATTGTTCAATACATTGAGTCAGTTGTATGACATTTTGATCTTTTACTATGAATTCTGTGTCTTATGATCCTGTCCCACTAGTGACCTGATGAAGGAGCAGTGCTCCAAAAGCTTGTACTTTTAAATAAACCTGTTGGACTATAACCTGGTCTTGTGATTTTTAACATTCTCAGTGTAAAGCAAACAGCAGCTGACTTCTGAATAAAAGAGAGACTGTCCCTCAAGTTTTTAAAACCACCGTTGCACAGAATTCTGAATAATTACTGACACACGGCCTAAAACATCAACTGATTTAATTGTCTTTCTTTTGGACATATTAAACAATTGAACCTATCTTACCTAGTTATAACCTATCTGTGCATTTTTTGTCTTGGATGCATGTGTGAGTTGGAGTGTTTTTATTATTTGGTAAAATCTGATGTTAAGGACAATAAAAATTATTTACTTTTAAAACTTACATGAAAACACATCTGTGTGAGCCATTTACAGTCACAGTACATAAAGAGTTAATACTCATGCTGACAAACAAATTATTTTATAACACTATTAGAGTGAACTGAGGCAGAAAAAAGGGAGTGTAGCAGTTCCTCAGCAGCCTGGTGTGGACTTCTAGCCTTGAGATGATTCCAGAGCAGTCTTCTGGCTTGGGGAGCCTGCAGGTGGGGCCTGGTGTGGTCTGGAGTCATGGACCAGCACAGACTAGAGGCTAGGTGCTGGAGGGGACTGGCTTGGAAGGACTGTTATTCTGAACTTTGTATTTTTTTATTTTTTTTTTCATTTTTTTTCATTTATTCCTATGATCCATAATGCTGGATCTTTTATTTCTTTATTTTTCTAACTTCGTTTCCATAAAGAATTTGTATGTAGGAATCTGCATCTAGGTATCTTTGTACCTAAGACAGCACTGTAAGTGGTGACTTGTATTCAAATGAGTACAGTAAAAAGTTTACATGTGACAATAAAGCTAATTCCAATTTGACCACCTCTCACCTGGCCATAAAACAACACAGTTGTCAGATGAATCCTCCCCATAACATGTGTGGGTTTATGATCCATTTGATAGATTTACTGCCACAATCCCCTTTCCTATTAGGGAACTTAGCAATTAGGTACATGTTACATTGATATAATTAAAATTGTTACTAATTTTATGAATAAGACCTCAATAGTTGGTCTTACTCCTTTGAGTTCCAAAGCTGCCCTGCCCAAGTCCATGTGATCTTATCACATTGGACTGGTGCTTAATGCACCCCTCACCTTTAACCCTTTAAGACCCTTGCACCCTTTTGCAACCAACAGAAAATAAAAGATAGGCAGCACTGTCTTGAACAGGAACACTTCCACTCAGTGAAATCTTCCCAAAGCCTGAATAGTGTGAACTATAATAAGAAGTTTGGGAGAATTGTTTGGTGTTGAGCCTTTGTTTGCCTTTCTTAGTGTCAAGACTGACAAGTCACATTTTTCAATTGCATCTTGGTTCGCCATGATAAGGTTCTTGTTAGTGAGTGGTGAGAGGCAATTAACAGGGAGTATCACTCACCACATCTCTCATTACTACCTAATTTTGCCCCAGTTAAAATGCAGGCTCCCATTCTTCTACCCCCTGGACGTAGCTAGGTGCTGAGCATTACCAACACGTAAGTCTGTGTGGCTACCTCTGACTCCTACTTGCTCCTCTGGACCTCCATCTTGCTCTAAGAGCAGCAGCTGCATACACCTGACATCCATGGATATGATTATCTGACTGTCTCTTCGCAACATCTAATGCATTTTGATCCACTTACAGTATACTTCAGCATTGCAATGCTGCACCTGGGAGTTCACCAGCACCTTTCATTGCAATTCTGATGCAGTGAGACTGTATGGAGAGGGACAGGCACCCAGCTCATGGATTGGACTCGACTGCATCTCAAGGATGCTTGCTCACTTTCTTAGAGCACATTCAGTTTGCCTCTATCTGGATGTTCACAGCATTCCTGACTTGTCTTTTTGTGCTTTTCTCCCTCAGCCAGTCCTTAAACACACAAAGTACTTAACCATAAATTGCCTTTTAGCATGGACAACGCCACCTGTCATGGTTCTCAGCTCCTATCTGCCAGGGGTATTGAACATATGCGACACATTGCTTTGTCATTTTCACACCTATATATTTGTCAACAGCCTATATGGCAAACAGATTGCGTGTGCATCAAACAAATGGCCATATCTCAAAGTCAAAGGGAAATAGTCTACAGTCAAGGCATATCAGTCAGGTGGTCCCAATTTATAATAGATTAGATTACTTAGATAGATTAGATTACTTACAGTGTGGAAACAGGCCCTTCGGCCCAACAAGTCCACACCGACCAGCCGAAGTGCAACCCACCCATACCCCTACATTTACCCCTTACCTAACACTACGGGCAATTTAGCATGGCCGATTCACCTAACCTGCACATCTTTGTGACTGTGGGAGGAAACCGGAGCACCCGGAGGAAACCCACACAGACATGGGGAGAATGTGCAAACTCCACACAGTCAGTCAGCTGAGGCGGGAATTGAATAATGCTTCTAAGTTTTGAATCATTCAAATTTTGAAATTGTCCCTGCACAAACTCAAAGACAAAAAACTTTCTCAACTGTTGAACATTTCTATTCACATGCATTCAGTTTATGTGAAAATTAACTCACTGGGCATTTGATCCCTGATTTGTCCTACTGTAATAATATTGTGCCAGCACTGTTGCTGAAATAAACAGCTAGTTTAAATAGCCAGGTATAATTTGGTGGTGCTAAAACTGTTATAATGGTGAGTACATTTCGAGTTTTTATTCATCCAAGGGATGTCTACTTCACTGGCTGGGCAACATTTATTGCTCATCTCTAATTGCCATCGAGAACATGGTGGTGAATTGCCTTCTTGAAATAGTCCAGGCAATTTGGTGTAGTAGTATTAGGGAGGCAATTCCATTCTTTTAACCTCATGGCAGTGAAGGAATGGTTATATATTTCCAATTCAGGTTGGTGAGTGGCTTGAAGGGAAACTTGTAGATGGCGTTTTTCCATGTATCTGCTGCCACTATTTTTCCAGATGGTAATGGTCAAGGTCTTGGAAGGTGCTGCCTAAGGAGTCTAGGTGAATCTCTGCACTGCATCTTATAGATGGTACATGCTGCTTCTACAATGCATTGGTGGAGGGAGTTAATATTTGTGGATATGGTGCCAATCAAATGGGACAACTTCATTCAAATCTATTGAAGGTGCTTTGCTCCACATGTATAGCATTGGAAGGTGGATTGAAAATGGCCGTCTGTACATCTGCATTGACGCATGACACAAGAGTGATCTTTTCAATGCAAAACTCAGTCTTGCAGGTCATTGTTACAGAAAGACTGATTATTAAAACATTTCCATTGCTTCTATGGAGTCTTTGGAGTTTACACACCATGCTGCATTCTGGGTTAATTTCACCTTGTTTGGAAAACTGCTGATGATAGCTTTGAAGGCTTCATAGATGTTCACTGTTCTAAGTTCAAAAAGATTTGTGAGTGTGGTGATAGGATATCCACAAGTACTGAATAGCCTGTAGTAACATAGAAAGAACTGGTTGATACTCATACCAATATCTGCACTGACCCATTGCCCTGCTCCCCAGGAGTGCCATTAGCCATTGCCTCAGAAAGCAATGAGTCTACAGCAAAGACGACTCCTGGAATTCATATAAATTAATCAGTGTTTATCGCTGGCTTAGTTAGCATGCCTTCTGTGTCATCTGTAGCTTCCCAACTGGCTGTGCAGCCAGCCACCAGGGTGATATTTTCAATTACTGGAAAATGTATTAGCACAGCACACATAGGTGTTCATGAAACATACAGGGAAAACATGGAGCAAAATAAATGAAATATTTATAGCACAAACAACCAAGCAGTAGATTAAATTAAATTCACCTTGTTTGGAAAACTGCTGATGATAGCTATGAAGGCTTCATAGATGTTCACTGTTCTAAGTTCAAAGAGATTTGTGAGTGTGGTGATAGGATATCCACAAGTACTGAATAGCCTGAAGTCTTCATCCTATCATTCTCTTTACTGGTAGAAATTAGGAGCAGGGGAGTTACATAAGATTGAACTCTTACTTCTGTCAGTCCTTTAACTGCAGATTGTGCCATTTTGCTGAAGGGGTTCCATCTCTTAGTGGCTCTTCAATTCTCTATTTCTCATGCTTGTATTGTTTTTCCTGACTGATGATGATTCTTAGTCTGTTCCTACTAGTTCTCTGTTCCGAGTGGCTCAATTGCTGATTTCAGTCCTCCTACTCTGATAACCTCAAGCATTTTACTTCCAGCTTCTTTTTAATTGCAGATTTTTAATGGAAGCTTGGTTAGCTGCAGCCTTGCTGTGGTTTGTTTTGGCTCATGATAACTGTCTACTGGTGGCAGCTGGGTGACCTGTTGCAAACCGGGGATGGCTTACTTCTGGTGGCTGATTACATTCTGATAGAGGTCTGGTTTGCTGCTATTGGTAGTTTGATTGGCTTCTGATGGCATCTGTAGATACTTTTTTATCAACTTGTTTGGAAATGTTACCTCACACCTCTGGCTGGAGCAAGTAGTGTATGAATCTTGGTATCCTGGCCCAGAGGTAAGGATTCTACCACTGCACCATAAGGGCCCTCTCCCACTGGCATCTGCTTGCCGACTGTTTGGTTTATGGCAGCAGGTTGTTGTAGGCTAATTAAACTCTATTTGTGACTGACTAGTTCCAAATAACTCATGCTACTTGACTGCTGGAAGTTTTTTATCACTGTTTTTTGACATTTGGTTGATAGGTTGATTGTAGTTTAACTAGTTCCTCTGAATATGGTCACTGATTTCAATTAGAGTGTAAAAGAGGTACATTCTTTAATACAAGGACAATGTGCTGTGCTTGATTACCAAATTATGAAACATTTAAAAAATAATACATTCTTTTGGTAAACAAAGAGCACTGACTTGAAATATGTTCTTGTGAAATCACATTCCACTTTCTGTCTATGGAAATTGCAACAAAGACAATGGTACCCGTGGCAATGGGAATAGCTCATCAAAACGGTCCATTCAGAAATTAATAGCTGGGATGTCAAAAATCAATAGCTTTGGCTGTCACACAATGTCTGAAGAGAAACTACGTTAGACATTGTATATTCTTTGGATTATACCACCACATCAGAAACATCATGTGACTCAGTCTTTTGTCGATGTGACTGCTGGATTTGAATTTCCAGACAGTGATTGATACAGGACAGCAATGGCTGGCAGGTTATGCACATCCCTTGAGAATAATGGGGAACCAGGAAATGACAGCGGAGTTGACTGAATAATTTGCATCAGTCTTCACAGTAGAAGATGCTAATAGCATTTCAACAATACGCAAATAAGGAAAGGGCAACAAATAGAGAGGAAATAAATGCAATAACTTTCACGAGAGGAAAAGTACTACAGAAACTGATGAGTCTAGAGTCTGATAAGTTCCTGCACTTGAAAGGTTGCATTCTAGGACATTAAAGGAAGTAACTCTGGAAATAATGGATGCAATAGTAGCAATCATCCAAAAATCTTTTAGAATTTGGATCAGCCCTAGGAGATCTGGAAAATGCCAATATATTCCAAAGTCTGTTATTAAAAAAAGTGACGATGACAAAAAAAACAGACAACCATAGACCACTTAATTTAACATCTGTTACTGAGAAAATGTTAGAGTCTATTTTGAAGGATACAATAGCTAAGCATTTGGAAATACACAATAAAATCAAACAGAATCAGCATGGCATCATGACGAGGAAATCATGCTTGTCAAATTTATTACAGTTCTTTTTATTACTAGAAGGCTAGATGAAGGGAAACCAAGAGTTGTAATATCTTTTGGTTTCTATAAGGTATTCAACAAGGGACAGCATGTTGAGCTGCTCATTAAAATAAGATACCATGGTGTTGGGGTAGTGTATTAGCATGGATTGGTATTGTCTGCTGAATAGAAGACAGGGTTGGGATAAAGAGAACATTTTCAGGATGGCAACCTGTAACTATTGGAGTGCCACTAGAATCAGAGTCACAATTATTTACAATATATACAATAACTTGGATGATAGAAGTGAATTAACTGTTGACATGTTGATGAATGACATCCAGATACCTGGGAAGACTAGCGGTGAGGAGAAAGTGAGGTCTGCAGATGCTGGAGATCAAAGTTGAAACTTTATTGCTGGAACAGCACAGCAGGTCAGGCAGCATCCAGGGAACAGGAGATTCGACGTTTCGGGCACAGGCCCTTCTTCAGGAATGAGCAGAGAGTGTTCAGCAGGAGAAGATAAAAGGTAGGGAGGAGGGACTTGGAGGAGGGGAGTTGGAAATGTGATAGGTGGAAAGAGGTCAAGGTGAGGGTGATAGGTCGGAGTAGGGTGGAGGCGGAGAGGTCAAGAAGAAGACTGCAGGTCAGGAAGGCGGTGCCGGGCTGGAAGGATCCGGCTGAGACAAGGTGGGGGGAGGGGGGATGAAGAAACTGGTGAAGTCCAAGTTCATCCCCTGTGGTTGGAGGGTTCCCAGTCGGAAGATAAGACGCTCCTCCTCCGACCGTCGGGTTGTTGTGGTTTGGCGGTGGATGAGTCCAATGACCTGCATATCCTCGGTGGAGTGGGAGGGGGAGTTGAAATGCTGTGCCACAGGTTGGTTGGGTTGGTTCGTCCGGGTGGCCCAGAGGTGCTCCCTGAATCGCTCCGCAAGTAGGCGGCCTGTCTCCCCAATATAGAGGAGGCCACACCGGCTGCAGCGGATGCAGTAGATGATGTGGGTGGAGGTGCAGGTGAATCTGTGGCGGATATGGAAGTTTCCCTTGGGGCCTTGGAGAGAAGTGAGGGGGGAGGTGTGGGCGCAAGTGTTGCACCTCCTGCGGTTGCAAGGGAAGGTGCCGGGAGTGGTGGTTGGGTCGGTGGGGGGTGTGGATCTGACAAGGGAGTCGCGGAGGGAGTGGTCTCTACGGAAAGCTGATAGGGGAGGGGAGGGAAATATATCCTTGGTGCTGGGGTCTGTTTGGAGGTGGCGGAAGTGACGGCGGATGATGCGCTGTACATGGAGATTGGTGGGGTGGTAGGTGAGGACCAGTGGGGTTCTGTCCTGGTGGCGGTTGGAGGGGCGGGGCTCAAGGGCGGAGGAGCGGGAAGTGGAGGAGATGCGGTGGAGGGCACCGTCGACCACGTCGGGGGGGAAATTGCGGTCCTTGAAGAAGGAGGCCATCTGTGTTGTACGTATTTTGAACTGGTCCTCCTGGGAGCAGATGCGGCGGAGACGAAGGAATTGGGAGAATGGGATGGCGTTTTTACAGGGGGCAGGATGGGAGGAGGTGTAGTCCAGGTAGCTGTGGGAGTCGGTAGGTTTGTAGTAGATGTCCGTGTTGATTCGGTCGCCTGAGATAGAAACAGAAAGGTCTAGGAAGGGGAGGGAGGAGTCCGAGACTGTCCAGGTGAATTTGAGGTCGGGGTGGAAGGTGTTGGTGTAGTGGATAAACTGTTCAACCTCCTCGTGGGAGCACGAGGTAGCGCCGATACAGTCATCAATGTAGCGAAGAAAAAGATGGGGGGTGGGGCCAGTGTAGTTGCGGAAGATGGATTGTTCCACATACCCTACGAAGAGGCAGGCATAGCTGGGGCCCATGCGGGTGCCCATGGCTACTCCTTTTGTTTGGAGAAAGTGGGAGGATTGGAAAGAAAAGTTGTTCAGGGTGAGGACCAGTTCGGTCAGTCGAAGGAGGGTGTCGGTGGAAGGGTACTGGGTGGTACGGCGGGAAAGGAAGAAGCGGAGTGCTTTGAGTCCTTCGTGATGGGGGATGGAGGTGTACAGGGACTGGATGTCCCTGTAGCGGATGTCCCTGGATGTCCCTGTACAGGGACTAGCGGTGAGGCTATCATAATGATTTTACAGACAGAGACAGACAGGTTATGTGAGTTGGCAAAAGCTTTGCAGGTGAAATACACTGTGGTAAAATGCGAGGGTATGCACTTTGACAGGAAGAATAGGGAAGCTGACTATTATTTAAATCGAGAAAGACTACTGAAATCTGCAGGACAGAGAAATTTGGGAGTTCTCGCGTATAAATCACTAAAAATCTGGCATTCAAGTTCAGAGGGAATTGAGCATAAAAAAAGGAAAGAGCACATCACTCTACTAAGGGCTATTCTTGCACCTTAACAATCTACAGATGCAGAAAATAGCCCAATCTATTGCTCCAGGCTAACTTAGTACTTATGTTATAATTTTAAACTTTAATCAAAAGACAGATCTCAATAAAAATATATAATCAAAAAATAACCCACTCGACTCACTATTGTAGATTTACAAAAAAAAATTGTAAGGTTATACTTTAAAAACTAGCCACTTAGCTGCTCCTCTGCTGTGAGCTCCCCTACACAAGATTCTATAAGGTCAGCTCTGAATTTCACTGTTTATTTTTCTTTGATGAACTCTGATGTCCAGAGATACTTGAAACCAAACAGCGGAAGTAGTCAGCAGTGAAAGTTCACTTCTGAGTCAGACAACTGTGCAGGTTTATTTCTCTGTTTATTTCAATTGTTTCACTTGCCACATGCTCCTGCTTTTGTCTCTCTTCCTCTTTTTTAAAGTGCTGGTGTTTTGATCTCTTTTTTTACAATGTTCCAAACAATGCAACAGCTCATAAAACAGTAATTACTGTTTCTAGAATTTGAGGAAATCACCTTCAACACTGAAAATACTTCAAAAAAGGAGCAGCTCTTACAGCCACAATATTTTCCTGTCCTACATCTTGAGTCTTAACAATACAGTTGTATTTCATTTTTGATTGCTTAGGGAGTGTATGTGTTTATGTGCATTAGTAAAAAGTAAGAACATTTTTGACATTTTAAAAATAATTTTACCTGAATGAGTTTTAGCGAGTTTAACTCAAGAATCTTATCTGGCTAATTTGTTTATACAGGCTACACACAGACAAGTACATATTGACTTGGCAATCTACCATCCTCCTGCTAAATTCAAAATCAATTGCTTTCAAGCAAGGCGTGCAAAAAGAGAAAAGACACTTACTCCTTATCACCTGGTCATAACAATGTCTTCAGCTGAAATTTGAAAAGTCAGCAGCAAAAGATATGAGAGGTATTTTACAAATAGATATAAATAATTGTCTACATTCAAGAAATACACTGAAATAATGAAACCAGTCTCATTACAAGGTTAATTAGGATTTAATCAGATATAATTTGATTCTTTTTCTCATTCCTATTTTACATTTGATGTAATTATGACTCAAGAATTTGCTACTCAGTCTTCAAGTTGGTGATATATCATCACAGATAAAAACATATTTCTATTATAAATATCATTTCAAATTCTGAATAATATCTGTTATTCACTTGGTCCTACAGAATTGCTTGTTAGGTTCTTTCTTTTCCTGACTATAAATCCATAAATCACTACATATGAGTGATGATCAATAACAGGAAGCAAAAGATTGAATGAAAATGGTGCAATGATCTTTTCTATTGTTCTTTCCAATACTTACAGAATTTACTTTTTGGGAGTAATAGGATGTCACTCTAAACAGGTGCTTAAAATAATTCCATGCAGGTGCATATTAATGACATTTTGCTGAGAACAAGCTTCATATTGGAAATAATGCAGTTTGGTATTTCTGTACTTAATAGTTGAAAAGTACAACAGAATTCATCACTTAATGTTCTTTCGCCTCTGTCCCACAATAAGGCACTAAGCTTCAAGACAATTCTTATGGAAATTTATCCGGCAAAATTGGGCTGAGAAGTTACAGAAAAGTCACATTGCATGATCTGAATCTTGCTGAAACTTGGATAAACTTGTCATAATTTCCCATTGTAGTAAATTTAATACTTATAATGTAAATTAGTGAGATTTAAACACTCTTGACTTTTTAGCACTAGCACTTGTGGATTCAAAGTTGCAAACTATTCTTAAAAATGCCAGATATAATGGAGGTTAAATTGGGCTGTACGACTTCTGTTTTTAGGCTCTACACAGCCTTCTAACCTTTGAAAATAGTTTCTGAGACACAGGAACACTTTTTCTGGGGGATGTAGCCACTACCATCTTGGTACATAGAACATAGAACATAGAACAATACAGCACAGAACAGGCCCTTCGGCCCACGATGTTGTGCCGAACATTTGTCCTAGCTTAAGCACCCATCCATGTACCTATCCAATTGCCGCTTAAAGTTCACCAAAGATTCTGACTCTACCACTCCCACAGGCAGCGCATTCCATGCCCCCACCACTCTCTGGGTAAAGCACCCACCCCTGACATCTCCCCTATACCTTCCACCCTTCACCTTAAATTTATGTCCCCTTGTAACACTCTGTTGCACCCGGGGAAAAAGTTTCTGACTGTCTACTCTATCTATTCCTCTGATCATCTTATAAACCTCTATCAAGTCACCCCTCATCCTTCGCCGTTCCAACGAGAAAAGGCCTAGCACTCTCAACCTAACCTCGTACGACCTATTCTCCATTCCAGGCAACATCCTGGTAAATCTTCTCTGCACCCTCTCCAAAGCTTCCACATCTTTCCTAAAGTGAGGCGACCAGAACTGCACACAGTACTCCAAATGTGGCCTAACCAAAGTCCTGTACAGTTGCAACATCACTTCACGACTCTTGAATTCAATCCCTCTGCTAATGAACGCTAATACACCATAGGCCTTCTTACAAGCTCTATCCACCTGAGTGGCAACTTTCAAAGATCTATGAACATAGATCCCAAGATCCCTCTGTTCCTCCACCTCACTAAGAACCCTACCGTTAACCCTGTATTCTGCATTCTTATTTGTCTTTCCAAAATGGACAACCTCACACTTGGCAGGGTTGAACTCCATCTGCCACTCCTCAGCCCAGCTCTGCATCATATCTAAGTCTCTTTGCAGCCGACAACAGCCCTCCTCACTATCCACAACTCCACCAATCTTCGTATCATCTGCAAATTTACTGACCCACCCTTTGACTCCCTCATCCAAGTCATTAATAAAAATTACAAACAGCAGAGGACCCAGAACTGATCCCTGTGGAACTCCACTTGTAACTGGGCTCAAGGCTGAATATTTGCCATCTACCACCACTCTCTGACTTCAACCGGTTAGCCAGTTTTCTATCCAATTGGCCAAATTTCCCTCTACCCCATGCCTCCTGACTTTCCGCATAAGCCTACCATGGGGAACCTTATCAAATACCTTACTAAAATCCATGTATACTACATCCACTGCTCTACCCTCATCCACATGCTTGGTCACCTCCTCAAAGAATTCAATAAGACTTGTAAGGCAAGACCTACCCTTCACAAATCCGTGCTGGCTTTCCCTAATCAAGCAGTGTCTTTCCAGATACTCATAAATCCTATCCCTCAGTACCCTTTCCATTACTTTGCCTACCACCAAAGTAAGACTAACTGGCCTGTAATTCCCGGGGTTATCCCTATTCCCTTTTTTGAACAGGGGCACAACATTCGCCACTCTCCAGTCGCCTGGTACCACCCCCGTTGACAGTGAAGACGAAAAGATCATTGCCAACGGTACTGCAATTTCCTCTCTTGCTTCCCACATAATCCTAGGATATATCCCGTCAGGCCCGGGGGACTTGTCTATCCTCAAGTTGTTCAAAATGTCCAACACATCTTCCTTCCTAACAAGTATCTCCTCTAGCTTACCAATCCGTTTCACACTCTCCTCTTCTACAATACGGTCCCTCTCGTTCGTAAATACTGAAGAAAAGTATTCATTCAAGACCTCTCCTATCTCTTCCGACTCAATACACAGTCTCCCACTACTGTCCTTGATCGGACCTACCCTCGTTCTCGTCATTCTCGTAAAAGGATTTGGATGCACAACTGTCAAACCAGGTAGATTATGATGTGTGCAACACTGATTTGATGCCAGTGTTATCATTTTAAAACAACACAGCTCACCAAAATGTTAAGTAGCATGAAGAATCTCTGCCAGTGCCATTTAAAATTATTATAAAGTATTTATAGATTAGTTGTTGCATTATTTCTTCTGGTTTTTAGTGTAATTGTCTGTCATTTAAAAAATATCCTGTATTGATTAAAGTTTCACAAGTCTCCAGTGGGGAGGTCTTGTGTTGAAGTACTAGTGCCCCTACTTCTGAGCTAGGATCTCCATGTTCAGGTCCTACTTCAGGACTTCATGGCCAAGGATAGTACATTCAAAATGCAACCAAATAGGTTAAGTATCAATTCTTAAACCCTTCTAATATACATCAATAGCAGGCAGTAGCAGTAATAGAGATTCTTAGTCAGTTGTGAAGGAACTAAAATTGCAACATCTGCCTTTGCTAATCATAGTTCTGGACTGCAATGTGCATATAGAAGACTCTCTGGGTAGCTGGAATGCTGGAATGGATCAAATTAGAAGCAGAGATAGAGGTTTAATTGCTGGTTGAGGATATTTGAGTTCTACAACCTTCCCTTACTTGACTCCAGTAGAGAACTGAACTGAAGAAATAATCTGCATGGATTTGTCTGCCTGGTGATGAACACGATGTGGGTCTCCTTTGTGGGGAAAACAATCACTCCATAGCCTGTGAGGTTCAACAAGCAGAAATCTTTGTATACTAGGGAAGAGCTTTTGGTTGCCTGAGGAAAATATTTCAAAGAGCTAGAGCCTGCAACTGTTTCTTTTATTCTTTGTTTTCAAGTTTCACTGTAAGGTTTCATCACAAATGAATCAGTGATTACTTTCAGAACATACATCACATGGTGGATTTCATAACCTAATCAGACAGCTGGACAATGCATGCTCAGCAGATGTCTTCTGCTCTATCCAACTTATTTGTCTTGGGATTGCAGGTTTCTATTGTTAGTCAACTACCCTGTTTGCTGTTATCACCAGAAAACTGCATGGTTTTTCAATTTATTATAGTTTCAGAAGGGATGCCTCCAAATTACCAAGCTCCCTAATGAGGGTGGACAAAATGGTTCCTCTTCTTTATTTACCTGCCTCCGGAGTTGGTTGCACAAAGTTAATTTAAAGAAGGTCCCTCTTTTTTAGAGACATTTCTCAAAGACCTAAGTGAATTTATGCCTTTAAAAGGTATCAATTTAATCCGTTTTTCTTGAGTTAACAAAACAGTGAGCTTATTTGTTACTAACTATGTGTTATAATTAAAAATTCAATATGTCCATAACTACCTTGGGGTTCCTTTATGATCGTGACACTTGCTCTGTATGATGAATGAAATGGAATCCAGTCTTTTTTCATGGCAAAAGAAGAAAAACAAAAGAAATAAGAAATATAAAATAATGGAAATCTTCACAGACAAATTCATTTCCTAGCCTTCATCAATTATATCTGTTCAGTTCGAAACAGGTTCTCCTAGGTCTATAAACACACTTGATTTTCTGGCAATGTGGGTGGTTTTTTAATTGTATGGTTGCAGGAACAAATTCCAATGAAGTAATCTCGCTTTCTGATTCTTAAACCTCTCCAGCAAAGTTAATATATTATGGCCAGTATAGTTTGTAGTCTCCCTTTACCCATTTGGGACACATTTGCAATGTTTTGAGAGCCAATAATAAACTTAGGATTTCTTTCTCTATTGTGTAGCACCATGTATAATTGAGGTTTTTTGGGAAGTAGCCTAATTATGCTCATTATTCTGGATTTTCTTTCCTGAAAGAGAACAGCTACTACTCTGATGTCACTCTCATTGATACTGACTTTAAACACTTGGATAAAATTTGGAGCTTCAAGCACCAGCTTCTTTTTTAAAATGGCCTTAAGCTTTTTAAAGTTGAGAGTGTGTTGCTGGAAAAGCACAGCGTGTCAGGCAGCATCCGAGGAGCATGAGAATTGCCATTTTGGACATATGCCCTTCATCAGGAATTTCAGGCATATGCCCGAAACATCGATTCTTCCTGTTCCTTGGATGCTGCCTGACCTGCTGTGCTTTTCCAGCAACACACTCTTGACTCTGATCTCCAGCATCTGCAGTCCGCACTTTCTCCTTCAGCTTTTCAAAAACTATCTCACATTTCTCAATCCATACTATCTTTACCCTTTTCTGTATTCAGTTGGTGTGCAGAGGAGCTGTTGTATTGAAGATTGGGATGAACATTTGGTAAGATTCACACATTCCCAATTCAATGAAGAAATCTAGTTACCTCTTCCCTTAAATCTTAGCCAGTGATGTTTTAATGGGAAACAGTAGGATTTGTGCTTCGCAGTTTGAGCTGTCAATTCAAGCTCCTTATCTTGCCATTTTTCCTGAAATTTGTTTTCTTCTCACCTTGCCTTGCTTTTCCACTTTTCTCTTTTTTCTCCTTCTTTTCCATTTATTCTCTCTCTCTTCCTCCTCTTTCTCTCTCTCTCACACTCATTCATAGCCTTTCCTTCCTTTTTCCTTGATGTTCTAATTTTGGCTGTTTCACTTTTAATCTCTCTACAGATACTCTAACTGTTTCATTATTCTCAATTTGCACCCAAAAAACACTGGTCATACATTGGAAAATTCTGGATTTTATGGCTTCTGGACAAAATTCTAATCTCAAGGTCTTACTAAATATTTTTACTGTTCAAAGAACCAGAACTTTTAAATCCCTGAAAGTAACTTCCCTTCAGTCTGCGAGGCATGCTTCAGCATTGAGTGCAGACCTCTTTATACTGCAACAGAACAAACTCAAAGTCTTTTGCAATTTTTCCTTAAAGAGTTAATTTCAAAGTGTCATTTACCATTTTAATTATTTCATTTTGTCTATGTGTTCAAGTCATAAGCACAATACCTCGGTTTGCTACTACTAGATCCTGGACATCCCCCAATTTTTACGATCAAACCCCAAGTGAGGTTCCCTAATTTATTATGGTTACAAATGTAATACTGCAAAGTTATCAAGCTCCCAGATAAGAATGAATCAATTGGCTCCCCTTATTTATTTACCTGGCCCATCAGAGGTTTGCAATGAGGTTAATCAAAAGCCCTTATGGTTACCTTGCTCCAAAATCCAATGAATTTATGTTTTCAAAAGGAGCCAGCTTAACCAGACTTCCTTGAATTAAAAAAGTGACTTTATTTGTTATTAAACACAACTAGAAAAAACATACAAAACACATGCACACAGCTTAGAAACGAAAAATATGCTCAAAGCTAGAAATGAAAATGTACACCGATCTATTTCTGTGTGTTCCTTGTGAATTGTGGAATTGACAATTGAGCAGTCAATTTTGAGCTTGCTGGCTTTGCAGGTTAGTTGAAATCTTTTCATCCTGTTTCCTTTCGATAGACTTGCTAGCTAACTGGTTTCTAGCACACAGAGCAGGAAACTCCTTCTACCCGCAACATAAGGGTGGTTGCGTGTGGTTCTTTGATTGTGAACATTCAAATCCAGGTTACTGCATGAGTACCTCAGCTCATTAGCATATCTCCTTTCACTAGCATACGCAGATGAAGGTTGAACTAGCTTTTAACCACTGTTCTTTTGTTTGCTTGAACGGGGAAGATTGTTTAAAAGTATTTCACTCAGACTGCTGCTGTTCCTTCCATCAAGTTCACAGTCTGAGATAATTCCGAGGAGATTACATTTAGTTTGTAATGCATTTCTCCCTTTTAACTCCCTTTGTTTGAATTTTCTTGGCATCTCATCAGCTGAGACATTCCAGAATCTCTGTCTCCAAACATCTATTGACCTTACATATGCATTCATCCTTTGTTTGCATGGTTTTTTTTAAAACAATGTTGCACTTAAAATTTCAGTTTGTTTATAAGTATGTTCAGAATTCCTTTGCCATCATGAAACATTTTGCTTCTTAAGTGATGCTATCTGAGCAGTTTAATTCCTGACCTCTGTCCTCTGTCCTCATACACATAAATAACTATCCTTAGTTTTTGGAATCAATTTCAACAACATGTCCGAGTAGGGTATCCTTTATTTGTCAACTTTCCTCAAATCCAGATTTGCACATCCCACTAATGATGATCCTTGCTCATTCATGAGCCCTTGAAATTTTGTTTACAGTCCAATAGGATATTAATACAATAACATTAAAAAAATCGTTATGTTTGTGCTTGCTTTTTTTTCTTAGATGACATTTTATTTTTTCCTATAAAATTAATCCACTATGTTATGCTGCACTTCTTGAATTTCAAAATTGTCCCAAATTTTAAATAAGACCATAAGAAATAGAAACAGGAGTAGGCTTTTCAAACTCTAAAGTGTGTTTCATCATACAGTAGGATCATGGCTGATCAGGCATTCCTTACATCAACATTCCTGTGGCTTCTCCATCACATTTAATTCCTCTACTGATCAAGTATCTATCTATCTGACCCTTAAATATTCACAAGGACTTTGCCCCCACAGCTCACTTTTCAGACTGGAGGCCTGTGACCAATGGTGTTCCACAGGGATAAGTGCTGGGTCCATTGTTATTCATCATTTACATAAATGATTTAGGTGAGAATTTAGGAGATTGCAGATAACATCACAATCAAGGGTACAGCAGACAATGAAGAGAGTTAAGTGGTCCATTGGGCTGAACAATGACAGATGGAGTTTAATTTCAATAAATGCGAAGTGTTGCATTTTGGTGAAGTAAACCAGGGCAGGATTTACACAGTCAATGGTAGGGCTCTTGAACTTTGTAGAGCAAAGAGATCTAGGGGTACAGGTTCATAGCTCCTTGAAAATGGAGTCACAGGATGGTGAAGAAGGTTTTGGCATACAAGCTTTCATTGGTCAGAGCATTGAGTAAAAGAGATGAGACTTGTTTTTGCAGCTGTACAAGATGTTGGTGAGGCCAAATTTGGAGTACTGTATGCAATGCTGCTCACTCTACTATAGAAAGGATATTATTAAACTAGAAAGAGTGCAGAAAAGATTTATTGGGATGCTATTGAACTGGAAGGTTTGTGTTGTAAGGAGAGGTTTAATAGACTGGGATTCTTTTCACTGGAACATAGGAGACTGAGGGGTGACGATATAGAGGTATATAAAATAATGAAAGGCAAAAATAAGGAAGATAGCCAATAGCCTTTCCCAATGGTAGAGGAGTCTAAAACTCTAGGGCATAAGTTTAAGATGTGAGGGGAGAGATACAAAAGTGTTCAGAGGGGAACTGTTTCACACAGAGGTGGTGAGTGCAATGGGCTGCCAGAGGTGGTGGTGAAAGTGAGTACAATTGCGTAATTTAAGAAACATTTAGACAGGTCATGGGTGGAATAGATATGGAGGGATATGGATCAAATGCAGGCAAATGAGACTAGTTTAAATTGTGAAAATTAGGTGGCATGGGCAAGTGAGCCTGTTTTCATGCTGTAGACCTCTAAGATTCTACCTTCTCAATATTTAGATTAGATTCCCTCCAGTATGGAAACAGGCCCTTCAGCCCAACAAGTCCACACGACCCTCTGAAGAGTAACCCACCCAGACCCATTCTCCTACACCTAATTAATGCACCTAACACTATGGGCAATTTAGCATGGCCAATTCACCTGACCTGCACATCTTTTGGATTGTGGGAGGAAACCAGAGCACCCGGACAAAACCCACGCCAACATGAGGAGAATGTGCAAACTCCACACAGACACCCCTGAAGCGGGAATCAAACCAGGTCCCTGGAGCTGTAAGGCAGCAGCACTAATCTCTGAGCCACCGTGCCACCGTATTTACTCTGTCAAGCCTTTTCAGATTCCTATACTTTTCAATGAGATTACTTTATATTTAGCTTTTGCTCACAGGACAATCCCTCCATCTTCAGGATCATCCTAGTGAGCCTTCTCTGTACCGCCTCCAATGAAATAATACCTTTACTTCCATTAGTGGACCAAAACTGCTCACAGTACTCCAGTTGTGGTCTCACCAGCACCTTGTAGAGTTGCAGTGAGACTTCCCTACTCTTATACTCCAAACCCCTTGAAATAAGGGCCAAACTGACAGGGTTTTTGAGCAAGTGAGTTCCATCCAATACTTAATTTATTTCTCTTCAAGAGAATATTTTTCTTTTGATATGCATGTAGCCCACCTGGATCTGCATGCATGTCTTTTTTTTCCCCTAGAATCTCTTTGAACTTAAGTAACTGTTTCTCTTAAATATTTAGAATGTCAACTTGTTTGAACTTAATTGAATTTGTTAATTCTTATGCTCAGGCTTAATGGTTTTTAAATGTCTGATTGTCATTATTTAATTGGCAAAGTCAGACCTTCGGTTCTCAAGCACTTTGTTTCAGGAAATAATAATGGCATACCTCATAAATCAGAAAGGTTTTATAATGCCCAACTTATAAATAAGCAGTAAAAGCGTAAAATACTATTAACAGAAAAAGCTAACTCTCTGCGAGTTTAAAAAGATCAGGACAAAAGTTTTCTGAATGTAATGAGTTTGCTGCCTTTTTTTATGAAGAAGGACAAAGATGTAGTCATGTGCTCAAATGTTTTAGAACAAAGGATGAACCAGCATCTCCCATTAGACTTTGTTCGCAAACTCTTTGATATCTACTTACTTGAGCTTGAGTGTTTCCTCAGACAGTTTCTTAATTACATTTTCAATGTTTCAAAATGCCAAGTTATCATGTTTTCCAAAGTATAAATGCAGAAGAAATGTCGAATATGAGCAAACCTTTTCACAAAGTTTAAGTTCACCCATAAGTTAAAGTAAAGATTTCGATGTCCAAAATTGAAATTCCAAATTTTGCACTTCAACTAAATAACCCGAACCTCAAAATTTTGATTTTTTAAAATCTTAGATTAAATATAGAATAGGGTAGCATAATTTTAATAAATAAATTATGTAATTTGTCTCCATTCTTATTTCTCCAATTGGCTTTTGTGTGACTGTAATTAAAAATTAAAGAATTACAAAAAGAAAATTTAATTTGTTTGCAGTAAAAATATTATGAAACAGCCTTTCACTGCCACAGATGGCCCCCCAAAAAGGCAGAACACAACACCCTCACATCAACATCCACATTTTCATATTTTTACGCACCATAGACAATTGTGTCCCCAGATCGTGAGCTCTGGGAGAAAAAAATTGTAGTATAAACTTGGTTATAATCTCAATCATAATATACGTATGCTCTATATTAAACAACAGTAAACAAACTGGAAATACTATAAAACAACATGCAACACCATATCTCAATTAAATAACAGTGAGTTCATTGATGCAGGCAGCCAAGAAATCACATTAAAATCAAGAAGATTTATACTCTTTTAAATAAAATGTTTCTGAGTGATACATTAGTTTCTTTTTTTTTCTTTCTGATAGCATCTTAAGCTTACTGTGAGCTTTCCAACTTATTTTTGGCTAAGTGTTTTAACCTGATGTTCTATTTTATTTCTCATGGAATGGTGGGAGTGAGAAGAACAAATTGTTTTTCTTCGTAGCAAGACAAACAAGCAGCCGAAACATTATCTTGCTGACAGAGGAGCTAACTGCCTCTCATCTCAACAGATACTTGTTTCCAGCCTTACTTCCCTTTAATTCCTGAATGCTCTTTCAGAAAACATCCCTTCTAAATTTTTTGACTCCTATAATACCTTGTCAAATTTTTCAGCACAGGGAAGGACCCCAATCAACATCTCCTGAATTTCCCGGGAGACAATTGGCTGTCCTCATGATCTTCCTTTTCAGACACTTGAATTGTGATTGCAATGTTTTCTTTTCTTCTATTACTCTTTTAATCTATGCCTGGCAAAAATAATACATGTTGAGATGGCATGCACATAATACCACCATTGTCTTTTCTTCCTTATTTTGGACTATTATCCTTTCATTCTTTAGGATTGTCTGGGGTCCACAAAGGATCTCTGCTTTCCTTAGTCTTTTAGCTCTAAATTGTTTTGTTTTTGTTTACAAGAAATTCAGTGAGTGATTCCTCAGGTCCCCAATAATTTCTATTTTACAGGAAATGGACTCTGTAAAGACAATTTTATTTTAGTTTTATTTTTCTGTATATTTGATTGTAGACTGAAATTGAGAAAGAACTGTTTTAAAAACGAGGATTGTTGCATGTTTTAAAAGCATGTTTTCTGACTTATTGTTGGTGCTATTTACAGAGCTACTTGATCAAGCAATGGTATAGGTCTGGTTGCAGATGAACTGAAGCTAGGAGCTTGTGTACAAATGAAGATTTGGCCCATAACAAGTAGCTGATTGGTCTGTGGGCTAGTGACCGGTTATCAAGGACAAAAGCCTCCTGTCTGCCAACATCTGTGCTATTGGCTCCCAGGTGGATAAACAGCTTGGAGGTGTGATTGTTTTGGAGAACCCATCACACTTCAACAAAAGCAGAAGCTGTCTCTTTATTGTGCAGTAAAAACCACTTAAGCCTGAAGAAAGCCAATTTATATTTCCCTCAGCAGTTGCTGTAAGCGGTGGCTGTGTCAATATGAACCAGTGTGGTGTAAAATTCCAAGCAGTGGAATGTGGTGAAACGGTTAAAAATTATGTCCCAATACATGTGTGAATCTAACCGGAATGGAGGTGTTGCTTAGTCCCGTGTGAATCTTATTACACACCTCCCCGTGTGAATCTTCTTATCTGTATGTAACCAGAATGGAATGTGTTTTTTAGCCTTGCTCTGCTGTTCACATGAATGTTTATATCTGGAAAAGAGTATATCAGCTGGAAAAGTCTCCAGTTCGGTGAGTCTGCTCCGGGGTTACGTTTAACCGCCGAGTGTGGGTTGTTGGCAACCGCTCTACGAGAACTGACGGCTCCCAGTTCCGGTAACATGTAGAGTGAGTATAAGCCAGACCCGGGAGTCTGCTCCGGGGTTACGTTTAACCGCCGAGCGTGGGTTGTTGGCAACCGCTCTACGAGAACTGACGGCTCCCAGTTCCGGTAACATGTAGAGTGAGTATAAGCCAGACCCGTTGTGGCGACGCTGCGGGGAATAAAATGCCCATATTCTAGCAGACTCGCCTCTTGGTCGTTTGTTCTGTGTCAGACTACTCTCCTACGAACCTGACCTTGAGAATTTTTTAAAACATTTGGCGTAGTCGGCAGGATCAATCGCAATTGAGGAGAGATTTTGATACAGAACAATGTTTTGGAAAAAGACTAAGAAACCAGAAGAACAAACTGTGGAGGTCCCGACCGTCCCGGGATGGCATGGATGTGGGCATGTACGTGGCAGTTTGTTTGAGAGAGGATCCCAGTCCTGCCGAACAACCCCTTGCCTGGGGTACAGCGGAGGATTTGGGCATGTCCAAAAAGCTGAAGCGGAGTTAACAGAATTGAATGGGATTGAACTGAACTGAACTGAGTGGAACTGAAGTGAATCAAATTGAACGGAACAAAATGGAACTGAGCTAAATTGAATTGAAATGGAACAGACCTGAACTGAGCTACACTGAATTGACTGAACTGAAATTAACTGAAACGAATTGAACTGAATTAAGCATAATGTAACACATGTATTGGGCCAAGCAGTGGAATGTGGTGTAAAATTCCAAGCAGTGGAATGTGGTGAAACGGTTAAAAATTATGTCCCAATACATGTGTGAATCTAACCGGAATGGAGGTGTTGCTTAGTCCCGTGTGAATCTTATTACACACCTCCCCGTGTGAATCTTCTTATCTGTATGTAACCAGAATGGAATGTGTTTTTTAGCCTTGCTCTGCTGTTCACATGAATGTTTATATCTGGAAAAGAGTATATCAGCTGGAAAAGTCTCCAGTTCGGTGAGTCTGCTCCGGGGTTACGTTTAACCGCCGAGCGTGGGTTGTTGGCAACCGCTCTACGAGAACTGACGGCTCCCAGTTCCGGTAACATGTAGAGTGAGTATAAGCCAGACCCATTGTGGCGACGCTGCGGGGAATAAAATGCCCATATTCTAGCAGACTCGCCTCTTGGTCGTTTGTTCTGTGTCAGACTACTCTCCTACGAACCTGACCTTGAGAATTTTTTAAAACAACCAGTTGTGCTACATACTCTGCAAGTCAGTAAATATATCAAGGGAAGTACAATCAAGGAACGGCATCCCCTGAGAAATCAAAAGGACTACTTAAATACCTTTCCAGTCTTTCCCTCTGCCCATCACAACAATGTCTTTTCTGTCTGCATATGTGTGCAGAGGGGAATTTATAAGTGGATCAGAGTTATATGTCAATGGTTCATAATTGTTTATCTGTACTAGATGTAGGTTTGCTTGCTGAGCTGGGAGGTTCATTTTCAGACGTTTCATCACCCTACTAAGTAACATCTTCAGTGGGCCTCAGGCGAAGCAGTGTACAAGATTCCTGCTTTCTATTTATATGTTTGCGTTTCTTTGGGTTGGTGATGTCAGTTACTGTGGTGATGTCATTTCCTTGATGATGTCATTTCCGGTTCGTTTTCTCAGGGGGTGGTAGATGGGGTCTAACTTGATGTGTTTGTTGATAGAGGTCTGGTTGGAATGCCATGCTTCTAGGAATTCTTGTGCGTGTCTCTGTTTGGCTTGTCCTAAGATGAATGTGTTGTCCCAGTCAAAGTGGTGTCCTTCCTTATCTGTATGTAAGGATGCTAGTGAGAGAGGGTCATGTCGTTTTGTGGCTAGTTGGTGTTCATGTATTCTGGTGGCTAGTTTTCTGCCTGTTTGTCCAATGTAGTGTTTGTTACAGTTCTTGTATGGTATTTTGTAAAAGAGACTAATTTTGCTTGTTGTCTTTATAGTGTCTTTTAAGTTCATTAGCTGCTGTTTTAATGTGTTGGTGGGTTTGTGAGCTACCACGATGCTAAGGGGTCTGAGTAGTCTGGCAGTCATTTCTGAGATGTCTTTGATGTAGGGGAGAGTGGCTAGGGTTTCTGGAAGTATTTTGTCTGCTTGTTTGGGTTTGTTGCTGAGAAATCGGCAGACTGTGTTCATTGGGTACCCGTTCTTTTTGAATACACGGTATAGGTGATTTTCCTCTGCTCTGCGTAGTTCCTTTATGCTGCAGTGCATGTTGGCTTATTGAAATAATGTTCAGACGCAGCTTCATTTGTGGATGTTGGGATGATTGCTTCTGTAGTTCAATATTTGGTCCGTGTGTGTTGTTTTCCTGTAGACGCTGGGTTGAAGTTGCCAATTTTCTGTTCACTCTACTGTGACATCTAGGAATGACAGTTTGTTGTTGTTTTCCTCCTCTTTAGTGAATTTTATACCAATAAGTGTTTTATTGATGGTCTTGAAGGCTTCCTCTAATTTGTTTCATTTAGTGATGATAAAGGTGTCATCCATGTAGTGGACCCAAAGCTTGGGTTGGATGGTTGGTAGAGCTATTTGTTCGAGTCTATGCATTACTGCCACTGCTAAGATCCCTGATATCGGAGATCCCATGGGTGTTCCGTTGGTTTGTCTGTAGGTTTTGTTGTTGAAGGTGAACACATCGAATTAGACCCCATCTACCACCCCCTGAGAAAAAGAACAAGAAATAACATCACCACAGGAAATGATATCACCAACCCAAAGAAACCCAAACATATAAATAGAAAGCAGGAATCATGTACACTGCTTTGCCTGAGGCCCACTGAAGATATTACCTAGTAGGGTGATGAAACACCTGGAAATGAACCTCCCAGCTCAGCGAGCAAACATCCAGAACCTCAACCTGAGCTACAAATCTTGTCAAAACTTGCTATGTTTATCTGTAGTTTAAATCTATTTATCTGAAATGAATAGTTTGTTTTCAAGTGCAGAAACCTGGTTTGTGCTTTCTGTCAACCTGGGGCTAAGAGATTAATAAATTTGGAAATTTTATGTACTTTTAGAAAGTTTTTAACTTCTGTGAAGGCTCTGGGAATAGTGGAGCCTGACTTCCATGTGCCACCCTCGTGAGGTGTAAGAACCTCCTCCTACATTACCGACAATTGTTGTTATTCTCTGCGGGAAGTGGGACTCTTTCCATTTCACCATTTGACCTTTCATTGACTTGTCTTGGGGCTTACTCTGACAGTAATTATACATATTTGTTTATTCAAGGAACAAAACTGCAATCCTAGCATTGTCTTTAGTTCCTTCACTCAAGGATTTATTCTCTGGTTTGGAATCATCCAATTGGCCCAAAGGCTACTTGTTCCAATGACAGCTGCCCAATCCAATGGGTGATATAATGAATCCACATGCCCATCCTTTGATGTGAATATTTGACCTGGTGCTAGTCACTGAGATTGCAAGGATTCTGCTGACTATATCAATTGTTGTGGGAAACTGACCACTCTAGAGTCTGTGTGGTTCAAGCAAGCAGAATTTTAATTTAGCATATACAAGGGAGAAACTCTTGATCACCCAAGGGAAACTTCTCAAAGATAGAGACTGCAGCAGCCTTTTATAATTCTTAATTTTCAAGCCTCATTTCAAGGTTTCATTATAGACATTAATCAGTAATTACTTTCAGTGCATGCATCACTCAATAGGTTTCAAAACCTAATCAGACAGCTGGACAATGCATACTCAGCAGATATTTTCTGCTATTTCAAATTTTTTGGCTTTGGGGCTGCAGGTTTTTATTGTTACTCAAAAGTACTGTCTGAATTCAGCTCCTCATATCTCCTTCTCTGAGCAGCTGGAGTAACATGTTTCACACAGGTAGTGAAGGCTATTAGCACTCTCAGAAGCAGCATTGCCTAGAAGGCGATTTGATGGTTGCAGAGGCTACTCTAAAACTGTTAATGTATTTTCTTTTATCACTTTTAATGAGATCAACTCTCAATTGTCCCACTTCAACATCACTGGCTGGGTGACCCTGTGTTGTCCATCCCTAATTGTCCTTGGAAAAGTGGTAGTGAGCTGGCTTCTTGAACTAGTTTACTTCATTGGGGTGGGGGAGCAGTAGGTACACCAACAGTAATGTAAGGAAGGGGATTCTGGATATGGATCTAGCAATAGTGACCAAATCAAGATTGTGCATGGCTTGGAGGGAAATTACTGGTGGTGTTGTTCCCATACATCTATTGTCCTTATCTTTCTATGTGGTAGAGATTGTAAATTTTGAAAGTGCTTTCAAAAGAGCTACAGTGATTTTTTTACATTGCATCATGTAGGTGGTACACACTATTGCCCACTGTATTGCCAGTGGAAGGAGTGAATGTTAAGGTGGTGATTGGAATGGTAATGAAGTAAACTGCTTTGTCTGAGATGATGTCAAGCATCTTGAGTGCTTTTGGAGCTAGCATCTGGTGAGTATTCCAACAAACAACCAATTTGTGCCTGATAGTTGGTGGCAGGCTTTAGGGACATATAAGTTTTGTTCCTTGAATAAACAAATATGTATAATTACTATCAGAGTAAGCCCCAAGACAAGTCAATGAAAGGTCAAAGGGTGAAATGGAAAGAGTCCTATTTCCCGCAGAGAAGGTCCTCACTACAGAATTTCCTCCCTCTAAACTGCTCATGCAGCTAAAGCATTTATATGGCTGGTCCAGTTCAGTTTCTGGTCAATGGTAATTCCCAGGATGTTGATAGTGGAGGATTCAGTGATGTTAAAGCCATTTTGAAGCCACTGACAAGGTGTGATGATTACATTCTTTCTTATTGGAGAGGGTTTTTGCTTGGTGCAGTTTGTGTTTTTTTTAGTATTCATTTGTGGGATGGTGACATTGCTGGCTGGCCAGTATTCATTGCCCATCCCTGCCTTCTTGAACCATGTGATGCAAATGTTATTTGCCGCTAATGGATCTAAATCTGGATATTGTCTAAATCTTGCTGCAAATGGACACAGACTACATCAATATTTGAGGAATCATGAATTGTGCTCAACATATCATGGAGAAGGGCATTAAATTTTGCCTGTCATATTTGGTTTAAATTAAAATTATTTAACTGAATTTCTTGAAGAATTTTAGCTAGAATAGCTAGAAATCTCTTGTTTTAATAAATTATTTGCTTATTATGGCTACCCCTTTGGAATAAAGGAATGGGATTTGATCCCAAATGTTATAAACAGCATGAATGTCCAACAGACATAAGACAGAATTAAAGTTTGCTGGGAAGTAGAATATGGAATTATGATTGGGCCAATATCCAGCCAGCCCATTATAATTCAAAGTTTGGGTGAAGATTTGTAGCTCGGGTGCTCGTTGTTGTGGTTCTGTTCGCCGAGCTGGAAATTTTTGTTGCAAATGTTTCGTCCCCTGTCTAGGTGACATCCTCAGTGCTTGGGAGCCTCCTGTGAAGCGCTTCTGTGGTGTTTCCTCCGGCATTTATAGTGGCCTGTCCCTGCCGCTTCTGGTTGTCAGTTTCAGCTGTCCGCTGTAGTGGCCGGTATATTGGGTCCAGGTCGATGTGTTTGTTGATGGAGTTTGTGGATGAGTGCCATGCTTCTAGGAATTCCCTGGCTGTTCTTTGTTTGGCTTGCCCTATAATGGTAGTGTTGTCCCAGTCGAATTCATGTTGCTTGTCGTCTGCGTGTGTGGCTACTAAGGATAGCTGGTCGTGTCGTTTCGTGGCTAGTTGATGTTCATGGATGCGGATCGTTAGCTGTCTTCCTGTTTGTCCTATATAGTGTTTTGTGCAGTCCTTGCATGGGATTTTGTACACTACATTAGTTTTGCTCATGCTGGGTATCGGGTCCTTCGTTCTGGTGAGTTGTTGTCTGAGGGTGGCTGTTGGTTTGTGGGCTGTTATAAGTCCTAGTGGTCGCAGTAGTCTGGCTGTCAGTTCTGAAATGCTCCTGATGTATGGTAGTGCGGCTAGTCCTTTGGGTTGCGGCATGTCCTCGTTCCGATGTCTTTCTCTTAGGCATCTGTTGATGAAATTGCGCGGGTATCTGTTTTTGGCGAATACCTTGTATAGGTGTTCCTCTTCCTCTTTTTGCAGTTCTGGTGTACTGCAGTGTGTTGTGGCCCTTTTGAATAGTGTCTTGATGCAACTTCGTTTGTGTGTATTGGGGTGGTTGCTTTCATAGTTCAGGACTTGGTTTGTGTGTGTGGCTTTCCTGTATACCTTTGTGGTGAATTCTCCGTTTGGTGTTCTCTGTACCACTTATATAAAGGCTTGATGATCCAGCTGTAGAATGTGCAATATTTGTGTGTGAGCAAAAATAACACAAACACCACATGCCCTGTGTTCTGTTAGAACTGTTTGCTACACTAAAATGGAGAGCCAAACACAATCTCAAGTATCTTTTCAGCATCACAGTTGCTTCCATTGTTCAGCCTGATAGTTTTAGATGTACAAATGCCAATTAAAACACATGAAAGATGATGACTGAATATTTTTTGCAGATGAAAACTGAATATGAGATTAATAGACCAGTTTGGGGAGGGATCAGCAAGGGCGTTGTTTAGAAATGGGAAAGAAATGAACGTTTTGTAAAAATTTCCAAAAGTAGAAAGTATTAATTTATATTATTTTATATTGTGCTTACCACCTGGGAATTCACTGTATATAACCTGGGATTCAGGACATTTACAGCATCTTGGGTAACTTTGGTTAAATGCTTTCTGGTTGCCCACTACCCAACAACAGTCACACAGTGTTTTCATGTTTAATGGGTCTTTAATGATCATTAACTGCTTTAAAATATATCGTGAACCCATTTTTAGATAGGAAAAGCTATGTTCATGATGAATGAACAGTTTGCAAGCTTTTTCGACCATATCGCATTGATAAAAGAAAAATGTGCCTTACACATTGGGCACAGCTTCTAAAGCATGTGTTTAACAAATGTACCTTTTTGATTATAATTATTCAGATAGAAGATTAAAAATTATTGTTACTATCTCTTAGATTATGTCATGAGACTAATTAGATGATCATGCTCATATGTCATGGTATAATGTTATTATCTACAATGTTATTATGAACAATTCTCAACCTTGAACAATGGTGAAGGAATGGCTGCTGTACAATTGTACAAAACAGTCTCAGAAAGTTGCTATTCTTCTGCAAATTCCTTTAAAAAGTCTTTAATAGTTACCTGGATTCCTTGTCTCCCAGAGGCTTACTGCAAATCATCATCCATGCCAAGGCACAAGGCTAAAAGCAGAAAAAAAAATTGAATGCACCAGTAATTTATTTTTGACAATGATTTGACACCAAGCTGATAGAAGAACCTGGACATATGACCTCCAGACAGAGCTGCGGAAAGAGATTTGTATGAAACACTCATGGGGTTGTGGAGTTTTGCTAATAGATGTGATAAAGGGAGGAGAGAATTATAATAGTGCAACATTTTTCTTGCAATTAATTTCTAATCCACTTGAGGTTATTATCATTGGCTGTCACTGTCTGGTGAAACTCAGAAACCTGAAGAAAGATGCATAATATTCATTTTTGATGTTCGAAGTGTGAATGCAACTGAGGTTGAAAATATTAATGCAAAAATCTAACACCGTGCGATAACTTTTAATAGTTTTAGCAATATTATTATCTCACATTTTGTGTGAGAATAATCCAGTCTATCAGTTTCTATTTACTGCTTGATTTGGTCTAGATCAGGAAAGCAGACATTGCAGACATGAACTTTGCTGGCAGTCTCTGTGCAAGAGCTGTTCAGCATATGCAGCAAAGACCCAAGACTCTAATGAGGTGGCTTCTAAGTATTCCAAGTACAAGAAGTGACACACTGTGAAGAAATGAGGCATTATAAGATATTTTAAATAGCTTGCAAATTCATTATTCTGAATAACCTTGGAAAACCCTGCTGAATGCCTCTTTAATGTTCACATGTCAGCTTGTGGAGCTTTCAGCTGTATACACTCAATGGATGGTATTGCATAAGAACATTATTTTCAATTGATAAATCTGCCTTCTTTTGTCTTATAAGCAATATAGGAACCAGAATGTGTCACTCAACATCTCAACTCTGCTCAATTATTCACTCAGATCATTGCTGGTGTGTTTCTCAAATTCATTTACTCATCTTAGCCGCACATCGCTGTGCTATTGTTATCTAACAAAAATCTAGCAATCTTCCTCTTAAAAGCTCCAATTGTCACAACATTCATGCCCTTTTGGAATAGATTTTTGCTAACCTTCGTGTGAAACGTACTTCATGATTTTGCCACTGAATGGCCTGGCTGTAATTTTAAGGTCACATCCCCTTGTTCCTGACTGCTTCATCAGAAGAAATAATTTCTCCATACCTGCTCTATTGCATCCTTTAAAGTTTTAAATTAGATTGCTTCTCAACCTTTTGTAATGACTATACTTTGATAAGAACAGCTGCAATCAACGTAAATGGGGTGAAATCATTTTTCTTAAACTACTTAGACATTCAGTTAAACAGCTTTTGTATTTGGGTATAAATAATTGCTTGGGTGCATAGTTTGATTGATACAGCTAGAGGAAAATTGGGATGATTTACTTGCGAGAGCCTCCAAGTA